>NC_136405.1:8342425-9542425 GCF_965140285.1 Lepidochelys kempii
CCTGAATCACTCATTCAAAGAAACAAATATGAATGAATTTTGGGGAGGGGAGAAAGGAGCAGGGATGCACACCAAACAAGGAGAGAGGAAATAAATATTATCAATTCATCAGAAAATTATCTCAAGTAAAATTGGATTTATAGGAATAATATATAACTGTAAAAGCAACAGGGCCTGATCCTCCTCTCATACTGGTATAAATCAGTTGTAATTGCATTGAAGTCAGAGAGTTACACCAGTGTAACCAAAAACAAAACAAAAATCAGAGAGGCACAAGAATCTAAAACAAGACCCCAGTTCAGAAAAACAGTTAAGCATGTGGTGAAGCCCATCCCTGTTAATGACAGCACTTAAGCACATACTTAAATTGAAGCAGGTGTTTAAATCTCATTTACTTCAAGATGTTTAAATGTAAACAGATGCTTAAGTGCTGTTCTGCATAGGGATCTGTTCCTGAATCCATACAACTACCTTTCTGAGGCTCACCCTTTACTGACTCAAGAGGTTTTCCGTTACCTATTGTTATTTTAGGTTTATACCTCTCAACCTTCCAAGGCCCAAAGGGGTGTGTGTGTGTGGAGGGGGGTAGCAGTGGGTGACGAAGCACAAAATGTGGGATGCCAATAATTATTCATTTACTTAGACTGTACGCTCTTCAGGATTGGGACTGTCTTCAACTGCTTTGAGACCCTTGGTGGGGTACATAAACCGACAAAGGAACTTCAAGGGGCATAAAAATGAGACCCTAGAACAACATGGTAGGGCAGAAGAAGGGGTACCTGGGATAAGTTGATCCCACATAGACTTTGAGGTAAGTGTTGGGGAACAGCTAAAGCACCTGGGGCCGACCTGACTAAGCACCTCAAAATCAACAGGAGAAATTGCTGACAAGGGTGGTTGTTTTTTTTTAGGGTAACTGAAGAATGATTTACAAGCATAATTGCTCAACTTTGAGCAAAAACCCCCAAAAACCTATGTTAAGGGAAAAAATGAAAATAGGCTGACAGTTCGGCAGGGCGTTTTCCATAAGTTTCCTACTTAAATAAAAAAAAAAGAATGGTTATGCTAATGAATAATTTGGAGCGTGTAACAAACTACAGCACTAAAAATGGAAACTTGCTGATTGAATGGTAAATTGAACGGTTAAAAATAACTGCTACGTTTTGTTAGTTTAATGTTAATAGTGTATAACAATGTAAGTCGAATGGTAAAAGAAACACTGAGTTATGCAGATGTAATGCTAATCATTTATAATTCCATAAAACGAAAAATGAGAAAAATTTGGGTAAAAGTGTAACTGGATATGTTGCATAAAATGATGTAAAAGGACAAATTAATGTATAAAAACCTGCAGGACTGGGACCATAGACTGCTAACGCCACTGCATAGCCAGAGCATGCGTAGGCTAAAGAGCCCAGAGAAGACTCTGTGAAGTGAGGCTTGGCAGGAAGTACCACCTAGCAGGGCCTGAGTGGCAGCCCCAAAAAGCCCACTGATGGACCAATAGCAGTATTTAAATCACAAAGTCATCACAAGGAGCAGTCTGAGCTATAATACAGGCTGCCTGCCTGGATTGAAATAGACTCTAGCTTTTGACCTTCATTTGTCCTTGATTTAGCTATTTGATTGCTGCTTGCAACTTGATGCCTGACCCTGGCATTCTGACCCAGCTTGTTCCTGACCCTACTACTCATCTCCTGATTGCAATTTAGCAGCTGAGCAGGGCCAATTGGCCTCCTGTGGCCTGGCCCTCACAGACCCAAGTTGGAGAACACCAAGTTAGAGTGAAACAACCATCATAAAGGGGAAAGCCTCCTGGTAGCCCAAAACTTGTTAACTTGGGACCTGACCTGTTCCATCTGTCAACGTGTGTGATCTGAAACGATAAGTAACAATGATTCTGTGTAAAAAAATTATAAATAAAAGGGGGAAAAGAGCTTAAATTGGATGAACTCATGCTTCCGTTTCCTATCTTACAGAAGTGCTAAGCGTCAGGTAAGGCTTCTTTGTTTTAATATCGGGAGTGTGTGTGTGTATGCGGGGGACTTTTACTCTCTGGAAAGATCAGTCAGGGCTAAAGGTGCAGCTTGCCCTGTAACTGGGACATGAGGGCACAACAAAATGGTGAAGAGCAGAGGAAATTTAGGGACTAAAATGAGAGGATGTTGATAAATGCAAAGTAATGCACATTGGAAAACATTATCCCAACTAAGAAGAAAGAAAAGGAGTACTTGTGGCACCTTAGAGACTAACCAATTTATTTGAGCATAAGCTTTCGTGAGCTGTACGAAAGCTCATGCTCAAATAAATTGGTTAGTCTCTAAGGTGCCACAAGTACTCCTTTTCTTTTTGCGAATACAGACTAACATGGCTGTTACTCTGAAACCTGTCATTATCCCAACTATCATCTAAAATGATGGGGTCTAAATTAGCTGTTACTACTCAAGAAAGATTTTGGAGTCATTGTGGATAGTTCTCTGAAAACATCCACTCAAAGTGCAGCGGCAGTCAAAAAAGCCAACAGAACGTTGGGCATCATAAGAAAGGGAACGATAAGAAGACAAAATATTTTTGCCTCTATTTAAATCCATGGTACGACCACATCTTGAATACTCTGTGCAGATGTGGTCATGCCATCTCAAAAAAGATATACTGGAGTTGGAAAAGGTTCAGAAAAGGGCAACAAAAATGATTCGGGGTATGGAATGGCTTCTCTATGAGGAGAGATTAATAAGACCGGGACTTTTCAGCTTGGAAAAGAGAGGTCGAAGGGGGGATAAAACAGAGGTCTATAAAATCATGACTGGCGTGGAGAAAGGAAATAAGTGAGTGTTATTTACTCCTTCTCCTAACACGCCTTCTGAGGGACACCAAATGAAATGAATAGGCGGCAGGTTTAAAAGAAACCAAGGAAGTATTTCTTCACACAATGCGCAGTCAATCTGTGGAACTCTTTGCCAGAGGCTGTTGTGAAGGCCAAGACTATAACAGGGTTAAAAAAAGAACTAGATAAATGCACATGGAGGCTAGGTCCATCAGTGGCTATTAGCCAGAATGGGCAGGGATGGTGTCCCTAGCCTCTGCCAGAAGCTGGGAATGAGTGACAGGGAAAGGATCACTTGATGATTCCCTGGTCTGTTCACTCTCTCTGGGGCACCTGGCATTGGCCACTGTCCGAAGGCAGGATACTGGGCTAGACGGACCTTTGGTCTGACTCAGTAGGGCCGTTCTTATGATAGTAGAGAGGTATGATTCGGTGCATTTCAGAAATGGCACCTCTGTCTCTTTCAATGAAGGGAAAGATCCGATATGTTCAATACCCACATTAATTTTTGTTACTGTATGTTAGCAAGTAAAGAAATGTCTAGATTCCCCTCTCCCCCTTGACAAATCACAGTAGGGTCCGGTGTACCTCTGTCACAGGTTTGATGTCGTGGGCAGCATGGACCAGAACGAGACAGCAGTGTCACAATCTGCTGCCTGGTTTCTCCCTGCCCGTTTAGTGCAGAACTGAGCCAGTCCTATTTCTGGTACAGCATGTTTCCCCAGGTGTTCCAGCACAGCTCTACTGATAGGTATGTGGGGGGAGGGGAGGTGGACTTGTGGCTTCCGGTTTGCTGCTTCTTCCATCCACTCCTGTAGGCCGCTCTCACTTGTGCTATGGGTGGCCAGCATACTGGAGTTCAAAGGGGCACCTTACTCCTCAGGGCAGGCACACAAGGGCAAGCTGCAACAATACCCAGCTCTTAGAGTGCTTTTTATCAGTTGAGCTTACTTTACCAAGGAGGTCATATCGTTAACCCCATTTTGTAGATGGGGAAACTGAGGCACAGAGCTGCAGCAACTAGCCCACGGTCACCCAGCAGCAGAGGCAGGAATAGAACCCAGGTGTCTATCCACACTCCCTGGCTGGCCCTGAACTGTATAAATTAATCACCAAGAGTGCGTACTATAAAGATGAAGTAATGCTCCGCATCTCTAAATCTCTTGCCGGAGGAGGAGAAAGGAAATAATTTGTCAACCAACAAAAAGAAATCAAAGTAAAATTGCCTTGAGCATGGCATGGAACGAATGGGAGTATTTTCAAATGTTTGTGCATAATTGTGCATTTGTTCTGTGTCGGCACATCAAGCTAGAATCAAAAGCAGCAGTGATTACTGTGTTTGTCAAGGATCAGAAATTCAAAACACATGTTTTGCTTTTCATCTGATTGCAAATTAAGGCACAGAGGGCACAAGCTGTCGTGTGCCCTCCCCCCCGCCCCCGGCTCTTGATCATAGACAGAAGGTTCCCTTTAAAATATGCAAATAAGACATCTGAGTCTCTTCTCACTCGCCCACAGGAAAATCAGGGGTAAAGCCACTGAGGCCAATGAGATTATTCTGATGTAAGCGAGAGCAGAACTTGGCCCATAATGTAAGTAAACAGCACAAAGCTAGTTTAAGGGGATTGATTCCCATCTCACGCTGCGGTAAATGCCACTGAAGGCAAAAGAGTGAGTTCAGAATCAGGCCCAACATGTTCTCTTGTTTCAGCCCTGGAGTTTCCCAAATGCGATATGAAGAGGACGCGTATAGGGTTTAATTCTCCATTGCCCTGTGCCTTGTGTACTCTCTTATACCAGTGCTCAGAGTGCAAAGTGGATGGAAATCCTTTCCGTTTGTCGGTAGTAGCATTTTACACCCTATTTGTGCCAATTAAACAGTCGTGGAGAATCCATCCCCTAGAGTAATCCTGAATCACCCACTAGAGAGCTGTTAGTTTTGTTTTCCACTGCAAGCCACAACAGGCTAGAAATAATTTTTTTTTTTTTAAAAACACCCTGTTCAGTTTTATTTTAAGATTGTACCTGTTTCTATACACCCCCCCCCCACACACACACACACTGAGATTGTAGCAGCTTGGTAGCATTTGGAATAGTCTATGTAAATATTTTATTTTTGAAGATGGTGTGTTTCTTTACTTAAGACACACCATAAAACCTTTTTGCTAATTTCTCCTCTACTACGTGTTCAATTTCAGCTCCATGTACCATGCAGACTTTGACAGGGGGTTGGCAGTCCTCTCTGCTTTGGATTCACTTATTTCTTAACGTTGGGATGAAACATTTTTATTTTCCTTTAGGTTATCAAAGTTTTTTTCTTTATCTTTTTAATGAATGCTCTTAGGAAGAATGGCCTAGTAGTTGGGTCACTAGTGTAGGATTTGGGAGACCTGAGTAGCTGTTTAGAAGCTTGTGCAGAAGGCTTTGTGAACTGCAGGCCTTCCTGCATGTGCACCCAGACTCCCTTAATTAGAAGCTGGAAGCTCCTCATCAATCAGCAGTGAGTTGTATCAGGTGTGCAAACTGGCAGTCATTTTGAGTGCCAGTCTAGCTTATGCAGAAGATGGAGCTGCAGGGGATCACCCATTAAAAAGTCTGTGGAGTGAATCTCAGTACAGTTTCCTGTAATGTTACAGGTTAGTTGGACCTTATTTATCTGCAGCATTTATATGTTAAGGTATCCCCTGCTCAAGAAGGAAAAAGTATTTTTTTATATTGCAATAGTGTTATAGTTAAGGGGAGAGGGAAGTTTGCTACTTTGCCTTGTTCTTCTTCTTTTAAGAAGCAAGCTTAGAATTAAGTAAATAGGGAGGATGCACTTGTGTGGAATGTATATCAAGAAGCAATGCATGGCCCTGCGCCCAGACTTATAGATCACCATTCAAATCCAGCCCAGCCTTGGGTAACCCAGGGTGAATCTGTGGTTTGGATCTCAGTACGGTTTCCTGTAATTTGTACAGACGTCAGTGGGATTGAGACTGGGGAGACAACCGTAAAGGATGAATTGTAGACTGGAGGCCAAAAGTCTTTGTGGGCAGTATTACAACATTGACCCAGAGGACTAGTTGACACTAGAATCACCCCTGTACTGCTGCTCGTGTTAGAAGGTCTCCCACTGACGCAGCGCTATCCACACCGGCGCTTAGGTTGGGGTAACTTGCATTGCTCAGGGGGCTGGCTTTTCCACACCCCGGAGCGGCTTAAATCAGACCCACGTAAGTGCCAGTGTGTACAAGCCCAAAGACCCCGGGTGTGCCGAGCAGTTACAGTACTCATCAGCTTTTCTTATTTAAAGTGGTGTGTGCTCGATATTGTGGATGCTGAAACAATTGATTATGTGGTACAACTAAATGTTTTATCTAATTGCTAACCTAATACCCAGGCTGAGCCTATATGAAAGCAGGAGGTCTCTGATTGCCAGAAGCCCCAATCTCTGTACGTCCTTTGTGTGTGTAAATAAATCTTTAAAAATGGGGTTTAGGCCTTATGTGACATTTTTCTCATTTTTAAAGGAAAAAAACAAATCTTGATTTATTGAAGTTAGTCTAGCTAGGGTGTATTATAAGTCCTGTGCTGTCACGGCTTATCTTTGGAGTGTTTACTGAGCAGAAAGAAATTTGAAGCTGCTAATTGTGTGTGAGACTCTTTTCTGGTAAAGACTGGTACTGGATTTTAAGAAGGGAAAAATGTGTATTCTATTAAAATGCTCTACTTTTAGTACTGAGAGAGTGCTACAGAAAATCCACCTGTAGTCTCTCTCAAGGATATGAATTCATGGTGTGTGCAAATACTTTGGCAAAGAAATTTTGTAGCACAGAATTGGTAAATAGACTTACTCCCCTAGATGTAGGTTACATATGCATAAATGCTTGGCAGGCTGTCAAGGTTCTTTCCCACTCTGAACTCTAGGGTACAGATGTGGGGATCTGCATGAAACCCCCCTAAGCTTATTTTTACCGGCTTAAGTTAAAACTTCCCCAAGGTACAAACTATTTTACCTTTTGCCCTTGGACTTTATTGCTGCCACCACCAAGCGTCTAACAAATATATAACCGGGAAAGAGCCCGCTTGGAAATGTCTTCCCTTCTCCCCTCCGCCCCCATCCTCCCCAAACCCTACACCCCCTTTCCTGGGGAAGGCTTGATAAAAATCCTCACCAAGTTGTGTAGGTGAACACAGACCCCAACCCATGGATCTTAAAAACAATGAAAAAGCAATCAGGTTCTTAAAAGAAGAATTTTAATTGAAGAAAAAAATAAAAGAATCACTTCTGTAAAATCAGGATGGTAAATACCTTACAGGGTAATCAAATTGAAAACATAGCGAATCCCTCTAGGCAAAACCTTAAGTTACAAAAAGACCCAAAACCAGGAATCTACATTCCATTCAGCACAGCTTATTTTATCAGCCACTTAAAGGAATCAGAATCTAACACATATCTAGCTAGATTACTTACTAAGTTCTAAGACTCCAGTCCTGTTCTGTTCCTGGCAAAACAACACACAGACAGAGAGAGCCTTTGTTTTTCCCCCCACCCCCTCCAGCTTTGAAAGTATCTTGGCTCCTCAGTGGTCATTTTGGTCAGGTGCCAGCGAGGTTATCCTAACTTCTTAACCCTTTAAAGGTGAAAGGGTTTTTCCTTTGGCCAAGAGGGATTTTAAAGGTGTTTACCCTTCCCTTTATATTTATGACACAGGCTGTGGTCTCTTTTTCGGTGTTCTGATGAGGAAGGGAAATTTTTTTTTTCTCCCAACGAGCAAGCCCTCCTGAACATAGGCACAGTTCTAGGACCAACTTCCAAAGGAAATTTATTTAAGGTTCTGAAGTTCTTTAGTGGTCTCACTGCAGCTTATTGGGAAAAGGTAATATTTTTGGTACCTGAATTTGTTTCTTCAGTGTTTCATGGCGGAAGTGGGGGATATATGTGAAGTTTGAATTTTTGATGAATATTTTCATCAAAATGTTTAAATTAAAATATGCTAACCAGGAAAAACAGGGGAAAACACTTATCAAAGTTGACGTTTTCCCCTCCCTCCACACTTCAACCAAAAAATAAAATCAACATTTGTAAAACTGCAACCAGCTGCAGTTTTGATTTAACTTTCTCACCTTCTGGATCCCAGCTGGAATCAGAGCCCGAACTTGTAGAAAGTCATGAGAAGCCAGATTTTGCAGTCTCAAAAGATGTGGATATGCTTTGGATGAATGTCTGAGCCAGAGCTGTGTAAAATATTCAGTTCAGAATGCAACTCCATTCCAACTAAACCTTGGGGTTTAAGCATGATATAGAGCAGTGGTTTTCAAGTCATGGAATGTCAGGCACTGGGTTGGGAGGGCTCTGGTCAGCACTGCTGACCGGGCCATTAAAAGTCCTGTTGGCGGTGCTGCCCGGCTAAGGCAGGCCAGTCCTTTCCTGTTCTGACACTGTGCTGCGCCCTGGAAGCAGCCAGCAGCAGGTCCGGCTCGTAGGCAGTGGGGCCACAGGGCTCCACGTGCTGCTCCGGCCCTGAGCACTGGCTCCACACTCCCATTGGCAAGGAACCGGCCAATGGGAACTGGGGAGGGGCGGCACTTGTGGGCGAGAGCTGCGTGGAGCTGCTTGCGTGCCTCCACCTAGGAGCTGGACCTGCTGCTGGCCAGTTCCAGGGCGCAGCGCAGTCCACGGTGCCTGGACAGGTGGGAAGCTTGCCTTAGCACCCCCGCTGCGCCGCTGACCAGGAGCCTCCAGAGGTAAGCCTGTGCCCCAACCCCATGCCGCAATCCCCTGCCCCAGCAGTGAGCCCCCCTGCATAAACCCAGAGCCCCTTCCTGCACTCCAAACCCCTCATCCCTGGACCCACCGCACCCCCAGACCCAGAGCCCGGATCCCCTTCCATACCCCAACCCCCATCCCTGAGCCCTCCCAAACCTGGAGCCCCCTCCTGCACCCCAAATCCCTCATCCCTGGCCCCACCCCAGGGCCTGCACCCCAGGCCCAGAGCCCTGACCCCCTTCTGCACCCCAGCCCTGAGCCCCCCCAAACCCCAAGGCCCCTCCTGCACCCTCATCCCTGGCCCCAGCCCAGAGCCCTGACCCCCCTCCCACACCCTGAATCCTCATTCCCGGCCGCAGCCCTCACCCCTGCACCCCAAACCTCTGTCCAAGCCCTGAGCCCCTTCCACACCCCAAACCCTTCATCCCCCCGCTCCATTGGCTTGCGGGCATCAACAATTTTCTTCAACTGGAGAAAAAGTTTGAAAACCACTGATATAGAGGTAATAACACTGTGGTATGGAAGAGTGTTGGTAAGAAACTAGACTGTATTTCCTAGGCATAGACACATGATCTGAGTCCGTTATCATATGACAGAAGTCAGTGTTATCTGATCTCAGTGGCTACTGTACAATGTATATTATAGTATTATCTAGTATATGTACAAAGGTAACCTACTGTTCAGTATGTGTTACCTGTCTCTTTTCTATGCCTGATCTATACTGGATATGAATCTTCTACAGCTTCCAGGTCACAGGCTGAATCTGCTAGCTCAAGCTAGTAAGGCCCTGCCTTTAGCTCTGGAGATCTCAGGTTCAGTCCCTAGAGACAGCCAAGATCAAGGTTGTTACATCTGGTATTACAGATCTTAGAATTTACTTTTTTTCAGGGCACAGGGGAAGTTCAAATGGAGCTCTTTCTTGCACAAATCTGATTATTCATAACATTAATAAATCAAAGTGAAAAGGGCTTACCATGTTGCATTTCAGCAGGTATGCAGATTAAGAGCATTTCAATACATTTGAATTACAATTGTTCCGGAGACCTGACCTTTGCGTTAAGCGCACCACTTTATAAGGTCAACTCATTGATCATTTGTCACTTGAGAGTAATGTGAATGGGGAAGGAAGCAGTAAAGTTTAGATGCATTATTCATGTGCACCTAGCCTATCCTTAAAAGCAGCCAGCTGCATCCTCTTTCTTTCTTGTTCCTATCCCCCTGGATTTTGGAGCACCAGGTGGACTGAAGGTCCTTGTCGGTTTGCCAGTGACTTCAGTAGGACCCCATATATTTTATCCTTGAAGCACACACCTCAGTAGATTCTATGTTGGAGGAGGAGAGGTAAGCTCTCACGTGGATGGGAAGGCATGATCAGAAGAATTGGAATCCGGGTGGTAGAGGCCGAATGAAGGGTCCTTGGGCTTTACGAGGTAGGAAGGCTCTTGGGGGTGGGGAGGGGCGGGAAATCGTTCTTCAGGGCTCCAAAAAAGCAGTGTAATCTTCCTACCCAACATCTCTTGCCAATGGCAGCAAGTGTGTAGGATAGGTTCTGCCAAGCCCCCGGTACTCTGATCTGATCCCCTCGTGACCATGGAGCACCTCCGGAAGATGATAGCCAAGTCCCCGCCAGAATGGCACTCTGAGGCATGTAGTCTGCTCCTCTTCTTCTGTACAGATGTGCTGGGAGGGAGAGCCCCCTGTTTCCTCTCCAGCCAGCCAGCTGTGGACCGGGAGCCACTTTGGGGATAGAGTGGCTGGAATTCCTTTCCCAAGCTCCAAGCCATTCTGCAGTCATTACTCCAGCCTTAGGGCTGACTTAGTACCTACATCACTTGTGTCCCTTCTCTGATATAAAAAAACAAATGTGGCAGCAAGCAGGGAGCCCCACGTGATGTACAGAGCATACGCCAACACCATCCACGTATCTTGCCCCCAGCAGAACTACACTGGATTCTTTGCCCTGGTGTAGAGAGTTTCATGTAGTATGTACTGGGTAATAGCATGAGAAGAATCCATCTTTTAAAATTTAAATTGGCTCCATATTAATACAACTATTTGCAGAGGTACTGCAGCTGGCATTCCAGCCACGTGAACACAGACTGTTTTCCTAGTACCTCCCCTTTTCCTAGTACTCCTTCCCCCTCCTCCAAGTTCAATACAGATTGCTACAGAGGGGATGGGCTTTACCTCTGTGTAATTTGGCTACTAATATTTAGTGATGTTACTGTTGTTTATATCCCAGTAGGCCCCACTGAGATCAAAACCCTATTGAGCTTGGCACTGTACAAACATAGTAAGACAGTCTCTGCGACAAAGACCGAGAGAAGATGTCTTAACTGAGGTCACAGAGCGTTTTTGTAGCAGAATGGGAGGTTGAACCCATGTCACATAAGAACGGCCAGCCTGGGTCAGACCAAAGGTCCATCTAGCCTAGTATCCTGTCTTCCCACAGTGGCCAAATGCCAGGTGCCCCAGAGGGAATGAATAGAACAGGTCATCACCAAGTGTCCTATCCCCTGTTGCCCATGCCGAGCTTCTGGCAAACCGAGGCTCGGGACACCTGCCCATCCTGGCTAATAGCATTGAAACCAAGTTCTGTCCCTTAACCCCAAGGTCTCCAATCCTCCAGAAGGCGGTTGCTTAGCTTTAGTACACAGAAGCATTTATTGGTTGTTATAGAAACCACACTTGCTTTCTAAAAAATTAAGCTGAGTTAAATAAGCATATTTTAGTCCGTGAGTGGAACAATCGGCGTTCCCTATGGAGCTTGCCATTGGGTGAACTATCGCTTGGTTCCAAATCAAGTATCTTTAGCTGTAAACACGACCGCACTGTAACTTCGTGATTCATTTCAACCGGTATGTGGGATATAAATCATCCCTGGCAGTTGTTTCTCTGAGAATAAAATAACCGCATGACTATAACAAATGGGTGTACTCGGAACTGGTCAAAGTTAACAAGTGGCAGCCGCTACAGAGGAGAGTGATCTATTATCTGAAATATAAGGCTGATCATGAATCACTATCTTCATTTCTGCTCATCAGAATCCTGGTTTCTCAGATGACTGAGCAAGGTAGCTTTGAATGGAATCGAAGCAGGATTCCATAGTGGGACAGTGGGGAAATTTGAAGCCATGAAAGAATTGCTAATTCATTTCCTTACTCAATTCAATAGCTCGTTCTTTTTTTTTTTTTTTTTTTTTTTTTTTAAATCTGGGGTCAGAATCTCCGTTATACTTTGGACAGAGCAGAGACCTTTAAATAGGCATAAATATAATGTATTCACTTCATAGCTCTTTTATGCTGCCAAGATGAAGTAAAGGGATCTTGAGAATGAGGCCCTCTTTTATATAATTACAGTCCCAAATTGTCTACCTGAAGTGTTGAGGCCATCTTGCTAGGTGCTAGTCTAAGAACCTAGACAGAGGGGTGGGTATGCAGATGGATAGCTAGACTCAGACAGTTTTAACTGCTCTCTTAGGGCCTGATTTAAAGCAATGAGGCTTTCCATTGACTCCAGCGGCTAATGGATCATTTGCTTCAGGCCCGATTCTGATTTCACTCGTTCGCAATGATTTTACACTGGTTTATCTCGTGAGAACTGCCACAGTGGGTCACGCCACAGGTCCATCTAGCCCAGTATCCTGTCTTCCGACAGTGGCCAATGCCAAGTAGCCAGAGGGAATGAACAGAACAGGTGACCGTCAAGTGATCCATCCCCTGTGGCCCATTCCCAGCTTCTGGCAAACAGAGGCTAGGCACTCCATCCCCACCCATCCTGGCTAATGGCCATTGATGGACCTATCCTCCATGAACTTATCTAGTTCTTTTTCTGAACCCGATTATAGTCTCTGGCAAAGAAGTTGCACAGGTTGACTGCATTGTGTGAAGAAATACTTCCTTTTGTTTGTTTTAAACCTGCTGCCTATTAATCCGTAGAGTTCCTCTGATTTCCACTAGAGTTGGTGAGAGCCAGATGAGGCATTGAATGACCAAGGATGAATAGAGCTAATAATCATCTGTGCCTAAGTTCAAAAAACTATTCGGCTGTGTGAATACTCTCACAACTCCGCCCTCCCCCCCCCCCAAAAAAAAAAAAAAAAAAAGAGGAGACAAAGAAGAACCAGATGTTATCCCAGTGCTTGCGGACAACAGCTACAGTAACTCCATGTCTAACAGAGAATTGAAAAAGCTCATGAATCCCTTTTTGAATTATTTGGCCATATCGACCTGTGATTCTTTAATAGCAATCTGCACTATTTCTGGGATCTGTTGTATGCATAGGTAATCTACGCTTTATGCTACTAATGGGTATTTTATTTTACTTTCATGGGCTCTCCTCTAGCAGCTCAAATACATTGCTTACCTGTAGAAATTCTTCAAGGAGATTAATGACCCCCAGCAGCAGAGGTCTGAGTAGGAGCAGCCTGCTCTTCCCATGTTGCGTTGGTGGCTCTGATGGCAACTCTTTGGCAAAGTAGGATGCTTGCTGGGGCCAAGAGACGGTGGTCTGACTTCAACTGTTGTAATTTTAGCTGTGCGTGCGGGGGTGGTGGTGGTTTTATTTGCAGAGCTACCTTGCTTTTTTCCGATATATGTTACAGGGAAAAAGAGCGCGAATACAGCAATGGATGCAATCTAAAAAAACAGCTAACTAATTCTCCCATCATGCCGGAGAGATAGGTTGTTATCCCACTTTCTCACAGAGGGGATTGGAGAGAAAGGTGACTTGACCAAGGTCACACAGGAAGTGCTGGAGCTGGGAATAGAATTCAGGGCATCCTGATGTCTAATTCTGTGTTCATTTCTTTGAGACCTTAGATGAGAGCTCTCGTTGCTGAGAAACAGCCATAAACCAAAGCTTTCACAGAATTTAATTAGGGGAAAATGTGGCAGGGGAGCGGAGGGTGGAAAGATGCTGCTATTTTGAATCTGATCATTCTTAGGGGGGGGAGAGACAGGGAGATGAGTGGCTTATCCTGGTTCAAGATGGTGTGTTTATACTAGGGATTTGCCTCAGTGTAATTACTCCACTGTAAATATTCCCCTTGTAGACAAGTCCTCGGTCATCCATGGGACAGTGGTCCAGAAGAGAGTTTTGAGGCCATTATCAGGAGATGTAATGTAGCAAGGTTTCCTGAAAGAAATAGGTTTAATGAGTGAGCTGAAGCAGGGGGAGGGAAGGCATTTGCAAAGGCGGATGTTGAATTTGAAATGCACAAAGCCCAATCTCTCCCGGCATGTTCATGTTGGGCTTGTTACTGGGGGCTGGAAGGATTGTGAAGAATATTATTCTTATTTAACCTTTATTTTGTGTGTCTCCCCCCCACCCCCCGGCAGCACAAATGGGAAATTGGGCCCCCTTAGTGCTGGATGCTGTACAGGCACATAGTCAGTGAAAATCCCTGCCACAAAGAACAACATGTGATGCACACTGACCGATGAATCCTCGTTGGCCAGTTGGATTCATTCAGCTAGGCTGAGATCCTGGCTCGCTGATCATCTGAGCAAGCGGAGTTCATGCGTATGGAATGCAACAGTATTTCCGAAGCTCACCAGCACTCTCAAGAAGAACTCACCGATGAGCAGTTTATCGTGTTTCTAAGGCGCATCAGCTGCATATAACTGTCAGGAATAATTCCAGGTGCCATTATTGTTCTGAAAACACCTAACATTTCATTTTCACTCTCAGTGGGATTTTTCCACTCCCCTGGCCTATGCACCACCCACTTCCCATTTAAGCCCTCAAAATTGGGCCAAAGGAGTCAATTTCATCCAGAGGTAGCCGTAGCCCTTTAAAGGGCTGAAGAGTGCAATAATGGCACATCTCATTCTTCAAAAGCCTTTACAATCCAAGTCGTGCAACCAGCTGCCCACAGGCAAAAGAAGAACTGACACCCTTAGGAGGAAGGATGATGTCATGGACAGGGCACTGTACTTGGAGGAAGAAGTCTAGATGGTGGTCTGATTAGACAGCACATTCATTTGCCTGTACGTGGAGCCGATGGGATTTTGCCTAACAGATCTACCCACAGAGGGCTTGCAAAGTCAGGCTCGTAGTATTTACATTATGATAGGGCCTATATCCTAGCCAAGATCAAGGTCTCATTGTGCTAGGTTCTGTATATACACGTACCAAGACAGGTCTTACCCAGAACTTATGGCTACCGTAAATAGACATGATCGACCAGGGGTGGGAGGGAAAAACAGTGAAGTGACTTTTTAAGGTGGCATAGGCGAGCTGGGGATAGAACCCAGTTCTCCTGGGTCCCAAATCAAATGTGCTATCCCGAATAGAACACACTTCCTTTCACTGACATCACGCAAGGACTTCAGGAAAGGAACGTGCATTGAATCAGAGACAAATTGAGCCCACTACCTCCATTCAGCTTACAATAGATTTGTTTTTTGATACCCAAAAAAACTATTGGTGATAACACCTACCTCTGATCTAGCAGTTCCCATCAGTGGATCTCGGAGCACTCTCTAATGGAGGTCTGTAGCATTCTCCCCAATTTATAGATGAAGAGAGACAGGCACAGAAAAGTGAAGTGACTTGCCCAAGGTCAGCCGGCAGAGGAATAGAATCCAGGGCTCCTGAGTCCCAATCTACTGCTCTGGTAGGCAGTAAAAAGTCAGATTAATGGAGATTCTGCAAAGAAACAAGGCTAGCCAGACCAATGGTTTTTTGTTTTTGTCATAGCTGCTATTAATGTAACAAAGCCCAAGCGCTTGTGCAAGCTGAGCAAGTGTTTATCAATGAACTTTCAGTCTGGACTATGGATGTGGCTTTGATTGGAACTACTGCTGCATCGCTATTCATATCTCTTTCAGCGTCTGATTATGGCCATATGCTCCCGAGACCATAGAAAAAGAATGACAACAGCTGTTTTATGTTACAATCAGAGTCTTGCTACCAGGCTCGTAACTAGTGGATTCTTTCCCTTTTTTCCCCTTACACTTGCATCGTACACGGAAAGGGCCAGGTTGTGGTGACACTGGTGTGGCTGTGTGGGAGAAGAGCATGCAAGACAATTGCTTTGTCTGGTACATCCGATATGGGGTTCCAAGAGATTGAGAGTCCTGAGACTTTTGGGACAGGGACATTCTTTTTAATTCAGCTGAGATTTTTTCAAAGGCAGTTTGGCACCTTTGGGAAGTTCCAGCCTAGGTCTGTGTGCACTGTCTAACAAAGCTGAACCCTGTGAAAGGGGGCTAGCTTTAGCACCCTAGTCCCTTGGGGCTGCTGCAGCACAAGGAAGACTGCAGATTTAAATGAGGTCAAATAACCTGTTTCTGCTGGGGATTACTGATGTTTCTTATGTTCTTAATTGCCAGGCTGATGGGGGCAATTGGCTCAGTAGTTGGGAGGGTATATATTTGGGAGGAAGAGGAAGTGAAGGAGAACTCGGGGGTTGTATCGTATGATTGGAGAATTGCTAACATAGTTCCTATTTTTAAGAAAGGAGAAAAAAAAAGTGATCCGGGTAACTACAGGTCTGTTAGTTTGACATCTGTAGTATGCAAGGTCTTGGAAAAATTTTTTGAAAGTAGTTAAGGACATTGAGGCCAATGGTAAATGGGACAAAATACAACATGGTTTTACAAAAGGTAGATTGTGTCAAACCAACCTGATCTGCTTCTTTGAGAAAGTAACAGATTGTTTTTAGACAAAGGAAACGCAGTGGATCTCATTTACCTAGATTTCAGTAAGGAGTTTGGTACCGTGCCACATGGGGAAATATTAGTTAAATTGGAAAAGATGGGGATCAATATGAAAATTGAAAGGTGGACAAGGAAAGGGTTAACAGGAAGACTACAGAGGGGTCCTACTGAAAGGTGAACTGTCAGGCTGGAGGGAGGTTACCAGTGGAGTTCCTCAGGGATCGGTTTTGGGATCAATCTTATTTAATCCTTTTATTACTGACCTTGGCACAAAAAGCGGGAGCGTGCTAATAAAGTTTGCGGATGATACAAAGCTGGGAGGTATTGCTAATTCAGAGAAGGACTGGGATATCATACAGGAGGATCTGGATGACCTTGTAAACTGGAGTAATAGTAATAGGATGAAATTTAATAGTGAGAAGTGTAAGGTCATGCATTTAGGGATTAATAACAAGAATTTTAGTTATAAGCTGGAGACGTATCAATTAGAAGTAACGGAGGAGGAGAAGGACCTTGGAGTGTTGGTTGACCACAGGATGACTATGAGCCGCCAATGTGAAATGGCCGTGAAAAAAGCTAATGCGGTCTTGGGATGCGTCAGGAGAGGTATTTCCAGTAGAGATAAGGAGGTGTTAGTACTGTTATACAAGGCACTGGCGAGACCTCACCTGGAATACTGTGCGCAGTTCTGGTCTCCCATGTTTAAGAAGGATGAATTCAAACTGGAACAGGTACAGAGAAGGGCTACTAGGATGATCCGAGGAATGGAAAACCTGTCTTAGGAGAGGAGACTCAAGGAGCTTGGCTTGTTTAGCCTAACCAAAAGAAGGTTGAGGGGAGATAGGATTGCTCTCTATAAATATATCAGAGGGATAAATACCGGAGAGGGAGAGGAATGATTTAAGCTCAGTACCAATGTGGACACAAGAACAAATGGATACAAACTGGTCATCGGGAAGTTTAGACTTGAAATTCGACGAAGGTTTCTAACCATCAGAGGAGTGAAGTTTTGGAATAGCCTTCCAAGGGAAGCAGTGGGGGCAAAAGACCTATCTGGCTTTAAGATTAAACTCGATAAGTTTATGGAGGAGATGGTATGATGGGATAACATGATTTTGGCAATTAATTGATCTTTAACTATTCATGGTAAATAGACCCAATGGCCTGTGATGGGATGTTAGATGGGGTGGGATCTGAGTTACTACAGAGAATTCTTTCCTGGGTATCTGGCTGGTGAATCTTGCCCCATATGCTCAGGGTTTAGCTGATCGCCATATTTGGGGTCGGGAAGGAATTTTCCTCCAGGGCAGATTGGAAGAGGCCGTGGAGGTCTTTCGCCTTCCTCTGTAGCATGGGGTACAGGTCACTTGCTGGAGGAGTCTCTGCTCCTTGAAGTCTTTACACCACGATTTGAGGACTTCAATAGCTCAGACATAGGTGAGAGGTTTATCGCAGGAGTCGGGGGGTGGGGGTGAGATTCTGTGGCCTGCATTGTGCAGGAGGTCAGACAAGACGATCATAATGGTCTATGAGTGAACCTAGGAGAAGAGAGAGAGCTGTGTGCAAGTCTCCTCCTGCTGTATGCCTGGGGAGCGTTCTTTCTTGCTTTGGAACTGACGAATAAAAGCACACACGGTGAAAGGGGAAACAACCTGCGTGTGGTTGTGATTAGGGGAAGGAGGAGGTCTGCCCCGTGACAGGACCTGATCCCCGATGGGGGAGTCCAGGCACTGTTGTAATAGAATGATGTGTAAAAAATAATAGCTGTTTCTGTCGCTTGGCCGGGTACAAGACCTACTTGACCCCATTCCCGTCTCCCTCTTCACCCTGTGAACAAGCTTCTGAAGAAGGAGGGGTGAGGAGGAGGCAGGGTCATGCCACATTCCACACCGGCTCGTGCATCGGAGAACAACCTGCTTCCTCCATTGTGGAGCAGATTGCATATCCCAACTATTTATGGGTTGGCCGAAGACGCAATCGCCCCCGTGCTGCTTCTGGAACCAGATGACTTTTTGAAGGACGCAGAGGCATAATTAGTAGCTATGGTAATAATTATGAGATATATTCATCTTGTACAAGAATCAGGTCCAGGAAGGGTGCCTAGCCCCCAAAAGGAGAAGGGATGCATGCTACCTGGGTAAGGTAAATCTTGCTGGTATTTATAAATTCCAGGTGGATCAAGAATTTCCCCAAACGTATTGTTGTTATCTTGAATTCTTGTAAAATTCCCTTGGTTTATACCAAGTCATGTACTGCTTTCGGGACTCCCTCCCCACCCCTTTAACTTAGAGGGTCAACTTATACCTGAGGGTGGGCATACATGTGAGGGTATACACAGGTAAAGTGAGAGGAAGGAAATAAACCAGTGGCGTATGACTCATATCCTTGGAGGGAAGGTCTAAGACTTTGGCCCATGCGTGAAGCATGTGGTCTGAAAAAGGAACCATTTTGAGGACCAAGCAGTGGGGAGATTGGAAGGCGGGGTGGGGTACCACAGGAGAATCTTCCTAGTGGGAGGGGAAGGTAACCGCAGAAGGACAGCACTAGTGATATACTGGCTTAAAATTCCCACATGTTAGTCTGTGTGGGTTGGTTCCTTTAGCTGTATAACCTCCATTGACTTTGAGGTGAGTCGTTGTGGCCTCTGTGAACTAATCTGTAAATTGACCTGAGAGGAGCCCCTTAGTGAGACACCATGGGGCAGATCCTTGAGTGATGTAACTCAACGTAGCCCCACTGACTAAGTGGAGCTTCATTGAATTTTATCAGCTGAGGATCTGGCCCCTTGTTTGGAGTGATGGTGGGAACTTCTAATTTGAGTTCAGGGAAGTATTCAGAATGAGGCTCAGCTGAACTTCTTGAGGCTCCAGAATTGGGTCTTGAACATGCAATGCATGGGTGTACGCAGGCAGCAACCTCCCAGGGCTTCAAAAAGCCATGGGCAAAGGTATCTCTTCCTGTCTCTCCTTCTGTATGATTAAGCGGCACCCAGGCTATGGCAAGTTAGGGGCAGAGACTGGATGCGCCCATTGCACTGACGCCAAGCCCTAGTTGCAATATGGGAATAAGGGTCTCAAGTCCCCATTTTTCAAGGCACTGAATACTACGTTAAATTGGAGAGTGCTGTCATCAACTTTTCTGATGGTACCTTTTTAGTGGTTTACATAATGCACACCCCTCCACCTGCGTGGGGCATCAAACGCTTGGTCTATACTTTCTATCACTTTTGTTCCTTCTGCCAGACACCAAATTAGAAAAAAGAAAACATGAGAACTATGATTTTTTTCACCTTGCTTGGGGGAGTTTCTCTTCCAAACTAATGCTCCCTGCCCTTGTTAGCCCAAACTAAAGCCTCCAGATCCAAATATCCTAGAACTCAGGGGAAATCCAGATCTGAGCTGTGAAGCTCAGGGCCAGCTCTAGTTTTAACCCACAAAAATGAACCTGCAGGACTTTTTGCATCGTAATCTGCATAACTTCGGCCAGTTGTCTCATACCAGTCAAAGGACCTTTTTACTTTTAAGGACGTTGCAAGCCATATTCACATTCCACAGACTCTTTGACCTGCTTCTTGGAAAAGATTGTGGCCTGGCTTCCATCTTACAGAAGCCTGGACGATTGGGTCTGATAAAGCCAAGTTGTGTGCAAAACCGATTCCCACGGTCTGTCAATATCCCAGCTGAAATGGAATTCATACGTGCACATCTTTCTCCATACGTGCACATCTTTATGATTCTTTATTATTCTGTCCTCTATACTTTTAAGCTCCTTAGATAAACTCAGGCCACAACGTGTGTGAAACTGACAGCTCCAGATAGTGAAATCTTCTTATTCAAAGTGGTTGAAACTCGCCCATGTGCAGAGGGGTAATGCCCCCAGTGAAGCCTCATGATGAGATTTAACGGATTCATAGACTTTGTACTGCTCCTCTGCACAGTGGTGACTTTCTCCCAGAAAAGTCCCACAATGGGCAATAGCTTCTCCACAGCATCCCTGATCATAAGAACATAAAAATGGCCATACTGAGTCAGAGCAATGGTTCATCTAGCCCAGTGTCCTGTCTTCCAACAGCAGCCAGTGCCAGATGCTTCAGAGAGTGAACAGAACAGGACAAGTTTCAGAGTAGCAGCCGTGTTAGTCTGTATTTGCAAAAAGAGAAGGAGGACTTGTGGCACCTTAGAGACTAACCAATTTATTTGCACATAAGCTTTCGTGAGCTACAGCTCACTTCATCAGATGCATTCAGTGGAAAATACAGTGGGGAGATTTATAAACACAGAGAACATGAAAAAATGATGTCATCATACATATTGTAAGGAGAGCGATCACTTAAGATGAGCTATTACCAGCAGGAGAGCGGGTGGGGGGGAGAAAACCTTTTGTAGTGATAATCAAGGTGGGCCATTTCCAGCAGTTGACAAGAACGTTTGAGGAGCAGTGGGGCAGGGGGAAAATAAATATGGGGAAATAGTTTTACTTTGTGTAATGACCCATCCACTCCCAGTCTCTATTCAAGCCTAAGTTAATTGTATCCAGTTTGCAAATTAATTCCAATTCAGCAGTCTCTCGCTGGAGTCTGGTTTTGAAGTCTTTTTGTTGTAATATTGCGACCTTTAGGTCTCTAATCGAGTGACCAGAGAGACTGAAGTGTTCTCCGACTGGTTTATGAATGTTATAATTCTTGACATCTGATTTGTGTCTATTTATTCTTTTATGTAGAGACTGTCCAGTTTCACCAATGTACATGGCAGAGGGGCATTGCTGGCACGTGATGGCATATATCAGATTGGTGGATGTGCAGGTGAACGAGCCTCTGATAGTGTGGCTGATGTGATTAAGCCCCGTGATGGTGTCCCCTGAATAGATATGTGGGCACAGTTGGCAACGGGCTTTGTTGCAAGGATAGGTTCCTGGGTTAGTGGTTCTGTTGTGTGGCGTGTGGTTGCTGGTGAGTATTGGCTTCAGGTTGGGGGGCTGTCTGTAGGCAAGGACTGGCCTGTCTCCCAAGATTTGTGAGAATGTTGGGTCATCCTTCAGGATAGGTTGTAGATCCTTAGTAATGCGTTGGAGGGGTTTTAGTTGGGGGCTGAAGGTGACGGCTAGTGGCGTTCTGTTATTTTCTTTGTTGGGCCTGTCCTGTAGTAGGTGACTTCTGGGTACTCTTCTGGCTCTATCAATCTGTTTCTTCACTTCAGCAGGTGGGTATTGTAGTTGTAAGAATGCTTGATAGAGATCTTGTAGGCGTTTGTCTCTGTCTGGGGGGTTGGAGCAACAGGACAACTATCGAGTGATCCATCCCCTGTTGTCCAGTTCCAGCAGATGTTTTCAGAGAACTATCCGTGACGACTCCACGATTGCTAAAGATCTCTAGCCAGCTAACTTAGACCTCATCGACTTATATGTATAGGTGGGATTGTTTTCCAGAGTGTATTACTTTACACTTAAGTATTGAATTTCATCTGACATTTTCTTGCCCAGTCACTCAGGTTAATGAGATCCCCTCCCCCCCTCCCCCCCTTATAACTCTTCACAGTCTGCTTTGTACTTAACAACTTTTGAGTAATTTTGTATCTTCTGCAAATTTTGCCTCCTCACTGTTTCCCTCCTTTTCCAAATCATTTATGAATATGTTGAACAGCACAGGTCCCGGTACAGATCCCTGGGGGAACCTCACTGTTTACCTGTCTCCATTGTGAAAACTGACCATTTATTCCTACTCTGTGGTTCCTATCTTTTAACCAGTTACAGAGCCATGACTACTTTGTTTGCTCAAAAGTCTTTGGTATGGGTCTTTGTTAAAGGCTTTCTGAAAGTCCAAGTACGTTATATCAATGGGATCACACTTGTCCGTGTGCTTGACGACGTCCTCAAAGAATTCCAAAGGATTGGGGAGGCATGACTTCCCTTTACAAAAGCTGTGTTGACTCTTCCCTAAAATATTGTGTGTGTCTGATGATTTTGTTCTTTTCCATAATTTCAAACACTTTGCCTGGCATTCAAGTTAGTCTAACTGGCGTGTAATTGGCCGGATTGGCTATGGAACCTTTTTGAAAAAATCAGCATAGTGTTAGCTGCCCTTCCAATCGTCTGGTGCAGAGGCGGATGGAAGTGATGGGTTACAGCCCACAGTTAGTACTCCTGCAATTTCATATTTGAGTTCCTTCAGAACTCTCTGGGTAAATACCATCTGGTCCTGGTGACTTCTTATTGTTTAATTTATCAGTTTGTTCCAAAACCACCTCTGACACCCCAATCTGGGACAGTTCCTCAGATTTGTCACTTAAAAAGAATGGATCAATGTCCTCCTGAGAAGCACCATTAAGCTCTAGATGCAGCCATGTTTTTTGGCAGGGATGGGATACCCTTCAAAGCATATCCAAGTCAAATGCCCCTTTAAAAAGAAGAAAATACAATTGTTAAGGAAAGTTTAGAAAGCCATGGAAAAAAAGCATAAGAGCCTATGGCCAGTTTAGGCTTATTCATCCAGGCAGTTCAGACAGATATTTTCATACGGGGGGAACCTTCAAACTTCTGATTGCTCAAAAACAGCACTCACCCTTCATCCTCGCTGCAGGTGCTTATTTCTTTAGTGTGTCTACTGCAGAAAGGTGGACTCAAACTGCAAAATTAGAATCTGGAGAGGGAGCGAGGTAGACTTTGGGTCAAGGGTTGGGGTAAGAACCCTTTGCTGCCGAGGAGCCTCATGATAACAATTAGATTTTATGTAGCAGTTTTCATCGGTAAATCTCAAAGCTCTTTACAAAAAGAGGTCAAGATCATTATGCCCATTTTACAGATGGGGAAACTGAGGCATGGACTTTTGTCCAAGATCACCCAGCAGCAGAGCCAGGAATACGGCTCAGGTCCCGAGTTCCCGTTCAGTGCTCTGTCCATTGGGCAACACTGTCTTCACTCTCCAAGGGGGAGATTTTTACCACGTTGCAATAGATGAGACAATTTAGGATGTTCATTTGGCTTCACTGTAAACAAAAGCCTCCGATTTAGCTCCACTGTAATGAAAACAGAATCTCAACAGCAGCAGCCTGGCTTGGTCCCTTTTTGGTGCCAGAAATCTGCGTGTTCCTGTCAATAAATGTGAGGGTACTAGAAAGACCTGCACTGCCAGGGAGGAGAGACAACGGTCTGTTTGGAGAACTAGGAATATACATACGTGAGTAGTTTACAAAGGTTCAGGAAGGGTAGGAGCAGAATCATGCTGTTCCATCACAGACAAGGCCTGTGGCTGTAGTGATAGTTAATGGTCTGTATCTTGCAGGGTCTATGAATAGAAGTCAACACCTATTTCTCCAAGGTATTAATAGGGTTCCTGTCAGTATGTGGGTACAACTCCCCTGTGAGGCAGGGCAGCGCTAATGTCCCATTTTTCCAGGTGGGGAGCTGAGGCTCTGAGAGAGGAAGTGACTTGCCCCACGTCCCCCCACATAGTTTACAGGTACATTAGTGGAAGAGTGTAGGGGAGTCAGCTCTGCTGCACTTCATTTGTGGGGAAAGAAAGGGCCTCAATCATCTGTACTGTCAGTCTGGTGCTAAATCATTTAGAAATGAATTCAAGTCCTGGGCTATTTTTTTCCCTCCATTATAGGTTTAACCTTGCCTGCAAGTAGCAGTTTCACATGAGAAGTGCTCTCCATGTGACGCTCCTATATTCACGCTCAAGGCTCCTGCAGATAAATAACCTTGATCACGAATCAGAACAAGACTGAATTATTTTTGGATGACAAGCAAAAAAAAAAAAAAAAAAATTAGCATTTTTCACTTCCTCTTGTTCTCTAAGTTTCCCTGCATGTTAATTTCTGTGATAAAAGTCCAAGAGACAAATGAAAGGAGGGGAAATAATCAATTAATAAGTTTTCAGACCAAGAAAACTTACAAACCTTTATTCAGATGCCAAGTTTTCCTTCAACATAATTCAAGTAATTTAACGATGAGTATTTTCTTTGAAGATTCTTGGTTCTCAGTCTCAGGGGTAAAAGCGTGGCCCCACTGGAATTAATGTCGGTTTTGTCCATTCATAACAATACTTGGTGTTTGTAGATCTCAAAGCACTTTGCGAAGGTCAGTAGCATTAGACCCATTTTATAGAAGGGGAAACTGAGGCAGAGAGGGGCAGTGACTTGCCCAAGGTCACCCAGCAAGCCAGTGGCAAAACCCAGGTCCTCTACATCACAATCAAATGCTCTGTCCACTTGGAGACATTGCCTCCCTTTGTCTTCAAGAAGGCCAAGATTTCACCCTAGAGGTGTAAATCCAGAGAACTATAGTAAAATCCAGGTACATTCTCTCTCTGCTTGTACATTCAGAAGGTTCCTTGTCTCTTGACCTACACGGTCATCCAGCAGAAAGCAAACATTACAATTAAACATGAGTGTCACGTATTATTTTTCAGCTAGTTCAAAGTTAACCCTTTTTGTTGGTGACCTTTTTTCACTTCCTTTTAAGTTTTTGGGAAGATTTGAATCACTCATTTGGGTCTGACTAAACGCCTATGAGGATGTATGTTACGATTGTTTGCTATATAAGGGGAACAAAAACACACCTCCTACCTATGGTGTTCCGTGATGACTCAGCGCTTAAGGTACGTGCAAGAACTCTGCTTTAATCTGTGTCCAGTTCTAAATAGCTGTGAATAAAAGAGCTTCACAGCACTCGGTCCAGATGCTGTCTGAGAAGCTCAGCCCTTAAAGGTGCAGTACCCAATGCTACACGACCTATTGAAGTACCCTGTCTGCTCTATATTTAATTATCCGTTTTGTTGGCTACTTGCAAAAAAAACCCCAACCTTCAAGAATTGACTTCAGGGGATTGCTAAAACCTGCAAATAATTCAATGCAATGTCGGAACAGAAGGACCTTGCTGTGTAAGATTTACTCATCGTTCCATGCACTTATAGCCTCTTTGTTTTGAGAATGAGAAAGTGCTTTAACAACACTAAAGGCCAGATTTTTTCAGAAAAGCTCAGCCTGCAGGGTGGAGAGCGACAGTAAGGTTGCCAGCAGTGTCACAATGGGAGTTGCTATGTGCTGAAAAATCTGGCCCTCCTTGAGGTGCCTAAGTGGGACCTGAGAGTCAGATTGACAGAGGGTTTTAGGCATGTAAAGATGCAGCGAGGCACCTAGTTCAATTGTCAAAAGCACCAAAGCAGGTTCGGTGCCCAACTCTCATTGAAACTCCTCCTAGACCCCTAGATGCATCTTTAGACACCTAAATACCTCTTAAAAATGTGGCCCTGAGCTCCTTCGTAAACAGGGCTCTACCTAAATCTGGCGATAGGTGGATAGATGGGGGATGTATCCGAGGGATTGTCACCTGCACGTGCCTTCCACATATCCATTTGCCTGCTGTCTAAGCATACCACACTCTGCTGGGGTTGGTAAACTGACCAGAAAATGAATAACCATTCAAAATTAAAAACAAAAATGGGTTGGATGGCATTGGCAAGGCCTTTTATGTCCTTTCTAAACACTTTGGTACCGTAATTATTATTTTTTTTCCACCAGCAAGATTGTATAAGAAAGTGCAAGTGTTGAAGACAGAGCGTGCGTGATGCAAGTGTTGAGAGGTGTGGGTTGGGAATAATTCACCAAGGGAGCAGAAACACTCCATTGTGATTTAGCTGCTGCATCACACAATAATTAGGAAAAGCCAAAAAGCTTGAAGCAACAGTCACAGCAGAGTTTAACGGGTTTAGACAAACTTATGTCCTCCTCAACCATTCTTTGAATGATTTCAAATAGCTACGCTGTTCAACATCAAAATCTGTTCATGGAGAATCTGCAGATAGCTCTCTCGAACTAGCTCATCCAGCTCTCTAGCTCTGTATGGTTCTGCCCCTTCAACGGCTTCGTAAACTGAGGAACAGATTAAATGACAAACCTGAGGTCATATAGTAAGTCAGTGGCTGGAAGTTTGTCTCCTATACCCTGCACTCTAACTAGTAGACATCCCCTTTATGAGCTGCTGCGAATCACGTACAATTATCGTATTCACCTCTCTGATAAAGTGCTGGGGGTCAGCACCAAAACAAATGTGGGTGCATTCTAATAAGTTCTTAAGGATATCGATGAAGACTAGGTACAATAATTCCATATTTATCACATTAAATATTTGGGCAAAAAACATGTGGAACAGTCCCGCTGTAGTCTAGCGGTTTGGCTCCTGGCTTGGGTTCTGGGAGCTGTGGCTGCAAATCCCTCCTCTGCCTGTGTTAAGAAGATGGCCAGTGCAGCTCAGGTGGGTGTGCCCTGATCTGTGGGGTATAGCAATGGGGGGAGCTGAGTTACCCATGGAAGCTGTTCCACTTTAATTAAATGTTGTTCATGCCAGCACTTGGCTAACGCTTCCTTGGTAGTTTAGGGGTTAGGCTACGTGCCTGGAGTGTAGGTTCAAATCTTCACTAGTATACATGTGTGTCATGGTCTTCTCTGTTAGAGGGACAGAGATTGGGGACCTTCCATGTTGGCTCTAGAAACTGTTCTGCTTTAAATAAATGTTATTTGGGCCACACCTCTAGCTGCCCTCTCTCGAGTCCAGTGGTTAGGATACTCACCTGGGTTGTAGGAGATCCTGGTTCAAATCCTCCAGCTGCCTGTTCAATAGGGGGTTGCACAGGGATTTCCTGCCTCCTTGGTGACTGTCCTATGAGGTGGGCCATCCTTGTCTGAACCCCCTCTCTTTCTCAGGAGGCCATTCCTTCTTGGGACAGGGAGGGGATTAGGACAGGAATCGCCCACCTGTGACTCTCCCCAGAAGGCGGGAGCCCACAGTTCACACCCCTCAAAAGAGCAGGGGAGTGCTCTGGGGTCTGCTACAACCTGGGTTTGTATCCTGACCATGGTGGACAAAGAGTGTGTGTGTGTGTCTGTCTGTGTGTGGGGGGGGGGGTTGCATCCAGCTGCAATTAAACGCTAATTAAAAGGTACAAGAGCCCCTGTGAAATGGCCTTTGTCCAGGGACAAGGCCTCTCATCCCACCTGCCAGAGGCCCTCTGACCAGGCAGAGGGGGGATTTGAACAGGGTCCCCCACACCCCAGGGGGTTTCAGAAGCTTGCTGTGCCCCAGTTAATATGAAGTGAAAGTGGAACAGCTTCAGCAGAAAAGACAGAGGTCCCATGTCCGAATACCTCCTTGCTCAGCACTGAGCATATTCACTTGAGAGGGAAGAATTCCCTTCTCAGTGGACAGGTTTGAACGGGCACTGGCCTTATTTCAAGGTAAGGACCCAACCCACTGGACTACAGAGAGGTTTATAGGTTGCCTGTGGCCCAATGACGAAGTCATTATTTAATGAACGTGGACTAGCATCAACAGGAAACAGCGAGAGAGCCCATGCAGCAGAATACCTCCTAGCCCAGCATTTAGGCCATTCACTTGAGAGGTAAGAGATGAAGGCTCCAACCCCTTCTCCTCAAGAGGGCAGGAGATTTGAACTGGAACTGCCCACACACGGGACAAGTACCTGAACCACCAGACTATATAGGGCTCCTTACGTGTAGTGTGGCCCCATGGACACGTAATGAAAGTAGAGCAGCTTCAACAGAAAAGATTGAGGCAGCCCTGGGTCAGAAACCCTCATCACTTAGAACATTCCCTGAAGTGGCAAAGGCAGGCAGTTCAATTCCCTTCTCAGCAAGAAGAAAAGGGATTTGAACCCAAATACCAGCATTCAAAGCAAGGACCCAAACCACCAGTCTACAAAGGGTTGCTTGGGCATGGCTTGGCCTAATTAATATGTAATGAAAGCAGAACAGCTTCACCAGAAAAGACCAAGGGGGAGCCCCTGTTTCAGCACCTCCTCATCCAGCACTCAGGCCATTCACTTGAGAGAGAAGCGAGCACGCTTCCAGTCACTTTTCATCAAGGGAAAAGAGAGCTTGAACCAGCATCTCCTGTGTACTGGGAAAACACCTCCACCCACTGTACTACAGAGGAATTCATAGGCTAGCTGGGGCCCCATTACTATGTAATTATTTACTGAACGTGGCCCACCTACAACAGAAAAGACTGAAGGAGGCCCCCTGTGGGAATACTTCTTAGTCCAGCCCTTTGGCCATTCAGTTGAGAGGTAAGAGATGAAGGTTCCAACCCCTTCTCATGGGGGAGAAAAGAGGATTTGAACCCAGAGCACACGCCCCAGGTTTGCAACCAAACCACTGGACTACAAAGGGCTGCTGGGTATGTTTGTGGCCCAGTGAATAGGGAATTAAAGTGGAACAGATTGAGCAGAAAAAAAAAGTGAGGAAGCACCACAGTCCATCAGAATGCTTCTTAGTGCAACAGCTGGATATTTACCTGAGAGGGAGAAATGATGTTCAAGCTGAGAGAGGAGTTGAACCAGCCCTATTCACTTGCCAGGTGAGCACCCAAGCCGCTGGACTACAGAGGTATTCGGGTGGGAGGTGGGGGCCCAATTAGTGTTTGAGGAAAGTGGAATTGCCCCAAAAGCTATGAAGAACAACCCACATCAGAATATCCCTTAGTTCAATGACGGGGGTGCTCACATGAGACAATGCACAGCCTGATTCAACCCCTTTCTCATGAGCCAAAATTGAACCAGAGTCTGTCATGTCCCCCACTAGTACCCTCACCACTGGGCTAATAAGTAACGAACCTGAAATTAAAAGACAATAATTCTATGGCTATAAAATTGCTGAAAATGTCTCAACCCCCTAGTTCTAGTGGATGTATGTACTGTAGCTATGTATTTCTAGAGGGCCATCAGTGGGCACCATATTTTAGTTAAGAGACCATTAGTGCTCTTACTCTGTGAGACCCCTTGGCTGCTCCTCTGCCTACAAGCCAGAAAAACACCGTCCCTGCTTCCTGAGGAAGATGCAAGTCAACCTAGCTACTGCCTTTTGGGCAGGTGAGATCCCCTCCGCCAGCGGGAGAAGCTCTCCTATCGGTTTTGGTAGTATCTACAGAGAAGCCCTGCAGGAGCGCTGCGGCTGCCTTTTAAATGCAGACATAGCCTCAGTCTGTTCCCCTGCTCAGCCTGCTCCACCAGCGCTGTCTGGAAGTCCCCTGCTTGTTTGACCCATTGTAAAAAAACAGGTGCTGACCTGGAAAGGGGTGGCTCTATTGACGAAACACCACCAAAATTGTACCCCAGATGTTATTTTGGGCCCTCATTTCACATGCCAATCTGGCGCCGCATTTTAAAATTAGCCACAGCTTTTTTCCCAGGAGAGGAAAGACACCCTTGACCAGGACCCCAAGTTTGCACCAGAAATGGTAACCCACTGGGGGGGAGCGATAGCTCAGTGGTTTGAGCATTGGCCTGCTAAACCCAGGGTTGTGAGTTCAATCCTTGAGGGGGCTATTTGGAGATTGGTCCTGCTTTGAGCAGGGGGTTGGACTAGATGACCTCCTGAGGTCCCTTCCAACCCTGATCTTCTATGATTCATGGCCTCATACTAATGTACACATTTCCCAGCTCATTTGACGGTCTGTGAACTTAAGAGCACGTTGTCAGTTTTCCTTTCAAAAGAAATGCTACTGCAGCCTTTGTATGGCTCTTGCATCAGCTGGCATTCCCCGCAGCACCACTTTGTAGCCCCACAGTGATGTCTAACGGGGCATGGATTATGGGGGTGTGGAGCTGGGGAAGGCTAATGAAATACATCCCAAGATCAAGCATGGAACGAGCGATGGTTTGTCAGCAACCTAACTGCATGATGGCCTTTATAATCCTGCTCCCATTACCTAGAGTTTGATTAGTTTTGAGGGCAAAGAGCAGAAACAGCCATACATCAAAGAGGATATGATTGTCTCAGAGGTAGGACTGTCTCTGCCTGTTGACGGCTTTTTAAATTAGGACCCATACTTTGCATTCATGGCATAGGCAGCCATCATTAACTCTCTGGTTATTCAAGATTTGTTAGCTGAATCAAATAGTCCTTGCTCAGTACCGATTTAAAAGTGTGTAACTGCAGTCCGGCCCAATTAAAGCTTTTTCAGAGGTATCGGCCTATGTCTTACGAGTCGCTTTACTGCACTGTCATAAAAAGCAAGCGTTGCCGGATAATGTGCGGTGTTAGTCGTTTGTTAAGGAGAACAAAACAAGTGAGAAACGGCCAGCAACACTAGCCTCCTTCAGGCAGCCCCTGAAATATGCAAATTGTCAGTCATACATATGGACTGAGGCAACAATTAGGTATCTTCGTAGGTCCCCCCTCAGCAGGGGATGGGTGACAGACATGACGGGACATGCTCCGAACATGATGCTGCTGCTGCTGAAACCATCCTCACCTGTGCAACAAGGAGGTGCAATGCTGCAGGGAACATTTGGTGTGCTCCGATGCATGCAACGGTGACAGTGATGAGTGTAGCAACTGGATGATCATAATGGTCCCTTCTGACCTTAGTATCTATGAATCTATGAACTGAACATGGCAGAGACCGATTCGGGGTGGGAGTAGAAATGTTTCAACCGTCTGCAAATCAGGGAGTCTATTTTTTTTTTTAGAGTAATTATAGCTCGAAGCTAATTATAGTTAGACATTCAATAGTTATACGTAGGGGCTGTCACGCTGTCTGCTACGGCTTACAAGTGAGAGTCCCACGCTTAGATCAAGCCATCAGAAGACAGGGAAGACGCCCCAACTGGTGGTGTATTCTATCATTAGAGTTCACCAAGCTGGTAACAAATGTGCACCCCGGAATTACTATATTTGTCTTACCGTGGCGCCAACGACCGTCCCCTAGGCTCTCCAGCCCCTCTTTACCACCCTGACAAACTGGATTCTGTGATGAAAGGTTATTAAAACCAAAAAAATAATAATCTCACATTAGGTTACTCCCACCCCCAAAGGGTCGGTCACTTACCCCAGGTCAATAGATACTCTGGATCGCACACCAAAGACAACCCTGATGACCAGTTTCTGTAACTAAAGGTTTGTTAGCTAAGAAAACAAAATGAGTGTTATTGAGAGGTTAAAGAAGGTAAAATACATTCACAGCTCAGTCAAAGTTTGTAAGTCCAATGTGATAGCTGAGATGTAGTAATCTGCTAGGTTTTCGTCAGTATCTCAGGGTTCCCTAAAGTAGCTCTCGGGATCTCTGTCCAATCGCTTAGCATTCCACCGTCCCCATCCGTCAGTCCACAGATAAAGGATCCATTCTTTTACAGCTGTCTTCCCCGGAAGGCAATCTGGCAAGCATCTCCATCACAGCATGGGCTTTTCCTCTAGAGACTAACCACAGACCGGGTGTGTGGATTTCCCATTGTTCAACACAATAACCCATTGTTTTGAAGTGAGCATCCTGCTTTGTTTACAAATCCAAACGTCCAATCCCATTACAGATTGTCACTAAATGCATTTAGTGACAACCATCCAAATAATATTTCATTAGTTTTCATGAAGTTTAGGCATTAAGGAAATACATCTCTAGGGTTAATGTAAGTACGGGGTATATACAATGTAACTAGATGTAAAGTGATAGCGGACAACAGAATACAGATAGGCAAAAACAATACATCTCCTTTTGATCTACTCTAACAAGGGAATTGGCTTGAACACACACCTTTTAGCATTTCTTTGCTATTCCTACGCAAGCGAATTGCCCTAGCCTGAGCTGGCAATCTGTTAGACAGCATCACAGGGGATACATAAGAGTATATACTTTGTTATTCAATGATACATTCGTGAGAGAGATTCTGCAGCCCTTCTACTGAGAATCATTACTGTTGTATAATCAGTTTACACATATTGTCATTGTATTCAGTGACAGTAAGAAGGGAATTACAGCTGTACCATGTGTGCTTTAGACTTATGTCTCTGGTCCAGTAGACATCAAAATATATTTTATAATTAGGGGCTAGGAGTCTTATCTGCATAACTTCATAAAAATACACAGGGGGAAAAAAACATTTCCCAAATCAGTCCATTCTACAAATAATGACAATTATTTTCATATCTTCCACGGTATAAACAATAATACCTAGTCCTGCCGTAAGTGTAGGGGACTGGACTAGATGACTGCGTGAGGTCCCCTCCAGTCCTCTAAACTAAGTTCATACTGTCATGTGACTACAGACTTTTGCTTTAAGCAAAGGCAAACAAACTCCAGGAAAAGGCATAAAATATATCACCTGGGGCTAAATATTTCCCACAGAGTACTATTTTGAGTCTATAGGTGCATTTTGAATTGTATTTAGAAGATTTCTGCCAATTTTTATCAAGATTAGATGGTTTCTGTTTTGGCCCTTTGAGCTTATGATTTTTTTTTCCAGTTTGGATGCCCAACATCATTTAAACATTACATGATAGAGGGAAAACTGCCCCACTTCCAGTGTCTACATCTTTGCTGCTGGTGACCACTAGCTATGTGCCTAACTTGTGGTAGCAGTGCAATTTTTCCAGTTGATGGGTTACCCCTTATTGCCCAAAATGGGTCCAGGCTCGGAGGCGAGTTCCTTGAGTTAAATTTCCTACCCCTCTGGCAATAACAGTTGAATATATTTTTACTTCATGTACTGAGTTTGGCTGATGGGCAGCCGTCGGGGAATTAGGCCCAGTCGCGTCAATTCAGTCTGATTTGTTGATGGATCAGTTTGATTTTAGGTCACTTTTGGGTCAAGCCACCGGGGGATAAGAACGCTGCCGATGGCTGCAGGCGGCCAGTATACAGATGCCTGCCACCCGCCGAGCTCAACTTTCTACCCGCTCTCTCTTTTCCATGCTGGCATGAAATCTATCCCGCATAATAGCCCTGTGGTGTTCATTTGAGCTAAAAATAAAACTGCAGCACATGCCTCTCAAATGGACCACGTTGAGGGACATTATGATTTTAGTCCCCAAGGGCCAGATTTTTTAGCTGACAAAAGAGGCAGCCGTACATGACCAACAGCTGTGGTCCAACCCGGGCTCTTTGGAGCCAGGATGCCTCTTACTACGCGAAGAATCAGAACCTAGCACATGGGGCCCTGATCTCAGTAAGTTCTCTAAGCACGGCTGTAATGCATATAATTTTTATATAGCTATAAAAATGCACATACATAATTAACGTGCAAGATTTTAATGACAGGTTTCAGAGTAGCAGCCGTGTTAGTCTGTATCCGCAAAAAGAAAAGGAGGACTTGTGGCACCTTAGAGACTAACCAATTTATTTGAGCGTAAGCTTTCGTGAGCTATAGCTCACTTCATGGGAGTGAGCTGTAGCTCACGAAAGCTTACGCTCAAATAAATTGGTTAGTCTCTAAGGTGCCACAAGTCCTCCAAGATTTTAATGTGCTCTGAGATGGATGAAAGTAGATGCAGTAAACACAAGACTATTATTGGGTATTAGCATTAACTTCTCAAGGAGTCTGCTCCTACTGTCTAAGTACATCAGTGGCATATCGGCAATGGTTCAAGAGACATCTAGATGGGAGGGATAGCTCAGTGGTTTGAGCATTGGCTTGCTAAACCCGGGGTTGTGAGTTCAATCCTTGAGGGGGCCATTTTGGGATCTGGGGCAAAAATTGGGGATTGGTCCTGGTTTGAGTAGGGGGTTTTGGACTAGTTGACCTCCTGAGGTCCCTTCCAACCCTGATATTCTATGATTCTCACTATGTTTGTACAGCACCACTACAGTGGAGCCCTGATCTGGGTTAGGGCCTCTAGATGCTCTTGTAATACCAATAATCAAACATCAGACATCAGTGTACAATTGGAATTCTGCAAACAAAAACAAAACACTGGACTATCTTGAAGGACATTGGTAAAGTGAGAGATGGGCAGTAACTTATGGCTGATAAATGTCTAATATATACTTAGAGCCTGCTCCCAAGCCCATTGAAGTCAATGGAATGCTTTCCCACTGAGTTTCCCTTTGTGCTGGCAGTAGAGTGCAACTCGTACAAATATTGGTACTGAAGAAATCTTGCTCTTATAACCTTTGACTAATTGTAACACTGTATAGGACTTTGTTCCCCATGAACAGCCCGTCAAAGAAAGTCTACCGGATGCTCACCTGAAATGGTGTCAAACTCAATTACTTCCAAATCTCCTTTAAAATTGACTTGGTCATAATAGGGTGTCTTGTTATAGAGTTAAAGCGGTCAGGGTAAGTACCAAGTGGTAATAAATCAATTTATTGAGCTCACATGAATGAAAGGGATACTAGCAGTAAGACAGGGTGTGTCCATTATGGACCAGATTAAGCAAACGCTCTCATGCGTCCTTGAGTAAACCAGTAAATTAGAACCTGTTGCTCCTTCTTTCTTGGAAGTGAGGGTGTAGAAACTCCCCCTACGGGCTGATATAGTAACTCTTGGTTCAATTCTTGTTACAGTTCTTACTGAAAGGAGAAGTGATAGTTGCAGGTTTAAAAAACAAAACAAAAGACCAAAACCTGAGAGCGGATAACAGCCATCAGATTGTTCAAGACTTAGGGAACCATTTATGTGAAAGGATTGAAGTCAGGGATAAACTGGATAAAAGTAGTGCAATGTTCAGAGTTCAATTTTCTAAGGAAATATATTGTATTATGACTGCTTAGTCAGCGACGATTTGCATTTTATGGTTCCAGTCAGAACCCGATGAAAACTGGGGAATATGGCAGATTTTTAATAAGGCACAACAATTTAGGCTCCTCAGTGGTGTCATACTTTGGTCTGATACTGGCCATTGGTCTTGCAAGGGAGCGGGGCGTGGATTGTGTTTAGTGGCCTGTGAGATGAAGGAAATCAGATTAGGTGATCTGGCGGTCCCTTCTGGCCTTAAACTCTACATCAGAGCAACGCCCAAGAGCTGTTTGGGACAGAATGCGAACTCTACCTGTGAAAAGTTCTTCTACCGGTTGGGCATGCAGAAGGATTTTAGAGGGGTTGATTACCTCTCTCACAAGGTTTGTACACTGCTTTGAAATTTAGATTATGTTTATCTATATACACACACTACCAAACTGGGCTTGAACAGGGCACTGAATAAAACAGCTCTTCGCTTGTGAAACAAGCCACTGGCTCTTTAATGTGCACAATTAGCAAACCAAAAGCCTGCATCTCTCATTCAAAATTTAGCAACTCTCAGAGCATAGTGCCAGCTAGCATCTTACTGGGGTATTGGTTTTGCCCCCCGTGCCTACTAAAAGGTGGCATCGGATCACATTGCCTTCCTAAACCGGACACAAAGGATGTCTACATTGCAATAAAACATACAGGACATGGCTACGCGGGGCCCAGGCTGCATGGCTCTACAATTGTCACATAGACATTCAGGCTCGCGCTGGAGTTTGGGCTCAGACATTGACGGGGGGAGGGTCTCAGAGCCCAGGCTCCAGCCTGAGCGTCTGCACTGCAATTTTGCAGCCCCCCCCACGTCTGACCTCCACAAGCTTGTCGCAGCGGACCAGGGCTCGGAGCCTCAGTGCAGTGTTTTTTTTTTTTTTTAAAAGAATCACAGCGTAGACAGAGAGTTACAGGCTACGTACTTTTTTCCTTGCAACTGTCACAGCCCCCTACACCCAGTTTCTGGCCCAACCCCAGACCCTAGGCAAAGCCCTGAGCCTCCACCCACCTGCTCCCTGGGCCGTGTGTAGCCCAGGACTGATTTTTAAATGTGTGTCAATGCCCCCCCCCGATAGAAAAAAGGTTCCCCACCCATCATAAGCCACAAGAAAAGTGATCACACAGGGTCCCTTAATAATGTTGTTAGAAGCAACTAGAATCCCCCTTTGAAGTCATGCTTCATGTATTTTTTCCAGGCACTAAAACCTTCATTCACATGGTTTGTTGGGGGGTTTAGGCCAGAAGACAGGCACAAAAGTTCCCTTAATGTCTCTAGCACAGCTCAAGAACCCCAGCCGGTTAAATCCCTGAATGATTTCTGGCACATGGCTGGTGTGGTGGCTGGCAAGAGATGAACAACTGCCATGGATGGTTATGAGTGAGCTATAAATACCTAAAGAGAGACCATTCAAACAAAAACTCTTGGCACTAGATGGTTGGAGTACCATTAAAAGCAATGCAATATCAAGTGACACCCCACAAAAATGCATCAGGAAAATTTATAATGAAGTTTCTTGGTAATTGTTCACAAAGAAACTGGACTTTGAATGAAAGTCATGTTTAAAGAGTTAGTGTGATGTCCAAACTCCTCTGCCCAAGTAGATAAGGATAACGTGTACAGACACAAAAGTGAAGGATCGCTCAGTGGTAAAATTAAAAGTTTTATCAGCTATATTTTAAAGATTTGTAGTGAGACAGTGAATCAGTATAGAAGAAACATGAGCCAATGCCTTTTTTGGGTAAGGGGAGTTCCCCCCCCCCTTTTTTTTTTTAATTTAATCTAATTCCCCCCCCCCCCACCGCACAAAGTAGCTGGTGGCTCACATTTGTTATTGCTGACACTAACAAGGCGCTACAAGTTCTGAGGTAACGACAAACACACACAAAGTCCTTTTTCTGGAAAGACCCTGGGCAAGGGGGCATAAAAGGTCATGAGAAACTGGAAAACCAACAGGAAAAATGCAGAATTTGGGGAATTGAAGCATGCACATGCAGAATCATAGACTCAGAACCGGCAGGGACCTCGAGAGGTCATCTAGTCCAGTCCCCTGCACTCAAGGCAGGGCCAAGTATTATCATACTAGTCCATCCCCGACAGGTTTTTGTCCAACCTGCTCTTAAAAATCCCCAATGATGGAGATTCCCCAACCTCCCTGGGCAATTTATTCCAGTGCCTAACCACCCCGACAGTTAGGAAGTTCCTCCTAATGTCCAACCTAAACCTCCCTGGCTGCAATTTAAGCCCATTGCTTCTTTTCCTATCAGACTGAATGTGATTTAAATCACTAATCAGGAAGACTCAATTTAATCATGGTTTTCTACATAAAAGTGCATTCTTGTTGGTACCTTATTCTTCACAACTTGGAGATGTGATCTTCTACAAATGAAACCTATAATACTTGAAAGAGTGATTTTGAAAACTTCTCAGATTAGTTTTACTGCTATAGGAGAAAAAAGAAAATGGTTATTTCATTTACCAGAGGGAATTGAAGCAGCTATTTATGAAGTCATTCGGAGATGAACGCTCCAGTTCAACGGATTAATCAATAGTTGGAGGATTCTTGCCATGCTGCATTCGGAGGAGATCAGATAGATGTTCAAATTGTTATTTTAGTTAACTAAAGCCACCATGTTAAGTATTCTGGAGTTCTCTCTTCAACAGCAAACAATATTTTGACAAAAAAGCATGTCTCTCGCTTCTCACATTTATCTCCAGACTTATCCTTGTCCAGATCTATTCTACCCCCAACAATCTTCTATTCATGGAACTTTTTGAAAGTTTTCACTTTTAGAGAGAGGTAAGGGATTGACTTTGTGTACACAAATTTGCAGAGGGACAATAGAGTCGAGATCTGTTTTCTCACCTCTATATATTTAAAAACCACTTTTTGCTGTTAACATGTTACCTCTGGAGAGGAATCCAGTGTTTGAGAACTGCAAGACGAAGCAGCTCTGATGCTATCTTCTAGACAGAGCACTGAGTCCATTGGTAGATGGAAAGCTTAAGCAAAAAACAACCTACACAGAAGCCTGTGGAGCCCCCCTAAGATTGGAACTCATTTACAAAGTGTTGCTTAAACATTACATGAATATATGGTCTCATACTATAGAATAAAAAGTTATCCCTATTCCATGAGGAGATCTTTGAGTTATAATGTATCTTAAAACTACTTTATAAAAAGCCAGTTTTAATTATTTTTTACATTGATTTTTATCCACCCTGTGTCCTATCCTCAGAGGATAACAAAATTTCCCCCTCCTTGTAGCAACCTTTTATGTACTTGAAAAGGTATGTCCCCTCTTAGTCATCCTTTCCAGAGGAAACAAACCCATTTTCTTCAGTTTTGCTCCTCATAGGTCATGTTTTCTAGACCTTAATAATTTGTTTCTCTTTTCTGGACTTTCTCCAATTTGTCCACATTGTTCCTGAAATGCGGCACCCGGAATGGGACACAATACTCTGCGCTGATTAATTCTTTGGCTCTATTCCAGTTGAGGCCTACTTCCTGTGTCTTGCTTACAACACGCCTGCTAATACAGCCCAGAATGATGTTGGCTTTTTTTTGCCCCACAGCGTTACACTGTTGACTCATTTAGCTTGTGAGCTACTATGACCCCTAGATCTTTCTGCAGTACTCCTTTCTAGGCAGTCATTTCCCATTTTGTATGTGAGCAACTGAGTGTACCTACCTAAGTGGAGTACTTTGCATTTGTCCTTATTGAATCTCATCCTATTTACTTTAGGCCATTTCTGCAGTTGGTTCAAATCATTTTGATTTTTAATCCTATCCTCCAGAGGACCTGCGACCCCCCCCTGCCCAAGCTTTGTACCAGCCACAAACTTTATAAGTGTACTGTCTGCCATTATCTAGATCATTGAAGATTTTCAACAGAACCAATCCCTATGGGACCCCACTTGTTATGCCCTTCCAGCATGACTGAAGCACTGATAACTACTCTGTGAATGATTTTCCAAGCCATTATGCACCTACCTTTTAGTAGCTCCATCTAGGTTCGATTTCCCTAGTTTGAGAAACATATTGTTTTGAATATAGAAGTTATATCAAGCCTTTGGGGGGGTTTAGGTATTAAAAAAACCTAGTGGATAAAGATTAATCTGTAATGCACAAAGGTATACAAGACCTTAGTGAACATGGACCCAAACTGGAGAAGACACTGGACTTGAAACTAAAGGACAGGACTAGAGGACCAGATGAGGTCATGACTATCGTGGAAGGACTTCCTGGTGCCTCAGAGCAGGATAACTTGGGCCCATTTACCCATTCCATCTTGTCTGTTTTTTGCCTGGCAGAAGTGTCCAGATGCTATCAGTGACAATAGTTTGGTCTGAAATTGTATACAATAAGGTGAAAATTGATTCACCCTCAGTAGAGTTCCCAGCTTTTACAGCCAACAGCATGGAGCCAAATCACTCATGAAGACAGCTTTTACAAATAAAGTTACTCAGTAAAAATCTTAGCCGATTACATAAAGGCAAAATGCCAGACCCTCAGCTGAGACAGGTTTATGCTTGTTGCAGCTCAGCACAGGGGGTAGGAGCAGAAAAAGTGTGTGTAGGCCACTTTTTACCTTACCCTATGGAATAGCATTGAGTTTAGCTCCTCCTTCCATACCTGTGCCAGCTGGCAGTATGGATGGGTGTAAGGACATAACCATGAGAGCTGGTACGAATAGTCTTCCATCCCCATTCCCACTACACACTGAAACTTTCTTCCTGGCCCTTACCCACTCTGTATAGCTCCCTGTGCCCCCATTTTCACCAGCAGCATGTTGCACTGACCATATCAGAATGGCTTTCTGCCCCACTCCTCACAGGTGACAATGGAGCCTGCTCCGAGATCAGTCACCTGGCCCACTGACCACATCCAGGTGCAGATCTAGGTGTGGTTGGAGTACACAGCCCTCTATGGCTTTTCTTGGAACAGCAGGATCAGTCACTTGTACCAGCTCAGTGAAATTTTTTGGAACAGCTGGGAGAGCAGATTCCAGTCAAGGGCCAGAATGAATCCAGCACCGATTTTACGTAAGCATGTAGTTTAAGTGAAGTGAAACTTGGGGGTATGCAAGACAAGTCAGACTCCTGAAAGGGGTACAGTAGTCTGGAAAGATTGAGAGCCACTGACCTGGAGAGTGGGGGAAGACACCTCTGTATGCCATACAGAACACATGGGATCTTTTCAGGGAAAAGAGGCAAATACACCTCATTTTTGAAATTACAAGAGTTAGCATATGCTTTTTAGTCAAACACCCCACTCCTTCCCCTTCCCCTCCCCCCATCATGCACACAAGTCCTGCAGATGGTCTTTAGAGTTACTAGTCTGTAACTCAAGTCAATCTAAATGGCCAATTAGATTGAGCACGAGTGAGGAACTGGGCTCTGTTGGTCGCAATCCAATGCGCTGAGGCTTTGCAGGACTGAACCCGGAGTTCCATGGCGAAACACCCTATCTTTATAGTTGTAAGTTCCAACTTGAGTCCATGCATTTTGGAAGGTCTCCCTGTAATCCTTAGTCCTTAAATGGTGTTAATCTTGGGGTTTTCTGCTGTTATCATTTGATGATTATTGTCAGGCTTCCCATTATCATCGAATATTTGTTCTCACCTTCGGGGATGCCTGCCTCACCTCCGAGGTCGGCAACGCCGCTAACGTGTTTAGCGGCCCATACGAGGGATGTTTGATGGTCTTCTGGTGTTCCGAAGTCTTTTCCCTCCTCCTTCCTTGACCATCTGGCTACAACAATGGCCTTCACACCTTACCTTTTCCTGATGCATGCATTCACACAAACAGTCTCTCTCGCAGAAACCTTCAAAGGTATACAGACAGCAGTATTTTATAATCAACAGAATACATTGTAACTCGAGCCTTGCTAAATCTTATAACTAGAACAATTCACTTTGGGGCTTCAGGCCCTGGACATTGCTGTAATCTATTTGTCATAGACAATAGAAAATCCGGTCTCTTCGTAACTCAACTTTATAAAAAGGTCCTACAGTTATCATATGGGAAACAGGATCCCAGTCTCAGACAGTCATTTCTTTGTAATTCAAAAAGGGTGGCTGGCAGAATGAAAATCAAAGTTTACATCAGTTCTTAGCATAAGATTATAAAATCCTGCTCCTACACGCTATTAACTATAAAAAAAGTGGTCTGAACCTCAAATGATAAGCAATAGAGTCAGTTAATTGTTTACACCATTAAGGCCCTAACCTTGCTGAATCCACAATATTGCTTCCAGCACAATTTTGAGTGGGAGCCCTTGGTGGCCACTCAAAATAGTAGCAAAGCAATAGTGGACTTCATTACCACAAATATGGTGCAATATTACTTTTCCACAATTTCTCATTGCTTCTCTACAATTCAGAGAAGTTTTACAGTTAGCCCACAAGTACAGCCTTCTGTACTATAAAAGTGCATCGAGTGAGATCTTTTATAAAAGCCTGAGATAGACATTTCTAAATATCAATATGTTAGCCTGATGAGGCATTATGGATAATCCTAGATATGCTTTATACTAGTCAGCTGCAGCCATCTTTCCATTGCCAGTCTTAGATTTATCTACGTCCCACCTGTTCCCCCACAGGTGAGGGCTTGCTTCCAACTAGTGCAAGTCTTAGCCTAAATTTCTCCCCTATTTGCTGCTTAATTGGTCCTGTCTCGCCTAAGTCAATCCTCTAAGATCCTGTGTGGGGAGTAAACCCCATCACAAGGGCAAAAAGACACTGGAGTTAGCCATATTTAGGGGACTCAAGGAGCCTGGTCAAAAAAAAGTAACAGAACATAGGGTCCTTCAACCAAGGAGGTTGAGGTCTCTGGAAAGTGAATGCAGTGGAGAAACCTGCTTCGGGGAAGATTTTAAGTTGCTGAAGTTGGTCCGAAAAGCACATTTTAACTTTTGTTTGTCACCCTTTCTAGCTTTGCTCCTCAGACTTGGAGTCACTTAAACTTTTGACCTAGTCTCCAGTGCACTTATTTCATTTACTAGGAAGCAATTCAGTGCTGTGAATACATTTAGAGTTAGTGTTAACCACAGTTAATAAGCTATTGCTACCATCTCTTTAAAGGAGCAGCAAGCTTAGTTTCCATGAGTGTTGCAAGAGAAGGTGGGCCACTGGAGTGGGCCGGGGGGAAGAGAGAGAGAGGAGAATCTCTGGGGAACTGATGAGCAGGGGTTTCTGTTTGTTAGTGTCAAGGCAAGGTTTGGACTGGCAGAGTCCTGAACAGTTTCCTAACAGGACAGGCCAACAGGTACAACACTGAGCTGTCACAACTCAGCAGTGGCAAAACTCACTTGCTGAGAGGGGTAACATAGTAATTCACAATTCTGGGAACCTTGGCCGATTGTCACAGTTGTTACGATATAGATATTCAGGCCTGTCTGTAAAGGCCTAGACTCTAAGAATTTAGGTGTATTCTTATCACTTGGCTGGTTATACAGGTATAAAAGAATCAAAATCACTGTCTGCCAGTGTAAGGTCCTTCTCTTACGGTGAGAGTCTGAGGCCCTGTTCTTAGGCTAAAGTCTCTGGCTAAGCAGCAGAGGCAGCCAGAAGCTGGGAAGTGAACGGTCACATCCTCACTAGTCACATGGAAATAAGGCAATCTGACCTATCACCTCCAGAGAAAGGGAAGGGCCTAGAGGATGTAAAAGGAAGTTTAGACTGATAAGTGAGTTCTTACCGAACAGAAAACTATCAATAGACACAGCTGGGAAACCCTTATGTCTTTATAGATGTAGCTGTGAAATCCTCACTTCTGTATTGTTTTGTCATTAGAGTTCCCACTTTGCTATTGTTTATTTGTATGGTCTCTATCTGGTTCTCAGATTGTTCCCGTCTGCTGTATAATGTATAATTAATTTTGCTGGGTGTAAACTAATTAAGGTGGCGGTTAAATCATCAGGTTACAATATGTTAGTATTCAGGTTTCAGAGTAACAGCCGTGTTAGTCTGTCTTTGCAAAAAGAAAAGGCGTACTTGTGGCACCTTAGAGACTAACCAATTTATTTGAGCATGAGCTTTCGTGAGCTACAGCTCACTTCATCGGATGCATACCGTGGAAACTGCAGTAGACAGTATATACACACAGAGACCATGAAACAATACCCCCTCCCATCCCACTGTCCTGCTGGTGATAGCTTATTTAAAGTGATCATCAAGTTGGGCCATTTCCAGGTCTTCTCACCCTCCGCCCCCCCCACAAACTTTCAAGAAAATGATTGGTTAAGGTATAGCTAAGCACAACTCAAGTTTTACTATATAGTCCGCAGTCAATCAGGAAGCGGGTGGGAAATGGGAACAGGGAATGGGGGTGGGGAAATGGGAATCATGTTTGGCTAAGGGCAGGAATGGGAACAGGGACACAGGTGTAAGGCTCTGTGGTGTCAGAGCTGGGAAGGGGGACACTAAGGAAGGAAACTGGAATCATGCTTGCTGGAAGTTCACCCCAATAAACGTCAAATTGTTTGCACCTTTGGACTTTGGGTATTGTTGCTCTCTGTTCATGCAAGAAGGACCAGGGAGGTAAGCGGGTGAAGGAATAAGCCCCCTAACAAAATTGGCAGCTGGTTTGGAGGAAATTCAGGAGTGTGTAAGAAATAAATTGGTGGTGGAAGCCAGGGGAGTGACCTGCAGAGGCACCGACTCCGTGGGTGCTCCAGCCCCAGAGCACCAGGGGGAAAGTTACTGGGTGCTCTGCACACACTGGTAGCCAAGCTCCCCTCCCCGACTCATCTCCACCGCCCCCGAGTGCGCCACGTCCCCACTTCTCCTCCTAGCGCTTGCCGCTGCAAAACAGCTGTTTCACAGAGTAACAAGCTCTGGCTGGGGGGCAGGGGAGAGAAGGGAGCAGGAACGCAGCTTGCTCAGCAACTCTGGTGACCTGCATGCTTGTTTGGTGGCCATTAGCGTCCAGGTTGTGAGCATAGCTTTTAAGGGCCCCAGAGCTGCAGGGCAAGGGTTACACAACCCCTTACTGGTCTGGGTTGAATCCCCAGATCATCATACCTCACCTTCCCACCAATATCTCCTCTTGCTCTGGTGAGCCATTCCAGATTTTAATACCTAGTGCATGGTACTTCAGATGCCCTATCTGACAGGGTGTGTATCAAGCATTGCTACATCTTTGATTTTGAAATGCAGGGCTGAAGCCACAGCCTTGTCATACCCCAACCCCCTTATCAGACTCCTTCAACTTTTCCTCCTCCATTCAGGCCCTGCACTGGTCCATCCCAAAATGGTTCCCAAGCAAGACAGTTTATAAGTCAATGATTTTATTAATATCTGACAAACCAGTCTTATAGCTGAAGCTATGCTTCAAAAATATATTCATGAAGCATAGTTGGACACCTGTACCCATGCATTTCTTGGCCAGCAGAAAGGCAGCCATGGCCCCAAGGCACAAAAAGGCCCCACTACATTGAGATTAAGGGCATTAAGACCATACACTGGGTTTACAGGGAAATCATTTTGCTTGGCACGTCAAAGTGACCCATGATGAAATAAGCACAGGAAAGGTGACCCCAACCCTTCCAAAAAGGGTGTCATTAGACAAGGGGCATGACGAAAGGGCCAGGACAAAGAGTGGGGGGGAAAAGGAGAGACCTACATTCCCTCAGTAGCCAGGGGTCATTTCACGCAGCAGTTACCTGAGACCCAAGACCAAGACGCTAGATTAGGGGGAATTGTGGGTTGGCAGTGTCCCTCCATTTCCAGCTCAATGGAAGGAGATTCCACTTCACTACACCCCTGGGACACCACCCCTTACCAGGAATTAGGGGTCAGGTCCTTAGGTGGGACAGTGCAGTCCAACTGTCTCAAGGAGTCCAGGCCCTTCAGTAGTCTGGTATTTAGCATCCTGACTGCATCAGACAAACTCAGGCTTCTGAGCCAAAGCACTGCCACCCCAGGGTGGGGTTGGCAGCAGGGCATAGGGGGGACCCAGGCCCATGCTACTCCACCAGGTCCCAGCCCAGGACCCCAACCTGGACAGTGTTCCATCGCTGGGTCAGCAGGGAGCCTCCCAAAACACACTGACCAGCATTCAGGCAGTCACAGACTTGAACTATACTCAGCTGTCCCTGGACTACCTCCTACTCTGCCACTATAAGGTACCTTCAGCTCAGGGTCATCCTCCATCTTCCCAAGGTACACAGCAAGCAGTGATCCCAGCAGTTTTTGTCCTGCGTTAGTCTCATCCTCAGGCAGGGCACAGTGCAACTGCAGGCTCCAGAAATATCTACTCCCTTCCCTAGCTTAGACTGAACTATGTTAGCGGCTCCGCCTTTTATACTTCCCGTCCCACCCGCCTGCCCCTCCCTTAGCTTCCTGCAGGAGGGCTGAGCCCAGCCTGGCTCGGCCCATCAGGGAGCAGAGTGTGGTCCCTCCCCTTCCAGTTAGGGTGACCAAGCAGCAAATGTGAAAAATGGGGACAGAGGGTGGGGAGTAATAGGTGCCTCTGTAAGAAAAAGACCCACAAATCGGGGCTGTCCCTATAAAAGCTGGACATCTGATCACCCTACCTCCAGCTCAGTGGGAGGCCACTCCATCTCAGTATGGGGGGCGGGGAACTGAACCCTTGTTGCAGGGAGAGGTCAATCACACAGGGCATTTAAAAGATTAGGTTCCAAAGGTGTGAAACAGAAAGAGACCTGAGCCCATATTTAAGCGTGGTTCTTGAGCTACAGACACGTTATGACAGGTTTCAGAGCAGCAGCTGTGTTAGTCTGTATCCGCAAAAAGAAAAGGAGGACTCGTGGCACCTTAGGGACTAACCAATTTCTTTGAGCATAAGCTTTCGTGAGCTACAGCTCACTTCGTGGAATACCCAAACGATTTGTTTGGAGGCGAAGGACCTTGATCGCTATTTACAGGGAGGTCCTTCTACATGGCACTTCTAGGGGGCTGAAACCCCCTGAAGCAAGCGTTTAAGGCCCAAGCCCTCGTTACAGGGGAGCGGGGGCATGCATGCAGTGTGTCTCCATCCTTTCTCCTGGGCTTTTTCTTCCCTTCTCTTTTCCTGCCATTTCTTTGGTGCTTCTGTGGTCTTGTCCGTTTTGTCTTTAGAGTTGCTAGAAAGAGAGCAAGAGAGAAAGATTCCGTGTGGACTGAGTGGATATCATGATTACAAAGTCAATTGAGATTAATCTGACAAGCCTCTCTTGCCTCCTCGAACCCAAACTCCTAGCCTTCTGTTCCCGTCCGTGTATCCCCGGGGAGTAAGCTGGAGGGGGCTAGGGGAGCTGCCGGGCTGGAGATCTGCTCCTGCCATCTGCTTTGGGAGTAGAGACCCCGTAAGTCCCTGCAATACCTGCCCACATGGGTTAACCTAGAAACTGCTGGGGCCTGAGACCACTGCACTCCTCTGTTGTTCCCCACCCACTCCTCTCTGCCTGGGGCTCTCTGTGCCCCACTTCTTGCACCCCACGCCCCCTGCGGAGACCCTCCTCTGTCTTGGAGTCAGTTCCCTCCTCCCCCCACACACACGTCAGCGTGCTCTGATCCACTTCTCTGCCCTCCCCAACCCAGGGCTGGGAGCCGGTTCTCTCCACATCCCAAGCTGAGACCCCCACTCCTCCGAGCCCTATGCTCATTCCCCCCAGTCCTCCGGCCCTCCCCTGGGACTGTACCCCTGTCCCCGTGCTGGCCCCCAGCTACCTGTCACAGCTGCAGCGGGTCAGGACTCTGATCGTGGTGTCAGCACCGTCACCGATCAGCCAGAGGAAACCAGGGTCTCGGCACGTTCTGGATGGGGTGCAGACCCCCACCCTGATTCAGGTCTCTCAGCGCCATCATGTTCTGGGGGGACGTACAGAGAGATGGGAGCCTGGACCCATGGGACCGCCATTCTCTAGGTCTGGGAGCTGCAGAGCCCCTAAAGGGGTCATCCCAGACGTCTGGGTCCCATTCCTTCCCCCCCTCCAGGAGCTACAGAGCCCCTGCGTAGCTGTCCTGGATTCTGGATCACATTCCCTCCCCATGGGGCTGGCAGCATTGTCGTCCTTCTCCCAGGAGAGCTGCCTTGGACACCTGGGTGGCTGGGTCTGATTCCCTTGCTGCGCCGCCCACCCCCACCCCTGGCCAGCAGCACTGTAGTTGTGCCATTGGGGCGTCCTCCCTGATGCCTGGGTCCCATTCCATCCCTGTGGGGCCTGGGACTGAGGGAAAGTGGGGGGCGGGGCAGAGAGATCATAGTGAAGAGGGCATGGGAGGGGTCACAAAGGGTGGAGAGGAAAGGAGCAGGGTGGGAGAGTGTTATAGGAGGGGGAGCCTCAGCCAAGCAGGAGAGGGCCTTGTGGGTCAGTGCCCAGGCTGGGGGAGGGTGGAGGGGGGCAGCGATCTGGCTTATTGCTGAGTAGGTGGCTGGGACATAGGTCCTTTTGACTGGCAGATCCCAGAACATTAAGGGGAGAGAACAGCCTGGGCTATGCTAAATCCCCTTTTCTCCCCCCCCTCCACCCCCCATCCCCGCCCCTGTCCATGCCCTGGGAGTCCTGGCTTCTAGCCCCTGACTAGACCCCAATCCCCTCCCAATGCTGGGGATAGAGCGCAGGCATCCTGGATTACAGCTCCCACCATGAGCCGCGGTGCATTCTCCAGCTCTGGCCAGGTTTAAATTAAGATGGGATGTTTTCCTAAGCGATCTGCTCTGGTTCCAGCAGGGATTAATTCAGGGCTTGGGTCAGGCGGGGGGCCAGATGACATGATCACAGGCTTTGAGCTCTGTGAGAACCTTGAGCTGTCAGCAGAGCCCCAGGGCAGCTCGTTGTAAGGGCTGACAGCGCAGTCCTCCTCAGCTGTGGATGCCTTGGTAGGAGGAGGAGCCAGGCTGTCATGTCCAGGTGGACGGGAGTTTCCCCACCTGCAGCTGATCAGTGAGCAAAGCAGGGTCCAGAAGTTTACTTAAGGGCCGGATCTGGGCCGGGCTCCCTCTTATGGGGAGGGCTATGACAGAGAATCCCCTTCAGAAACGGCTCCAGCTTGCAGCTAGTTTGGGGTTTGCCAGACCCTCCCCGCTCAGCTGGAAGGTGGGAAGGGTCTCCTCATTTCCAGCCTCAGCTGATCCCTGGTGAGTTTATCCCCCTTGGCTTTTGGGCCAGCGCTGTCCTTTAGCTTCACTGGCTCTTTCCCTTCCCTGGTGTACTTACAGGGAGCAACCACATCCCTTGTTTTTAGGCCAAACAAGCCAAACTCTTTCAGTCTCCTCTCGGAAGAGTCGTGGGCGGTTTCCCCGAGCATTGTAGTTGTCCTGCTCTGTCTTAGTTGGGAATAGGACCTAGGATTCCCGCCGGGTCCACAGAATTGAAACGTCTCAATAGCTCCTGGAAATACCCGGTCTGGTACATGAGTTGAGTGTCACCTGACAATGCCAGCAGGAGGACAACCCTATGGACTCTCAAGTTCCTAAAAGCAAGACTGGGAGGTGAGCAGAGACAGAGAGGGAGTGGGGGAGCCTGATGGGCTTTGCTTGTTTTATCTGAATATCTGTGACTCTTGCATGCGTTGAGGGTAAAAGTTACTGGGGTTAAACTCCTCTTGCTTTGCCTGCTGTGCAGTTCCCAAAGGGTTACATTATGAACCGGAGGGCCCACGAGGACCCCTGTTTTAACAACCCCCGCTCCCTACCCCAGCCGTGGCTGCATCTCAGCACCAGGCAAGGGAGGTCCCTGTATAAACAGCCCCCGCGCCCCATCCCAGAGGTATGAGGATTCATACCCATTCCAGAATATGTGGCCATTAACTGCTGTGATGTTGGAAGGCGATAATGGCTCTTTGTCTCTCGGTCAATCCCAGACCCGAGTGCGTGAAGAGCTGTTCTTTCCAGCTAAGCGGAAGGAGCAACTAAATGCCCCTTTGCGTAGCGACGGCCGTGAGCAATGGGGAGCCACCACCCGAGACGGCGGGCTGCGTGGCACAGCCGATCAGAAGCTCAGGTGTGTCTCTGGGACCGGTTGTAGACGCAGCGGCCGAGGGACAGGCTGCGTTCTGGGCAGAAAGTTGGCAGACGGTAAAGAAAGCCAGGCCCCTGGAAGGAAGCAGAGCAACAGCTCCGTTGGGCACGGGGCGGGCCGGAGAAGCGGGCTTGGGTTTCGGAGCAAGGAAAGGGCCTGGGTGGTTTGATTCCCTCGGGGAACAGGACTCGGTGCGTTCACCATGAGTAACTCGGATCGTGCCAGATGGAAATAGTTCAGCACAGTCCCAAGTAACAGCAAACCACGGGGGCCAAAGGAGTTACCGTAATGTTGCCGATCACGTGTACCTCATAATTCCCCTTCCGCCCCCTGGCGCTGCCATCATGCTGCTGACAATGTGCATTATAAAAAGGGGAAGCTGTGACTGTAATAAGAAAAGGAGGACTTGTGGCACCTTAGAGACTAACCAATTTATTAGAGCATCTGTACAAGTTTTTTCATGCAGTTGATAGATTTCCACTCCATACGGCTAAATGCAGTGCCTTGCATAATGACAGGTTTCAGAGTAACAGCCGTGTTAGTCTGTATTCGCAAAAAGAAAAGGAGGACTTGTGGCACCTTAGAGACTAACCAATTTATTAGAGCATTTCTGTACAAGTTTTTTCATGCAGTTGATAGATTTCCACTCCATACGGCTAAATGCAGTGCCTTGCATAATGACAGGTTTCAGAGTAACAGCCGTGTTAGTCTGTATTCGCAAAAAGAAAAGGAGGACTTGTGGCACCTTAGAGACTAATTGGTTAGTCTCTAAGGTGCCACAAGTCCTCCTTTTCTTTTTGCGAATACAGACTAACACGGCTGTTACTCTGAAACCTGTGACTGTAATGCTGCTGAGAATGTGTACTTCATACTGGGGCACCTCCCAGGCAGTCCGATAATGTCGAGGGGACAAGCAGAGGCACTCGCCCTCCCCAATAATTGTCGGGGACGCTCAACGCCTCCAGCCCTGAGGCTGCAGTGGTGGGGAGAGCGAGCTCCTGCTGGAGCTGCGGGGGAGGAAGAGAGGGAGGGAAGAGCAAGCCCCTGCCAGAGCAGCAGAGCGGGGGGAAAAGGGAACACAGTGCCCCCCCACCCCAGAAAGGGGGTCATAGTTAAATTTCTGCTCATGTGCCTGGATAATGTGCCCTTTGTTCAGGGACAGGTGCTCCCCCAGGCACTATAAAAAAGGGGAGCCCGTAGGTGCTATTGTAGCGCTGCTGATAATGTGCCCTTCCCAGGGGCCCCCACCCCCAGGTGCTACTGTAAATGTGCTGCTGATAATGTGCATGTCAGAGGGTCTTCATCTTGGTTTTGGGCTTCTACGTGCTACCATAATCCTACGAATAATAACGCCCATGCCAAAAGTGGGCCCTGATTTTGGTCGGTGCCACTGTAGCCCGCACAACAGCGATCCCAAGCGGCCCAGCTGCGCCGCCTCCTGGCTGTTGCTGTCCCCACCCCCATCAGGGTTCCTTCCCCACTCTGAACTCTAGGGTACAGACGTGGGGATCCGCATGCAAGACCCCCTAAGCCTATTCGTACCGGCTTAGGTTAAAAACTTCCCCAAGGTACAAACTTTGCCTTGTCCTTGAACCGTATGCGGCCACCACCAAGCGTTTTAAACAGAGAACAGGGAAAGAGACCACTTGGAGACGTCTTCCCCCAAAATATCCCCCCAAGCCCTACACCCCCTTTCCTGGGGAAGGCTTGATAAGAATCCTCACCAATTTGTACAGGTGAACACAGACCCCAACCCTTAGATCTTAAGAACAATGACAAACCAATCAGGTTCTTAAAAGAAGGATTTTAATGAAAGAAAAGGTAAAAGAATCATCTCTGTAAAATCAGGATGGAAAATACTTTACAGGGCATTCAGATTCAAAACACAGAGGATCCCGCCCTGGGCAAAACCTTAAAGTCACAGAAAACAGGAATAAACCTCCCTCTTAACACAGGGAAAATTCACATAAAAGAAAAGATAAACTAATCTGCCTTGCCTGGCTTACCTATACCGGTTGCAATATTGGAGACTTGGATTAGGATGGGTTGGAGAAGATGGATTTCTGTCTGGCCTCTCTCAGTCCCAAGAGAGAACCCCACGTAAACAAAAAGCAAAAACAAAAGCCTTTCCCCCTCACCCCAAGATTTGAAAGTATCTTGTTCCCTTATTGGTCCTTTGGGTCAGGTGCCAGCCAGGTTAGCTGAGCTTCTTAACCCTTTACAGGTAACAGGATGTTGCCTCTGGCCTGGAGGGATTTTATAGCACTGCATACAGAAAGGTGGTTACCCTTCCCTTTATATTTGACACCCCCCCCCCCCACTTTGAACTCTTTCTCTCTCATTGCTGCTCTCATATCAGTGCCCGACTGTTCCAGGGGAGTAGGAGTCACATCACCAGAAGAGCACAGCCCGCCTGGATGGTGTTACTGCTTGAGTCCCGAGAGCGGAAAGGGTTAACTGGTGCAGTGAGGGGTGTCAAACAGAAAGCCCAACAGCTGTTTGACGCTGGGCTGGATTCTGCTTTTGATTCCTGCTGTGTAACCCCCCTGACTCCACTTCAGACCAGATATTCCCCCGACCCCGTCTCTCCCCATTGGGTCATTCTGGTTTCGCGGGTCTAATGCAACACATTTGGAACCCTGTCGGTATTTCCGTAAACTTTGGGAGCGTTTTTAAGTCACGGAAATAATTCTGCAGGAAGAGAGACGTTGAGACCAAGGCGTATCTCCTTGCAGTCAAAGCGGTGTCGAATGCCAAGGCGAGAGAGGCCCTTATTTAAGGGCAAGGGCGTGGGGAGGAGCAAAGACCGGGTTTACTTCAGCAGTGAACGTGCCGACCATTTAAGGCCCATGTCCCCAGGTGGCTGGCTTCTTTAAGAGGCGCCAGGGTGGGGTCTGTTCACGATGAGCTTTTTAAAGAAGGAACCCAGCTATCGTTAACGGCCTACGTGGCTGGTGGGCAGTGTTGATAAATGATCGTGGCAATTGCTTGGCCGTGCTTTGGTTTGTTATGAAATATATAGAAGAGCTCAAATAACCCATATCGGTCAGCTTGATTGCGGAAAGTCAATAATGGCTTAGTACAGGAAGAAAAGTTCAGTAAGATACCGTGACAGAATGCACCCCTCTATTCACATCTGACACGCTATTGTAAAAATCTTGGTACAAAAGATGCCTGCTTGAGGTACCGGGTGACCAGTAAAACTTGCTGGTCAGGAATATCACAGTAAAAAGCACGTAGCGACATAATATGTAAAGTTCTGAATGTAAGCTGAAATCAATACTATGTGTTTCCGGTAAAACAGGTCTGGGGAGTGGGCAAACCTGTTTCTCAGACGCAAAAGACAAGTCGATACCCCAGGCAGATGTCATCACCTATCGAGTGCAGGGGCTTTAGGGGCTGCAGCCGCAGGCCCGCCAGCTGGATGCAGCCCACTGCTTCTTTTCATCCGGCCTGCGGTAAGTCTCCGCGCCACGGGCCGGACACCGGCCCCCAAGCCTCGGCGCCCCCATTCAGGCCCGGAGCTGCGAGCGCCGGCTCGCCGATGTGTCCTTGCGGCATCTAGGCGAGGGGCGTTCAGGGAATCTCTGCGCCCCGATCCCGGCACTGGTGCCGCAGCTCCCAGTGGCTGGGTACCCAGGAGCTGCCCGAGGCAAGCGTCTCCTGGCTGGATCCTGCACCCCAATCCCCTGCCCTAGCCCTGGGCCCACTCCCCCACTCCAAACCCTCAGGGGCTCCGCAAAAATCTAATAGCTCCGGGCCCATGGGAGAGTTAATCCGGCCCCGATCGAGCGGTCATTCTTTGGCAAGGAAGTAGGGCAGGAACACACAGATCTGATCTTGGCAAATGACAGTATGAAAGCTTTCCCCTAGCTCTCAGCTGGAAAGAGCTTGTAACCAGGGGTCACGCCCAGGAATATGGTTTCCAAAGGGTGACGGAGCTAGAAAAGAGGGGCACAAACATCCCAAGTTATCACGTCTTGTCCATCTCTCTCTTTCAGCTAAGCGGACACAAGAAAATGGCCACTGGACCTCAGGAGCAGATCCTGCCCTGTAATTTGGTCAGCAATGCTACTGAAAATCTGTGGTAAGAATTTCACCTTGAAGCACATTTAGTTTAAGTTGAGAAGTAGGAAGTGTTTTATGATTGTCTTGTAACCATTGTACTTTGAAAAAAATCTCTCTTGTAGTTAAATAAACTTGTTTTGTTCTTTAATCGCAATTCATCCAGCGTTGTGAATTGCGTGGGGAACTCCATTTAAGGTGTTGTAGCTCGATGCCCTCGCACAGGCGACGGATCGAATATATCTGGACAGCGTGGAACAGACCTTTCTGCGGGGAAGACCGGGAGCGCGTCGGGATCAGCGCGCGCCGTAGTAATTGAGGGTGCCGGAAGCCAGAGCGCAGCCGGTGTTTGCTAACAGGCCGCCGGGGTCTGACTTGCCGGACTGTGGCCGTGGCGGCACGCGGACGTTCAGGGCGTGACCTGCAAATCGTTTGGCTGTTTGTGAGCGGCCCTGCTTGGGAGCCACAGCAGCAAGGCATTGTGAGGCACCCCACATTGCAGGGGAGGTTGTGTATTTCTAGGATGATTGTACAAGTTATGAAACTCTTCACGTCACTAAAATCCAGCCCAACGGTTGGTTACAGTTCTTCCACTCGTTACTCCTGGGGGAATTCCGCACCCCTATGTGTGCATAGAATTTACATCCCTCGCAAATTTCTTTGCCTCCCCACAGAAAAATGACTTTTTGATAAGGAAGCCGCAAGAGCGATCCCGCAACCTTCCCAGCGGTTATGTTCTGGCATCCGGGACAGCCGGCAGAGAGGTAAATCATTGTGGGGCAGGGGGCGGGACTGGGGAAGACCTGACTGGTAGCTCCTACTGTGTGCCGGGCTCAGCTGCTAGTCGCATCTGGGCCGGGGAGGATGGGCCTTCCTCTTCCCCTGCACGGCATCTGGGGTCGTGTCAGACCCACCCCCAGATTTCTCCCTCAGCTGTAGGAAGTGCCGCGTGTGCATCCCGCCAGCCCCGGGCCCGCACTTCATGCACCCATCACTCTTCAGCTGCAGGGGGAGGGATCACTGTAGAGGGAGCTGCTCCCCCTGTGCCCAAGCCGAGGCCCCCTCATACCCAGACCCTCCTGCCGAGCCTCATCCCCTGCACTCAGAACCCCACTTATGCAGCCTCTGGACCCCTCCACTGATTTCTCCCCAGACTCAGACCCCCCTTTTTGAGCTCTATCCATCCCTCCACCCGACCCCCCACTTCTGCTGAGTCCCAACCATGTTCACCTGGACACCCCCGAGTCCCATTACTGTTGCACCCACAGCACTCCAACAAGCCCCTGTGCATCCAGGTGTCCCTGTTCCCCACTGAGCCACCTGCACCCAGATTGCCCCACTCAGAACCCTCTTGACCCACACCTGGATCCCCTCACACTAAGTCCCTCTAGACTTGGACCCTGCCTTGCTGAGCCTGCCTGCCCACAGCTGATGCACCTGGCAAGGAGGGGCAGGGCTCTGGGCTGTTTCTGGGCCAGGCTCTGTCCTTGCGCCGTGTCAGGGTTGGGTGCAGCCTCCCCGCTGAGTCCCCGGGGGGAGCTGATCTCCCACCTCTAGGAAGCCAGTGGCCTGCGCTCCCCAATGCCATGCTGGAGCCTCTACATTTATTTGACAGATGAATTTTGCAGATTTTCAAAATATCGTGTACAGAATTTTTATTCTTTTGGTGCAGAATGCCCTCGGAAGTAACTCGTTCTATACCTTTTGTTCTCCTTGTTTTGGACACTAGCATTCCAGGTACCGACCCCAGAAGGTACCTTCGCAATTTGTACCAGGGCAAAATAGAAATGTATTTGGATTTTTGACAAGTGACCTATCTGCTTACGTCACAGGCCAAGGGGTACAGTCGTGACGTGTCGATTATCTCCTTTGCATTGTCTGGGCGTTCAGTTCGGCCTGCCTTCCGGTTACAACACGGAGCAATCCCCGGGCCGCCGCACTCCACCTCCTGGGATTGGGGGGTTACTCGGTGGACGGGTTACCAAAGGACTCGGTGGCTACTCACAAATCCCCGCATTGCCTCTCTGCTGCCGGTCCGGTGTCCGTGACGGAAGAATATGTTAATGGCAACTGGCAAGGGGGGGGGTACAGAAACCTCCTGAGTTTGCTGTGAACTTTCTGGTTCTCCCAAAGCATCTCAGGTGATGTCTCACCTGAACGCCGGGGACACGCTAGTCATTAATATTGTGGTCCAATGTGGTACAGATACTATGTAAGGAGTTCCAGAGCAGCAGCCGTGTTAGTCTGTATCTGCAAAAAGAACAGGAGTGCTTGTGGCACCTTAGAGACTAACCAATTTATTTAAGCATAAGCTTTTGTGAGCTACAGCTCACTTCATCGGATGCATAGCATAAGGAGTTGTATGTGAATATACTGGAAATATGTGTTTAAACCCTGTAAGGGGTATATGTCTGTTTGGTTGTAAATGTAGCATTGTAAAATAACAGAATGTGTGCCTGTTTACATGCAAAGTCTATGTAGTAAGCTACAGAAAAGGAGCAGGCAGGCGAAAACAAGCCCTGGGGGATTATCCTGCCTCAGAGGAAAGACAATGCACGTTGGGGGGGATATACGGAAGGCACCCCTTCATCCCGTACCTAGCAAACGAATGGACGGCGTGGGTCACAGGCAGCCCCGGTCGAAAACCCCGCAGCAGCTTTTGGGTGAGAGAAACGTGTTCAGGGAGGAGGTCAACCTGAGGGTGTCTATGATTTTGGTAACAACTTGTTTCCGATATGCCTACTGAACTCTGTTCTGCGGTGTTACTTTTATTCTCAATCTCAGCCCCCGGGGTGAAGCCGAGGGTCCAGGCTGGGCCTTGGGGTGGGGGGGTGGTAATAATCAGGTGCCTCCTGCCCTGGGGGAGGCCTGCAATAAAACACCCTCCCACCTGCCTAGTGCGCCCCGCCCCGGCGCTCTACCCGCCTTCTCCAGCTTGGGGGTGTTGTCTCAAGGAGGAGGGCGATGTCGGGGGGGGGTCTCCCGGGCACCTGCTCAAGTTCAGCAGTGGGGGGGGGGTAATTAATAAAAGAACGGGGCCGAGGCCGGGCTACTCTGCCCCCAGCTGCCTGCTTGTTCGAGGTGCGCCCCCCCCGCTTTTGGTCTGCGCACGGACCGGCCCGACGGGACCGTCCCCACGCGCCTCAGCAATCGGCGCATGCGCATTGTGGGAGGGGCGGCGCCCGCGTCCCATTGGGCGCCTCCCCCAGCCAATGGCGAGGCGCCGGCGGGGGGTACAAAGGCGGAAGCGGCCGTCGCGCGGGAGAGCGGCGGCTGCTCCAGCATCCGGAGCCAAGACGAGGAGCCGGAGGGGGGGCGGCGGTAGCCAGCAGTGGGGGCCTCCGAGAGCGCCCCGCCCCGCAGGACCCGGACCCGGGCCCTTCAGTCATGCCGGGAAGGTACCGTCCCCGCTGGAGCCCGAGCGGGGTTTCCAGGCACACACCCACAGTCCATGGGCGCAGAGGGGAAAGAAACTTTCCCCTCGTTGGGAATCCTCCTTCCAGACCCCGGTTGGGGGGGAGGTAATAGCCTCTGGTAAGCGCCAAGGTCATGGGGGAGCCTGAGCCTCTAAAGTAAGTGCATGGGACGGAGACTTTTCACTTGGGGAGCCCTGCCCCTCCACCCCCAAAAATAGGGGCAAGAATTTGATTGGTTGTCTGTTTCTTCTCTTCGGTCTAGAGACCTGACCCACCACCAAGTGATTCATCAACCAGATGGGCTCAGCTTTCCCCGAGGTAATTGCATGGCTCTCACTTGGGTTATCTAGGCTTGTAGAATAAATTGTCAATCTCCATGGAGGAGAGAGGTCAGAGGAGATGTAAAAAAAACAAAACAGAAGAGTAACTATTAAGTATTTTATTCTTTAGGGAGTGGGGTATTGCTGTAAAATGAAAATCAAATCAGGCCCATTCTGCTGAACTATTAAATTCCACCTGTAGTTTCTAGAGAGAGGGGTAATATCCTTCTCTACCCGTAACCCACTTTAGCTTATTCCACCTTTTCAAATAAAATACAGAAAACTGCACCCAGGGCTATGTCCTTCTTTATACAGATGGATATGTAATTAATCACTTTAATCAAAGTTTCCAAGAAGTACGAAATTCTATTGGTAGTAATAAGAGCTTATCCCATGTGATTGTTTAGACCCCCCCCCCCCCCAGCTGGAAGTGATGGACTGGAAGGGAATGCTTGCTTAGTGAAGGGTTTGTTGGTTTGATTAGATATTTAAATTTTTTGTATTAGACCTTTGGAGATGGGAGGTCAACATCCATTCCTTTAGCCATTATACTCCTAAGTGTATAGAAATTGAACAGGTTTGCCAATATACCGTATAGCAAATTGTTTCATGTAAGAAATGCATAATATCTATATGTTATGTTTTTTTAGTTTGAAACATATGAAAATTTTAAATTTAGAGGTGTCAGTCTTAATATTCTGACCCCCAATCTAAAAAAATGCAGCAGGGACCCTGAACGGAGCCCCCCTCCCCTTTTTCCTGCCGGCCGGCCAGCCACAATGACCTTTTATTTTGCCATAGCGGCTCCAGACAGAACACAGCTTTTTGCAAGCAAACAGGCTGGTCAGCGGAGATGGGCTGTTTATTATATTTCTCCCCCTAAGCATTACACACTGCTACACAAAGGAATGTATGACGTTATTACCATCCTCTAACTACTACAATCCTGGTTCTCAGGCCTTGAGCCCAGGCTAAAGAAACCTCCCACAGTTGCTGTCCAAAATATCTAGCCCTTGTCCTTGGATAGAGCAATGTGTGCATTGCTCCTAGGAAACAGTCAGGGTGTGCCCCGCCTGCTTCCAGGTGGAATAGCTAGACACTTTTACCTGTCCACAAGGGACGTTTCTAATTACCTCAGTTAGTGCATAGTGTAGCAGGTATGGCGTGCAGATGTGTGTTAGCTCATTCTTAAAGTACAGGCCTGAATATCTATATCCTAAGACTATTACTATATAAATTAGGGGCAAACATGAGGTAAGTTGGGATTTGAAAATAAGGAAAAATAATCATCATGTATTATTTGCAATAACCTTGCCCGAAGACTTTGCGATCTACTTGTGGCACCTTAGAGACTAACCAATTTATTTGAGCATATATATACACAGAGACCATGAAACAATACCTCCTCCCACCCCACTCTCCTGCTGGTAATAGCTTATGATAATCAAGTTGGGCCATTTCCAGCACAAATCCAGGTTTTCTTTTCTCGCCCCCGCACACACAAACTCACTCTCCTGCTGGTAATAGCCCATCCAAAGTGACCACTCTCCTTACAATGTGTATGATAATCAAGATGGGCCATTTCCAGCACAAATCCAAGCTTAACCAGAATGTCGGGGGGGGGTGTAGGAAAAAACAAGGAGAAATAGAAACACTCCCAGTCTCTATTTGTTTTAAGATAGCCACCTTCATGTCTGTAATTGAATGTTATAATTCTTGACATCTGATTTGTGTCCATTTATTCTTTTACGTAGAGACTGTCCAGTTTCACCAATGTACATGGCAGAGGGGCATTGCTGGCACATATCACATTGGTGGATGTGCAAGTGAATGAGCCTCTGATAGAACCTGGATTTTTGGAGAAGCTATTACCAGCAGGAGAGTGAGTTTGTGTGTGTGCTTTTTGGAACACACTGGAAGGAGAGTGATCACTTTAGATAAGCTATTACCAGCAGGAGAGTGGGGTGGGAGGAGGTATTGTTTCATGGTCTCTGTGTATATAATGTCCTCTGCAGTTTCCACAGTATGCATCCGATGAAGTGAGCTGTAGCTCACGAAAGCTCATGCTCAAATAAATTGGTTAGTCTCTGAGGTGCCACAAGTACTCCTTTTCTTTTTGTGAATACAGACGAACACGGCTGTTACTTTGAAACCTGTCATATGGAGTGGAAATCTATCAACTGCATGAAAAAACTTGTACAGATACAGACAGACATCATCTTCCTTTCCAAATGCAAACAGATGGGAAAGATTAAGAATGAGCTCTCAGACCTGGATACTCTCATAAAAAAACAACCTTCCACACAATTTCCAAAATACCTCTGAACAACATACTAATCCACAGAGGCCTCCCTACCAACATTATGTGTGTGTGGTTTTTGGAAAAAGGGGTGTGTGTGGTGTGAGAAAACCTGGATTTGTGCTGGAAATGGCCCAACTTGATTATCATACACATTGTAAGGAGAGTGATCACTTTAGATAAGCTATTACCAGCAGGAGAGTGGGGTGGGAGGAGGTATTGTTTCATGGTCTCTGTGTATATAATGTCTTCTGCATGTATATAATGTCTTCTGCAGTTTCCACAGTATGCATCCGATGAAGTGAGCTGTAGCTCACGAAAGCTTATGCTCAAATAAATTGGTTCGTCTCTAAGGGCTGTTACTCTGAAACCTGTCATCATATACACAGAGACCATGAAACAATACCTCCTCCCACCCCACTCTCCTGCTGGTAATAGCTTATCTAAAGTGATCACTCTCCTTACAATGTGTATGATAATCAAGTTGGGCCATTTCCAGCACAAATCCAGGTTTTCTCACACCACACACACCCCTTTTTCCAAAAACCACACACACATAATGTTGGTAGGGAGGCCTCTGTGGATTAGTATGTTGTTCAGAGGTATTTTGGAAATATTCCTTGAGTCGGAGATGTCGAAAAAGTGAGCTGTAGCTCATGAAAGCTTATGCTCTAATAAATTGGTTAGTCTCTAAGGTGCCACAAGTACTCCTTTTCTTTTTGCAAATACAGACTAACACGGCTGTTACTCTGAAACTTGAGAAAGCAGGACATTTCAGGTTTCAGCGAACGCTTTTTATTTTTTTAAATGAAATCAAGGGTGTCGTCAGCTCTCCTATTTGTTAGCGTGACGTGAGGTATTTAGTGTTTTCCTTAAAGACTCTGTTCCTAGAATCCTGTGACAATCTCAGCTTTTGATAAAAAAATAAGGACGTTTCTCACCCTCATGATTGTGGAGAAAAGCTTGAAAATGTGACCCGAATGCACCTTAAAGGCTCATATACCAGAAGACAAATAAAAAGTACACACAGGCCAATGTCATGAGTTTTATACGCTGAGGGTTGGGAATCCTGCAGGAAACCAGATTAGGACGCCCAAACTCGGTACGTCTTCACGGCTCTTTCTAGGAGAGTTTCCAGCTGGATCCGTGTCCAAACTTTTCCAAAATTCCGAGGTTCTCAGATTCAGCGGTTTGATTTCTCCCATTTTAGACACAGGCCAGCTGTGAAGTAGAGTAAAACTTCCCTGAAGTTATCAAACCTGGAGTTTTGGTTTCTGCCTTAACTAGTATAAACTGAATTACATTATATCCAAGCTTGCAATAGTACAAAAAGGGTTTACAATTGACTTGAAATATCCCTGTAGCTACTCTGAAAGCAAACTGAACCAGTCTCTGAGATTCATGAGAGTGTAAATCAACGCCTTTATATTCCCTCACTGCAAGACTGTCAGACGCTAAATGGACTTAAGGTCTGTTTCTGCATGACAGTTCCTATATTTAATAGTATCTTAAAATGTTTCAGGAATTCTTCCCAATTAAGCTGATGAAGTACCCCTGACTTCCAGAGGGTTCAAACAAACAAACAAGAAAACAGGATGAAATTAATAGATGGTATCACAGCAAAGTCAACATAAGCCCGATTCCGATCTCAAGCACAGAAGTGCAAATCAGGAGTAACTCTATTGGAGTTCATGAAACGACTGGAACAGGTCAAACATTTTCTATCAAAACCATTTTTTAAGCAAAAGTGCTTTTAAGCTAAAAGTGAATTTTAAGTAAAAAAAAACCTCAGTGTGTAGGGGGGCGGGAAGGAGATCACACAAAACCCCAAACTGAGGTTTTTTTTTTTTTTTAAAAAAAGTCCCCCCCAAAATAAAAGAAAACTTAACAAAAATGAGAAGTTTTTGTTTTAGTCAAAATTTGCAGGCAAGAGCCATTCCTCAACCACCTCGAGAAATGATGCTAGCGTCAAACCATTGTTGGATACATTCAGAATAGTCCCTATGTCTGCTGTCTCCTACTTTGGAAATGCAAGTACCTAGTTTGAGAGTCATTGTGTTTTGAATATAAAAGAACGCGGCTCATTTATTTCCCACATATTAATCTGATAAGACATAAACAACACACATGAGTATATTTTAAAGATATAATATACGATCTTATCTGTGTAATATCACCACTGTCTTCTGCCTGCGGAAGATGGGCTAGAACATAGAACTTTGCTGGACACTAAAAATCATGGACTGAGCGGAGACACTGGATTTTTGGCTTATTACAACCACCTCCCCCAACCTGCCTTTTTTGTCTCCCTTCCTTTCCCCCTATGACTTGAAGGGTGTTAGTGAGTCACGTCACCTCACCTTAAATGGGCCCTTGAAATACATGTTAACTACTTATGCTAACCAATCTGTTCCACCTTGTATTTAGCTGTGACATTTTTTAGTAGGTTTCCCAGTGGGTGGGGGAATTGGAACACCTTGAAACTCTTTTCTGTTTTACCATGGGGTTCGCCATCTGGAAAAGACTGGGAACCACTGGGCTAGAAGATCTCACAAGTCTTTTCCATCTCTATCTTCTATGATTCATAATACTTTCTCGTGCTTAGCAGTGAATGGTTTCTGAGCTCCCTCTTGTGGAAGAGATATTCTTTGCAGTTTAAGCTTGTGATTTTCTTCCCTTCTGGCTTTTTTTGCTGCTTTTCTAGGCATTTCTTGGGAAACTATTCCACTACTCCTTTACTTCTGACTTCTTTGGGGGCTTTTTTTATTCATCACATCAAGCCCATTCCTGGAGCCTCTTACTCCAGACCAACTCCCATTGCATAACTAGCAGAAGGTGTGGATGCTCTAGGTGCGTGTAGATATACTCTTAAGGGACAAAATACACTCAGAATAGGGGATGCAGAAAAGTCAAAATGCAGCTTCAGAGCAGGCACACATGAGTTTCAGATTGCCAGTGTGTACTGAGACTGAGTTTTGATCTAGCAGCCCCTGCATAGCTCATTGTACTACAATGACAGGAACTGGAGAAAGAGGACCAGGTTTCCGGAAGGGGTGTGTATTGGTCAGAAATCCACGGTTGCCAACTCTGAGTCTCACAATAGTTGATGTTTTTTATAAGGCCCGAGCTCCTGCGCTCACAGGACGATATGAGCATCTCAGCTTTCATTTAAAAAAGATCCTAGCTTTCGTGAATGCCCAGAAAAACTGACATTTGACCCAAATGCACGTTGGGACTCATTAACCAGAAGTCAAAATGAAAAGAAACCAATTAAAAAATATTTGAATTTTAAGCCTCTGCATTTGGGGGCGGGGGAGGGGGAGAAGAGGGCTGGAGTCATGATTTTTGAACACTTGGAGGTGGCAACGCTGGGAAGCAGAGGCTCGGGAATGCAAATCCTGGGGCTTGCATTGGGAGAGAAGCTGTGAAACCTCAGGAGAGAACATGCGGGCTTTTCGGCGTGTTTAGGAAAACCCTGTTTCTTACAGCTCTTGCCCTGCTGCATCAATTATTGGTAACGAAACAGCCGGTGGGAGCATTTGCAACTATGCGGAACCGTTTGCCAACATCCCCTGCAGAGGATGCTGTACGTGCATGTAAATTATTTTCACAGAGCTCAGTTCACCCCGTCAGAGTAATGGGTGCAGAAGGGTCCCAGTGCAGCAGAGCTGTTACACACGGTGTGGGCAGCTCCAGAGGAGGCACACAGGAATTTTGAAACCCCCGTGTATAGACTTTGCTGGGGCACAAGGGTTCAAGCAGTAGTGGGGGAAGGGCTGTGCCTCTGTTCATTCAGGTTTCCACGCAATAATACCGCGTGCTTGAGCTTTTTGTGGCGAGTCACGCACGCCGCCCTTACTGCTCTGCCTGAAATTCTCACTACTCCCACAGAATCCTATGTGTCCCTAATTATCCGTAAAATAACGTTAGAAGTAGGTATTGCTTAAACAGTTTCCACAAGTTTGTCACCTTTAAGGAAGCTTACAAACAACCTAAACCTGAAATCCTTGATATGGCTTGCCCTGAGACATCAAGGTAGAGATTAGAACCTGGGAATTCCTGGCTCTGTGTCTAGTATTCACACCCTACCTCTCTCTACGACAGGAATGGCAACCATTGTTCATTAAGGGCCTGGTTCTTCACAGCCTTGCATTTTCTGGACTCATTTGTACAAACCCACAGCGCAATGGAGCCATAAGTGGGGTTCCGAGGCACTACCGCAATATACGTAATAATGTATTGCTGTGCAAAGAGACTATAAATCATTCTGATTTAGTAGCTGCAAGCGGCTGGCCTGTTTCCCCAGACTGCTGGGGACTCTCTGCTGCTCAAGTTGCTTTCAGGGCACAGGTTTGTACTTCAGACATTAACCCTGGGCAAAACATCAAAGCAAAAACAGTTCCTCTGCCCCCCCCCCCGGGGCTACAGCTACCAAAGGCTTTCCCGCCCAGGTGCATCGGAAGGACTGCAAAAAGGTGGTGGGGGCAGAAACCCAAACATTCAGAAAACCTACTGAGCAAGACTCTCTCTGTTACTTTAAGCAAAGCCGTAACAAACATTTTATTGCTAATTCCATAGGCCGTATCTGCCCATTGCTCACGACAGGAGTCACAAAAAAGACAACGCACGAAAACTCAACACAATCTCAAACAGCACTAAACAACAAGCAGCGGTTAAACAGGTAGCTTTTTTGAAAACTGTATTCAAACCATTTATGGCTCTCGCCCGTACGGAGCAGCAATGAAAAAGAAAGCGAAGGAAAGGCCAGATGTCACAATGCCATCAATTTAAATGGTTTTACTGGGGCTGTTTACTTCGTAAGTATTACTACATAGTTTAAAACGTAAGGGCGAATATTAAACATCTGAATATCTTCAGCCATATCGCAAGAAAATAATCGCTGATCACTGCACAAAGCTACAGTATTAGGTACAGCTACAATGTCAAATAACTGCCAGTTATTTATTTTACATCTCCTTGGAAACAAAACCCACATAAGACAACATTCCAAAATACACCCATATAAGATGACAGTATCCGTATAGGCTATGCTGCTTGGCATTAGGATTTGCATAGTCATTTACCATGCTTATTAGCAGTAATAGTATTATTAAAAGCAACTTACAGTAACGTGGAAGTCTGGGAGTTTCCTTATTTCATCAATGTAGTTTGCAGTCTTTTCAGAAGGTGGGAATACCTTCCATAACCTCAACAACTTGTATTTGTGGAACTAATGGGAACTACACTGATATATTTAAGGTCAGGCTTGACAAAGCCCTGGCTGGGATGATTTAGTTGGGGATTGGTCCTGCTTTGAGCAGGCGGTTGGACTAGATGACCTCCTGAGGTCCCTTCCAACCCTGATATTCTATGATACATACAGTTAAACAGTTCACATTTTGTCATCTTCAGTGTCCTATGTCAGGAAGCAGTCCTAATTAATCCCATTTGTCAAAAAAGACTTTCCTGGCACGATGACAGTAACAAATTACCTGCCAAACTCTAGAAGATTCAAAATATCTATGATGTCCTTGTGTACGTGAAGAAACATGAGACGGGTCTTTCTTTCTTGCGACATTATAAATGGGAAGTAAGTTTTTCTTCTTCAGATTTCAGAAGAGCTTCGTTCCATGGCTGAATTGGAGATAGGAATTGTCAAATAGATGTAACTGAGTTTGTCAGCTTCAGAAAGGCATCAGCATGCTCCCTCATCAGCTCCAAGTATTTCCTCAGAGATCGCTAATTTCATCACTTTGTTTATGCTGGTCATCTTTTGTTGGTGTTGCTCAAATCCTTCAGAATCTTCAAATAAAAGGGGAGGCCGTCAAAAAATCAAAGTAAGCAGCATATAAATTACAGATTTCCTTTGGAATTTCGAAGCGATTGCCATTGGCTGCTGAAATTACAAGAGTCTCGATTTGCTGAAGTAATTTCCGAGTTTCCTGATTAAGCCTCCAATACAGCTCATCTATTACAATGCCAAGGTGTTGAAATCATTGTTTATGAAAATATTCAAAAGGAGTTTTAAACACCTATGGTGCACTTCCATCAGCAGCATATCTCGGTAGCTGTTGAATCTATTTTGGCAGTGCATCCGAAGCCCCTGTATAAATTTCAGCAAAGCGTGTTTCTGAACGTAAACTATTTAAGTGTTCACGAAGGGTGGCAGGGAAAGTCAGGGCAGGCTCAGCAGTTACACTCTGTCTGCAGTACTTCCTCACAATCGAAAATATGCAAAAGTAAATGTTCAAGTCCAAGGAATGCACCACGTTTTCCCATGAGAGAAATTAGTCTTGGGGATTTTTTCACTGCTTTGGTTTCTCCATCTTCAATGAGACCAGCACCCGGTGTGTGGAGGATTGCTTGATAATTGTTGAGCGATAATTTGAGAGCTGCCGTTCTTGCTGTCTGCTGCATCACACGCAAGGGTTTTAATCAGTTAGAGCTGTCTGATGGGAATGATGCTTTCGTGGTTCAAATATGGCTAGCCTTTTAGCAGTGGCACGGGCTACGTCGTGGACTTCATGAACTGCTTGTAATGCTTCTAATCAGACAACTTTTTGCTGCCCCTTTCAATATAAGGTAAGGCTATGATTTAAGCGGTGAATTAACAAAGCTTTGGGTTTTCTTTCTCAATCTAGGCCACCACACCAGACGTCTTTCCTTGTAGTACTGTATGTCTGTCTGCAGATGTTTTTGAGGCGTAACCCCTTTTGTGACAATACATCTTCAACTGTATTCAATGGAGATATTGCATCTGGCTTTATTCAACAATACAGTACTGCAACCTCAACCATCATAAAAAAAGCGGACAGCAAACATGAGTTGTTCATGACCATTTACGTCCCTGCTTTTATCAATAACATAGTATTTCTGACTGGTGTGGTGCTTTAATTTGTTCATCGATAATATCAGGCCAGGCATACTATTATTCCTTTTTCAACCATTGCTTAATTTCTGTGTCAAGTCTGTTTGTTGGTTGAAGCAAGCTCCAACAGCTTCTAAACGTTGCTTTCATCATCCACACAGCCCCTTATTATTACAGATTCACAGAGTCCAAGGCTAAAAGGGACCATTAGGATTGTCAAGGTTCCTTCCCCACTCTGAACTCTAGGGTACAGATGTGGGGACCTGCATGAAAACCTCCTAAGCTTACTTTTACCAGCTTAGGTTAAAACTTCCCCAAGGTACACATTAATTTTACCCTTTGCCCTTGGACTTCCACTGCCACCACCAAACTTTATCTGGGTTCCTGAGAAAATGTAGTTTGGACACGTCTTTCCCCCCCAAAATCCTCCCGACCCTTGCACTCCACTTCCTGGGGAAGGTTTGGTAAAAATCCTCACCAATTTGCATAGGTGACCACAGACCCAAACCCTTGGATCTTAGAACAATGAAAAAGCATTCAGTTTCCTTACAAGAAGACTTTTAATAGAAGTAAAAAAGAATCACCTCTGTAAAATCAGGATGGTGAATACCTTACAGGGTAATTAGATTCAAAACATAGAGAATCCCTCTAGGCAAAATCTTAAGTTACAATAAAGACACACAGATAGGAATATTCATTCTATTCAGCACAGCTATTTTCTCAGCCATTTAAAGAAATCATAATCTAACACATACCTAGCTAGATTACTTACTGAATTCTAAGACTCCATTCCTGTTCTGTCTCCAGCAAAAGCATCACACAGACAGACACAGATCCTTTGTTTTTCTCCCTCCTCCCAGCTTTTGAAAGTATCTTGTCTCCTCATTGGTCATTTTGGTCAGGTGCCAGCAAGGTTACCTTTAGCTTCTTAACCCTTTACAGGTGAGAGGATTTTTTCCTCTGGCCAGGAGGGATTTTAAAGGGAGGGATTTTACCCTTCCCTTTATATTTATGACAATGGTCATCGAGTCTGACCTCCTGTATAACACAGGCCACAGACCTTCCCCAAAACATCGTTCCTTTCAGTAAGTATTATCAGCAACAGCAAGGATGGGGCTTGCTGGGTTTCAGAGCAGGGCCTACCTCCCTCCTCATTGTGTTCGACGCTTGAAGTGCAGCAAGTGGCTGAGATCCATTTGTGTTGGATAGTGTTTTCCTCGACACTCACTTCATTTTAATTGCTCTGTTACTATTCAAACTGTTTTATGACCAACATGCAAGTATGAGTGGTGGATCATGTAAGGACAAGCAGGGGAGAAGCAGAAGTTCAAAAAAAAGCAAGGAGAAAAGTTAAATATAAACTATAGTTCTAAGCCAGCCTTCAGATGGACCCAATATAGCAGGGGAGAGAACCTCTTGAGAGAATAAAAGTGATGATGGGGAGGGAGGTCACTTCTCTACTTACTGGATGTGGAGTCACTCTCTTTTCAACAGAAAAAAACAAACAGACTTGTAGCTTTCCCATCCAAAGAGGGAAACTTACAAGTTATCCCTGTGTGTCTTCTGCTCAGTACCAACCCATCCACTACTCAGAATCACATGGCCTCCTTTGCCCAGGGCTCAGACTTTGGATCCTGCATGAAGGCACAGAGCCATTTTACTGGCTCACCACATCAGCCAGATCAGATGGGGTTTCAACTCCATTTCAGGGACACAAAAAAAGAAAGAGGGTCTCTTTGAGGAATGGTGCTAGAAGGTGAGACAGGAAGGAACTCTGGCTACGGTTTGCATCTTGCTCTGGTGTACAAAACAAAAGCTCACTCTCTTCCGGAGTTTTGCTATTAGGAGGGCAGGTAAAGGGAGAGGCACTGAAATGGCCTGGGAACTTCATCTATTTACACCTCCATCCAGAGCTAGAAAGTAAGTTCCTGGCCCCCTGGGAATGGTGAGGAACAACGTCCCAGATGCTGAGCTGCCAAGTGAAAGGAACCCTTACTAGTGCGCTGGTTCCATGTTTCTCAGCCCCATCCCTCACCTGCCTGACCCTCCTCTTCCCCACCCCCCTTTAATCCCTCCTAGCTGCAGCAGTTTGAACTCCCTGGTCCATAAACACCTAACCCCTCCCCCCAGGAGCCTCAGCCCTCAAGGGAGCCCCCGACGAGCCTCTGCCTCCCTCACCCCGCTCTTTTCCTTACCCTCACCCTTAGGGGACAGTTCTGTTTTGCTTTCCTGATGGTCCTCACTACAAGGAGCTTCCACGGTTTTATCAGACGCAGGTGAGGGCCTGGCGTGGGGCACGACGCAGAGCCGGACCCGCTGCTCAGGATGTGGAGCGCTTCCAGCCCTGACAGGTTCAGGTTTTTTAAAAAATGAGAGGGCAGAATAGCCCTTCAGCCTCCCATCTCTAGCACCTGTGTTCCACCCAACACCCTTTCAATCCCTCTTCAAAGCTGAAGGCCAGCGTCCATCTCCCTCCCATAGTCCCTCTCCGCCGAAATACTGGCTGGTTTTTAGAATCACTTGCCCCCTTCCCAGCCGAATCTGGTGATTGACCAGGGCTGGCTAGCAGCAGGCCTTCCTGCCCTTAGAAATGCAGACCGCCCTGTTACAGTAGCATTTTATACCTCCCCTTTGCATTCACGTTGCACGGGTGGTTGTGACTGGGGAAGATGCTGAAGGAAATCGAGGCTCAGGTGGTCTTCAGTGGGAGTCTGCCTGTTCCTAGAGAAGGGCAACAAAGGTGTGACAAGATTATGACTATCAACTGGTGGCTCAGGTAGTGGTGCTTAAAGGAGGGCTTTGGGATGTATGGCCACTGGGACAGAGGACAGAGGACAGTTCTCTTGGGATGGACTTCATCTGAGTAGGGAAGGAAATAGACTTCTAGGATGGAGGCTAGCACAACTGATTAAGAGAGCTTTAAACTAGGAATTTGGGGGAGATGGTTGGGAGATGTCCAGGTAATCCCCACGCCGGATTTTAGCATCGAGAGGGCAGAAAACAAAGTAAGAAAAGATACAGCTGTGGGTAGGAGAACGGACATAAGGAGGAAGGGCAGTGTGGATACCAGTCTAATAGGTCATACTGGCTGTAGAATGTCCGTGCCTATAGGGTAAAGAATGTGAGTGAGGCCAAACAGCAAAAATTAAGATGTCTATACACCAATGCGAGGAGCCTAGGTAACAAAATGGAGGAACTAAAGCGACTGATGCAGGAAGTGCAACCAGATATTATAGGGATAACAGAAACATGGTGGAATAGTAGTCATGAGTGGACTACGGGTATTGAAGGGTATGTGGTGTTCACGAAAGACAGAAATAAAGGTAAAGGTGGTGGAGTAGCATTGTATATCAATGATGAGGTAGAATGTAAAGAAATAAGAAGCGATGGAATGCATAAGAAAGTCCGTCTGGGCAAAAATTTACATTGGGGAAGAAAACTATTAGAGCCTCCCCTGGGATAGTGCTTGGGGTGTGCTATAGACCGCCAGGATCTAATTTGGATATGGATAGAGCCCTCTTTATTGTTTTTCATGAAGTAAATACTCATGGAAACTGCATGATCATGGGAGACTAACTTCCCAGATATAGCCTGGAGGACAAGGCTAGTAATAATAACAATAGGGCTCAGATTTTCCTAGCTGCGATAGCTGATGGATTCCTTCATCAAGTCGTTGCTGAACCGACAAGAGGGGATGCCATTTTAGCTTTGGTTTTGGTGAGTAGTGAGGACCTCAGAAGAAATGGTTGTAGGGGACAACCTTGGTTCGAGCGACCATGCGCTAATTCAGTTCAAACTGAACGGAAGGATCAACAAAAATAAATCTGCGACTAGGGTTTTTGATTTCAAAAGGGCTGGCTTTCAAAAATTAAGGCAATTAGTTTGGGAAGTGGATTGGACTGAAGAACTTATGGATCTAAAGGCAGAGGAGGCCTGGGATTACTTCAAGTCAAAGCTGCAGAAGCTATCGGAAGCCTGCATCCCAAGAAAGGGGAAAAAATTCATAGGCAGGAGTTGTAGACCAAGTTGGATGAGCAAGCATCTCAGGAGAGGTAATTAAGAAAAAGCAGAAAGCATACAGGGAGTGGAAGATGGGAGGGATCAGCAAGGAAAGTTGCCTTATTGAGGTCAGAACATGTTGCGATAAAGAGAGAAAAGTCAAGTAGAGTTGGACCTTGCAAAGGGAATTAAAAGCAATAGTAAAAGGTTCTACAGCCATATGAAGAAGAAGAAAACAAAGAAAGAAGAAGTGGGACCGCTAAACACTGAGGGTGGAGTGGAGGTTAAGGATAATCTAGGCATGACCCAATATCTAAACAAATACTTTGCCTCAGTCTTTAATGAGGATCTTAGGGATAATGGTAGCATGACAAATGCAAATGGGACTAAATCAGGGGGCCCAGATAATCCTCATCCAAGAATATTAATTAATGAAATTGCAAGCCCATTCGCAAGAATTTTTAATGAATCTGTGAACTCAGGGTTGTACCGTTTGACTGGAGAATTGCGAACATAGTTCCTATTTTTAAGAAAGGGGAAAAAAAGTGATCCAGGTAACTATAGGCCTGTTAGTTTGGCAACTCTGGTATGCAAGGTCTCGGAAAAAATGTTGAAGGAGAAAGTAGTTAAGGACATTGAGGTCAATGATAAATGGCACAAAATACAACATGGTTTTACAAAAGGAAGATCGTGCCAAACCAACCTGATCTCCTTCTTTGGGAAAGTAACACATTTCTTAGAAAAAGGAAATGCAGTGGATCTAATTTACCTAGATTTCAGTAAGGCATTTGATACGGTGGCCACATGGGGAGTTAAATTGGAAAAGATGGGCATCAATACGAAAATTGAAAGGTGGATAAGGAATTGGTTAACAGGGAGACTACAGCGGGTCCTACTGAAAGGTGAACTGTCAGGCTGGAGGGAGGTTACCAGTGGAGTTCCTCAGGGATCCGTTTTGGGACCAATCTTATTTAATCTTTTTATTACTGACTTCGGCACAAAAAGCGGGAGTGTGCTAATAAAGTTTGCAGATGATACAAGGCTGGGAGGTATTGCCAATTTAGAGAAGGACCGGGATATCATACAGGACAATCTGGATGACCTTGTAAACTGGAGTAATAGTAATAGGATGAAATTTAATAGTGAAAAGTGTAAGGTCATGCATTTAGGGATTAATAACAAGAATTTTAGTTACAAGCTGGGGACGCATCAATTAGAAGTAACGAAGGAGGAGGAGGACCTTGGAGTATTGGTTGTGGCCTGTGATGGGATGTTAGATGGGGTGGGATCTGAGTTACTACAGAGAATTCTTTCCTGGGTATCTGGTTGGTAAATCTTGCCCACCTGCTCAGGGTTCAGCTGATCGCCATATTTGGGGTCGGGAAGGAATTTTCCTCCAGGGCAGATTGGAAGAGGCCCTGGGATTTTTTCTCTTTCCTCTGCAGCATGGGGCACAGGTCACTTGCTGGAGGATTTTCTGCTCCTTGAAGTCTTTAAACACAATTTGAGGACTTCAATAGCTCAGACATAGGTGAGAGGTTTTTTGCAGGAGTGGGTGGGTGAGATTCTGTGGCCTGCACTGTGCAGGAGGTCAGACTAGATGATCATAATGGTCCCTTCTGACCTTAGTATCTATGAGTCTATGACTGTACAAGGTGCAGGACAATGGAAAATCAGATGTCAAGTAGACGGTATTGCCTGCTGTATTTTAGATCTCAAACCTTACTAAAATGGCTGCAATGAGACCTGATCCTCCATAATCCCTTTGTGTTTGAATGACAAACGTCTCATTAAGCACCATGCACAATGATCTAAAAATAAAGATCATTCATATTTGAAAGCGGCATGTATTGTTTCTTTTTCCGAACTGAGTGTCATATGTTTAACTGTCCTGGGGTTTTATTAATAAGCAATATTTCATTAAAAGCTAATTGAAACCTCTCGGCAGCTATTACTTAGAAATAGAGATGCCAAATGTGAAATCGGAAAGCAGGTGAGCAGAAAGCATAACAACTGTAATTATTTCATTGGGAAGTGGAGATAAATAGAAGGGAAAAACACATATTATGCTACTTACAGACGTCTAAATACAAAGCGCGAACCTTGCTGAATATTTTGATCCATTGTGTTGTAATTTACTGACCCTGCCTGTAAATTCCTGGTTTTAAGACTGTATTCCGAAAAGTCGTCTTGGCCCAATTATTCTCTTGACATTTCTGCTCCCGTGATGCAAAGGGGTCATGAACCTGCGGGATTCTGCCACAGGAAAATTCCCCTAGCCTACAGAGAATGAGTCCCTGGGTAGTGCCGGTACCGTGGAGAAGTTCTGCAGTCCCTGGGGTAGAGAGCATGGCTGGAGGAAAGAGGACATGGATGAATGTTCCCGTGGTCCAGCTGTCCCCAGCTGCCCATTAACTCCCTGGAGCTAGTTGTAATTTTGAGCAGCCCTGAGATTCCTCTCCTTCTTCTGGGGACTGGATGAGTCACACACTGGCCTTAGAATACTAGAAATACAAACTTGCTTGAAGCCACATTAAAACCAAAACTGGCACTAAACTATTTTTATACTCGAGCTTGCCTTTATTTAGCACCTTCCAGCCAAGGATCTGTGTCCACAATGGGAATTTTAATTTCTTTCTTCCTCCAGAAGGTAGCATTAATTATATCACAGTAGAGTCCCCTAGACTCTTCCTTTTACCTAGAATCGCCCATCAGGATCAGGTCCCCATTGTGCTGGAAGACGGTTAAACACAGACACCTAACTGAAGAGGTAATTGAAGAAAAAATATTGTTTGTGTTGTGATATTGGGTCAACATGATGGGAAAGCAAGTTCCCAGCGAAGAAAGGAAGGATCTAATTTGGAGATGGAGCAGGGGACTAAATAAAAAAAAGCTGGATAAATTGGTCAGAGGTGAAATCTAAAACCCCACAAAGCCAACTGGGCAAGAAAAATGACGACAACATGTTGGAATTTGATTTTGTGACATTCTTGTTTGGGGCTGAAAATGAAAGAAGCCTGTGCGGTAACGTGCAGGGAAGTCAGAAACATGTACCGAGAACTAAGCTAAGATTTCTTAATTTCATTATTGCAATTTTATAATCTTGCATGAACAGCTGTAATTAGTGCCAGGCCATCAGCTGTTCTTGAAATGGCTGAAACTAATTAGGCACAAGGTTTTTATGGGAACCAGTCTGTTAGCCTGAAAATTTACAGTGACTGTTCTTCTGAAATGATGAACATGAGTATCGCAGTGATACTTCTGAAACGGACAGCAAAATATCATGGGGAATTTTGGCGGTTCAAAAAAAAAAAGCGGGGGGGGGACGGGGGACGGGACGACACCGGCCACCCTTTTCTTCTGAGATTCTCTGACCTGAGAGCCAGGGCTTGGATTGTAAGGTCACTTGCAGAGATCTGTGCGAATCAAATGCCCTGATTGTAACACCCTGGAAGTCCAGATCTAGAACTGAATTTTGCAGCTTCTACCCATCCCCAGTTATTTTTAACTTTATCTATGGTCGGTAAAATCCCCCATAGAAAGAATGTACCGTGCCTGACTCTTGATCTCATGCCTATCTGTTTTACACGTATATGACTCCACTGATTTTAGGGAAATTATTCCTAATTTATACATGTGTATAACACAGCAAGTTCATGCCCACAAAAATTGAAGGCCTGATTCTATGAGGTGCTGAGAAACCCCAGCTCCCATGGAATTCAAATACAGCTAAGGGAAAATCAGAGCTAAGATCAAGATTTGTAGCTATATCTTCTTATTTAGGGCCCAGCACTAGAAAGTACCAAGCATTTTGATCTCCTGCCGAAATCATCAGGAGTGGGGGTGTCAGGTATCTGGCAGGCGGTACTCAGTACCACATGGGATTGGACGCCATTATACATGGATTGGAACCATATTCGCACGTAATCTTCCTCTACACATTTTCACCAAATAACATCTCCAAGAAATGAAGACGTCAAAATTAGGCCATGACTAAGAAGCATGGGAGGGTAGAGATGGACAAAGCAATTTAAGGAAATAAAAATCCCAATTTCCCAGCCCTGGTCAAGGCTTTCCCGGTTTGAACCTGATTGAAACCTTTTGGGTGGTTGCAGAATGTCTGGTTACCATTTTCTCTCCGTGTCCACATTATTTCCCATTGTTCTGCATACATCCTCAGTTTCTGATTTCATCTGGGCCTGGAAGAGCCAAAACACTATGTGGAAAGTCAGATGTTAAGTTTCTGTAGCCTGGCTGAAAGCAAGAAGTACTGAAAATTAGATGTGAAAGTCTGCTCTGGAGAAGTTTTCTGCCTGGTTTTACAGATGCAGGTGTCTTGGATAGTCCTAATTGGCTTTCGATAAGAATCTCCAGGCTTTTAGGTACATAGTTAAACTGAACTTGAATTCCAGACATCTATACGGTATTGATCTACTGCGATCCAAGAGCTAAAACAATTCTACCACAGTTAGGCTAGACAGACTGGAGCACTTTGCCTGACACAATCATTGTCTGAAATCCTAGCTACAGACCTAAGACATAAGTTTTGTGTCTCTCTCTCCCGAGGGAGCCAGCGTCTTCCTACTTTTCTGTCACGTACAACTGCTCTCAGCTATCATTATACTTGTGCAAGTGTCACGGCTATCAGCTCATTTGATGGTAATGAATTTGCAGTCACATATCTCCTCAATGGGTTCATCTCCCGGAAATTCATCTTTCTAATTTCTCCTGTTCCGAAGCACCGCAGAGTTATGAGGAGTTTAAGTGTCCATCAATTAACATCAAAATACAATGAAATACCTACGGAACTGCACTTGATATCCACTAGAATGCCAAATGAATTTGCTAATGATCAGTCCCTCTGCCATGAGAGTCCCAAGAACTCATGATGATGGGACATTTAGGCTCAATTCATAAAATATGTATGGCACCATTCAGGGGGGTTTTGCACTCTGTGGAGTGAGAAAAGAAATAGGCTGAATAAGGATTCCCAAAGATGTGCTAGGCTTGATTCTCCAATGGCCTGGTGGTTAACCCAGTGGTCAGGAATCCCTTCTGTGTTCCGCCACAGGCAGACCATGGATGAGTAACTGAGGCCCAGATCTTCAAAAGGCAGTTAATCACCTAACTCCCATTGATTTCAATCTCTCTTTGCTTCCATTCCCCTCTGTGAAACAGGGATGATAATATTTCTTTTGTCTATATAGTTGCGAGGGAGCAAGCGGGAGTGAGGGAGCTGCCTGCAGGATACCTGAAGTCTGGAGCAGGCTTGCTAAATGAGCCAGCCAGCGACACCTGGTGCAGGGAAGGAACCTCAAGCAGCCGGTTCCCTGTAAGAAACTTGGCCCTAGGCTTGGTCTGTTTCAATGATTCTGTAGAAAATGTCACTGGCTGCTCATGTGGCTAGAAGAATAATGATCCTTCATGTAATTTAACGCTGTTGCTGCACATATGTAGAGTCATATTTCATATTGTTTATTTTTTCTGGCTAAATGGTGTTGCTTAATATATTACTGTGTGTATTGTAAACTGTAGGCTATAAAACAGAGAGGACAGGCAATTGACTCAACACTGTGGATAGACTCTGAGCTTGTACATTTCTTGACTTTTGGTTAATATAATAAATGCTGCCTTAAAGTTGCATTAGCATAGCCTGTTTGCATTGATATAACAGCACGGGAGCAAAGCCCTACACTGTGTCGTAGAATATTGAACGTTCATGGAGAGAAGACAGGACTTATGACATGCTTTGCAAAGGTGCCAAGCCCCTGCAATGCCCACTGAAATCATTGGGACTGATTCTCCACTCCATTGCACCGGCATGAAACCAATGTAACTCCACTGAGGTTGGGTCCCTTAAACTTCAGTGGGAGTCCTGGCCACTAACCACCTATGAAAATCAGACTTTTGAGGTCTCCTCTGAAAGACTCACAGGAAACGTCACCTCGACTCATCGGCCTCAGAAGCACGAAGGGATGTGAACTAGTGGTTCCAGGGAGCTGGGGAATGTTAGACCCCATTCTGGGGAACTGCGGTGTGAGACTACTCAACTAATCACATTTGCATTTGCAAAATTCACATGCAGTATTTAACAGACATCTCATTTCAGATACTTTGCTGTCCGGGCCACCAATGGCTCTAATCCCATTGCCTTCAGACATAGTATCAGTTATTACAGCCTTGATTCATCTAAAACAAAATTTCAAATACCCAGCATCTGCCACAGACAGACCCTCTCTAAGGGCTCCCAGCTCTGGTTCTTACAGCTAACAAAGCTTGTCAACAGGAAATTCTGCTGGGGTGTGAGATCTTTTAACCGAGATCAGCAGGAGCCTTGACCAGAATGGTTTCAGAGTAGCAGCCGTGTTAGTCTGTATCCGCAAAAAGAACAGGAGTACTTGTGGTACCTTAGAGACTAACACATTCATTTGAGCATAAGCTTTCGTGAGCTGTATGGAGTGGGAAACTTCACTTGACTGTCAGATGCCTTAAAGCTAAGAAGGATGCAAAGCTTTTTCATTTCCTCTCAAATCTTGATTCTCCAGAGACAGCAGTGTACCTTAGGCCCCTCTGGGAAGCTACTTTTAGGATTTTCAAAGTTAATTAAGCCATTAGCAGGCATAGTAATGGGAGGATATTTGCTTAACCATGTGCTTTCAAGTCTGCTGAGTCTGGAGATGAAATCCTGGCCTCGTACACATCAGTGGGAGTTTTGCAACTGACTTCAGAGGGGGCCAGGATTTCACCCTCAGTGTTTCGATAGTTTTGCATGAAAATCTGGATCAGTATTCTGGTTTATTTCTGACATTAATATCCCTGCACCCATTCGCAAGCCAAATCCTATACATTGAAGTCTATGGAAGGGTTCTCATTGATATCGGTGGGCATTGGAACAAACTTGTTAGACCTTTACTTATTTTTTTTTTCCCTCCTAGATTATATTGGGGCCTGAATGTTGGTGCAGAAAATTATTTGCCTTTAAAGCAACATGGCCAGTGATGGTGTATCTGAATAAACACATTCACATTAGGCCTGAATAAAGACTGGGAGCGGATGGGTCATTACAAAAACTAATTTGCCCCTACTGTTACTCACACCTTCTTGTCAATTGTTTGAAGTGGGCCACCCTGTTTACACTGGCCTCATTACCACTACAAAAGTGATTTTTCCTCCTTTGGTATTCTACTGTTGAGAATAACCCACTTCCACTTTAACTGAATTATCTCGTTAGCACCAACCCCCCCACCCCCACTTGGTAAGGCAACTCCCATCTTTTCATGTACTGTGTATATATATATATATACACACACGCGCACACATCTGCCTACTGTTTTTTTCCCCACTCTGTGCATCTGATGAAGTGGGTTTTAGCCCACAAAAGCTTGTGCCCAAATAAATTTGTTAGTCTCTAAGGTGCCACAAGGACTCCTCGTTGTTTTTGCTGATACAGACTAACATGGCTACCACACAAACAAATAATAATAGAGAGGCTTAGGAACAACGTTGGGAAAACCAGTATGGAAAGTGTCTCTCTCTCTCTCTCACACACACACACACTCATGCAAAACATTTGTCTTCTGGCTAGCGCCAACTCCCCAGAACCCAACTTTTCTGAAGACTCTAAAATAGCTAATATTATCCCTCAAATGTCCATTTGCACAGTTGCCTCTGCATTTCCATGGCAGGGAGAGGAAGAGAAAACTCCAGGAAGACCACTATGGACCTTGCTATGCCAATCTAATTAACCTGGAAGGCATTCAGGTACAGTGGTAGTGGCGGGCAAAACCGTCAAGTAAGTAGATAGATACAAGAGGGCTGTTTGTGTGGTATATACGGACTGACTTGAAGCGCTAGATGTTTCATGAGAAAACTTGTTTCCAGTAGTTGTTCGACCCAAGTTCGCTGACTGAACGGATGGGATAATTCGAAGCTTCAGGTAAGCACGGAACCAGTCAAACCAAATCAAACCTCTAAGGGTCAGCTGGTGTAAATCAATGTAGCTCGACTGACCGCAACATTTAGTGCCGCTCTGCAGAGGTACACATGGAAATGATGACAGAGAGAGTGGGTCTAGCTCCAACATCTATACCACAACCAGACAGTGGAGAAAGAATGCCACAGGATGTGTTTTTCATCTGAAGCTGAATACCTGATTTCAAAGAAGCAGATATAAGACCTATGTACAGACGATTGGAGTCACTAATAAAAGTGTATGAACACAAATGGGCAGGAATACAAGGGCCCAGGGGCACCGGAATGGGGGGTGGGTGGGTGGGGAGGGGGGCAGAAGCCATGGCGCCCCACACTTTTGAAAGTGGGAGGGTTATGCTCTCCCCCTTTTTACCGTCCGTAAGGATGGGCAACGGGGAGGAGGGGGGATCTTGCGGGGGAAGGGCAGCACTGGGGCAGGGGCTCAGGAGAAAGAAGTAGCATTGGGCAGAGGCTTGGGGGAAGGGGCAGCGCGGGGTGTGGCCACGGTTCAGGCACCGGTGGCCCCCCACTGTTAGGAAGCTTCTGCTGCCCTGACGAAAGCCTGGTTATTGATGATCCTTAAACCAGCCATGTACAGAATAGATTTGAATCAGTTTGGGTCTCCATACCTATGTGGTAATCTCTTTAAACAGGGATCATTCTTTCGCAAGGAATTCTGAGGCTCAAAGGGTACGTCTACACTGCAGAGGGGACCATCCCGCCCAACTTGGGTCGACAGACTCGAGCTAGCTCCGTGTGGACTAGCCCACTGACAATAACAGTGCGGATGTTCAGGCACCGGGGGTGGCTTGGGCTAGCCACCTGAGTCCAAGCCTGCGCAGACTCCTTGGGGCTGAGCTTGGGTGCCGGTGTCGCAACGTGAAAGTAAAAGAGCTCATGTAGCTGCAGGATCTCATAGGGAACAGAGCAGATAATTAACCTCCATAAGAAAATTTCGTGATTAACGACCCAGAGCGAATGTGACATAGGTGTAATGAGTCTATCAAAAGATTCGTCTCTAAGAATGGGTAAATAATGGTCATTTTGGTTTGTGTGAGAGGAAGCAAGGCTGAAGGATGATGCTTTATATTTAATTAAAGAGTAAATGGCAAATGAAAACCTTGAGGAAATATCAGGTCAAATGCACTAGCGGCATAAAGTGGGCACAAATCTTTGCCTTTGATGCTCACTTATGCTGCTAGTAATCTGTCCCATTGTGTTTAGATGTAATGTTGCTGTTATACCACCTATTTATCACCTCTAATATGCTACTAAGAAATAAAGCGCTCAGGTTTGCTAGAATTTATTTCCTTCTCTATTGATTGTCTCCCACATGGAAACATACAATTTGTTGCTGCGTAGAATCGCTTATTACAGATTCATAGATTCCAAGGCCAGACGGGACCACTGTGATCATCTTGTCTGACCTCCTGGATAACACAGGCCAGGGAACTTCCCCGACACAGTATCAGAGATGGGCCTAAATAGCAGAGTCCAGACTGTGGCTTGCAGTCTGAACGCCCTCAAAGGTTGGGGGCATTTGGGTCTGGGGTTTTGTTTTGGCCCTTTTTCTAACTATGATGCCCCCAGAATCTCAGGGACTCCCAGTAAGGTCATTGGGACCTTTTCCCTTTACGCAGCAGCCGTGGGATTGGGCCCTAACGGGAGAAAAATGAAGGCCGGGAGCTATCAGAAGTTATCCTGCAGTGAAGTTCTATGTGGAACAGGCAAGGATTGAAATCTTCCCTTTCTGCGTTCTGACATTGGACCAGCGCTTGGGGAAACTTTACTGCTCTCGCGAGCATTCGTACCATTCCCAAAGGTCAAGTTCACCTAGGCCATGATTCAGCAAGGCACTTACACACATGTCTAACTTTAATCCCGGGAGCATTCCCATTGGTTTTGCAGACTTGGCTGTGGAACTCAGGTCTGACTATCAGGCACTGGAAGCCACTGCCTCTGTTATCAGCCTTGGATAGCGCTGAAGGCTTTGCATTTTCATACCTGACACTCAGCTCAAAGGCTTTCACCTACATCTCTGCTAATGGCCAATGTACAGGATCTTACTGTTAATGGGATGTGCCTGCAAAAAGTAAGCATTTCTTTTCTGCTATATTTAAATGGATGCACTAGAAAACTGATGCCAGATGTTAAACCAAATTCTTCTGAAATCAATGGAGTCGTGCCAGCAGAGAATTTGGTCAGTTTTATGAAACTTGAAGGTGGATAAACAGTGATTGGCTGACCTAATTGTTTGGATATCAAGAGGCAGATTCTGATCTCAGTTGTACCAAGGTAAATCCACTGAAATCAATGGAGTGAAAGGATTCCAGAGTTACACCTGTATATATCTTCCTACTGTATTTCCACTGCATGTATCCGATGAAGTGGGTTTTAGCCCACGAAAGCTTATGCTCAAATAAATCTGTTAGTCTCTAAGATGCCACAAGTACTCCTGTTCTTACCACCTGCAGAACTGAGATTGGAATTGGGCCTCAAGTTCTGTGTTTGTTTCTCAATTGCCTACATACCAAGAAAGCAGACAAATTGTCTTCACTGAGGGAGCAACACATATTAAAACAGAGTGCAAATACTTAGCAGCCAGTGTCTGACACGGATTCAAGTTAAGGAGCATCTCTCTCTAGCAGTTGCCCCATTAACTACAGTGGATTTGCTAGCAGAAGTTTATTGTACTCACTTAAGGGTGCAATTTACCCCTGCACAGAGGGTCACCAGAAGAGCTAAATACCACTGAAGTCCCATTTAATGCCTCTAAATAGGGCTTAAGTGATGCATAGGCTCTTATGCTGTCTCTGTGCACCAGGGTGAATTGTACCTTGACGAGAGCATAGTCTCAGGCCGTCACTTATCTTTGTAATCTCTTTCCCTAGCAAGGGGATAGTAGTCGATTTTTTGTTTCTACCACAGTATTTTCCTAGCAAACTACTCCTAATAACAAGTTGACAAAAAATTCCGTCAAGTCATCAGGAAAGGCTAAATTTGATTGTTTGCATCTGCAGGACGATAGGTTGGAGGTCCAAATCTGGCATCTTTCACACACAGAAAATACAAAAAAAAATTTGTTTTCTAAAAAATGTTTTGAAAAAAATACCCCCAACATTTTTGGATGACAAACAAATGAAAGGAAGTTTGTTTTGGCTTTTCATATCCAGGTTTGGGTTGTTCACGTCTTTCTCTCATTTTTTTTGCCACCAAAACCAAAAAGAAGGAAAGAAAGAAAGAAAGAGGAGGGGATGAAAGAGAGAGAAAGTGAAAAACAACCAACCGACCACCCACTCACTGAAAACAAAACCAAAAAAGTCTGTTGAAACCGTTTTCAGTTTTGTGATTGAAAAAGCAAAACATTAAAAAATATTTCAGGGGAAAAAAAAAGACCATTTGTCATCAGCAAAACGGTTCTAACAAAACTTCTTGCCCATTTCTACTGCGGGGCACCAATGACCATAGTTATCCGTAAGAGGTTTGTCTCTGATGCATTTTGTTCAGCTGCATCTCGAATTCAGGCTCTGCCTTTGGGTCTCTAGGACTGCAGCACTATCACTGAAACGACCAGGAATATTGTTGTTTCAGAAAACAGAAGTTTAGAATGACCTTCCCCCACCGCTTGTTTTAATAAAGTCTTTCTTGATAAAACTTTTAACCATATTTTCTTTCCTACAGTTCACCTCTAGATGGCACTTGCATACCACAAGAGCCAAAGAGGAAAATGTGATCTGACTGCAGAGGCCAGCAATAGGACATAAATCTAACTAAAATACACTAGAAGTTTCTGACTCACTTTACAGAAGAACTAGTTGTTGGAATTATTTTGCTGCAGTCGGAAGGGAAAGGTGCTTTTGTGTAGGTTCCTGTACAGGACAAAATGAACATACGTCTCTTCAGACCATATTTCCCGTGATCAAAATAATTGCTGGGAGGAGCGGTATGAGTCTCTTACAACTTTTATGGCTCCCCATCAGCATGGTATCTGAGTGCCTCACCAACATACATGATCCCCAAACATCCCCATGTATACAGGCTGAGGCACAGGGAGGTTAAGTAATTTGCCCACGGTCAGAGAGTATGTGGCAGAGTCAGAAAAAATAAAAAAAACAAGCCACCTGCCTCCCAGTACTGAGCCTTAACCATTACACCATCCTACTTTCCTTATCCTGAGTCTTGGAACATGCAGAGCATGCCCAGAATATACTGAATTATAGAGCCATTGGGAGTTGAGTGTGTTTGGCAACTCAACGGACTGGATTACGGGAGAACAAAGGCAGAGTTTCTTTTGTGTATATTTAAAACTATTGATTGGGTGTTTAATAGAGCCATCCCCATATTTCATTTGCAGTGATAAACAGCACATTCTTCTCTTAGCTTACCTACTTTTTAGTGGGCTATAGATAGGACCATGTGGAAAACTAACACTCAGGGTGCAGATACGTTAATTCTGATGTCCTACCTACTCAAAACCAATCCCGATAATAGCATGGAAAAGAAGGGTGAAAGCCTGGTCCCACTGAAGACAACGACAGAATTCCTATTGACGTCAACAGAGCCGGTGTTTTTAACATCTGAGAATCATATTCTCTGTGTGTATATAAAGTCTGCTGCAGTTTCCACGGTATGCATCCGATGAAGTGAGCTGTAGCTCACGAAAGCTCATGCTCAAATAAATTGGTTAGTCTCTAAGGTGCCACAAGTACTCCTTTTCTTTTTGCGAATACAGACTAACACGGCTGTTACTCTGAAACCTGTCATTATGCAAGGCACTGCATTTAGCCGTATGGAGTGGAAATCTATCAACTGCATGAAAAAACTTGTACAGATACAGACAGACATCATCTTCCTTTCCAAATGCAAACAGATGGACATCGTACCAAAAGGACTGAAGGTAAAAAATCCATTACAATCTACATACCACACAGACTATGCTGACAGCTTGTGCCACACACTCTCAAAGAAACTGCGGAATCACCTGATCAACATCCTCTACAGCAAACAGGGAAAGATTAAGAATGAGCTCTCAAAAATGGATACTCTCATAAAAAACCAACCTTCCACACAAACTTCCTCGTGGCTGGACTTTACTAAAACTAGACAAGCCATTTACAACGCACACTTTGCTTCTCTACAAAAGAAAAAAGACACTAAACTTTCCAAACTACTACATGCTACAAGGGGCCACAGCAGTGGTTCCCTCAACCCACCTAGCAATATTGTTAACCTATCCAACTATACTTTCAGCCCAGCAGAAGCAGCTGTTCTATCTCGGGGCCTCTCCTTCTGCCCCTCCACCCCCACGAACATGATAGAGTTCTGTGGTGACCTAGAATCCTATTTTCGACGTCTCCGACTCAAGGAATATTTCCAAAATACCTCTGAACAACATACTAATCCACAGAGGTCTCCCTACCAACACTACAGAAAGAGGGATTCTAGGTGGACTCCTCCTGAAGGTCGAAACAGCAGACTGGACTTCTACATAGAGTGCTTCCGCCAACGTGCACGGGCTGAAATTGTGGAAAAGCAGCATCACTTGCCCCATAACCTCAGCCATGCGGAACGCAATGCCATCCACAGCCTCAGAAACAACTCTGACATCATAATCAAAAAGGCTGACAAAGGAGATGCTGTTGTCATCATGAATAGGTCGGAATATGAACAAGAGGCTGCTCGGCAGCTCTCCAACACGAGTTTCTACAAGCCATTACCCTATGATCCCACTGAGAGTTACCAAAAGCAACTACAGCATTTGCTCAAGAAACTTCCTGAAAAAGCACAAGATCAAATCCGCACAGACACACCCCTGGAACCCCGACCTGGGATATTCTATCTACTACCCAAGATCCATAAACCTGGAAATCCTGGGCGCCCCATCATCTCAGGCATTGGCACCCTGACAGCAGGATTGTCTGGCTATGTAGACTCCCTCCTCAGGCCCTACGCTACCAGCACTCCCAGCTACCTTCGAGACACCACTGACTTCCTGAGGAAACTTCAATCCATCGGTGAGCTTCCTGATAACACCATCCTGGCCACTCTGGATGTAGAAGCCGTCTACACCAACATTCCACACAAAGATGGACTACAAGCCGCCAGGAACACTATCCCCGATAATGTCACGGCTAACCTGGTGGCTGAACTTTGTGACTTTGTCCTTACCCATAACTATTTCACATTTGGGGAGAATGTATACCTTCAGATCAGCGGCACTGCTATGGGTACCCGCATGGCCCCACAGTATGCCAACATTTTTATGGCTGATTTAGAACAACGCTTCCTCAGCTCTCGTCCCCTAAAGCCCCTACTCTACTTGCGCTATATTGATGACATCTTCATCATCTGGACCCATGGAAAAGAAGCCCTTGAGGAATTCCACCATGATTTCAACAATTTCCATCCCACCACCAACCTCAGCCTGGTCCAGTCCACACAAGAGATCCACTTCCTGGACACTACAGTGCTAATAAACAATGGTCACATAAACACCACCCTATACCGGAAACCTACTGATCGCTATTCCTACCCGCATGCCTCCAGCTTTCACCCTGACCACACCACACGATCCATCGTCTACAGCCAAGCTCTGCGATACAACTGCATTTGCTCCAACCCCTCAGACAGAGACAAACACCTACAAGATCTCTGTCAAGCTTTCTTTCAACTACAATACCCACCTGCAGAAGTAAAGAAACAGATTGATAGAGCCAGAAGAGTTCCCAGAAGTTACCTACTGCAGGATAGGCCTAACAAAGAAAATAACAGAACGCCACTAGCCGTCACCTTCAGCCCCCAACTAAAACCCCTCCAATGCATTATTAAGGATCTACAACCTATCCTAAAGGATGACCCAGCACTCTCACAAATCTTGGGAGACAGGCCAGTCCTTGCCTACAGACAGCCCCGCAACCTGAAGCAAATACTCACCAACAACCACGTACCACACAACAGAACCACTAACCCAGGAATCTATCCTTACAACAAAGCCCGTTGCCAATTGTGCCCACATATCTATTCAGGGGACACCATCAAAGGGCCTAGTAACATCAGCCACACTATCAGAGGCTCGTTCACCTGCACATTCACCAATGTGATATATGCCATCATGTGCCAGCAATGCCCCTCTGCCATGTACATTGGTCAAACTGGACAGTCTCTACGTAAAAGAATAAATGGACACAAATCAGATGTCAAGAATTATAACATTCATAAACCAGTCGGAGAACACTTCAATCTCTCTGGTCACGCAATCACAGACATGAAGGTCGCTATCTTAAAACAAAAAAACTTCAAATCCAGACTCCAGCGAGAAACTGCTGAATTGGAATTCATTTGCAAATTGGATACTATTAATTTAGGCTTAAATAGAGACTGGGAGTGGCTAAGTCATTATGCAAGGTAGCCTATTTCCTCTTGTTTTTTCCTACCCTACCCCCCCCCCCCCCCCCAGATGTTCTGGTTTAACTTGGATTTAAACTTGGAGAGTGGTCAGTTTGGATGAGCTATTACCAGCAGGAGAGTGAGTTTGTGTGTGTATGGGAGTGGGGGGGGGGGGTGAGAAAACCTGGATTTGTGCTGGAAATGGCCCACCTTGATTATCATGCACTTTGTAGGGAGAATGGTCACTTTGGATGAGCTATTACCAGCAGGATAGTGAGTTTGTGTGTGTGGTTTTTGGGAGGGGGGTGAGGGGGTGAGAGAACCTGGATTTGTGCAGGAAATGGCCCAACTTGATTATCATGCACATTGTGTAAAGAGTTGTCACTTTGGATGGGCTATCACCAGCAGGAGAGTGAATTTGTGTGGGGGGGTGGAGGGTGAGAAAACCTGGATTTGTGCTGGAAATGGCCCAACCTGATGATCACTTTAGATAAGCTATTACCAGCAGGACAGTGGGGTGGGAGGAGGTATTGTTTCATATTCTCTGTGTATATATAAAGTCTGCTGCAGTTTCCACTGTATGCATCCGATGAAGTGAGCTGTAGCTCACGAAAGCTCATGCTCAAATAAATTGGTTAGTCTCTAAGGTGCCACAAGTACTCCTTTTCTTTTTGCGAATACAGACTAACACGGCTGTTACTCTGAAACATGAAAAGTAGGAACATTCAAACAGAGACAGTGAAAAGGAACTACAAGGAGATGTGAATGCAGCAAAGAAACACGGGGAAATCATGTATACCTTGGGCTCCTAACTTTACAGTAACTACAGGTAAAGATCCATTGCAATTAGCATCCTGTTGCAGCCCTACTGGCTCTCTCTCTCTCTCTCTCTCTCTGGCTCAGGGTTTTCTTTTGTGTCTGCCGCATATTAAGTGCGGAGTCTCTGACATCTTTGAGACGCTTAATTACTTAACCTACTGTCATTTGTGCTGACCAGAAATAAAAAAAAGAGAGAGAGGCAGTATCTCACACAGAGAGCAAGGCAACAATTTGATTGGCGGTGCTTGTTGCTATAACTTATTATCAGACCATCCCAGTACTATTAAATGCTCATGCCACAAACAGACACAAGCTTTTTCATCGTATGAACTGTATCTTAATGGAAAAGCTGTCCTGTAGATCTACTTTTTCTCATATTTGTGATCATGTAATATCACTGATAAACAATTACTGCAGTTTTACCTGGGACGGAAACACCAGGAGAGTATTTAATGTATTTTTAGCTTCTTTGAACACAATTTAGCAGCTGGAAACAAGGTGGAGAAGCCAGCACCATAGGCCCAATTCAGCAATCTTATTCGGCAAAGCATTTAAGCACATACATACAACTAAGTAAGGGTTTAAGGCCCAGGTCCACAAAGGTATTTAAAGCTCCTAACTTCCTATGATTTCAATAGAAATTAGGAGCCTAAATATTGTAATGATCACTGCACAGAGCACCTCCAACAGGTGGTGCTGTATCTATCTTAGGGTTAAAATGTTGTCTTGTGTGTTAGTACGTTGTTGTATCTCATTCCTTGAGCTCATTCCTGTGTGCGTGTGTGTGCGCTGGAGCTGGTATGTGCGGTGTTCCAATAAATCTCTGATTCGCCCAGTGTTACAACACCTTTGAGGATCTGGGCTTAAGTGCTTGGCTGAACAGGGATGGACTTAAGCACATGCTTAAATGCTTTGCTGAATAGGGGCCCATGCACCCAGGCAGGTCTCTGCAGACCTCTTCAACTTTGAGAGCTGCCCCTACTCTGGCAAAGCGAGATCCATGGATCTTTAAATGGTCACAAGTGGACAGAACCTTAATTTTACATCTCGTCTGTGAGGCGAGACCTGCAGAAGCACCGTGCCGCTGGCTGATTGCTAGCTTGCAGACAGAAGAGTGCCACCCATATCACTTCCTGTATCACCTTAATTCTCACTCGAATTTTCTCCCATCCATATACTGACCTATCCTCACCCAGCTTAGCTGACGCAAGAAGACAGGAGCTTGGCTTGAGGCCGACGCATTAATACTTGCCTAACACGAGATGCGGAAGATTTTTCCTTAACATAATTTGCTTAATTCTTTGTTATTTCCCGCCTCCTAAACCACAAACCTGATTTGATGTGCTGTGGTTAATGTTATGCCTTTCAAGGCCCACACTGTCACTCTGCTGTGCTCCCTGTACAGACAAATTGCTTAAAGCAGCAAGAAAGATGTTTACTCTTGGGAGTCCAGGAGCCAGCGTTTGTGAATGGCTGGGCTGGAAAGAGGGGTGGGGTCATGGTGGTCTATGCTCCTGAATAATGAATCTGACTTTACAGTTATGCAAATGTAACCCGGCCCGCTCCAAGCTAAAACTTAGTTTGTTTGGTCAATGATTCACCAGCTTCCTTCCTTCTTAGCACCCGATGTCATATGGGAGCAGAAATGGTATGTTTAATAGGGCGGGGACAGGATCTCACGTCCAAAATCATGGATGGTGAGATTTCCTTGGCAGTCCTGGAGTTTAAATGGAATTTGTACATGCTAAAGAAAAGGAAAAGCATGGCCCAGTGGTTTCACTATGGTACTGAGATCCACAGTCCTAGAATCCAGTCCTAGCCCAGGCATCCAGAGTTGTTATAATGCCCAAGAGTTTTGGAAGGGATATAAATTGTCATGGTTCAGGGCATAAACCAACCTCTAATAAACGTGGGGTCAGGAAGAAACTTTCCCTGTGGCCAGACTATCCCATAACTACCTCCTGTGGAGTTTTTGCACATACCTCTGAAGCCTTGTGTGCTGGCCACTGTCAGAGAAAGTGTACTGGATGGACCAGGAGTCTTATCTAGTCTGACACCTTCTATAGTAGTTCCCTTGGAAAAGCTCATCCATCCGTGTCCCTCAATTTGCCCACCTAAAAGAAAGAGAATTGTAATTCTAATTACCACCTCACATGGCTGTTCTGTGAACGGCTTGGAAAACGCTGTGAACACGAAACGGGGATATACATGTTGTCTTATTACGAAGAGGCAGATATTGATGAAATGCTGCCCCCATGTGATATAAAGCTATATGGTTAATGCTAAACACATAGAACATAGGTATTGTATTACTTCAAAGCATTTTACAAAACTCAGTCACAATTAGGGCTGATTCCAAAGCCCATTGAAGTCAATGGAAAGTCTCTTATATTCGGCCTTCGTGCTTCACAACCAGCTTTGTGGAGTAGGAAATTAACATTATCGCCACTGTACAGCGTGACAGAGCTGATGCATAGAGAAAATTAAGGGTCTTGCCAAAGGCTACCCGAAATATCAATGGCAGAACAGGGAATAGAATCAAAGCGTTCTATCCCCTTCCCCTATCGCTAGACCACTCTCCTTCCCTTCAACAGCATATGAAATGATTTCCCAAAGGGATATAAACCCAAAAGCCGCCGGCATTATTTCTTGATCGAGCTAACCTTTATAGCTCTCCTGAACAATATTTTACACAGTTGTTGCTTGAACAGAAGTCACTAGATTTTTTTCATACCCCCTGTCTCTTGTCAGGAGGAAGCTAGTGTAAATTCTCTGTGGCCAGCTCTGAAAATTCCCGAGCTGTGTGCTGATCATCATTGTGTTCTCTCAACTCTCAGCCTGAGCGAGCATGCGCATCCGACAGACCGTTGATGAATTGAAGTCTCTTTCTACCGTTTTTAGCCAACAGTATTCGCTCGTTTTAGTCTCATCGTGGACTATTTTTTCAATCAGCAGGAATGTCGTCACAGGTAAATATTCAGGTCTGGAGAGGCATAGTTCAATACATGACAAGAAGAGCGAGAACTCCACCATCATTAGTTACACAGATCCAAACGCGATGAGACGTTATTGTTCTTGTACCCACTTCCTGTTCCCCGTGCCTCTCTGAACATGTCTGTGGTTAGACAGCAAGGTCCAGATCCTCAAAGGTATTTAGGCGTTTAACTCCCATTGAAATCAATGGGGGTTAGGACTTATCTAGGATCTAGACTTAAGCTCCTTAGAGCTAGACAAATTCAGGCTAGAAACATGGAGCCCATTTTTAACAATGAGGGAAATTAACCATTGGAACAAGGGTCGTGGTGGATTCCTCATCATTGGCAATTTTAAAATCAAGATTGGATTTTTTTTTCTGAACATGATGCTCCAGGTCAAATAGGAATTCAGGGAAGCTCTGTGGCCTGTGTTATATAGGAGATCAGACAAGATGATCACAATAATCTCTTCTGGCCTTAGAATCTATGTATCTATGACCAGCGACTAGCTACCTTCGCTCTTTGTGAAGAACCTTGAACGTGGTGGGTGCAATCTTAAATAAATAATAATAAAAGACGGGTCTATTGCTGTCAAAATACCAGGTAGTGGAGCTTCATTTTTCATGTGTTTCAGTGCCTCTCGGATCGTGAACAAAGAACGATCTTAGCAGGTGCCCTTCTCGTGGAGAAATGTATTATCCAGAACATGTGTTGATTTATGTCAGCTGAGGATCTCATCTTCCTAAAGCATGGGCAGGTTCTTGGTCTTAGCCTGATACAGAGTAAGCGAAGCAGACTGTAGCAATCACTCACACTGACTGTGAAGATGCATTGGTAACAGGCTGCACGAGACAGCCATAAATTGGAGGTAACATAGCCCATGCCACCAATGAACACAGGCCAGACAGTGCCATGCTGTGGATGGAATTTGGGACTGGGGCATGCTCCTCATACATGGCGTCTGACAGTGGTTAGCAGACCTCTGTGCTCAGTTGCCTCCTCACCAAAGTCTGCCTTTAAGAGTTGATGGCAAGTCATTCAGTTCTTTGTTTGAGTTCCTTCATGCTGAACAGGGAATCTTTGCTCATTCCTGAGTGTTGGGTGAGGATCTTGGCTACAGCTCCTTTTGGGTTTGCATGAGACGCAGGAGCAACACTCACATCTTCCATAAGTTGTCAACCCGAATTCCTGGGGCCCAGGAAATTGGTCCTCAAGGCAGTGACCAGGTCAAACGTTACTGCTTACTTGAACTTTCTAGATGCAAATCTTGGACTGTGGAAGCACAATTGGACTGTGTAATACACACACACACACACACAGAGTACCAGGGTGGTATATAACAATATTCATATCCCAGAAGCATGTTCAAAACAATGTTAAGCATTTACTTCCAAGGGACAGTGATATTGGGAGGGACAGTTCCAACATCGCCCACTGGGGGGAGCTGTTAATCAGGGATCTCACAGCAAATTAGCTGCACAACTTGGTAAGTGAGGGAGAAAGTGGAGACAGAAGAGGTGAACCAGGAAGACAAACATGGGGAGCAGAGTGCAGGAAATGACCCAGCCCTTCAGCATGAGCGAAGGGCTTCTCCCTTGGAGGATAAACTGTTGTTTACCCTAAATCTAGCTCAGGGCCACCTCTCAGCACCAGCCCCAGACCAACGGAGTAGAAACTGCAACTACATTGCTTCAGTTGTTTGATACCTGTAATTAACACTAATTATATAACCAGAAAGCTCACTGCACGAGTAAGAAATTCCAGGGTAAATACAATATACTTAACATACGCAGTAAGAACACTACCAAAAGGCATAAAACTAGTAAATAAGTCACGCAGTTAACAGTCCAGTTATAGGAATTAGTGGTAATTACATACTGAAAAGCAAAACCACAGCGTGATTACACTGTGATTGCATTGTGACTATCGTGTTGTTTTGGTACACTTCTTATTTACAATGTGACCAACTTTCTTTCCCCTTATTTGTGGTGAGCAAGGCTAGATCTCTAAAATGATGAAAAAAAATCCTTAGCCCAGACAAAACCATTCAAAGTTTTTCAGAAGGGTATTTCTAATTAGCTGCACGGATTTGCTGAATGGAGACAATTCAACTCCCCCACACTGGACAGATGGCTCACAAAAACACGAGAAGCTCTGTCCATGGGGAAAATGACTAGTCTGCACAGAGAATGAATCACACCGCAAATATTTGGATGTTCGTCTCTCTTTCCTCTTGCACAGCGAGAGCCAAACACCCACCCCATTAATGAGCTCTTCTCTTTCTTGCAGTAACTTCAGCAGTGGAAAGTTCATATCTCCTCTGTAAAGATCATGAGTCCTGAAGGGTATGAAAGCCAGGTCTGATATAGGCCAGCTCCTGCCCATCTTTACTTAAAACACTCCTTATTACTTGAGTGCTTTCCTGCAATTCACTGAGAGTACTGGTGGCTCTGCTGCTGGGAAATACTGAGGAGACAAAGGAAGGCGTCCATTTAGCCAGCAACTGGCACTAAATAGGACGTCTGCTTTTTTCCCCAAGTACACGGGCGGAGCAAGGCAGGTCCTTGCAGACAAAGCTCTGGTCCTTCCCTTTCCCATAGGAAAACAAAGTAGTAAGCTCAGGAGTGCAGTTGTGGGAATCATGGTTGTTTTCAGGTTGCTGGCCAGTACGAAAAAAGGACAGAAAAGGGTTTGGCGTAAAACGTAAAATGAAATTTTCCAAATGTTTGGCCCATCAAAAAGTGACTCAAAATATTTTTTCAGGAAAACAAAGCCTTTGGTTTTGACATTTTTTATTTTAAATGTCTTTGATTTATATTTCTTTCAAATAATAGGAGAATAGACACACACAAAAACAGTCAAAAAGAACTGACTAATAGGAAGGACTGGAAAAGAAAGAAGTGGGCAGGGAGGGCAAAGGAGAGCGACATCTTGGTTTCCATCTGCTAGGAATTTCAGAGAAGTCAGAGCAAATCTTTTCAAATTTGCTTGAGGTCCATCTTCTCTGAGAAGTTACCTGTTCTTTAGCTGCCCGTGCCAGGCCAGCCAAGACACTGTGCCAAGCTTCTTTTCCTGAAGGCACCTCCTCTTCTATCTAAGTAATGAGAGTTATTTGGCTACAAGCAGCGCTCTACAGAACCAATTTTTTCCATGAGCTGGGGAGTTTTAAAGATAATGGGATATGTCCCAAAACACAGTTCTGGGAAGTAATTTTTAAGGAGGTATCCATTATCCTATTAATCCTCTTGTCTACTTCTAGCCAACAGGACTGTATTCTAGGATAGTCCCTAAACCTGTGAATACTGCATGCCCTGGGAAGTCCCCCAGTTACTATTCCTCAGTTTTATTTTAGAAAAAAAATATATAAAAAAAAATTTCTCTGGGCAGGTGGAGATTGGCTTTGTGTAAATTGCAGCTCCCCATCACAGGGAGAGGCTTCCATTTCCCCAACCTGCAGCATTATCCTACAGCCTTATTATAACAGAGTCCTCCCTAGCTGCTGGTGGAATGGGAGCTGGTCCATCCCTGCTTGTTGCCAGGAATTCTGGCTTCAGCCTTGTACCATTTTGATGATGAAATGTCCCCTACACTAGTGGCTACCAGACAAACATGGGCCAGTTTGCTAGAAAATTTAAATTCTGTTCCTTCTCACACATGGATGCTGTACTTTGGGGCAACCCGTTGGTGAAAATCATGGAGAAGGTGGATTGATAAGGGGACAATCTGGGTGTCTCTGTTGACCTCACCAGATCAGTTTCTGCAATTCCAAGCACTCCCCCAACAATGCAGCCTACCTGGTCCAGCTGCATGGCATTTCCTGCAGCTTAAGCATCTCTTGAAGGATATATCATGTGCTGGGAACTCTAGAGACTCCAGTGTGGTTGTCGACATGGAGGGAGGTCCATAGGCTCAGCTGCGAAGTTGAAGCTTATTATGACTCCTGGCCCCAAAGACCCTCTCAAATTTAGATTGCCTGCGCCAGGCCTGGAACAAAGATTTCTCTATATCCTCAAACTTGAGGCAATGGGAAAGCACCTTGTGAAACATTAAAAACTCTACGACTGATCTTCGATTAAGGCTGATTCAGCAGAAAATGATATTTCGTTCACCCTGGTCCTCCGCATAGGTGACAGGGCATTGGCCTGTTGACGTGGAGTTTTACTGTTGTTGTTTTTTAATCAACTTAAAGGAAACTTTGAAATGCAAAGTCATTTTGAACCAAACCAAAAAAAAAACAAAAACGTTCAGCTTAAAAAAGTTGACACAAAACATTTAGATTTTGTTCATTTTTTTTCAACTGAAACAATTTGGTATGCAAAATGTTTTGGTGTCACTAAAACTACCTTTCACCTAAAAAGGTTTCAGGCAAAACATTTCACCCAGCTGTAGTCAGAAGGACATCCCCCAACATCGTTCCATTGGTTAGGCCCGACATGCTGGAACAGAGTGTGCAACCTTCTTCCCAAATGCTGCAGGTCTCAGGGGATCAGCAATAAGTCAGGTCTATCCATGTGCAGGTTTGGGGACTCAGTGGCTCTCTGCAAGCAGCTTGGATCTGAGGAGCTACCAGCCCTGGGTACTCCCTTAAAAGTGGACTCCCCCTTCACAAACGGGATTCAGCATTTAAAGCCCTTTTCTGCCTGACCTGTGTGTGGTTGGAATGGGAAACGAAGTCCATCCACCTCCCTCAGCTTGCTCACTCCTCTCCTGGCTTGCCCAATTCCTGGCCCCTCTCCCTGCATGGATTCCCAGTCCCACAAAGTGCCCTCTTTAAGGTCCAGGCAAGGGGCACCAGCCATTCAAAGAAGGTCAAGCCCCCTGCTAGACAAAAGGGAGTGCCATGCATATGTGGATCTGGAGTGGGGTAGAGATAATTCCCTCTAGAGCTAGTCAGGAATTTTTCAACCAAAGTTTGGGTTTTTAAGTCAATTCATGGAAACCAAAACTGTTCACGGGAAAGGGATGAAATACTGGTTTTGGAAAAAATGTGAATTGTTCAAAGCATCCCATTTTGATGTTTTCTAAAATAAACAACTTCATTTTTTCGGTTCTCAATGACATGTCATTTCGAAATTCAAGCTAATTAAAGCAAAGGGAAATTGTAAAAGCCCACAAACCATCGACACTGGAAAGAAACATTTCAAAATTATCAAAACAAAACGTTTTGATGTCCCCCAAGCTACGTTTTTATTTTTTTAGATTGTTGATTCCTGAGCATTTTTGAGATTTTGACTTTTTCCTCCCGAGCTGAGCCAAGAAAAAAAAGTTTTGAATGTTCAAAAACGTTCTCAGGTCAGGAAAACCATTTCACAGCACAGGAAAACCATATCCAACGCCAGTCCTCAGAAACTGTGGAAATACAGAGGTCCAGGTCAAAGTTTGGGAAAGAACCAGGCTGCCTGGTGCAGTTGAACTAGTCCCTGACGTTCCACCTGGGGTACAAGCACATAAGAGAGTCTGGATTTCATGATCTGCACCAGCAATGGATTTAGGCACAACATTAGAGACCATCAAAGGCCAACATCTCTGAGTACCACAGTAGTGCCTAGAAGCCCCAATCGAGATTCAGGGCCCATTGTCCTCGTTTCTGTGCACGTACATATTCTCTTCCCTTCTGACCCTCCTTATTTCCATTGCAGATCCCGGTGGAACATTGGCAATGAGCAAAAATGGGATGAAAAAGACTCATAATTGCCCATCACTTTTCTTAGAGCCAGTGCAAGAGTGTTTGCTTGATATGGAACTTGGTATATCCAGGGAGCACACTCCTGAGCTATTTAAAATAATGAGGGGATATGCTGCTTTTAGCTGAAAATGCTCTGCTTTTAATGACAGCAGCAGCAACCACGGAGGGCCCCGCGAGGAACATTGTCTACATTAGGGACTCTGAATGATGATTTGCAAATACAGTGAGTGCAAAAGAAAAGGAAAAAAAAAAAAAAGAAAAAAAGTCAGCCCCTGTAATTTCACTTCCTTCCTCTTTGTATTGTTGGAGAAATAAGAAGAGGGACTCTCCTTTCTCAGCGGGTCTGGAAACATACACAATTAAATGGTAGATGCTGGCTAATGTCATGCCCAGCGCAAAGGAAAGCTAACTTAAATCGGATGCTAATGAGAGAGGGAAAACACTGATGCTTTTCTAAGACGTGCTTCTAAGGATGCTAGTTTCAGCTTTCCAAAAAGACTCCTCGCTGTTTTTGCTAACTTTCCTAAAAGGATATCCACAAGGTGCCGAGGGAATCTTGATGGATTTGCCTCTGAGTGACTGCAAGCCAGAGAGCCAGGCAATTTGTTCCATCTTACTTCATTTTCAGGAAATAAAATTGCTCACTCTCAAACAGGCCTTTCCCAGACTGCAGGGTCACATATGCATTTTGTGCCTCTTTAGAGCCTTACTGCGCTAATGCAATAATTCCTCAGCACTTTCTCCTCACGGATGCTAACCGGGTGAACTTTCTCGTGGGCTCTGGCGTGCTTGTCTGGCAGGTGAAGGGCAGATGCTTTCCGATTTTTGTTCATTACAGGAGTGAGCGGTGGAAACAGCTGCACGTCTCCCATGGCACCGGCACGCTCTCTTTTAAGGTGATACGGGCCTGTTCTCGTCAAAATTAATGGCTTATGGTTATTCGCACTATTATTCTTAATGGGACAGACCATGTACTGTACCCTGCAAGGAGAAGTGCTTCACTCCTCATCAGCAATTTATAACACTCCATGACCTGGCTGGGCTAGCTGTAAGCATAAAAATCTCACCGCTATTAGGATTGTGCTGCTCTGAATAAAAAATAATAATAAAAAAATGAATGGAGAAGTAAAGATCTAGCAAGCTCCCACCAGCTAATCCCGGCTTCTGCTCACACTGATGTATCGGCAGCCGGTTAAGGATAGTTGCCGTGCACTAGGGTGTGTCCAAAATAAAAAGGGCTGCAGAATCATGCAGTATTCAGAGAGCCTGCTCCTGGGCCTTAGCAAGATTGGTGTTGGGGCTGTCCTTTTGGTGTGTGTTTGTACCGCGCCGAGCACAATTCTTGGTCCATGTCTGGGGCTCTTAGATGCTACCACTATACAAATAAATCAGAATACTTCATCTTTAAGGAAACATCCTTGCCCCCCTGGCAAATTGGACCAGGATTTCACCCATGATGAGCTGAACCAAACTCCCCAGATCTTAATACTCCTGGTGTCTAGGAAGTTTCAGACCCATATCTGCACGTTGTGACTTAGGCCCTCCCACGAGCTATGCTACCCTTTAACTGAAGAATTTAGGCAGAAACTTTCTCTGTGGACAGAGCTGTTTGTTTTAAATAATTGCCCACTTTGGGTTATTGGCTACTATCAGATGCAAGGTACAGCATTAGGACCACCCGTACAGCTGAGCGTGGCAATACCTATGTCCCTCTGATTTATTTCCTTAAGTTGCATGTACTGCAGTGCAAATAAATAATAATCTTAAAGTGTCACGGCACAGGGCCTGATCCAAAGCCCACTGAATTCAATAGCAAGACTCCCTCTCTGCAACTTTAAAGAGTGGTTCTGTTCTACGTAAAAAACAGTCCCTACTTATTCAGCTCATCTGCTCCCTGTTTTGTATTCACGGTCCTATCCGCTGACTTGCGTGAAAATGTAAGGGTTTGGGGTTTTTTTGTTAAACAATATGTTTCATGTACATTTGGAATTTGAAATACAGTCATTTAAAAGAAAACGTAGATTTGTACAGCAAACAGCAAGTGCCTGAGTAGTCAGAGAAGAGATGAGCAGCAGTGAAGGGAGCTGGGAAAATTACACTGCTGCCATCTGATTCTTGCAGAGCCACTGCAGCTGGGAAGAAACGACGGGATTCTTTTTCTAGCTCACTCACCAGGGCAAGGACTGTTGACAGAGACCCAATTGCACAGCCATCTTTGGTGGGCGGGGGAAATACTGTCCTCAGATTATGCCTCAAGTCACACAGGGGGTTCTGCAAATGGAAATGAAGGTGAAATCTGAAAATGACCAGCTTCCACAGGGGTAGCTCAGCACATAACTTGAACATGACTGGGTTCCAGAGAAGGGGAGGAAGGCATCAATTGAAGATGAAGTGGTTTCAAAGGATTGCAACCACTGGAAATTCAGTCCGGGTGCAGATGCCTCATCTCACTTCGGGCCCTGATTTTGGGAACACTCGCACAACTTCAAGCCAAGCAATAGTCCCAATGAAGGCCGTGAGACAACTTGCAAGCTTAAAGTTCAGCACCTGCCTGTCTGCAGGCCTGAAGCCTCAGTTCACCCTGGAGTGAAGTTGACCTTAACAAAAGACAGAAGGGGTTGCGGTTTGCACACAGGTTGAGTGCCAAATGATACAGTTCTGCAGCGGGACTGGGATCCCACAGGTCCCACGAGACCCACTGACATAATAGCAAGAACGGGTGGGAGCAGGATTTTAAAAGGTCCCGCACAGAGCTCTACCAATTAGCATGATTTGCCTCTTTCGGTGAGGGTAAAAGCCCCCCCATCATTCCATATGCTAATTAAAAACATGTGTCTCTGCCTATTAGGCTCTAGAGAAAATAGTAGAAAGAAAATGTCTTCTGATTACAAGTAAATATTTTTGCAACAGAACGAAATCTCCTAGGAAACGATTTTTGTCGACGAGGATGCGGGCTGTGTTTTCTCTTTGTAAGGTAAAAGAAAAGCGGTAATTTGTTTTGTAATAAATGCAGTAATTATTATCCCCATAAACACAATTTTGCTACTTGCTTTTTTTATTCATAAAAAATGAGTGACGAAATATGAAAAGGGGAGGTTTCAACTCAAAACCAGAGGGTTAATGGGCGGGGTTTTCTTTTTTAACCTGTATACATTTTGACGTTGTTGAAAACGTTGGCACCTCGGTTCATTAAGACAGAATCCTCTTTGCACTAGACTTGATAAAGAAGTGAAAGACCGAATGGGCTCGATCAAAGTGTTAATATTTCAGCATCGCAGCAAGACGGATTTAAAGTGCTATTAAACTCTAGCTTGAGTCTAACCTATACAATTATAGGGCTAATACTCCACGGGTCGAGGTACTGTGAAGAAGTGTTTTGTGTTGCTTTTTTTTAAAAAAATATGAATTTAGAGCTGGATTGGCAGTTCTGGAGAGCGAATTCCTCTATGGACAAGAAAACATGAGCAGCAAAAGGGCAAACTTCACTTAAACAGCACTGATGGACTAGTGAAAGCATTGCTTGTAGGACTAAAAGAGTCCAGTTTCCTTGCCCTGTAAAACATTGGCACTGATACTGGGTTCTCCAAGAAGGCCAGTTAATGCTAACTAAAAGGAGGGCATTTTTGTACTGTGAACATCTCTTCACTTGGAAGTGAACTAAGACTATTGTTATTGTACTTGTATTACAGTAGAATCGACTGAGAACAAGGTTCCATTGTGCTAGGCACTATACACAGGGCAAGAGACAGCTGTAGTCTTGAAAAGCTTACAAACTAAATAGACAAGACAGATGGACCTAAGAACATAAGAATGGCCAGACTGGGTCAGACCAAATGTCCATCTAGCCCAGTATCCTGTCTTCCGACAGTGGCCAGTGCCAGGTGCCCCAGAGGGAATGAACAGAACAGGTAATCATCAAGTGATCCATCCCCTGTCGCCCATTCCCAGCTTCTGGCAAACAGAGGCTACGGACACCATCCCTGCCCATCCTGGCTAATAGCCATCGATGGACCTATCCTCCATTAATTTATCTAGTTCTTTTCTGAATCCTGTTATGGTCTTGGAGAAGTTGGTAAAAGAAATTCTGCGTCAAATATATCGAGTCCCAGTCCGATGCCTTGTCTGAAACACCCTTCTTTACTCTCAGTGCACAAACTCATTTCACAAAAGCCACCATTACGTGTCTAGAAGACAGTAAACACTTTACTTCTTTGACAGAGGTATATGAAATATTTGCAGTGAAATGTGAAACAATTTAAATGACGAGTTTTACTACATTTCAGCACAAACTTAAAGTGGGCATAATATTACCATAATTTATTCTTATTATTACTTTTCCTTTGACCCCGGGCCCCACTTCCAGGGACAATTCCAGAGCTTATTCCCGAGGATGGAACGGGCATCTCCTGAGAAAAGTGTGATTTTCTGAAAGTCAGAGTTTGAAATCTGACGTTCCAAAATTGAAATGTGAAGTTTTGCATGATTTTGATTTTTAAAAAATATAGCCATTTCTTCAAACGTTGCAGAAAAGATGCACATGGGCACCCAACATGAAAACTTCCTCTGAAATATTTTCATAAACACTTTGTACTCATATGTCATTCAGACAGGAGCTAGATTTCACCACAAAAGCAGAAATCATTCCAGATAGCCCAAGTTTGAGTCCAAAATTGTGTGCAAGGCTCGTGAATCTTTTGACAAACTCAATTCAAGTTTTCAATTTATGGCAGAATGGTTAAGTTTCAGTGTAGTATCAGGTGTGGTTGTGAATATTGCACACAGCTCTAGTTACAATGCCCTAAAAAGTGATTTTTACAACTTTGTAATCAAATCAAATACTCATCATGTGCACTGTATTTCTCTCTGCTGGTTAGTCCACATAGAGGATAGGGACCTACGACTGCTACTTGCTGACCAAGTTGCTCTTTGATACATTAAGGCCATGTCTACACTACCCGCCAGATCGGCAGGTAGTGATCGATCCCCGATTGCTCTGCCGTCAACTCCGGAACTCCACCACGGTGAGAGGCGGAAGCGGAGTCAATGGGGGAGTGGCGGCCATCAATCCCGTGCCGCGAGGACGTGAAGTAAGTGATTCTAAGTGGATCTAAGCTACGTCAACTTCAGCTACGCTATTCTCATAGCTGAAGTTGCGTATCTTAGATCAATCCCATCCCCTACTATAGACCAGGCCTGAGTAAAGCTTGGTGCTGAAGTTTTAGGGTTCAGTCCCCTCTGATGACTCATGCTTATGGGAATTAAAATATCACTGCTAATTATCAAAGGAACCCCGCATTCCTTGCACACAAGATTGAATGGGAAATTTTAATGCCACAAGGAATGCAAGATGGTGCTTATAGTTCCCCAGGTGTGAAACTCCTAGTGGGATTCACACAAGTATTTAGGTGCCTAACTCCCACTGGCGTTAGGGGCCGACATAACTTTGAGGATTCCACCCTCGATGTTTTGTGTGCTGATTAAAACTGGGGGGGGGGGGGGGGGGTTGGGTTTGAAAGAACTTTCCAGATCACTTTCAAGAAGATTTAGAGTTGACATTTTTCAAAGCAGACTTGAAATGAACCCTATATGCAACCAGTTTTGTGGGACTTTCAAAGCTGACGAATCAGTTTTGAAATCTCCACCTCGGCCAGCAAAACTGGTTGCAACGGTCTCCAACAGGCAGAACTCTCCTCATTTGTGTGTTGGAGTTTAGCCTGAACAAAGACAGCGGGAGTGTGTCTTAATTAAACAATTATTCAGTTGCCGTGATCTCTCTAGTGCAACAAAGGCCCATTCTGAGTAAACACTGGCTTTCAGGCAAACTATGCCCCCTTGACAATTTTTCTGAAGATGGCCAATGTAGCTTGTCAGTTCCTATTACAATTAAAGGGCCTTGTCTCAGACTCAGCATGCAAATATTATCTAACTTTTATAGATACTGACTGAGTTTGTTTTGATTATACTGCCCGTATGTTCAACTGGATCCTTAAATGGCAATCAATAGCACATTTGGCTGCTGTTTGCGGTGCTGTGATACTAAAGCAGACGGATCTCAGTTCCTATTCCAAACACTTCCCTTTCTCTCCGCCAGGAACAATGCCACTTGAGATTCCACAGTTTTCTTTTGCATGAGAAGGAATGCAGAATGTGAACCCCAAAAGACATGGCCTGTAGGGTTGAAGCTTCCATCTCATGACAAGTGAAAACTGATTGTTTACAGTCACATACATCGGTATCAGCATTGCCAGCCCCTAGCTTTCAAAACCCTTGTGTCGGGCCCCCATCAAAATCACGAGATTTTAAAAATAAAAATGGTAGGTCCTTTTTATTAGTCTTCTGATTGTTGAGCCCTTAGAGGAGGCAGTGTGGCTAAGTGGATGGAGCAGTGGATTAGGACTCAAGAAAACTGCATTCTATGCCCAGCTCTGTAACCAGCCTGTTGGGTGGCCTGGATCAAATCATTCTGCCTTTCTGTGCCTCAGTTTTCCCATCTGTAAAATGAGGATAATGATACCGCCCTCCTTTGTAAATCATTCTGAGATCTTATGATGAACAGTCTTACTTACAAGCTCAATATTATTGTTTAGAGTTCATTTTTAAACTGAGATTTCCACATAATCACATGACTCCAGGAGCTGGGGCTTTGCAAAAATACAAAATATCATGAGACCTGTGGTAAAAACCATGAGATTTGGCAACAACTGGCATATTTGAGACAGGATGACATTTTTCTATTTGCATCTGTAAAAACCACCTTTTCATAGGGAAAACCATGTGAATCGTTCTGCAGAATATGGAAAAGACATTTAAAAATAATGGAAAAACACTTAAAAATCTTAAGGGAAAACATAATGCCAAGGTAACTTGGGACCTCTTAATAACACTTGTTTGCATTTATAAAACCTTTCGTCTGAGGATTGTAAAGCATTCAAAACCACATATATAGATGCCTCAGAACACCCCTGTGAAAGGGACAAATGTAATTATGCCTATATTAGATATTCATATTTACATTACAGTTGAGCCTATCGTCTTCACCGAAGCTTGGGGTCCCCTTGTGATAGGCACTGCACCTATGCATGCACATCTCACTCTCACAGACCTTGGGAGGCAGGCCAGTCCTCGCCCCCCAACCTGAAGCAAATACTCACCAGCAACTACACACCACACCACAGAAACACTAACCCAGGAACCCACCCCTGCAAGAAACTTTGTTGCCCACTCTGTCACCATATCTACTCTAGCAACATCATCAGAGGACCCAACCACATCAGCCACACCATCAGGGACTCATTCACCTGCACATCTACTAAAGTTATATATGCCATCATGTGCCAGCAATGCCCCTCTGCCATGTACATTGGTCAAACCGGACAGTCTCTATGCAAAAGAATAAATGGACACAAATCGGACATCAGGAACGGTAACAAACAAAAGCCAGTAGGCGAACACTTCAATCTTCCTGGACATTCTGTAACAGATTTAAAAGTAGCCATTCTTCAACAAAAAAACTTCAGAAACAGACTTCTATATATATAAATATATATATAAAGCCTGCTGCAGTTTCCACGATATGCATCTGAGGAAGTGAGCTGTAGCTCACGAAAGCTTATGCTCTAATAAATTGGTTAGTCTCTAAGGTGCCACAAGTCCTCCTTTTCTTTTTGCGAATACAGACTAACACGGCTGTTACTCTGAGACTTCAAAGAGAAACTGCTAAACTAAAATTCATTTGCAAATTTACCACCATTAATTTGAGCTTGAATAGGGACTGGGAGTGGCTGGCTCACTACAAAAGCAGCTTTGCCTCTCCTGGAATTGACACCTCCTCAACAATTATTGGGAGTGGACTACATCCACCCTGATTGAATTGGCCCTGTCAACAATGGCTCTCCACTTGTGAGGTAACTCCCTTCTCTTCATGTGTCAGTACAAAAACGCCAGCATCTGTAATTTTCACTCCATGCATCTGAAGAAGTGGGGTTTTTACCCACGAAAGCTTATGCCCAAATAAATCTGTTAGTCTTTAAGGTGCCACCGGCCTCCTTGTTGTTTTCACACAGTGAGACAAGTCCCATCCCCAAAGAGCTTACAACCCAAATAGACAAGACAAAGAATGGGAGAACTGAGATATTATCCTCATTATACAGGTACGCCACTGAGACACAGTCATGCATGCTTTGTCCCCCAGTTGGAACAGAGGGAAGAGTGGGCAGAGCTGGAAGTGTCTCCGCCCAAACATGGCAGCCTGAAACCACTTCCACACAGTCATCTGGGAAGAACAGACCAGTTCTCTCTCAAGACACCACAATTCCTGGAGCAGCTTCGGGAGGCAAGGTGCTAAAGACCCTCAGATATGCACCCAGAAATCCAAAGTTAAGAACTTATGTAGCTGCAGTGCTGGGTTTGGCCAGGATGTGGGCACACACCCAGCGTAGATGTATCTTCAGTGACTCACCCATGGTTGCACAGGGAGGTTGTGGCAAAGCTGAAAATTGAACCCAGCTCTCCTGATTCCCAGTCCTGTGCTTTCCCGCAATATGTTTCTTCCTCTCTAGATCACTCGTCTTTCTTTGGCATGATGTAAGCACTTATTGAACCCACAGTACTAGCCAAGGAAAAGGAAATCCATACTCTTCTATTCTATCAGCAACTCTGCCTTGCAAACAATAAAACTGAGCGGAAAATTTTAAATGTGTAGGATATTACATATAATAACTAGTAACCCGAGAATACATATAACAATCCAATTGCACTGCCTGGAGGTCTGCACTCAGCAACAGTTGAGTAAAGCAGATGTAAGAAAATAAATTGGTCTTTTCTTATCTCTTTCTGAAGTTTCTTTAAGCAAACAGATTGTAAAAGAATCAATAGTTCTCTCTTTTTTTTGTTCAGAAAAAATATCTTTCAGAAGTTGAGAAGCACAATGTACTAAAGAGCTTTAGCCTCTCCAAGATGTAATAACAAGAGACCTTCAAGTTGTGGAAATGAGAGAGACGGCAAAAAAGGTGAACCTGTATCTGAATAGTAATGCCCCAAATGAAGTGTGTGTCACCCTGATTCCACTGTGCATTCAATTTGCATCACCATTTTTTGTTTTTTTACAAGATCAGGGTGACTGCAGGTTGCCCCTTATACCGGGTTTGTGGCAACTCCCTGTTCTTTCCAAAGTGTGGTGCGGGAGCTTGATGTTCCAGCCATTCACATCACAACATTTTAAGAAGGTGGGGTACATAAACCAAGAAATGTGGGAGCTGCTACTCTACCCCTTCATCGCTGGAAAACTTGGTTCCCCACCTGTACAATGGGGATAACAGCACATTCTTTCTCCTGCCCTTCATTTGCCTTGTCTGTTCAGACTGTGAGCTCTTTGGGGCAGGGACTATCTCACCACGTGATGTACAGCACTTAGCACAACAGGCCCCCTCCTCGCCAACGGGGTCACTCGGTGCTGGAGTAATACAAATAATAAATGCTTCCACTTGTCTCCGTGGCCGTAGACAAGTGCTTACGGGGGCTTTAGCCCATTCAAAATTTCGGAATTGCACTAATAAATAACGGGAACACTGAGTTTAGAACAGACGCTTCTTTCTCCCATTGTATTAAAAACAGACAAATTTAACTGTGGTATAAAACTACTCATTAATGTGGTATTCAACTACTATTGTATTTTTTTTTAACTCAAACCCCACCAAATAAAAATAAAAAAAAATGTCTGTACCTCTGATAGCTCTGTGCTGTCTTGTCACTCTCAGGTGTAGACCTCTGTCTAAAGGGCTAGTCTTCAGAAATCAAAGGTTCAATCCTACCAACCCTTCTTATTCTTTGGATGATGGGTTATAGATTTTTGTCTCTGATCTCCCATTGCCGGTTTCTTGATTTGCATCTGAAAATAAAAAGCTTTCCATTAACAACAATAATAAAAATGAAGAGGGATATAAATCTCAATTCACCGTTTACCATCAGGACAAAAACTTTAAGCCCATGCCTGGTGTATTGAGTTAATGGTTGGCAGGTTTATAGGAAGGGGAAAATATTGCCAGAAATATTCCTGAGTTTGTTCCACCTCTAAAAGCATTGATTTAATTAATTTCTCTTCAACATCAGCAGAAAGCATGGATCTAATTGCAAGCTCAGAAACATCAGTTGTCCAAGTGATTGGATAGTCATTAGAAATGAAAGGGAGAAAACAAGGCATTGATGAATGTGGGTTTATTAGGAGCTCTGCCTCATTGTTTCATCTTGTGAAGCTGTTGGAAATTGGCTACAAAGTAATAAAAGAAAATTAAAACACATAAAACTCTGTAAAAGTAACATGGAAGGGCCTGCGTTAAACACACATAAGCAAGAAGATAGCGAGAAGAATACATCATAAAGATTTAGGGTCAAATCCAAAGCCCATTGAAATCAATGGGATAGTGATATGCTTAGTGAGCTGTAGCTCACGAAAGCTTATGCTCAAATAAATTGGTTAGTCTCTGAGGTGTCACAAGTACTCCTTTTCTTTTTGCGAATACAGACTAACACGGCTGCTACTCTGAAACCTAGAGGTTGCGATATAACATATAGTGTTCCAGGTAAACAAATGGACCAATGCTGGAACTCGAGCTGTGTGGAAACCTCTCTGATTGTGGTTCTTGCACCTGGAGGCTCCATCCGGGATCAGTGTTCATTTTGTTAACTGCTGTGTACACACATCGTAAGAGAGAGTCCCTGGCCAATAAACAACACGCTACTGACAGCTGGCATGGTCCAGTGGATTTTGCACTGATCTAGAACTTGGGAGATCTGGGTTCTGTGCCAGGCTCTGCCCCTGACTTGCTGTGAGATCTTGGGAAAGTCACTTAATCTCTGTAGGCCTGTTTCCCCTTTCATCATTTGTCCTGTCTATTTAGACAGTATAGTGCCTTTGGGGCAGGGACTGTCTGGCACTTTTTAGTCAGTGCCGAGCACAACAGCGTCTTGGCTGGGGCCTCTAGGTGCTACTCAGGTAACGATCTAGGATACAGTCCAGTAGATAAGGACACAAACAAGCGGTGGGAGAGAAGACAAAGTAACGGGAGGCAGGTGTGCGTGCATACGTTTTTAGTCACAGTGGTGTCAGTCACAGGTGGCCAGTCATCCTAACTTCTAAATTTAATAGATTAGACGGAAAATAATGCCTGCACCAAATACTTCCCCTTAGGGGACTGGTATCTCTTTATTACTATTCCCCAGTAATTAGCACCTGTGCCTTGTAAAAATCAGAGCTTGGCATACTTTCTAAAACAGGGATGCAGGAAGTTCTGGTCACTTCCATTTTTCTCAGTGTCAAAATGTCACCGCTTCTGCAGTCAGCAAACAGCTCAGGAGCAGCGTCTCCCATTGCGGGTTGCTGCAGCAATGCCAAGCTCAGGCTTCAAACTAGGAGGTGGCAAATGTTGAAACAGGAGTGGATCCCAGACAAGTGGCAACATCTGCCTCTTAATGATGTAGCGGCATCAGCAGCCATGGCATTGGTCCCCTTCCCAGAAAACCCATCCACACTGTGCAAAGCGTGGTGCATGCCAAATTAGTTCTCAGCTCCCAAGCATAAACATGTTACTGCTTAGAGGAAGTGGACGGACAACAACGAATGTTTTTCAATGAAGCTAAGGCATGCAGATAACCTACTTCATGGCACTTTCATAGATTAATAGATTCTAAGGCCAGAAGGGAATGTTGTGATTATCTAGTCTAATCTCCCACAAAGTACAAAATAGAGAACTCCCCCCAAATAATTCCTAGAGCAGATCTTTTTAGAAATACATTCAATCTTGATTTAAAACTTGTCAGTGATGGAGAAGCCACCACAACCCTTGGTTAATTGTTCCAATGATTAATTATGCACGCCATCAAAAAATTATGCCTTATTTCCAGTCTGAATTTGTCTAGTTTCGACTTCCAGACATTGGATTGTCTCTGCTAGACTGAAGAGTCCATTATTAAATATTTGTTCCTCACATAGGTACTTATAGACTGTAGTCAAGTCACCCCTTAACCTTCTCTTTGTTAACCTAAATAGATTGAGCTCCTTGGGTCTATCACTGTAAAGCAGGTTTTCTAATCCTTTAATCATTTTCATGGCTCTTCTCTGAACCCTCTTCAATTTATCAACTTCCTTCTTGAATTGTGGGCACCAGAACTGGATAAAATATTCCAGTGCCGAATACAGTGTCTGAGCTCAGGCTCAGCTGATTATCCTGGACAACCCCCAAATCTTTTTTGAGAATCACTGTTTTCCAGGACAGAGGCCCCCATCCTGCAAGTATGGTCGACATTCGTTGTTCTTCGATGTGTTTATTTACATTTGGTTATATTAAAATGCATATTGTTTGCACTCAGTTTACCAAGTGACCCGTCCTCTTTGTTATTTACCACTCCCCCAGGTGATGCTAGCAGACCAGGTGCCAGCTCATGCCAAGGCCCCTAGGCCACAATTGAACACTGACAAACACATAGTTGGAAACCCATCTGGCTCATCTGTGTGTTAGTATTGTTAAAATAGTTCTTAAGTTTTTACAATTGTGTTTAGTCTTTATGAATTGCTTGTAGGATGCCACATGTATTAATCTCACTTATACATATCTGTGCAACATATTGTCGGGTGATATTAAGTGTTGGCACTGTCATTCTCTGTAACTGTGTAACTCACCACAGAGGAAAAAAGCCTCATTTAATGTAAAGGCAGGCTTCCTACAGAAGGTTTTAGGTCCAGCACACAAGGCGGCCCATTGAAACCAAATGAGCCATTGTGAAACGTCAAAGGATAAAGACTTTGCTGAGTGGTCACCCCACACCTATGAAGAGGAGATATACAGGTGGACTTGTCCCGTCAGCTTGAACTCTAGGAGAAGGGAATAAAATTCCCAGACAAGAAGGAACTCTATCTATCTTGAACATCACATAGTTCAAAGTATGTTTAGCGCCAGTGTTCCAAGTCCATCTCTACCTAAGACATAGTGTGTTGACATGAACGCCTTATGCTTCCTTAAAAACTAATTATTTAATGAGACACCAAAGTACAGTACAGATGAAAAAAAAATCCACACTATATACTATAGTATCTTTTTGTGATATTTTAAAAGTTGCGAAATAACTCAAACACATTGTGCAGTACAGTGATTATTGTTTATGTCACACTGCTCTCCACTGGACAGAATAAGAGCTAATCAAGTGTGGGTCACAAACCCTATATTGCCAGCAGTTAGCAGAGACTCACCTTTCGGTGTGTGGTAGGGGTGATCCGAGTTCTATCCCGATAAAGTGGCCTTGGTGTGCAGCACTAAGTGGCTTTAGTGTGCAGCATAGGAACAATTTTGAAGCCCTTGGTACCCATGGATTTGTTACAAGCGTCAGATTTACAATGTTGTTTAGGCATCTAAAAACACACAGAGGTGCCTAGCAGATTTTACAAAAACGCCTCAGTGGATTAGATGCCTAAACACCTGTGTCATTCTGGCCCAATATGGTTTTTCCTCCCAAATGAACAGAATCAAGATGGATCTGACAAACTATTTTACTGGGTACATTATTTGAATATGGAGAACAAAGATTGGTTTCTAATGAGGTACTTAATTTTCTGAAAGAAGCCTGTTCCCCCCCACCCCAGTTACTTTGATTACAACCACTTCTCTGATCCTAACCAGCTCCTGCTTCACAAATTACTTAAAATTATTCTTTGGGTATGTAAAGCAATCAATTTTTTATTTATTTTATTTCGCACAGCCTAATTTTGCTTGCTTGTTGAAAGTAACCCTTTGGAAAAGATCAGACGTTTTCTTGTTGTTGCTTTTTGGTCAGCAAAGCCAAATCTTCTCTTTGGGGAAAAAAAAGAAGAATGCAATTATTTTGTGCTAATGATCACAACAAAGAAGAATCCCTTTGTAATGGGGAGGTGAGCCACTGATCCCTCGAGACTGCAGTGTCTCCAAATACTACTGGAGCTCTGAATTGATTTCCAGGATTGTATCAGTGTAAAAATGAAAAAGACTGGGGTAATTTCTTGACTAACAACAACATTGACTGTTCTGCATACCATCTGTCTGTGGTTAGAATCATAGAATCATAGAATATCAGGGTTGGAAGGGACCTCAGGAGCTCAAAAGCAGGATCCAATCCCCAATTAAATCATCCCAGCCAGGGCTTTGTCAAGTTTGACCTTAAAAACTTCTAAGGAAGGAGATTCCACCACCTCCCTAGGTAACGCATTCCAGTGTTTCACCACCCTCCTAGTGAAAAAGTTTTTCCTAATATCCAACCTAAACCTCCCCCGCTGCAACTTGAGACCATTACTCCTTGTCCTGTCCTCTTCCACCACTGAGAATAGTCTAGAACCATCCTCTCTGGAACCACCTCTCAGGTAGTTGAAAGCAGCTATCAAATCCCCCCTCATTCTTCTCTTCTGCAGACGAAACAATCCCAGTTCCCTCAGCCTCTCCTCATAAGTCATGTGTTCCAGACCCCTAATCATTTTTGTTGCCCTTCGCTGGACTCTTTCCAATTTATCCACATCCTTCTTGTAGTGTGGGGCCCAAAACTGGACACAGTACTCCAGATGAGGCCTCACCAATGTCGAATAGAGGGGGACGATCACGTCCCTCGATCTGCTCACTATGCCCCTACTTATACATCCCAAAATGCCATTGGCCTTCTTGGCAACAAGGGCACACTGCTGACTGATATCCAGCTTCTCGTCCACTGTCACCCGTAGGTCCTTTTCCGCAGAACTGCTGCCTAGCCATTCGGTCCCTACTCTGTAGCTGTGCATTGGTTTCTTCCGTCCTAAGTGCAGGACCCTGCACTTATCCTTATTGAACCTCATCAGATTTCTTTTGGCCCAATCCTCCAATTTGTCTAGGTCCCTCTGTATCCTATCCCTGCCCTCCAGCGTATCTACCACTCCTCCCAGTTTAGTATCATCCGCAAATTTGCTGAGAGTGCAATCCACACCATCCTCCAGATCATTTATGAAGATATTGAACAAAACCGGCCCCAGGACCGACCCCTGGGGCACTCCACTTGACACCGGCTGTCAAGTAGACATGGAGCCATTGATCACTACCCGTTGAGCCCGACAATCTAGCCAACTTTCTACCCACCTTATAGTGCATTCATCCAGCCCATACTTCTTTAACTTGCTGACAAGAATACTGTGGGAGACCGTGTCAAAAGCTTTGCTAAAGTCAAGAAACAATACATCCACTGCTTTCCCTTCACCCACAGAACCAGTAATCTCATCATAGAAGGCGATTAGATTAGTCAGGCATGACCTTCCCTTGGTGAATCCATGCTGACTGTTCCTGATCACTTTCCTCTCATGTAAGTGCTTCAGGATTGATTCTTTGAGGACCTGCTCCATGATTTTTCCGGGGACTGAAGTGAGGCTGACTGGCCTGTAGTTCCCAGGATCCTCCTTCTTCCCTTTTTTAAAGGTTGGCACTACATTAGCCTTTTTCCAGTCATCCGGGACTTCCCCTGTTCGCCACGAGTTTTCAAAGATAATGGCCAATGGCTCTGCAATCACAGCTGCCAGTTCCTTTAGCACTCTCAGATGCAACTCGTCTGGCCCCATGGACTTGTGCACGTCCAGCTTTTCTAAATAGTCCCTAACCACCTCTTTCTCCACAGAGGGCTGGCCATCTATTCCCCATGTTGTGATGCCCAGCGCAGCAGTCTGGGAGCTGACCTTGTTCATGAAGACCGAGGCAAAAAAAGCATTGAGTACATTAGCTTTTTCCACATCCTCTGTCACTAGGTTGCCTCCCTCATTCATTAAGGGGCCCACACTTACCTTGGCTTTCTTCTTGTTGCCAACATACCTGAAGAAACCCTTCTTGTTACTCTTAACATCTCTCGCTAGCTGCAGCTCCAGGTGCGATTTGGCCCTCCTGATTTCATTCCTACATGCCTGAGCAATATTTTTATAGTCTTCCCTGGTCATATGTCCAACCTTCCAGTTCTTGTAAGCTTCTTTTTTATGTTTAAGATCCGCTAGGATTTCACCGTTAAGCCAAGCTGGTCGCCTGCCATATTTACTATTCTCTCGACACATCGGGATGGTTTGTCCCTGTAACCTCAACAGGGATTCCTTGAAATACAGCCAGCTCTCCTGGACTCCTTTCCCCTTCATGTTAGTCCCCCAGGGGATCCTACCCATCCGTTCCCTGAGGAAGTCGAAGTCTGCTTTCCTGAAGTCCAGGGTCCGTATCCTGCTGCTTACCTTTCTTCCCTGTGTCAGTATCCTGAATTCAACCAACTCATGGTCACTGCCTCCCAGATTCCCATCCACTTTTGCTTCCCCTACTAATTCTTCCCGGTTTGTGAGCAGCAGGTCAAGAAAAGCTCCCCCCCTAGTTGGCTCCTCTAGCACTTGCACCAGGAAATTGTCCCCTACGCTTTCCAAAAACTTCCTGGATTGTCTATGCACCGCTGTATTGCTCTCCCAGCAGATATCAGGAAAATTAAAGTCACCCATGAGAACCAGGGCGTGCGATCTAGTAGCTTCTGCGAGCTGCCGGAAGAAAGCCTCATCCACCTCATCCCCCTGGTCCGGTGGTCTATAGCAGACTCCCACCACGACATCACTCTTGTTGCTTACGCTTCTAAACTTAATCCAGAGACACTCAGGTTTTTCTGCAGTTTCGTACCGGAGCTCTGAGCAGTCATACTGCTCCCTTACATACAGTGCTACTCCCCCACCTTTTCTGCCCTGCCTGTCCTTCCTGAACAGTTTATAACCATCCATGACAGTACTCCAGTCATGTGAGTTATCCCACCAAGTCTCTGTTATTCCAATCACGTCATAATTTCTTGACATCACCAGGACCTCCAGTTCTCCCTGCTTGTTATATAGCATCTATCATTGCGTTATCTAAGAGGTTCTTAGTGCTAAAAAAAGGGAATTAAATTTCATGCTTCAGGGCCTGGGAAGATTGTTGCAGGGGCCAGGAAACCTTCTCTGCATATTTCAGCAACAGAACAACTGCAATGATGGTACAAAAAGCTAGCATATGCAAACCCAGGGCAATAGAATCATAGAATATCAGGGTTGGAAGGGACCTCAGGAGGTCATCTAGTCCAACCCCCTGCTCAAAGCAGGACCAATCCCCAATTAAATCATCCCAGCCAGGGCTTTGTCAAGTAGTTTGAGACCTGGTGTTAAAACCACCTGAAGCCACCTATACTTGCAGTTCAGCACCAGTTCAGTTGCAGTGTTGCTGCTGATTGCTGAAAACAAAGTATGAATGTTTCTAGTTTAGATGCAGCTTGCGTGTATAACTGTATGGCTCAGCTGGGGAGGTGCATTATAGGGGATTTTCACCTCTCTCTGAAACACCAGGGCCTGGTCACCACTGAAGGTGTGACTGACAAATAAATTGATCTCATATGACAGCCTTTAACTCTATAATTAGATACACACACGCAGTGTATCTTCTAATCCCCAGCAGGTGTACACTGGAGTAACTAAACTGAAGTCAATGCTGAGGATCTAGCCCATAATCTATTAATTTTCCAAAGGACAAGGAAAAAAAAACAAAGCAGATATGGACACAAATGTTTGGTCCAACACTGCTCCCACTGACTTCAGTTCAAGCAGGATTATATCCAAAATGAAGATTTTTTTAAAGTCAGTATATTTCCTAAAATGAAGTAAAAAAACCAAACAATTCTGTAGAAAATCTGCATTAAAAATACAATCCAGTAGCTCTGTGGGTTTCTGATGCCATGAAGTTGTGGTTGAAAGATGGGGCAGAAAATGTGGACTTTTATAATTTATATTTGGGAAGACTTCAGGAAGCAAAGACTTCCATGTGAATTGTGTAAAAGGATTTTCCCCAGAACTCTGGCGGGGAGGGAGATACCCTCAACTCTCTCTCAACTCAAGAAAGGGCATTATGTTAAACAGATGTACCTTATTGCCTGGCAGGTCTAAATTTTAAGTCTGCAAAACCTCAAGATTGTCTCTTATTTATGTCCAGAAATTCCTCCTCTCATCCCTGTTCTTTTAAATGCAATCACTGTACAAAAAATCAGGAGTTATGAAGCTTGCAAAGTCAATGGTTTAAAAAAGCTGAAGCAGCAGGTTTGTGCCCGCATTTGAACATTTAGATCATTCCCCTGAAAGCTAAAAATATGTAGCTATGCTGGGACATGTGACCAAAAGGACAGCATTTCAAGATTATTTTGAAAAAGTAGTTCCCTATCGCTGAAAATGCAAGAGACAAGAGGTCTAATTTATGCCAACAGCAAGTTGCTAATCTCTTCAAGGCTACGCCTGTTCCCAGGTCCTATCCGGCACTCATTGCTCACACTGTGTGGCTTTAAAACTTACGTAAATAATAAATGGCCTTAATTTCTCTTTCTTCCTCCTGCTGGGGGAAAAGCAGAAGAGACAACACCAAATTCTATTTTGGAGTTAGAGACTGTGAGCATCAGCTCCAATTCCCTCCTTTGCAATAGGAGTTGGAGCATGCATTGCACTTCCTGATTAGTATTATCCCTGATTAGGTTGCAGATAGTCCTCTGATTAAAGTGCTCTTGGCTATTTTGGAGTGACACATAAATATACATGAATGCAGCAGAGAAGAAAAAAGTAAACAGACAGCAAAGTAGAATCTAGTAGTTATTGCTCCGAGGTATGACGGGCAGGTTCAAGTCCCAGCCCTGACCCGGACAGATTTTCAGGATGGGACTCTAGAAGAGGTTTGTCTCATTTATAATGGTTAATGATCTGAATGAGTAAGGGTTCAATCCAACTCCTACTGGATTGAGCCCCAAATGGGAGGCGTAGGCCTCTGGCCAGCATCTGGGTTTTCCTGTAGCATAATATGGTCCAGAGATTGGACAGAATGCTGAAGTTCTTATGGCTTGACAGTTTATTAGTGGTATTTGGATCTGAATTTACCCTTAATCTGGATCCATACTCCTGAGTGAGCCCATAAAAGAGGCTAGACTCAGCAGTAAATTTCAGAGATCCACACTCATGTTCAAATATTCCTTAATTCCATGGCAGGCTGCTGGGATTCATGATTCCAGTTTGGTCTTGGGATTTTGAGTCAAAATCACTATTTATTATACCTTTCTCCATGAATTCAGATGGATGCCAATAAAGACAAATGACCACGCTTATTTTGCCCTGGGTTTGTATTTCTTAAGCGTGGGGGATTTAAGACATCTTTAGTGTAGCCTTAAGGATTTTCCTATTTTCCTCCATGTTTCGACTTTCCTCCCATCCCCACCCCACCCTGCTCAACGAGCTAGTTCATATATCATCTTAACTGGTTCACCCATCCTCACCTAGGGCCGGACGCAAAGAAGTCAATGGAAAGACTCCACCGGACTTCAATAAACTTTAGATTATGCCCTAAATAACCATTTTGACATACTGAAAAAGAAATGCTTCCAACCAGACTATTTTGCTTTTCCTTCTTCCCTGATAGCTGGACAGAACTTACTTGCTGGCCAAAGTTAGCTATCAGCAATAAGAACTAGAGATGGTCAGATTTATCCTCACCCATCACTTACAGGGAAAAGGAGACCTTGCTTTAGGACTCTGAAGGCTGCACTTGGGCCTTGGGTCACCGTTTAGATCTCTCCACCCAGCTCAATAGAGCCTTAAGGGAAGGACATTAAACCTCATGCTTCAGGACCTAAGCAATTCTCTGAACTCAATGGCTAGGATGAGACTTTCCAGGACATGGTGGGTGGCAGATTGCCCTACATTTGCCGACTGTGGGAGATGCTTGCATTTTCCTCTTAAGCTTCTCTTGCTCACCACTGTTGGAGACAGACACTGGACTAGATAGGCCACTGACCTGATCCAGTCTGGAAATCATAATGCCTACAAGATATTATTATTATTGTTTGATCAGGACAATGGAAACCAACAGCAAAACCATCCAACTTGCTTGCCAGGGGAAAAAAGGCACCTCCTGAGGCAACAGACAATAAATAAATTGCAGTCAAATGAAATCAATACTATGCACACTCCTATCCTTTTGCAACATCTATGATTACTTTTCAAGTGGCTTCCGCATGAACAGTTGTTTCCAGTGTATTCCTAACCCATGCTGCCGACACACTTTTAGACAGACAGCAGCTTAATCTCCTGCTGCTGCTGTTCACTTGATGTGAAAAGAGACAGCAAAAAGGTGCCTAACTAGTTTTCCAGTGTTTCTTGTAGGCAGCTTATTAATGGAGTATATGGAAAGAACTCTCCCTCTTCCTTCTGACACCAGGAGAGCTATTTCCAGTTGTTTCCTACTGGGGCTTTTCATCCTGAGTCTCTCCTTCTCTCAGTGACCCTTATCCTCAGTGGGTTTTTATTTTGATCTTTGCTTTCCCTCTTCGGCTCTGCTGAAGATGGGTGAATCTGTTCAGCTATAACAGACAAGAGACCAAACCTTCACCTCCTCTGCCACTGCATGGTTTCATCTGAGACTGGATAGGCCAAAAGAAACCAGTTTTTCCCATGTTCCTGTAACACCTTTGCAAAGCGTGTGCTGAGTCCTGAGAAGATAACAGCTAACTACTGGTTCTCGGAAATGGGGCTTCAGTGGTAGAAGTTTGTGCTTAGGTGCTGAAGACAGCAGGTTCAAACACTGTTAATAACCTCTGCTGGGGGTTCACAATGTCTCCAGTAGAGTTGTTCAAAATTTCAAACTGGGACATTTTGAAGTTGTGGGGGGAGGGAATTCGAGAAAACCCTCAAGTACAGTTTTGTGAAATTTGCCCCACTCCAATTTTTCAAAGAACTCCAGAGCTGGTTATTTTTTATTTTCAGAACGCCATCAACAGTTTGCTAATTTTGAATTAGGAAAAAAATAAAATGAAACAAAATCCCCACTAGTTTCCCTTAGCAACTCTAGTTTCCAAACCTAGCTAGGGTTGGATATATCTGAAAACTCTCAAGGCAGCAGTTTCCTGAAAAGCTCTCTGCTGGAGCTTCCTGAAGAAAACTCCAAAATAAACTCAGGACAACTCCACGGAAGTGACCAAGGTTTGCCTATTTTGTCATCAAAACCACTGAAGATCATTATGAGGATCTGCCTGTCTAAGGTTTTTGTATGGCTTCCATCACCATCTTAGCATCTCATCATCTTTAGTGTATTTATTCTCACAGCACCTTTGTGAGGTAGGGCGGTGCTGTTATCCCCATGTTGCAGATGGAAACCTCAGGCACAGAGAGATTAAGGGTACATCTACACAGCAAAAACCCCACCCACAGTAGAAAGTTGCAGAGCCAGGGTCAACGGGCTGGTGGGGTTTGTGCCACAGGGCTAAAAATAGCAGTATAGACGTTCCTGCTCTGTTTCTGAGACCCACCCCCCTCACTGGGCTTCAGAGCAAAGATGTGAACGCAGCTCTCCCATATCCTATGCTATCGCCCTAACCGCTAGACCATCCTTCCACTATTCCAGCTCACTCTTAACAGCCTGCTGAATCTTTGTCCCGAGTCTGCCACCGGGCTTGCCCGTTGGAATCCATGGTAACAGCCTTGTTTTGTGGTGTGATTACGTGTCCGCTGGCACCGGACTGAGACCAAATCATTTCACATACGTCACTGAACAACCATTAGCTTGTAGTCACTCCTGCCCTGGATTCACTCTGGCCGTCTATAAGCTTTGAGAGTGTAGCCAACAAGCAACAAGAGACAACTGAGAAATATGAGAAATCAGAGACCAACATTTTGAATCAGGAGTGCCTAAAATTACATCCCTAAATTGATAGGGCAGGCACTAAAATAATGAGAGCAGCTCATTTTGCTATAAAATGCGCAGGGTCAGATTAGTCCTCTGGGTAACACCATTAGGACTGTGATGTAGCTGGCATCGGGGAAAATGGTATGTGCCCACATGGTTGGGAGGAGGAGAATCAAAAAGCCAGAAGCCCATTTAATTACAGCTGTTTCTATGTCAAATGCACGGTGTCAGGCTACCCATGATTTCCTCTCCCAATATGTGGAGATTAATGAATACCTGGAGCAGTTTCGGGTTTCCCACTTGTTGTGCCATATATCATATTGTTTAGCCAGAGAGCCTCCCCAGATTCCTGACTGTGCTGAGCTACGTATTCATTACCCTTCCTGAAAGCATTTGCATCTTAGGAAACGTATATCCCACTCAGCAGGGGAGAAATCAAGTCTTCTGACAAGATGCTAAGATTCCACTCCATCAATACAAACACGGTGCAGGGAACCCTGTCTAGACATTAGGTCACTTATTGCATCATGTACTGTCTTTGGAGATGCTTCTGGGGAGCTGTCAAGGTTCCTTCCCCACTCTGAACTCTAGGGTACAGATGAGGTGACCTGCATGAAAACCCCCTAAGCTTATTCTTACTAGCGTAGGTTAAAACTTCCCCAAGCTACAAACTATTTTACCTTTTGCCCTTGGACTTTATTGCTGCCACCACCAAGCGTCTAACAGATATACAACAGGGAAAGAGCCCACTTGGAAACGTCTTTCCCCCCAAAATCCTCCCCCAACCCTACACCCCCTTTCCTGGGGAAGGCTTGATTAAAAATCCTCACCAATTTGCATAGGTGAACACAGACCCAAACCCTTGGATCTTAAGAACAATGAAAAAAAAAACAATCAGGCTCTTAAAAGAAGAATTTTAATTGAAGAAAAAAAAGTAAAAGAATCACCTCTGTAAAATCAGGATGGGAAATACCTTACAAGGTAATCAGATTCAAAACATAGAGAATCCCTCTAGGCAAAACCTTAAGTTACAAAAAGACACAAAAACAGGAATATCCATTCCATTCAGCACAGCTATTTTATCAGCCACTTAAACAAAACAGAATCTAACGCATATCTAGCTAGATTACTTACTAAGTTCTAATACTCCATTCCTTTTCTGTTCCAGCAAAAGCATCACACAGACAGAGAGAGCCTTTGTTTCTCCCCCCCCCAGCTTTGAAAATATCTTGTCTCCTCATTGGTCATTTTGGTCAAGTGCCAGCGAGGTTATCGTAGCTTCTTAACCCTTTACAGGTGAAAGGGTTTTTCCTCTGGCCAGGAGGGATTTTAAAGGTTTTTTATCCTTCCCTTTATATTTATGACAGGAGCTCTGAGATTTCCTATCACGAGTAACTGGACAGGTGCACATGTACGTGACTCGTGGGTGCGATCAGGTAGTTGGATGACTCCATTTGGTCATTTGTACACCTGCAGTTAATTAGTACGTGGAATTGTGTGACTGCAATTGAGTGTAGACACCAAGCTCGAGGTCATTTAATAAACAACATCAGCTCTCTATACTTAAAAACATGGGGATGTTAAAGAAAAAGCTCAACAAAAACCAGTGATATAAGTAACTTAGTAAAAATCTTCTGGAGACAGGCATTCAGCTTATGTAAATTATCTCGGCAGATTTATACCATCTGAACAATTGGGCCCCTATGGAAGTTAGAATTAGCTAGGTTTTAACCTGGTCTGTATGCTCCTGCATTGTCTCACCTCTATTTTCTTTTCTTTGTGTGCTAACGTGAATATTTGCCTCTCTGAACCGAACACTGTTTCCTTTAAGAAAAGCCGTATTCTTTGCTGCTTGTGCATTCCATTGACTATTCAGCAGAGAGGCCAAATGGATGGAAGACAGGAGAATAAAAAAAGGCAATGTTTTTCAAGTTACTGTATCGTGGTGCATTCTGCCACAATATCTTCCATTGGTACGGTGAAATTCAATCGTGTGCAGATAGCCTATGCGACATTTAAGTCCCATTTAAGCCTTTTAAACCCAGCTTTTCATAAGAACTACACATCTCTTCAGAGATGCCAAAGTAGTGGGTAGCCTATATACTAATCCTCTGCACAGGACTGAATTTCAGCTCTGATGAACACAGGCCCAGATTTTGATCTCAGTTATACCAGTGCAAATCTGGAGTAACCCCATCCATGTTAATGAAGTTACTCCAGATTTACATTGGCCAATATCAGAATCTGGTTCCCATTCTTTACTAATCATGCAGCTGCAGCTGGGATGTTCTAATTCTGGTGTTATGAATATGCCCCTGTTTAACATAGCTGTCTTAAAGTTATGTCTATAAAGGGCTCTGATGCAAGGAGCAATTTGGTGCATCCATCAGAGTAGAAAATGTATTGTTTTAATGACTCTCTCCTGATGACAATTGCTTATTGAAATAGGTTCTAGCATCTGAGAAATATTTTTCTTTCTCAGAATGTTCTTTTCTTTCTTCCGGGAAAGAAAAGTTCTGTGTATATAAAATGTTGACATTTCTTTGACAAGCTATAGAACATCAGCAGTATTTTCAAAAAGCAAAGCATACATTTCTATTGTGCTCAAGAGTGGCTTCACATCTCCATAAAAAAAAAACGTAGCCATCAATCGATGGATGAGCCAGCAGGAATATATACAAGAACTACCTGAAAATGAACTTCACTGGTAGAATTTGGCACCGATATCAAAAACAGATCCAGAACAAAAGCTTTTCAATTCAGCATGACATTTACCATTTCTTCTGCAAAATTCTGTAGTACACCGATGCCCTGAGTAATAAGGACATAAGCTATATGCAGTGATAGCCTGACATATCACTGAAGCTAAGCCACACCAGTATTATGAACTCCAAAGCAATCAAAAATCATGAGTCAAGCTCTCCAAAATAGCAAGCTTTTTAAAAGTGTCATGATTTTCAAGCCATATAGATCATGGGTTCTTTTTATTTGCATTCTTGCTGTGGAACCATTCAGGTTCAATTTTTTAAACTTCCCTCAGCAGGCATGAGGGTTAGAAACTTTTAAAAAATGAAATAAGATTTTCATATAATCACATGACTCCAGGAGCTGAGGCTTTATGAAAAATACCAAATATTGACAACACCGTACCAACGCTATGCAAATATTATGAAAATATACGTAAAATACATCTGGTTGAAAATTTTTGCCAAAATGAGTTTTCTGTTGGAAAACATATTTGCATTGAAATCAACACTTTTCACAGGAACATGTCGATTTTGACTTTCTTCTTTCATTAACATCAAAATGTTTTGTTCTGATATTGGTGAAATGTTTCACTTTGCTTTATTGTTTCAATTAATTTCATTTAGCCTTTTTGCACTACATTGAAGTATTAATTTTAATATATTTATATCTATTTTACATTATCACTTTTTGACATTATTGAAACAAAATGATTCATGCCCAATCAAAACATTTTGGAATTTTGGGGATTTCACAGAAAATTTCAAAATGTCAGCTTTTTGTTCCAGTTCCTAATGTAAGCTCTTTGGGGCAGGCAATCTTTCCTAATAGGTCTGATCCAGTACCCATTCAAAACTCCCATGGACTTCAATAATACAAGACCAACCCAATTATGGATATACAGAAAACCTAAGAGCAAGCAGTCCCTGATTTTGACAATAGCCTCTGTGTGCTGCTATGATGAATTATAGCTAACATCATAAGAAACAAGCGTTCTCGTTAAGATGACTCTCTCTGAAGTTTATCAACATTTCTCTCTGGCTTTAGCCCTGTCATCGACTTTCCAATTAGTTCGTGATCTTTCCTGTTATTATTCTAATCATTCTTTTCTGCTTGTACCCGTTGCCCCGTCACTGTTTCATAAGCTTTCAGGGCCAAAAAAGGAATATCGCTACAATCTTCTGGATAACCAGGAGATTACAAAAACACATTGTTCAATGAGATGAGTTTTTGAAAAATAGCTTTATTTATTGCAACACACAAATTCATTATAACCCAATGTGTTATGACAAAGGGGACCCTTTCTAAGGTATTTGGGTGCCTGACTCCTACTGATTTCAATAGGAATTCGGCACCTAAATACTCGAGCTCAGTGAATTAAGAACCTAAGTTTCATTGGGACTTAGGCTCCTAAGATACTACTACAGCACTTGTGAATGTTTCACCCCAGAATGACCAAATTTGGATGCCTAAAGTTAAGCACATAAATAAAACTAACTTCTTTTCCCAGAGAGGTTGAGCACACACACAGATTCTGTCCAAGTTAATGGGACTGAACCCCAGCTGCATGCTTTTGACATGAATTAATAACAATGTATTAAAGGCTGTGAAGGGTTTTACTCACCGCTGACACTCCCACTTGTGGCTGGGTCTGGGGGATCAGCTCTCATCTGGTCTAGAGCCCCCTTCTGCTGCTTACTCCAGCCATGACCCCTCTCACTCTCCAGGACTTGGGGTGCTCTCCCCTCAGGACTCAGACCTCTGGCCAGGTCACCATATAGGTTTCCTCTTCAGCAGTAGCAAAGTCTCACCAGACCAGCTTCCAGGCAGTCTTTCCATTCAAGACTGTGTTACTGTCCCAGTGGCAGGCAGAGGAACCCAGGCCCATTCACTACTCCAGGGATCCTACAATCAGCAGCCAAGTTCTGTACCGTCTGAACCGTTGAAGTCCTGTCCTGGGGTTCTTCCTACTCCACCCTCTCCAGGCTTTCTTCTCCACCATCCCTCTTGGTAAAACCCTTCCCTCACAGTCAGAATCCCAAGGCTTCTGCTCCTCTTCTTTTCACCTCACTAATCCCAGAAAGTGACTGAAGACCTCCGCACTGCAACCCTTTCCGCTCTCGCTTCCTGGCTTCACAAAAGCTGGCTGTTACTCCTGCCCCGGTAGGATCCATCTCCAATTAGTGCTTGTCAGTCAAGCCTAAGTCTCCCAACAGGTGCAGCCTACCAGGTTAATCAGCCTTCACGGGTGATGTGGAGTGAACACCCCATCACAAAGGCATACAGTGGTTTCACTACTTCATGTATCAGGTTATCAGGTGTCAGATCAGCTAGCCTCCAATGTCTACCCAAGTGACTCAACCATCTGTGCCATGTATTGGAGTCCATGCCAGCCCACCAGCTTTATGGATCTGATCCAACAAAAGCTGGATGGAGAAGACCTTGCGGATGGGCTCACAAACACTGGAGGGATGTCGTGGCTTCCAACCTTTCCCATTTCAGTCTTAACACAGAGCAGGCCACAACACTGGCAGGAGACTGGGCTCTGGGGAAGCAGGTGATCTGAAGTGTGCACTCTGCACTTCACAATCAAGGGAATTAATGCAATGGAAGAATCCCAGTCCAGTGACTGAAGTGCAAGACCATCCTAAATTCTGCAAGACTTTTCCATCAAGTAATGACTTTTATTAAGTGACACATACTATATTTGTTGTATGTATAGCATACAGAATTACAGGACTGTCCAGCTTCAGAGACTGCTGATCTGTCAGAACAACCAAGCTCAAGATTATACTTCCTTGTGATCACATATTTCAAAGAATCCCTCCATAATCTACCTATATATATATATATATACAGAGAGAGAGCGAGAGAGAGAGAGCGAGAGAGAGCGCGCACATGCGAGCCCTTTATTCTATGGCAATTCTAATCATAAAAGCTGTTCGACTTATTCTTTAAAAAAAGTTTTTTTTCTTTAGGCGGTGTAATGAAAAGCGCCTTATTCTAATAGTACTAATAAAACCCAACCTCCGGATGATGATCATGATTCAGCCCAATTTATCATCATAAAATGTCAATGTCACACATGGAATAATCATGTAAGAATGTTTCAAGGAGGAGGAAAAATAAAATGAAATGCACCCAATTTTGAAAAGACGATCGGGGCTGGTTATGAAAATGATGGAAGTCAGAGGCTTAAGTGATTAAGTTGAATATAGAGCTCACTCATTTGCAATTTGATTTTAACTATGGGCAAGACGAGGGAAAACAAGAATGGGGCCGTCTGCAGCCTAACTTTAATAAAGCATAATTAGGAAAAGATTAGCATAGAAGAAAGAAAAGCATCCTAATTCACCTTCCCGTAGCCTGCCAGTGCATCTCTTGATGTTGATTATTATTTTCAGTGAGCTGGTGTTTACAAAGGTTTGATTAGATTGTAGGAATGCAAATTAAGGGAGCTTGTTTAGAATGTATTTCCTCTCTTTGCACAAGAAGGCAGAAACCACAGTGGCAGGCAACGTTGAAATGCTATGGATTAGACGGAGAATGTAGATGAATCTGGATACTGTATATTCTCACCCAGTATAATCCCAACTCAGAGAGATTTGGAGATTTTTAGGATCTCAAGCCTGGATAATAATAAATAATAATAATAATAATAAAAATAATAAAAGGAGTACTTGTGGCACCTTAGAGACTAACCAATTTGAGCATGAGCTTTCGTGAGCTACAGCTCACTTCATCGGATGCATACTGTGGAAGTGAGCTGTAGCTCACGAAAGCTTATGCTCAAATAAATTGGTTAGTCTCTAAGGTGCCACAAGTACTCCTTTTCTTTTTGCGAATACAGACTAACACGGCTGTTACTCTGAAATAATAATAATACTTAGCTTTTATAGAGCGGTTTTCATCTGTAGAAATCAAAGTGCTTTACAAAGAAAGAAAACGACCATGATTCATGGTCTCCAGATCCAGAAAGTCACACAGGAGGGTCAGTGATACAACCCAGGTTCCCCAACTCCTATCCCCATACCCTACCCCCCAGACCTACTATTAATTGCTGATCACCCTACAACAGTCCTGGCATGACGATTAGCTCAGATGCCTCAACTGCTTTCTCACTCGTCCGATGAATGGTCTTTTTTTTTTAAGTTGTGTACAGTGTGATATTAGTACTGGACACTCTGTAGATAAACCAGAATACTTTCAAAATCCCCAGCACCCCATGCTGACCACAATGCGTGCTAGATTGAGATGCAGTGTGGCCTAGGAGATAGAATACTGGAGTGGGACTCAGAAGACTTGTGTTCAACTCCTGGCTCTGAGATTGTCCTGCTGGGGGACCTTGGGCAACAAACTTCCCCATTTTGGGACCTCAATTTACCCATCTGTAAAATAACCTCCTTTGTAAAGTGCTGTATAGGAGCTAGGTATTATTATTTTGTGGGCCACCCTCTCAGCTGGGGCTTCTGAGTGCTACTGTAACACAAATAATAAGAAAAACGAAAATGATTTCTTAAAATGGCCTTCAAAAGAGTGTGAAGAATAAACCATGTTGTGATACTGCTGCCATTTGTCGGCCTCTCTGCGAAGGAGGGCAACGATGGCATCTTTAAATGAATGCTACATCCTTAATGAACATGGGACCACTTCGCAATATAAAAGGGAGGCAATTAGAGCCAGTAGTTGTGTTGGGTGTTGTGTTTTTAATACTTGGCTACTGGGCTCATTCATTGCGCCTCTTGGTAGAAACCACCAAACTGCCATTAGATGGAAATCTCTTTCGGTCATTACCAACCAAGGCCAGATCTGAATGCACAAATTAGAGATGAAAAACACCATCTAAGGCACAATCCACGCTTCTGAATTCTAGATGCAACGGTGCATTTGTCTCCTTCAGATTGAAACATCTTCACATGCCTTTATTAATTTGTCTTCTCAAAAAAAATTCCTGTCCTTTGTGAACCAGAATCTTGCATATCTATGCTATTAATGAGTAACCACCTGCCAGTGGAGGTTCAGTGTTATAATTATTTTTAAGAAACACAGCTCTACGGAGAAGTGCTCTTTAAACAGAGCCTCAGCAAATTTGCTCTGTGGTTTCATATGAGAGAGAAAAATCTTATTTCAGCCCGCTCAATTTTCCTTCAGAACAAACAGTATAATGCAATAGAACCCTGGCCATATTTATTAAGTAAACCATACCCACTCCATCCTTTTCTAGTAGTGGCTAGGCTACATATAGAGAATGATGAGACTTCTAGAACCATGGCTAACAGAGCTGGCATTTTTAGCTCAGGTAGTAGAAACTCATGCTTTTGGATCCCGAGGTCCCGGGTTAAATCCCTGGTACGGAAGCCTTAACCCAGTGGCACAAGGCATGACAAGTACAGGAGCTATACCTACGTGCTATGCTTAGTACACATATAGCCGTGACAGAAAACAATTGCAGTCACCCTTTATCATGCTCACACTTTCTGCTCAAGAACATCACTAAGAAATAGGGGTAGGAAGGTTTGCATAACCCCCTCTCAATCTAGACACACAAAGCGTTTCAGGGGCATATGCCAGCATATGTCCATGCACTTCCTTGTACAACTAGGTCCGGTAGTTATCTTTATACCATCTACAACACAGAGTTCTGAATCCTTGCGGTGGTTCCATCTGGCGTATGTGCCCTTTAGAGGCACTCAGACATTATAGTGACAGGTACCGGTAAAGGAATGAGGAGAGACAGATGGGAGGCAAGGGTGGAGATTTGGTAGACGGAGTGGATGTTAGCAGTAGAGGGAGCCATGTGGAAGCAGACACAGAGGCAGTCATGGGATAAGGACATGAAGGGGCAGCCAGACCAGAAACTGCAGCTGAGTAAAGCAGCCATATCAGAAACAAAATGTCATATTTGTTATGCAAGATCAAAGCATTACAGGAAAAATGAGGAGGGATGGCATATGTTTCCCTCAAGGTGAAATGTATTCCACCCCCCCCGCCCGACTTACATTTGTTTAAACTACAGTACATGTTTTGCCCTTGGTAATACGCTATTATTTTTTAAAAGGCCATTCCTTAGAACAGAAGGAATGATTGCGTGTTCTTGGTGCTCATGGGAGAACCAGGGAAAAAGTAAACTTTCAAGCCAAACTGCAGAAGAAGTGGGAAATGAAGGCAGCTTTTATTCGATGGAATGGTGCGAGACTACAAGAGATATAGGTCATTTTGACTTCAACATAATAGCACAGCCTAAAAACCACCTCACAGACAAGGTGACATTGAAGATTTTGTGGAAGGCAGTTCAGGAAGCTTTATACCTTCAGATTTCTCTTCCATTCGGACACCCAGTGCTTTATCCGGGGATAGATTCAGCAAAACCTTCAAAGGCACAAAAGGAAGACCAAAAAAAACAACTTTCTTCGGAGACTATCCCACATCCTTTGTTATAGTATAAAGACGCATGATCTGTATAAATCATGTACTCTCAATCCAACTGAGCCTACGCGTTGAACAGTGGCACCCCGATAGTTTAGACAGAAAGGAGCCACTTTGGCATTTTATTCCCATAACGACTTTTGAATCATCTGAGGCCTTTTCAAGTCTCGCTGCTGAATATAATCAGGACCAGCCAAGTAAAAAGAAACTAGCTCCTCTTATCTGTTCCCAGGAACTCAGGGATATACAGCAGAGTTGTGACAATAAGGACAAAATAATTGCTTACTCTTAAACATCACCCAATTATCCATCACCTTGATTTTATATACAATTTCAAAAAACCTTTAAAAGACGGTACATTTATTGAAGTATTTTTGGGTCCATAATCTGGTTTTGAACAATGAAAAAATGCCCCAAACCTCAGCCTAAATAAAAGACTCAAACCATTAAAGTTGGCCTGTGTGTTTTTACAGTGCAGCACAGTGGAGCACCTTCAGGCGCTACCATAAAGCAATAAGTAGTAACGTTTCCCCCCCCCCTTCTTTTGATGGTAAATTCACCATCAAAGACCTTCCCAAAGCAGCATCATCGATGCAGGAACATTCTTGCATTTTGTGATTTAAGGTGTACGATCATAGGCACTGCCTTGATATTTCTAAACCTGCCCCCCAACGTTCTATTCACCCAGGGTACGCCGTTATTTTTTTTGCCGTGAATGTCAAGTACCAGGAATGTTTTCATGATCATTGTGGTTAAAGACAAGTAACTGGACTGGGGGTTTTCTGGGGCTCTTTAAAACCTATCACTGGGATTTTATAGCACATGGCTCTACAATGGCAGATTTCTGCAGTGCCCATGATCAGAGACACAAACTATTGAAAATAAAAAGCTGACTAGAACATGATGTTTCTCTTCACATGAATTCATTATTCTCATCATTATTTACAATTTTCCAGCTCCAAGTGGGTTGCAGCTGATGCATAAAGCTCTGTCTTGCTTTGGTGAAAGTAGCTGTATCTAGGAAGATGAAAAACAAGTCAGTTGAACCACAGAGAAATGTCATCTCCGTTCAGCCCAGCTGATTCGAGCTCTTACATTCTCAAAATGTCGTGTGCGGGGTCTTTGCGGTAAACTACCATTAGCAGATGTTAAATGGAAAGATGTGACTACAAAACACTTTGTAAAATGGGTGCATGCAGGTGACTGAGCAAAGTATTCTTCAGCTGCAGCATTATCGGGTCACCTGGGGATTTCACAAGCTAAGTAGGGTTGAGCTCACACATTATTCTGGTGGGAGCACAGGGGGCACAGTAAGTGGTGCTGGTCATTTATGAAGCAGCACTCGTCCACCTGCGTTAACACTGCCCCAATTCCCCGGCAAGGTATTAGATGCCATGGAGCCTGTTTCTGGAGAATCAGCGCAAGTCCTGTGGATGTTCTGATGAGATGTAAAGCTGAGGTCTTGTGTGTGGTCTCAGGGGAACTTTTGATCGGAAACTACCCTGCCGTTTCAATGGGAGACTAGTCTTCAATGCTTATCCTAAACTGGTGAGTGATGTTGCTGTGCACTGTTGAATAACTGTTGACCTGAATTGGATGGGTTAGTTGTTGTGGCTCGCCACTGATTGCATCTGACCAGAAGATTTATAGGTTTTTATCCAATTCAAACTACAGAGTTCAAGAACTCAGAGTTCTATATCGGGAGAGGATTCTCAGGATGCTTGGCAAGAACACATACACGGAGGACAATACCAAATTGATAACACCTTTATTGAAATTAACATAAAAATAAGAAATGCAATGAAACGCATAACTGCAAAACCGTAAAAGAATCCCAAAACTCCTGGTGGTACCATTTCTGTTATACCTTCACCTAACATACTCACACCCTTCCTTGAGGACCTGGTAATAGGACGTGAAGGACCAGCGTCACCCCTGGCATGCCCAATTACGCGATGGTGCTGGCTTCCCCAATGGTTAGGAATGTTGAGAAGTTATACTATACTGCACAAGCTGAGCTGATAGTGTGATAGAAGGTAGAATAGATAGATAGAGCTTAGAACTTAGAAGAGCTGAACTTAGCAGAACCAAACTCCTAAGAGCTTTCTTACAAGGTATTTTATAGGATCCTGACCTATGTAATTCAGGCCCAACCTACTATACCCAAATCTTATTTCCATACCCTAAGAAATGTATGGGTACCCTTCTCTGATAGGTTAGTGGATGATGACATTTACTTTCTAAATATATTAATAAGGATGATCTCATTCCAAAACTGCCAGCCTAGGCTCTCTTGATGACCTCCAAGTTGTGGTGTACCTTGCGGTTACCAACTGGTTGTAGAAGCCAGATGAACCTGTGATGTGATGTTTGGTTCCCCAGAGTTCAGGGACCATTCTTATCTGTGCCAAAGGTTGCCAACTTGTATGCTGACATATTTATAACTGATTATGTCTTTTGCTATATAGTAGATCTTATAGGCCGGTAGGCTTCTTGCATTTCAGCAAAACTTATGGTAAGGAAACACGTCTTATTGTTCGGAAACACATAGATCCGATGAAGTGAGCTGTAGCTCACAAAAGCTTATGCTCAAATAAATGTGTTACTCTCTCAGGTGCCACAAGTACTCCTTTTCTTTTTACACGTCTCAACACATCCTAAATTCCAAGGAATTAATACTGATAAAATATAAGAATAAAATGGATTAATTTCAGAAAAAGAAACATATTAATTGATACTGCTGACTGGATTAGTAGCGAGCAAAATAATCCTGTGGGCTACATAACTGCCATGTTTTATCCCAAGGGGGTAGAACATTCCAGTCGTAAATGCATTTTATGTAGCGTGAGCCTGACCCCAAAGGCCTTGTCTAATCATTTATACCCAGGAAACGTGAGCGCAAAGTGCATATCAACTGTTACTATTTTGTATGGTTTAGAATGCAAGATCACGGGGACAGAATGGTTTGTACAGCACCTAGCACAACAGGGCCCAGACCCGGTTGAAGCCCCGAGTTGTGACCACAATACAAGTGTTAAATAGTAAAGTAAAATAAAATAAAATAAAATAATGGAGAATCATAGTATACTTGAGTTTCGGATTCACTTTGCACTGTTGTACCGGCAGGGCACTGGAGAATCGTCGTATCTACAGCAAAGCCTCAGTTCTTTAAGATCCTTTGGATGGAGAAGCTTTTTATAAAAGTAAGATACCTTTCTTGATTTTCATACTAAATAAACTACACAACAAAAATGTTAAAATGGGACATTTAGACAAGTTCAAACCTTTTTATTTCAATGCTTTTTCGAAATGGGAAATGTATCAAAACTGGCCCTTTCCCATGAACAGCTTGAGTTGCGATGAATCACCACTTTCTGGTGAAAAAACATGTATTCCAAAAATTCCTAACCAGCTCTCCAAATGAATAATCCATTAACCCAGTTATGGGCCCAATGTAACCTCCACTGACTTCAGTGGACTTTGGGTTGAACCCTGTGCACAGACTGAAAACATCCAGCTTTTATACAAGCTCACTACTTGCTAGCAGTGTCACTTTTGGGCATATCCTCCAGACACACTTTCTTCTGCTGAAGCATTCTGGGATGCAATAGCCTGGATTTTCCCAGAATGCATTGCAACAAACAGGTTTAAGCAGCCTGATCGGTGTTAACGGAACCCAGCAGAGCTGTAATGGATGAAGATGGGTGTGTGCCACAAATTATTACATAACAAAAACACACAGGTGCACTCGAGGTGAAGGCAGGAACTTTTCTCTCCCCGTTTCCCCCTTCTCCCTTTCAATACCTGAGCATTTCATGAAGAGCTTAATTCTCAGACCCCAAACACTGCTGACCAATACCATGCTGCAGCACTCAAAAAAGTCAACAACGTAGGGAAATCGACCAGCTGCTCCCTGACATTATTCAAAGAAGTCGGTCTCTCAGGCGACATGTTCTCTCTTAAATAAACCAACCAACCGGAAGTATTAAAATAGGAGAATGGTTGAAGCTCATGAGTCCATAAAGTTATCCAGAAAAAGTCTGATTTTCACCTATAGCCCCAGAGTTAATTGTAGTAAAGTATTCATCATGGAAATAGCTAGATTACCCACACTATTAAGAGAAGCAGCCATGCTTGACCCTTCCCTATGTCCTGTTTGTCAGTAGGAGTTTTACCCCCATTCACGTTTGTTGTGAGGCACTTGAATTAAAAAGCACATGCCCAACCTGCCGTCTTGTGAGTAAAGTTTTATTCATGTTGCACAGAGTGGTCCCTTTACAAAAGTAATAAAACAAAGCATCTCGGTGTCATCCACGAGATATGACAAATGAGCTCCATTTTCCAATAGTTGGGTTCCTACTTTCTATATTTAATGAGAAATATGCTTCAATACACTTATCTCATTTGCTTCTTCTCCTAGATACACACACACACACACACACACACAGAGATTTATTTAAAGAACCCATTTGTTAACTCCGTCTCTCCTTGATGCACCCTCGCAAAACAGCATTCAGTCACTAGAGGTCTGCGTGTACTGGAGAGAGTTCCAGACAGGATGTGATCCCTGGTAAAAGGGGGGAGACAAAGCTGGAACTCAAGGTGTGTGGAAACTTCTTTGTCTGTATAGTTGTCATTTTGTTTTGTTTTTGTAATAAATGCCTCCTGTGACTTCATAGATCATGATGCCCAGAGAGTTCAGGGCAGGAGAATAAGAAATTGGAAATGACCCAGTTTTGCCCTTCTTACTCCTAGAAAGGGGTTAATATGTGTTTTGATGTGGGAGAATACAGAGTGAGTCTTATAAACACCTCAAACAACGGACAATGTGGCATTACCTCTGTGCTTCAATTTCCCCATCTGTACACTGGAAAAGAGAGATCAGAGAGAGAAGAGAGAGATCATATTTACTTCACTTCCCCATCAGATTAATGATTTAGATTGAAATTAGCGATGAACTGGATTCAGACACACACTGTTATTTTTACTGAAGCACTTTCCGGACTGTAACTGCCCTTCAAAGTGAAAATCCGCTTGCTCTGTGGTCTCGTGGGGGGGAAGTCAGTGTCCCTACACCCCTGTAAGATCACTAGCTCTTTGGGGGCTCCCTACGCAGACCGACAGTCAGATTTGGGTGTGGGGAGATGACTGGGTGGAAGGTCAGTGGGTCTGCCATTATGTGAACTCACTGAGCCATTGCACAGCATCTGCAGGAGGCTATTGAAGACTTAAGGTTGCAGTATCAACCATGGAAAGAAGGGAGAACTTTTTCCTTCTCCCCAGCTATGAAACTGGCCCTCACCTTGGCAAGGCTCCTATCTCAGTTTAGGGTGGGGAGGGATATGGGCTTAAGTGAGGAAAAATTCGTCCCACTGCAGAGAGCTAGCACAGGGCATTATGTATATCTTCAGTCACCTGAATGGGCCCATGCTAGGACAGATATCCACGGACTGCCATTTTGAATGGCACCAGGGACTGAAGTGAGGATTGCCAGAGTTTAAAAGCAGGAACCTCTACAGCAGGGAGCTAGAATAGAGCTACACCCTCCATGGACTGGACACAGAAGAGGATGCAACACACACAACGATTAGCGTGTTACAGATGCACAAAGAGGAAGCCCATGTCTGAGGCTCCAAAACCACAAAAGGGAGAACAACAACTATTTACAGCCTAACCGGTCAAGGAGAACGTCTTGTGGCCTGCAACCTCACTACACCATGGGGCGTGCTGACCTAGCAACCTCTCTGCCCACCATGTCAGCACAATGATCTCTGAGTCACAAGGTGGGTTAAAGACGGATGACTGTGGCTTCAAGAGGAAGCAGAGATGACTGATGGGCATGATGAAAAGCAAAATGATTCCTTGACTAAATCAGAGAATAATCGATGGTGTTGGCAACACGGATAAGGCCTTGCAGCTCCCACCCAGCAGTGATGAAAGTACAGGAGGCAGCACGGGATGGAGAGCCAGTGAATGTTCGTTCAGCATAAAAGTAAAGAAGGGGAGAAAAGTGTACCTGATGCCAAGAGCTTGGCGTTTTTGGTTCAGTCACTGGGAGCTAGCAGGAGTGGAACAGAACAGTCACTCAAACACTACAGGTGTATAGTCTGACCACTTGCAGATGTTACCTGCAGGGGTGCTTATTGCTCCCCAGCAATTCAGCAAAGACCACAGCCACAAGGAAAGCTCATTTTGCACTCTATTTCAGAGCTAATAAGCATAGCAGAAGCAGGATGGGTTGGTGGGTAAGGCACCAGCCTTTGGCTCTGATACTTGAAAGACTCTCACACATGCTTATCTTTACCCATTCTAAGAAGTGTCTAGATTTCAAAGGGACTGTACGCATGCTTAAAGTTAAGCACTTTACTGAGTCAGAGTCTGGGTTGCAGAAGCCCTTTTAGAGTTCTGTTCCTGTCTGTGACACAAATGTCCTCTATAACCTGGTGCGAAAGTCACATGGAGCTGGATTTTCAACAGCCTGCATACCTAAGTCACAGAGGTCACTGTGGTAGCAGCATTTGCAGAAATGGCAGTTACGTGCACTCAACTCATTTGCACATGTATTGGCCAAAACTGCTTGCCCAGTTGCAGTAAAATGAACATGCAATTTGGGCATACCACTTGCAGATGTTTAAAATCGTCAACTTTCTGGATATAAGTTTCCCCGTCTATAAAATAGCGATAATATAATAACCTTCCTGCTGCATAGGGCTATTACAATGCTAAAATAAACAATATTTGTAAAGTTTTCTATTGTTATGATTTCTACTGCAAGGATGTCAGATAAGATTCAAGGCCTGATTTAGTATGAACTGTACAGACACAGTAAAGTACCCTGCCCAAAGAGCTTTTACATTGTAAGTGGTGACAAGATTTAACAACTTGAAACAAAGGGGGTGCATAACAAAGGAAGTGAAAAGCAAAGCAAAACGTACAATAAACATACAACCTGTCTAGCCACTGTCAAACAGAGGTGTTTTGTAGAGATTATGGTGGTGTGTTTAAGGAGGGCTTTGAAGGTGGATACGCTGGTAGATAAAAGGCTGGTGTGACCAAGGTGTTCGAGAGAGAAGCTGATATTGAAATCTTCAGCTGGAAGATGCTACAAAAGGCACTTAACTGGAACTCAGAAGAAAAATGGGTTCAATCCGTGGCTCTGACTTGTGTAGGGTCTCTGGCGAGTCATTTAATCTCCCTGTACCTCAATTTCCCATCTGTAAAACTGGGAATAATGATATTTCCTTTGTCTTATCTACTTACATTGTAATCTCTCTGGAGATCTAACTTTTGTTTACGTACAGAATCTAGCACAATGGGGCCCCGATCTCAGTTTGGACCTGTAGGTCTCTAAGTAAGACTGTAATATAAATATTACCACTAAAAACCCTTAAATCAGTGGATTAAGATACTGTACCCAGAAGGCTTATATTTTCTGCTCCTGTTGGCCCTCATAATTTATTTCTATATAGCTGCAATTTTGAAATTGTAATAATCTTAATGCAAAAATATGGATTTCCCGAAGCTTTACTTAAGCTCAGTCACACATTTGGCACCAGGAAACGTAGATTCAGGTTTAAGATGGACAGTCTACAGAAGCTATTGGAAACCCCAATGGAAAAAGAAATCCATTATAAAATTCCAATTAATCTCAACCATCTTACATATTGATTTTCTGCCTTTTATCAAGTGAACTCCTTGTTCTAGAATAACTCACACGCAGGTAATAGACTGAAATAACAAAGTCCTACCCAGTTATACTTGACGCTGTTTCCCAAAATTTGTTCATCGGATGTTATTGGGTCCAGTTTTCAGATACCAGGAATAAACTAATAAGTTCTGGGCTGACACAAAGCAATAACAGATGTAATTTCAGATGCCAGACTGCAGACACTGAACTCCATTCTCTTCCTCCCTAACCCTCTTCCAAAAACCTTGTTCTTTATAAAAAGAAAAGGAGGACTTGGGGCACCTTAGAGACTAACCAATTTATTTGAGCATAAGCTTTCGTGAGCTACAGCTCACTTCATCGGATGCATACTTGTTTTTTATGTGCATAGAAAAGGGGACTCATTTCAACTAATAAGGAAATTTAACTTTTTAATCCATACACTGTAAAACATGATTTGCCATTCATGAAACTAGAGTTCAGATAAGTGCCAGGAACAGATAAGACTGGACAAATCTTGAAATTTACCAGTAATAAGACTCAGAAGCTTCCAGGAGCAATTCCACTAGTTATTGTCTTTCTACTAAGTTAAGGAGCGCAGATAAACTATCAACAATGCCTACTTGATTCACTAAAAAGCAGATACTCTTCTCATTTATTCCAGTGCAAATCGAAAGTAGTACCACCAAAATCAGCGGAGTAGGACCAGTCTAAAGGGGTTATGGAAGGAGAATCCAGCCCTTTGTCAGGTTCTTCCACAGACAGAACTGTTGATATTGGACTTCACAGTAAGCCCGGGCTCTGACTCAGGTTTGAGCCCCCGCCCCCGAGCCACATTCAAACCAGATGGACTCAGGTCAGCAAGCACTCAAGGCCTGGCTCCCAGGGGGTCAGAGCCCAAGTCCTGCTGTGACTTGAGTCCAAACCCCATCATTTTGCGCTGTGGACACAGCTCAAGTCACAGATCCGAGTCAGAAGGTCTGTGTAGTGCAGGAAAGATCCATGAGCATGGCTGTCAGACCCGGCTCCAGCAATCGTAAGCTCAGGTTTGCATTGCAGTGTGAATGCTCAAGTGTGGGCTTGGAAACACAGAGTCCATAACTCGAGGTCCCACAAAGCTGGGTTTACAATGCAGTACAGACGTACCCTAAGCAGCCCAGGAATTTCCATAGCAGATCAGACTCTGTCTTTGTCCATCTAAGTATTTACATTATGTTTGTCATCATAATATGCTGCCTCTGACAGTGGCTACTACCTATGCTCCTGGGTCATGTCAGATCTCTACCTGAAAACCTGATCATCACACTGATCATCGTCACACTGATCATCACAGTCACTACAAGATGCATGTATGGCAAATATGTGAGGAGGTATGTATATATACTAAAAACTATGTTCTTTGAGTCACTCACAGGTAGCATGTCTTGAGACAAACTTCTCCAGACAGGAAGTGGGCGACACTTATCCCCCGAGTGGACCATTTTGTCTTGCATGTCATACAAGGCGAATAGACTCCTGTTGGAAGTCAAATGCTAATAAAGAGCTGGCAGAGACTTCAGAAGGAAATTAACAGGAAGCAGCGAGAGATCAGGAACCCTAATTTGAGGGGAACATCAAAGATCCATTCTGGTATATGTGGGGATGCAAAGAGACACTGTGGCCTCCTTCATCAAGGGAATAAACTGACAGCCGGTTTGCTTCATAAACATGGGATCCCAGCCAGGTTTGGATGAAAATGCTGGAGAAACCCTTGGGTGAGAAATTTCTTTAGATAGCAGGCTAACTTGTTAGTTCTGTTTAGTCGCTAGAAGGTGTGAGATGATTTTGTTTTATATGTAACCCTTTGCTACCATATCTCACACTGGTTTTTATTTGAAGCTCTATTCTTTCTTAAATACATTTTTTTTGTTTTATAATTGAGCCTAAGTGCTGTGCATAACACAGGAGCGGTAGTCTAAGGGAACAATGGTAAACTCTGGTACTCTGCTGCTTTGGGAACAGAGGGTCTGGCATTTCTGTGGGTATCCAGTGATCAGCCCAATTTGAAGGGACTTGGAGGGCAGCTATTGCCAACCTGTGAGGCAAAGGCAGGGCTGGCATAACCCAGAGGAGAGTGCTGAATGGTTGACAGGATGGTTGCGGTAGGGAGCTAACAATGAACTAGCACTTGAGACAGGTGGAAACAAGGTGGTACACATCCCTGGGTGTCCCAAGGAGCACCCTAGGGTGTTAGCTCATTGTTAGAGGGAGATTTTTCTCTCTCTCTCTTTCTATTACTGGTGCTCTGTCTCCTTTACTCTTCTTTCAAACTCATAAAAAAAAAAGGTTTCAGAGGAACAGCCGTGTTAGTCTGTATTCGCAAAAAGAAAAGGAGTACTTGTGGCACCTTAGAGACTAACAAGAGGAGCTTGTAAGATGATGCATGTACAGTGTTGCTCCATTTAAGGTCTGCTATTCATAGACATAATTAGGGTCTGACGCAGTTCTCATTAAAGTCAATGCAGAGTCTCCCATTGACTTCAATGGGCATTACATTGATTCCACACTACGGAAATCAATGGGAGTTTTGCCATTTAATTCAATGAGTGCAGGATTGAGTCTTTAATGCACTAGTCAGTGAAGCAAGCAAGTTCATTTCCTACCCCTCCTTACAAACATAAACCTTTCCTGATAGTATTCACAACCCTGCTAATACAAATGGATTTTTTCTTTGCCAAGGGCTGAACAGATTGTGGCCCAAGGCACCTAAATAGACAAGCCTTACACTATCATCAGGGTATTTCACAGTGTTAAACAGAAAAGGGGAAACAAAGACGGGCAGGAAAATGAACTGTGTTAATGTTACACTGTAAAATACAACCTGGATCTTTCCCCTCATGGAAGCAAGAGACTTTTGCTGTTATTCTTCTTTGGAGGCTAATGATAGAAATGACAGAGACAAGAGGGAAGCGTGAAAAAAACAAGCTTATTGTGCATCCTTACGCTATATATTTGTCAACGCCTTCACTAGTCTGTTCCCTGCAGTGCGGTTCAGGCAGCGATTATGGAAGTACCATTGATTATCCATCTGAGAGTTTCTTATAGTGACCATCACTATAAGTGGCCATCTGTCCTGGATGGTCTAGACCCAACAAATCCTGCATCTTGAGAGGGGGTTAGACTAGACCCTTGTGATCCCTTCTAACCCAGTGATTCTATTGCTATATTATTCATCTGACAGTAACATCCTTTGAGACCAATGCCCAACTGCACTAGGTAGTGTACATATGCACGATGAGAGACAGTCCCTGCCCTGAATAGCTTACAAATTAAATAGAAGCCAAGAGAAAGGAAGGATTATTATCCCCACTATATAGATGAGAAACTGAGGAATAGGGACATCTGTTGCAGAGCCAGGAATCTAACCTATCAGGTTCCACTGCAGTGCCTTAACCAGCGCAATCAAAGCAACCAGAGTGGGCACATGCGAGGAAACCTAAAATGGAAGAAAACTCTTGCAGTAACGAACCTTGTGGATTTCTGGCTTCCCTTCATTCAGAAACACCCTAAATACAAACTTCCCTGTAAGGGACTCTCCCATGGTCTATGCTCCTTAACTCTAAAAACCCCCGTGTTCAGTCCATAAACTATCATGGCCCATAGGCAGGGGGCTGTTTGATGAGGCTCAATGGGGTCTAATCACTTCTTCCCTATTCCATTCCAGAGATGTACATGGATTTAATGAGTAAAATCTGGTTTTGAGCTTCTCTCTTTCGCAGAATAGTGAGTGGTGCATTCAGCATTTATTACATTGGTTAAAGCAGTGTTCAAAGAACCCACTTCCAGTTCCATATTCACAAGGATATGGCTGGCCCATCTGGAATTAGCTACCAATTTAGAGAGCTTGCATTAGGTGAAGCAGGTGGCCAGGCCTGTAATTAAACCATATACATTCTTGCTCTGGACCCATGCCAGCAATCTCCACTGAAACTAATGTGCAAGCAGCAAGAGCTGCACTGGAAAATGTCAAGCATGAGGCACAAGGAAATATTTAAATCCTGTGGTGGGTTTCGGCCTGGTCTCTCAAAGAGTTTGCTCAGCACTGCCACAGCTTCACCATGCCCCAGGAAATCAATACATGAATGGGAAAGACTCAGGCTTCATCTCTGTTCCCATATGCAGAAGTGGTCTGTAAAGGATGACTGGATACCCTGATTTTATAGGCACAGTCCCGATATTTGGGGCTTTGTCTGATACAGGCACCTATTACCCCCCCAACCCCGTCTCGATTTTTCACACTTGCTGTCTGGTCACCCTGTGCTTGTATGTGACACACGGAACATGTGACTCTAGTTTGGCTTTAACATGAATGCATGTGTAACTCATTCATGTTCTTACAGCATTTTCATTCAACTGGGCAGAACCCACACTTCTTCAAATGGATTTAGTGCAGATGAAAGGTTCTGGATCCATATTCCTGGAGACCCAAGTTCTCGAGCCTCCTCTAGAGAGGTTGAGGTTCTGAACAGGGACTCAGGAGATCTGGGCTCATTTTCCGACTCTGCGATTGACTTCCCACGTGATCTTGGCTCAGAGCCAGGAATAAAACCCAGCAGACCTGTCTCCAAGTCACCTGCTCTGGCCAAAAGATCGTGAGCCATCGATCCTCACAAGGCAAGGTCCCACTGTTTTGAAATCTGTACGTAAGGCAACAGAGACTCCAAAGTAAGGGGCAGCATGAAGCCGTCTGGCCCCAAGGGGAATTCAAGGAGGGATGGTGCCTTAGGAAAGTACAGTCCAAACCTGAGCAACCCAGTGCATGCACAGGGAGGAGGGCTTCTACTTTACAGGATGAAGGGGGAGCAAGAGGGGCAATGGCCCTGCCTCCTACCCACCCCTTCCCCTTTTGGTGCAACATGCGCCTCAAGGGGGAGTAATCCCTGACTCCCTGGCAGCGACTGTGACTAATTGGCCCTTGGCGCAAAGGCTTACACATCCACTGTCATGCACGGGCCACGATGATTTCCTAGATCATAACAATATCCACATCCACCCTTTAGACTAGCTACAGTGTACACTCTGGGGAGTCTGTCCCCTAGGAAATGCCTCCTCCCTTTTAACTGAATTAAGCTCCCAGGCCCTTTCATTCTCATAAGCTTCTTTCTCACATGATCTACACAGTTCCAGGCAAGCAGGCGGGGAGGGAGCAGGGCAGGTAGTTCGCCGCAGACATTGTCTAGCCTCGGCCACAAACTCAGTTAGGCTTCAGTCAAGGCTTAATGAAGTCCAGGTGGAGGGGTGAATAATGAGGAGCTTACTCACAAAAGAGGCCTGCACAAGACACGGTGTAATAAGTACTTTCACTGCGAGGCAAAGACTCTGAGGACACCAAAGCAGATACAGTCATTTTTCAGTGGGCAGAGCAAGCAGTGTTACCAAGATAGAGTCCCCAGTAATTACTTCTCCGCCAGACTGAGGAGCAGCAGAACCTTCAGACTCCAGAGCCTGAAAAATGCAGGAAATTAGGGTGTTTTATTTTTTCCATGTGGGGAGTGGGAAAGAGAGCCATATAATTTTACATCAGAGGGATAGCCCTGTTAGTCTGTGTCCACAAAAACAGTGAGAAGTCCGGTGGCACCTTAAAGACTAACATAAGGCATAAGCTTTCGTGGGTAAAAAAACCACTTCTTCAGATGCAAGTGAAGAAGAGGTTTTTTTTACCCACAAAAGCTTATGCCCAAATAAATCTGTTAGTCTTTAAGGTGCCACCAGACTCCTCATTGTTTTTATATAATTTTATGGCCCTATGAGCTAGAGATCCCAGCTGTGCCGCTGATCTTGTAACACACTCCATTTAGGCAACTGTGTCTGCCTGGAAGTCAGCGCAAGGCCTGGGTCCATTGCTTTCCTGGTGGTTTGCAGAGATGCAGCAGAGAAACCTCTTTAGGACCACCCTTTAAAAAGGACATGCAAGTTTTAAACAAAGTTCATTTCATTGCACAGCAGGTGTGTGACTCTTTGCTGCCCAGATAGTGCCGTGATGGGCGTTCCAAGTACCCAAGACAGACAATAGTACAAGTGCTTAGCTTAGCTATAGCGTTCTAGCCATAAATCTAACCACAGATCTCAAAGCCCTTTACAAGGAAAGTCAGTAGAGGAAAACAGACACCGAGAAGTGCCAACAGTAGAACGGGAAATGGAATCCAGCTCTCTTATCTCCCAAGAAGAACTCCATCTGCTGGCCCATGCTTCCTCCTTATAACCTAGACTGATAAATAAAATGATAGAAGAATTAGGGGTAGAGGTGATCATTTATCCTGTTATTTTGTTTTGCTTTAGGTCATTTAGACTCTTTTCTTATTTCCTGTGTTCTTTTCTTTCTCTATCTGTTTCAAAAAAAGGGCTTTCAAATACAAAATATACAGCATGTATAAAATACGCTATGTAGGAAAGAGAGATGTTAACGGATTAGAAAGGATGTCGTGTGTGTTAAGCGACTATCATTAGATGGGTATAGGAATACATGGAGTGAAAAGTAATTGCTGATTAATGCAAAAAATAAAAACGGTATTTCAGGTCTCATTTGTATCTCATCCTTTTTGTGTGTGTGATGCAGTAAAAGACCCCAGACAGTTATTAAAGAAAAATAAAATAATCCTCCAATTGCTTCCTTTCATTAGGGCTTCATTTCCCTTGCTCCCCTTTTGTTATTCTGGATCTTTGTGCTTGGAACTGATTTATTTATATTGAGCTGAATAGATTTTCTTCCTCTCCCTCAGACAGCAGGTTGCGAGAGAGGTAACAGTAAAAAATGAAAGTGATAATGAATTAATGATGTATGGAAATGCTTTATTGATTCAATGGATAAGAAGTGAAAGGCGATTATAAAAATAAAAGCATACTGTCAATGAAATAGTGCTATGCAGAGGTTTGACAGATGTCTACATATTGGACTGAAGGCCAGATTGGGGATGGGATCGGAGTAATGGGCTATTGCCCATTTCAGCTCATTGGGAACAACCCTCATATTAACTTCTGATAGCTGCTTAGCTATCAGAACTGCAATACCAGATGGAACCCTCTTGGAGAACTTTTGAAGCACATCTGAGCTCCGTTGACCAGGACAGTCTTGAGGCCAGGTGATTATGGAAAGAAAGAGTTAAGGAACTTGAATCCTGACATGGCCCATTGGCATTGCAGTCAGAAGGAAGGATAAATGGCGGGAGAGGTAGGCTGTCCTGTCTGCTGCTTGTAATGACTTACAGAATCCCTGGACCCTTGCCCTGCAGGCAAGAAGAGTCCATTACCATAACTCAGTGGGATCGATCTGCAGGGCAAGAAATCCCCTGTAGGATACGATTAGCTTTAAGAGTAATCTCTGATATTTCCTATTCTTCCTCCTGCCTCCACCAAAGCCCTTACTAGGCATCATCTTAGCTAGGTACTTCTTTCACTCATTTCATCTCATCTGTAGTGTATCTGAGCTACAACTCCACCCCCACATAGACTAATATTTGGTAGTTAAAAATGGCATATCAGTTTGTAAGGAAGGAACGCAAACTCCCCCAGGAATTTCTCCTCCTTTTTTCACCCCCAGATTAAACTTGCTCCTTTCCTCCTGGATCACACTGCATTGGCTGGATTGTTGTAACTCATTGTATCTGAAACGGAAGACGATGCACAGGTTGCATGTGGTACAAAATGTGGCTGCCCAACTCCTCCATAGCTCAAGTCCCTCCACTGGCTCCCACTCAGTTTAAGTGACTTACACTAGATCACATAGCAAGTCAGTAGCAGACCAGGAACAGAACCCAGCGCTCCTGAATCCCCAGTCCAGTGCCTTATCTAGTGGACAATCTAGTGTCTGCATCCCACGTGTGCTTCTAAAAAAAAACCCGTTCTTTAAATGTTACCCATCAGAGCAGGTCAACTTTACAGAACAATTAAAAAAAAAATGTTAAATTACTAGCCCCATTTCCCACTCAGTCACTGACAATAGCTAATAGGGTGGGTGAATGATTAATTAAGAAATAATATTTCTTTATGGAAACTAGTCCCAGAAAAAAGAGGTCCCTTGATGCCATTCATTATTCAGGTTTCAGAGTAGCAGCCGTGTTAGTCTGTATTCTCAAAAAGAACAGGAGGGCTTGGCTTAACAGTGAAATCCTTGCTGATCTTAAACACAAAAAAGAGGCTTACGAGAAGTGGAAGACTGGACAAATGACAAGGGATAAGTATATAAATATTGCTCGGGCATGTAGGAATGGAATCAGGAAGGCTAAATCACACCTGGAGTTGCAGCTAGAGAGGGATGTTAAGAGTAACAAGAAGGGTTTCTTCAGGTATGTTGGCAATAAGAAGAAAGCCAAGGAAAGTGTGGGCCCCTTACTAAATGAGGGAGGCAACCTAGTGACAGAGGATGTGGAAAAAGCTAATGTACTCAATGCTTTTTTTGCCTCTGTCTTCATGAACAAGGTCAGCTCCCAGACTACTGCACTGGGCAGCACAGCATGGGGAGGAGGTGGTCAGCCCACTGTGAAGGAAGAAGTGGTTCGGGACTATTTAGAAAAACTGGACATGCACAAGTCCATGGGGCCGGATGCGTTGCATCCGAGAGTGCTAAAGGAATTGGCGGATGTGATTGCAGAGCCATTGGCCATTATCTTTGAAAACTCATGGCAATCGGGGGAAGTCCCGGAAGATTGGAAAAAGGCTAATGTCGTGCCCATCTTTAAAAAAGGGAAGAAGGAGGATCCTGAGAACTACAGGCCGGTCAGCCTCACCTCAGTCCCCGGAAAAATCATGGAGCATGTCCTCAAGGAATCAATTCTGAAGCACTTAGAGGAGAGGAAAGTGATCAGGAACAGTCAGCACGGATTCATCAAGGGAAAGTCATGCCTGACTAATCTAATTGCCTTCTGTGATGAGATAACTGGTTCTGTGGATGAAGGGAAAGCAGTGGACATGTTATTCCTCGACTTTAGCAAAGCTTTTGACACGGTCTCCCACAGTATTCTTGTCAGCAAGTTAAAGAAGTATGGGCTGGATGGATGCACTATAAGGTGGGTAAAAAGTTGGCTAGATTGTCGGGCTCAACGGGTAGTGATCAATGGCTCCATGTCTAGTTGACAGCCGGTATCTAGCAGAGTGTCCCAAGGGTCGGTCCTGGGGCCGGTTTTGTTCAATATCTTCATTAATGATCTGGAGGATAGTGTGGATTGCACCCTCAGCAAGTTTGCAGATGACACTAAACTGGGAGGAGTGGTAGATACGTTGGAGGGTAGGGATAGGATACAGAGGGACCTAGACAAATTGGAGGATTGGGCCAAAAGAAATCTGATGAGGTTCAACAAGGACAAGTACAGAGTCCTGCATTTAGGACGGAAGAATCTCACGCACCGCTACCGACTAGGGACCGAATGGCTCGGCAGCAGTTCTGCAGAGAAGGACCTAGGGGTGACAGTGGACGAGAAGCGGGATATGAGTCGACAGCATGCCCTTGTTGCCAAGAAGGCCAATGGTATTTTGGGGTGTATAAGTAGGGGCATTGCCAGCAGATCGAGGGACAGGATCGTTCCCCTCTATTCGACATTGGTGAGGCCTCATCTGGAGTACTGTGTCCAGTTTTAGGCCCCAGACTACAAGAAGGATGTGGAGAAATTGGAGAGAGTCCAGCAAAGGACAATAAAAATGATTAGGGGACTGGAACACATGAGTTATGAGGAGAGGCTGAGGGAACTGGGATTGTTTAGTCTACGGAAGAGAAGAATGAGGGGGGATTTGATAGCTGCTTTTAACTACCTGAAAGGTGGATCCAAAGAGGATGGATCTAGACTATTCTCAGTGATAGCAGATGACAGGACAAGGAGAAATGGTCTCAAGTTGCAGTGGGGGAGGTTTAGGTTGGATATTAGGAAAAACTTTTTCACTAGGAGGGTGGTGAAACACTGGAATGCGTTACCTAGAGAGGTGGTGGAATCCCCTTCCTTAGAAGTTTTTAAGGTCAGGCTTGACAAAGCCCTGGCTGGGATGATTTAGTTGGGATGGGTCCTGCTCTGGGCAGGGGGTTGGACTAGATGGCCTCCAGAAGTCCTTTCCAACTCTGTGATTCTATGACTTGTGGCACCTTAGAGACTAACGAATTTATTTGAGCATAAGCTTTCGTGAGCTACAGCTATTCAGTGGACTGAGATCCTCTATTTTTCATATGTACAAGAGAAACAAACACTGACAGCAAACATAGCAATATAGCAACAGTTACCAAAACAACTTGTCCTGCATTGTTTACTGCATGCTACTCTGAATAGGCAATTAACTCGTTATATACAAGACACTCTAAAGTGTCCATTTATTGTTAACTTCCAACTAGGACTTTTAGAAATCTGGGAGGGGTGGGGAAGGCGACATGAGAAGTTCAACACTGAATTTCAGGAGAGTTAATGCCTGAGCAAATAAAAATAATGCCATGCTGAACCTTGCCTCCCTGAGACATAATTTTATCCCCTACTGTATGCAGTACATACTCTGCACTGGCATGCATTTTTCTTGGGAACATAAAACAGGATATTGAATCTCTTCAGGTGTCTGTTTTTAAAAAAGAAATGGGAGTATTATGAAAAACATCTAATTAATAACTTTAAAAGATGCAATGAAAACTGCATTTTCATTTGAGTTCACTCTTTATAAGCGCAGTCATCTATGGAGACCCATAATCTCTTTTAATTAAATATTTTATATTAGCACGAGGTAAGGGTTTTGGAGAGAATTCTTTTTGCGTTGCATTCATATTTTGAAAGGATTTTCTTGTGATTAAGACACTGGGTTATTACTCTAGGTCAGGGATCAGCAACCTTTGACATGCGGCCTGTCAGGGAAATCCGCTGGCGGGCCGGGCTGGTTTGTTTACCTGCAGTGTCTGCAGGTTTGGCCAATCGCAGTTCCAGGCCAATGGGGGCTGTGGAAAGCAGCGTGGGCCAAAGGATGCGCTGGCCGCCGCTTCCTGCGACCGCCATATAGACGACACCTACAAATGGTTAGGGCCTCTAGGTGCTACCATAATATAAATACTAATAATTCATGTGTGCCCTGTTGAAAAAAGTTGTTTAGAAATCTTTGCTTTGATATCCCCCCCTCTGCTTTTTAAAAAATATTCCTTAGCTTTTTAGTAGCTATCATGTGGGCAAATTCATCTAGCACAAAAGTGTAGACCATTGCACTCCACCCCTCTTTGGAAATCATGTAACTAATGGCCTCATCCATTCTGCAGATTTCAGTTTTTAAGAGCTTTTGATCACAGCACTAGATTCATCGACATTTTAAAGAATAGCCATTGTTCTCACCGACATTCCTGTTCTTATCTGAAGAGTGTTTAAACTTCTCCCCCATCAGTACCCAGCAATCATTCGGTCTTTGGATTCTCTCCACCTTCCTCTTCTTTGGTCAAGGCAGAAGTATCATAATTGTTTAAAATCAGTCTGTCTTCCTGTATTCCCTTCTCTTCCTTTCCCATTTCTCTTGGCGTCTTCTCTGATGAATATAGATGAAAAAAAAAATTCTTAGGAAGTAAAAATCTCCTTCCTGAGCCAATACTCAGCATTTCCTCTTTCATTCTGCGAACACACACACGCACACCTCCCCCTCTTACTAGACTTTATATTTTAAAAACAGCTCTTGCAAAATGCACATAACTCCTTTCTTTTTACATCCCAACTTAACCTCATTGGCTTGTATTGATCATTTCCCTGTCGAGTCACAAGTGGGATGAATTCCAGCTGCATCCTCTTCTGTCACCTCTTAATTATCTTTTTGCCTTTCTCCGGCCTATTTCCCCAAAACATGATGTGACTCTGAATCAAGATTCCTCAGGGCACTTCATCCTCCCCCCAAATCAGAAACCTATGTATTGTTTCTCTGGATAGGTCTCCCTCATGAGGGTTTCAAAGCCAATAATTCTGTACAGAAAAAATTAAACTTCCACTGATCCATAACTTCCATTTAAAAAAAATCATATTTAATTCATTTCCTAGGATTCAGCCCAGATTAGCCTCAGACTGTATCAAAATTCTTTAAAAGTAGTATAAATAAACCTTGTTGCGATTAACAATCTATTTTAAGGTTTTATACTGCTGCTCATTACCATAGTGCCGGAGTATCATGTAAAAATCAATAGCAATAGAGAACTCCCCCGTGGCCTTCAATATATCTCTAGCACTTCTCTCTTTCCAGAGTCAAAGCTCTGCTTGAGGATAAAGACTTGTTTCAAGGAGAGGGGCTGGAAATCAAAAAAGTGTTGTTCAAACGGTGTCGTTTGTGGTGGAAAAGCTCGCTCCACGAGGACAGACTTGCAATGCTTCCTAAGGATGGTCAGACTCTGTATTCACCTGAACTCCTCTCCAAGTTTTCTCCGTAGCCACGTCCCCTTGACAAAGACTCCAAGCTTTCACATGGTTTGCCCTCAACTTTGTGATCCAGAGGAGTGCAGCTGTTATGGTAGTTCATAGATTGAAATTCAGTCATTAATTACTTTGAATAGAATCAAGGCCTTAAACTGGCATCAAATGGAGTGGGCACCAGTGGCGGGACTTGAACACAGGTCTGATGTGCTCACAGCGGCCTGAGCTATGGAGGAGATGGGCAGCCACATTTTGTACCGCGTGGAACCTGTGCATCATCCTCAGTTTCAGATACAATGGAGTTACAACAATCCAGCCAAAGCGGCGTGATCCAGGAGGAAAGGAGCAAGTTTCCTTGTAAGCTGGGGGTGAAAAAAGGCACTTTTGGAAAAAAGTGGTATCACCTAGTTATCCAAGCTTAGTGCAGAGTCAAACAGGCCCTTGAGGCTTTTCACCGCTTTGATGAAGGGGAGTTATTAGCTTGAGATGGAAGGGGGAGAGTGGGGCTTGGATAGGTCTTCCAAGTGTCTCCCCTTTCAACCAGCATCACTTTGGACTTGCCTGATTTCAGCTTGAGCCAGCTGCTCTTCATCCACGAGGTAGTTTCCTGAAGGCATTCTGACATTTTAGCAGTGATGGTGGTTGCATCAGTTGAGAATGAGAAATAGAGTTGAGTTGCATCGACATACTCTTGACAACTAAGCCCATGGCATCTCGCTATCTCTCCCAGTGATCTCGTGCAGATGTTGCAGAGAAATGGGCATGGTATAGGTCCCTGTGGGCGAGGGACTTTGAAAAGGAGGAGCAGTTGCCCATTGCCACTCTCCGAGTTCCAATGGAGGGGAACAGTTGGATCACTGTACTGCTGGGCCATGTGCTCTGGTGACGTCATGTAGGAAGGTGAGCAGTACCTTGTGGCCCACTGTGTAAAAGTCTGCTGAGAGCCCCAGCAGTATGAGCGTGGAGATCTCATTTGCGTACATGGCCATGAGGAGATTGTCTTTGAGTGGCACAACTGTCTCTGTGCCGTGCCCTGATCTGAACCCTGATCGTCAGCCATCCAAGATGTTGACTGACTTCACATGTTGTCGAATGTTGGTGGTTGCGTCTTTCTCAAGTTTTTGCCCAGGAACAGGAAGTTGGAGATGGGACAGTAGCTGGCGAGATCTTCAGAGTCAAACTTTGGCTTCTTGAAAGTTGAGTGCTGTCAGGGTTCCCTCCCCATTCTGAACTCTAGGGTACAGACGTGGGGACTCACATGAAAGACCCCCTAAACTTAATTCTACCAGCTTAGGTTAAAAATTCCCCAGGCACAAATTCTCCCTTGTACCTTGGATTTAAGTAATGCTGCCACCACCAAGTGATTTAACAAAGAACCAGGGAAAAGGACCACTTGGGAGTTCCTCTTCCCCCAGCAATCCCCCCAAGCCCTTTCCTGGGGAGGCTTGAGAATAATATCCTAACCAACTGGTTTCAAAATGATCAAAGACCCAAACCCCTGGGTCTTGGAACAATGGAAAAATCAGTCAGATTCTTAAAAGAAGGATTTTATTTAAAAAAAAAAGAAGGTAAAAATCACCTCTGTAAAATCAGGATGGAAAATACTTTACAGGGTATTCAGATTCAAAACCCAGAGGATTCCCCTCTGGGCAAAACCGTAAAGTTACAGAAAATAGGAATAAACCTCCCTCTTAGCACAGAGAAAATTCACAAGAAACACAAAAGAAGCTAATCCGCCTTGCCTGGCTTACCTATGCTGGTTGCAATATTGGAGACTTGGATTGGGATGGGTTGGAGAAGACAGATTTCTGTCTGGCCCCTCTCAGTCCCAAGAGAGAACCCCTACACAAAACAAAGAGCACAAACAAAACCTTCTCCCTCCCAAGATTTGAAAGTATCTTCTTTCCCCATTGGTCCTGTTGGTCAGGTGCCAACCAGGCTATTTGAGTTTCTTAACCCCTTACAGGTAAGGAGGAATTCTAGGCTACCCTTAGCTGTATGTTTATGACAGGTGCACTTTGGCATTTTTTAAGGAGTTTGGTAGTTGTGCTTTTCTGAAGGAGTCACTGACTATTTCCATTAGTAGTGGGCATAATTGTTCTTCGCTGGTTTTTACCAGCCAGGAGGGACATGGATCCGTTCACACACTGACTCTTGTGTTGTTCAGGGCTTCCTAAGCTTTGGTGAGTGTAATGACTCCTAATTGGCTCTGTTCTGTTGATCTTATTAGAGAAGTATACTGAGAGTTTTCACAACAGTCAATGCCTGGATCTGGTCTTTGAGCGATGCAGTCTGGGTTGATTAGCCAGGTTACTTTGGGAAATAGCTCTTCTCGTCAAAATTCTGTTGCATTGACTGTGGATGCGTAGGAGGCAAGTTTTGCCTCTTTTTCTGCAGTGGCCCAGCCCTGCAAGCATTGTTGGTGCTGCTGGTACAGGGATTCAGAATGCATTTCACGCGACTGCTATTCTAACTTCTTGCCTGTGCACTTTGTCGGCTGCCATTCAAACCACGGTGATGTGCTGAGTTGGTTTGCAGTATGAAACCTGGGACCAAGGTGTCAATGTGGTCAATGGACAACAGATGATTGTGCTGTTGTACTAACTCATCAGTGCCTTGGTCTTGTATTTGGGTGGCTTGTTCATCTAGGGAGAACTGAACACCTAGGGAGCTCAGAAGTCCTCGGGGGACTGCTTTGATTTCTTGCTACCCTGGTGAGAAGGAGGGAAGGCTTTGATCAATGTCTGCCTTGAGACCAGTATGTTGGTGACTTCTCCAATATCTAGACTGAAGGTAGGATCCAACCTATGCCTGACTGCATATGTCCAGAGACTGCCAAGGAGTATCTCACGTGTACCATGAGATCAAGTACTACCGTAATATCCAATTTTCAAACGACACCATTCTTGTTTAAAGCATCCATAATTGGTAAAACTCGCTTTGATCCATTTCTTCAACTTACACTGGTAAATCTAAAGCAACATTAAAAAACAAAAAAACCCTTTACCATTCTTAATCCTCATCCCCATTATTGTAGTGTCCTGCTCCACGACAGCAACTGCAGCTGGACATTACAATAACTGGGATTTCAAATGAGATTTAACCAAGGTCTTCAAAGGTCCTATGATCCTGGGGCAGCATAGATAAGGGCTGCCTCTTTCTCAAGGGGAGATAAAGTCTCTAAAGTTCCTTTAGATTGTCAGCTCTTTGGGACAGGTGCTGTCATCTACTATAGGTCTCATCAATGCCTAGCACAGTGAAGCCCTGGCTCCATAGAGGCTTCTGGATACTACTGTAATATAAATAAAATATAACATGCAATACAATCAATAAATAATAAATGCCTCCATCTTGACCAAAGGCATCACTCTGCAGCTGCTCCCCAAGAAAGCTGAAAGACTGGCCACTCCAGCCAAATTCCGCCTGCAGTTTCAATGGGATACATAACAGGATTCTTCTTCACTTCCTGTCCTAAACAGAGCGGCTGTGTATAATTGAACAGCTGCTTCATTTCACCCCAGAGATGGCTTCATTTCAGTGGAGGGTAAAGCAGTCCTGTATAAAGTTCACATTCAAAATACAGCATAGTGCCCCTTAGGGCCACGTTGGGGTATTACTGATTTGGGGTCCACCTTCAAAAAGAAGAGAACTGGGTGCTAACACACGAACACCTCCTCCTAAACTACATGGATTTTCCTTGGAGGACTCCTCCAGCAGGCTATGAACTTGCAAAGACTTATGCAGATGCTTAATATGATGCGCTGTGCGTGGTCCAGTTGATGTCACAGTGCATCAAGTTAAACGTGTGCACAAGTCCTTGAAGAGTGAGGGTCATCGCATGTGGGATTTGAACCAGGTTATGTGGCCCATTTCTATAAATACCTGCTTCTGTCAACACATTGCTGCTAACAGATGGTTGTGCTTGCTATCAAGCCAACATTACTCATCCCACCCTTACACTATCAAACATGTTGCTTCTAACCCTCTGCTGCACTGAATCTTGAGATTAATTTCCACTCCTGTTTACAACACATTTTTTAATGCAGCTTTAACTTGAAATATTTATTTGAGTAATGGTCCCTTTGCTTGTTGCTTCTTGCTTACTTTATGGTGGTAGCCGCTAAGGATCTGCAACCCACGGACTGCTAGTGATGACAGGCCTTTTTTAAACCTCCCAGAAGCTCCATAACTTTCCCCAAGTTGATTTATTAAGTGCTGGTTAATCAGCTCAAGGAAAACCTCTGGAGTAAAATGCAGTCTGGACTTCCCTCAGTTAATATTAATGCAGCTCTTCTTTCTGCCATTGCTCTGGTTCAAAAGAGGGGTTATTGCCTTTGGAGGAAAATCGTGGCGAAATAAAAGAGCCACTATCTCACCAGTAGAAAATCAAGTTGACTTTTATGATGGTGGCAATCACTTTAATTACCGAGGGCACCGTCGGCTTGGAATGCTGCATTTGAACAATGAATTGCAATCGTGTGGCAGACTGGATGGGGATTTCCGATCACACTCCACCCAGAGCCATACCCTCCTTGTTCCTGAAAGGTTCAAGGATCCATTGAGCGAGGGCCTTGGGAAAATCGTGCTGGGGGATAGACTCTTGGCAAGGTTAGACACATCCAACCATCATCAGAAGCCAGTGACTGTGAAAAGCCTAAGCCTAGACATCTTCCTCTGGGCCAACAGTTTTCAAAAGCTACTAGACATTTTGGGCGCCTGATTTGAGACACCTTCAAGGGACCTGGTTTTCAGAGAGCTGGGTGCTCAGCACTTTCTGAAAATCAGACGCATGATGGGCACCTAAAATCACTAGCCATGTTTGGCCCTACTACTTTCCGACATTGCCCCACCGCTAATGCCTGCTGCCTCAGGCTGAAATGTTGAAAGGACAATTCCCTGCTTCTTATACATTGAGCCACTTAGGTCTCTAAGTACAAAGCGATCACCCATAGAGGAGGTTTCACTATCCCACAGGTCCTTCATCCGCATTGCTTTGAATCACTGGTGTTCACAGTGACTGAGCCACAGAGCAAAAACAGCCCCTACAAATGATCCTAGAAAGGGAAGAATGGTTGATGTAGTCGTGGTATACATTTGGAACACCCCGTATTTGAGAGAACCACCATTGAGATTCATAGTGACAGCAGGTTTAGAATTTAGAGCTTCTTGTCCTACCAACTGAGCTGCAAGAGGATGCCTTTTAGCGGTACAGTATCTATGACATGCAGCTGAACAATTCTGATTCTGTCCAACAGAGAGCAATGCTAACTCCACACCCCCCCAGCCACCCCTCCTAATTCTTCATACTATATTAATCTTGTTTTAATTAATTTCCTTAATCTTACCTGAATTGGGAGGGATTTAAAATGCACTGCCCTGGCCTGCGCTCCCCAAAAAGACCCTTGGGACAGACACAGTCTAGGTTTAAAGCTACCCAGTTTTCAGTAACTGGGGACAGAGACAAAAATCTTATGCACTGGAAGGCTTTTTCTTCTCGATGGTACAGGGAGCAAAGTATGTTGTAGAACTCGAATGCAACATCCTTTGTTCTCTCACGTCAATGAGCAGCAGTAGGTAGGTAGTCAAAAAAAAAAAAAAAGCTTTTAAATGGTCCATTATTGTTCAACATCAGCGACAAGCCAGTGCTGACATCACATATATTCCTCCCAGCATGTTAGATTCATACTTTATTACCTAGCCGAGAGCTCACTTATTCATCCCCAGCATGCCTGGTAAACTTACTTTAATATATTAAAGAACAGCAATTGCTTCACATTAAAATAAAAAAAGATGCAGAGTCACTTGCAATTTCATTTTATAATAATTACTACTGCCAGGAAGGATTTGGCCTATCAGAACTCAAAACACTTCTGCAGAATAACCTTCGGGATATATTTGGCCCATTCTCTTGCATGATAATTTCATCAGCCTTGGAGTATTAAAAATCTTTAAATACAAAATATATTCAGTTTATCGAGGCCTTGGTTACAACAGGGATTGCCCTGCCATGTGTGAGAGAGAGTGTGGTCCAAAGGATAGTTCTAGTCCCTGCTCTGCCACTGACCTGCTGTATGACCTTGGGCAAGTCATTTTACCTCTCTGTGCCACTACTGCCCTTCCCCTCTGTATTGTCTATTCAACATTTAAGCTCTTTGGTGCAGGCACGGACTCTTATTAGGGGTGTGTGTGTTTGTATATATATTATATATATATAAAATATGTAGCACCCAGAATAACGGAGCCTTGACCTTGGTTGAAGCTTCAAAGTGCTAAAGCAATATGAATAGTAACCCAGGCGCAATATCCTGAGGTCTTTAGCCAAGCAAACTCGCAATGAGGTCAACGGGGGTTTTCATGAGCCAAAACCGACTGCTGGATCGAGCCATTGTTACATTGCCACAAAGTGATAAGGAAGAGGCCAAGGAATACGGATAGGGTTAGGAGGTTCAGATTCAAGAACAGGGACCAGAACGAAGAGCAGGGATTGTGAGCGAGTCAGGTGAGACTTGTGGCGGAAATTATTGTTTCTATGGTGCCATAAAACATACCCGGCATGGAAAGACAATGTCCCTGCCCCAAGGATTTTATAATGTAAGGGCCTGACTCTTCCCACCCTTACTCGGTAGAATCGTCATTTACCCTGCATGTAGTCCTTTTTCCGACGGGGTGAGATTCTATTCAAGAGGATTAAGAGTCAGCCTTTATATAGGAATTCTGCCAGAAAAGCCCAGAGAGTTTGGCAGGGGCACAAATAAAGGGCACCGCACTCTGGCTATTCATTGCTTTCTATGGCCCATAAGGGGCAATAGGGAGAAGAATGTAACTTAAAGCAGCCCCGAAAGTAGCAGCCTGGGGGCTGGACAGGCGTCCAAGCACGCCCCGCACATGGGGAGCACAATGATGTTTTAAAGACAGATTTCCACCCCATCTGTGCTGAGTACAGGAATTCAGAAGGCGCACCAGTACATCATCTTTGAACACTGATGGCTTGAGTGCGTGCCATCACCATAGCGTTAAAATATGAAGAAACGATCCCATGCTTGTGTTTGTTTCATATGTGTGCCTGCGGGGAGATACAGACTCTCGCCTTTAGCAAGATCACCGAGTAAAGAGGTAGAGAAACACACTGTGAAATGGAAAAGTCAATCTGCAGCTTATGCAGGGAACCAGGATAAATATTATAGGAGAAGAGGAAAAAAAAGAGAGAGAGAGAGAGACATTGATCTTGACTTGGAGTAAGCTGGAGGATTTCATAGTACAGGCAGAGTTTTTACCAGGTAATTAAATGTTTTGGGTTTTTAATCAATAACTGACCTACTGATGGCTGCATTTCATCACCACTTAGCTCACATCTGCCTCTGCTCAGGTCCAGTCTGGTCCCTTGGACTTTTTTTGGCCACAAAGAGAACAGAAAAATGTATTGTCTACCTCAGTTTGTACAAAAGAAACCTAAATCTTTCACAGTTCTTGAAAAAGGCAACTGGAGACACCTGCAGCAAGAGTTCCATTTGATCTACTTTGCTCTGGGCTGACTCTCAGACATCCTGAAAATTTAATGTAATTGGAAAGGCAAGAGTGTCTCTGTGTGATGAAATGTCATGGTTGCGTTAGAGACATTGACAGTGTAAATACCTTCCTAAAGGACGCCTTTGTTTTTCTTTCCATAAGAAGAGGAGAGAAGTAAGCAGATGATTTGTACCAGATGAGATAATTTTGATGCCCATGTTATGAAAAATGTTTTGCTGGAAGGAGAAGTCAATTAATTTGATCTCTCTATTGGTGCGTTCTGGCTGTACACAAAGGTATTTGGCTAGAAAGACCTCTCACAGGTGCAAGATTTTTCACAGCTTTGGGGTTTGATTTAAGAGAGGAATAAATGTAGCTGCTCATGATGAAAGAGGACACACATCAGTACTGATGCTAAATAAATGTCTCTGTGGACATGTCTATCCATGTACAGTCTTGTGGGTGAGGCAGTGGTCTGGGCAGGAGAGGATTTTGATTTAGTTCCCGACTATGCCACAAATTCCCTGTGGCACCTTGGGCAAGTCACTCTCTGCACCTCAGTTTCCCATCTGTAAAATAGGGATAATCATTCTTCCTGTTCTGTTTAGACTGTAAGCGCCTTGGAGCAGGCTTCACTGTTGCTATGTGTTTATATAGCACTTAGCATAACCGGGTCCCGGTCTCAGTTAGAGCCTAGGTGCTAATGTAACACTTAATTTATATGTACAGACAACACATTTTTTGCACTTACATAGCACCTTCCGACAGAGGACCTCAGCTCTAAGAACACTGTTTAACACTCATGATATCCCTGTGAGAGATCAATTATTGTCCCTTTTTACTAATAAGGAACATAAGAATGGCCGTACTGGGTCAGACCAAAGGTCCATCTAGCCCAATATCCTGTCTTCCGACAGCGGCCGGTGCCAGGTGCCCCAGAGGGAATGAACAGAACAGGTCATCATCAAATGATCCATGCCCTGTTGCTCATTCCCAGCTTCTGGCAAACACAGGCTAGGGACACCATTCCTGCCCGTCCTGGCTAATAGCCACTGATGGACCTAGCCTCCATGAATGTACCTAGTTCTTTTTTGAACCCTGTTATGGTCTTGGCCTTCACAACATCCTCTGGCAAGGAGTTCCACAGGTTGACTGTGTGTTGTGTGAAGATATACTTCCTTTTATTTGTTTTAAACCTGCTGCCTATTAATTTCATTTGGTGACCCCTAGTTCTTGTGTTATGAGAAGTAGTAAACAACACTTCCTTATATACTTTCTCTACACCAGTCATGATTTTATAGACCTTAATCATATCTCCCCTTAGCCGTCTCTTTTCCAAGCTGAAAAGTCCCAGTCTTATTAATTTCTCCTCATACGGAAGCTGTTCCATACCCCTAATCATTTTTGTTGCCCTTTTCTGAACCTTTTCCAATTCCAATATATCTTTTTTGAGATGGGGCGACCACATCTGCACCCAGTATTCAAGATGTGGGCATACCATGGATTTATATAGAGGCAATACAGAGGAAACTAAGGCACATCAGGTATTTCCACACAGCATTTTGGAGTGAGCCTCCTAGCCCAGGTCGAGAGACTGGGGTGAGTGGGGCTCATGCTAGAGCTCTAAAAGTAGCCATGTAGATAGCGCTTCGAAGTTGCTGCTTGGGCTCTGAAGCCCCCCCGTCTCCCCCAGGCTATTTTTAGAGCACTAGCATAAGCCCCGCTAGCCCTAGAGAGAGAAAGTGACTGAACCAATATCCCTCAGAGAGTCTTGTTGGGGGAAAAAGACTCCCCAAAACAAACAAGATTTGGGTTTTTGATGCAATGTTAAACTTTTCTGCCAAAAATTGTGATAAAAACTGCAACTCACCCCCCCATCTTCATCCAAGTTTTCTGAGAGGGGGAAAAAATATGTACCGTATATACGCGTTCAGAAGCCAGATATTTTTGGTAAAAAAGTGATGCATCAAAAAGCAGGGGTCGGCTTATAAATGGGTCTACACCAAAATTTGATGATTTTAAACTTTATGGAATCATTGAATTGAATATCTAATACAATGTCGTTTTCTTTACCTGGTGCGTTCACAGGCACGGAGCCCCTCAGCTCCCAGTGGCCGTGGTTTGCCATTACCAGCCAATGGGAACTGCAGGAAGTGGCAGCTCCCATTGGCTGGGAATGGCAAACCGTGGTCACTGGGAGCTGAGGGGCTCCGTGCCTGTGAACGCACCAGGTAAACAAAATGTCCAGGCCCGCTAGCGGCTTCCCCTCATGGGCCAGGAGCCAAAGTTTGCCAACCCCTGAAATATAGGGTCGACTTATGAAAGGGTCGTACCGTTTTTGCTATTTTTACCTAACCATCTTGGGGGGTTTCAGAGTAACAGCCATGTTAGTCTGTATTCGCAAAAAGAAAAGGAGTACTTATGGCACCTTAGAGACTAACCAATTTATTTGAGCATGAGCTTTCGTGAGCTACAGCTCACTTCATCGGATGCATCGTGAGCTGTAGCTCACGAAAGCTCATGCTCAAATAAATTGGTTAGTCTCTAAGGTGCCACAAGTACTCCTTTTCATCTTGGGGGGGTCAGCTTACAAACAAATGGGCTAATGAAGGAGTATATACAGTATATATCTGCTCAACCAGCTCTGGTGCTCAGTTCTTTCGAAAATCTGACCATTAATGTCACTATGGGAGTTACTGGGGTGCTGAGTGCCTGGAAATCTGGCCTGGTGGTCTTTTGAAAATCTGTCCCTTGACAGGGAGCTCTGGATTCTCCCTCTCCCATGGTTAACGCCAAATCAGAAATTCCACTGTAGTCCCATTTTGCAGTCAGGACATCTCAGGATTAATTCATTGCTGCCTGGAGGTCCTTTTGCTCCAGCTAGGCTGTCACTGAGGGCCACGGGAGAAGCTTAGAATCCCACCCAGACCAATTACTTCTATACAAATGGCCTCATACCAAGACACAGAGATGGCTATACCAGTTCTAGGACATTTCCACCACAGACCTCAGGACATAGGGCACTCCTAGACAGGCCAAGGGTCGAGCAGGAGTTGAAGCCAGAGGAGCAGATTGAGGTGTACGAGGTGAGTGTCCAGAGCAGATCTGCTACCTTGAGATTCTGCAGCTGTATAGCGGAGATTGAAGCAGATGGACAAGACAAGCCATCCCCTCAGGGATGCCCTAGCTTGTGCCAGATGCTGGCACAGGCCAAATGAGGGATGCACAAGCCTTTCTGCCCCTACATGAATCTGCCCCATCAGGTCCAATGCTGCAGCCCTACTGTCCTCTGTGTTCAGGATATATTCTCTAAACTCAGCCTCTCCGGGATCTCTGTATACTCCATCCAGCCCTTCACATGATCTGCCTGGTCAGCTTCAGATATCTATTCCTACATATAGTCCTTATTAAATCATAGGTTTGAGACATCCTGATAAATATTCACTATTAAAAAACAAAACAAAATCCCATCTGTTCGGATTAGTCACTGCAAATAGGTTAAGCAGGAGCTTACTGAAGATGTTAAACATATGTTCCCAACAGAAATGCACTCTGAGCCCTGCCAATGCTTAAACCTCATCAGAGCCTCATCCAACTAATTTCCAGTTCTTAAGAGTCAGCAATTTATGAGCAACCCCGCCAAAAAGAAGCCCGGATTTTTCTTCTTGAATGAAGAGTACAAACTTCACTCAAGTAAGACAAATGAAACGACCAAGGCAGGAGCATCCTGTCATGGAAATCAGATCAATTTTATAATCCCCAGGACGGGGGTTATGGCCTCGTTATCTCTCTTCCATTACTTTCTCTGCCTCCATTTTAGCAGATCTGCGTGGAATGATTTAGCAGATGACTGCGTGGCCAGTTTGATTTTTCTTTGTGTCCCATTCGGATCCATTTGTTCACTGCTCAGATTTATTAATAGCCAGTTCATACATCCACATGTGTATCCCTCTCCTCCATCTCTCCACGTTTATTATTCAGTTTGGAATTATACAGATATCTGGAGCTGCGGTGGGCTCTGTGAATTCAACACAGTACGCAACGAACTCTAATCCCACTGCAAGATCTGTTAAATGGGATAAATCACACGCTTTTAAGAATAAATTGGCTAATTATAATACATAAAATAATATACAGTAATGATTATACTGATAATATATATTATTCGTTTGAATTTACTGTCAATATAATCATGGGGAGTGAGAGTGAAAGAGAAAACATGCTTTTCATCCTGAAAAAAAAAATAATCGCCCAACAGGGTTTTTGAGCATCTTGAAATAATATCAAGTCACGATTTGCGTGATCTTTAAAGTTCAGTGCACGGTCTCAACATTCCCATCAAAACATTTATTATTGCTATCTTAAAGTGGCACCTACAGGACTCAATTTAGGTCCAGCCCCCATTGTGCTAAATGCTGTCCAAACACCTAGTAAGAGACAGTTCCTGCCCTGAAGGCTTTACAGTCTAAACAGAAGTTTCAGAGTAGCAGCTGTGTTAGTCTGTATCCGCAAAAAGAAGAGGAGTATTTGTGGCACCTTAGAGACTAACAAATTTATTTGAGCATAAGCTTTCGTGAGCTACAGCTGTAGCTCACGAAAGCTTATGCTCAAATAACCTCACAAAAGCTTATGCTCAAATAAATTTGTTCGTCTCTAAGGTGCCACAAGTACCTTTTCTTTTAGTCTAAATAGACAGGATTATAATCCCCATTTTACAGATAGGAAACTGAGGAACACATTATATTTGCCCAAGGTCACAACTGAGGTATGCTGCAGAGCCAGGCCTTGAACCCAGATATTCTGAGTCTCCATCCAGTGCCTTTATTACAAAGCCACCCCTCCTCTTGCACTGAGCCCTATTGGCACACCATATCCATCTTTGACATGCAGATTTTACGTGATTGACCTGCAATGAACCTCTACCTAATCAGATCTAATCCCCGCCCCGCAGTTTAAGGAGTGACTGACTTGTCCTCTTCTTATAAGTGAGTTTATTATAGCTATGCAACTATACTCTTACAGTCAGTTTTTCCTCCCTCCTCGCCAAATGATGACAAATTTCAGCACTGGCTTGGGAATGTCCAATAACTTTTTAGCTGCCCCCCTTCCCCCCCAATAACTTTAATTTAAATGGGAATTTAGTGCTGGTGTAAAAGGTGCTCAAATTTCATCCCTGAAGATTGAAGCCTTCTCTCTAACCACCGGGGAACGCACAATTACTCTCCATACAATGCCCCGCTATTTTTCCCCCATCCCGGAACAAAGGGAGGACATCTGTCTATCTTTGGCTTTTCTATAGCTTCTTTCACCATGTTACCTATGCACTGAGTTTGCAAAGTGTATGGATAAGCAGGTATTTAATGCTTCATGTTTTTTCAAGGCTACCACAAAATGTGGTGACTGCAGTGGTGAATTTTGTGAGGTGGAGACAGGACTGAGACCACCCATATAAATCAGCAAAATAGTGAGACATAACACTATTCACCCAGCCTGGCCTGGATTCTACCCAGTGATCTAGAGGCGAAAAGTTCCATTACCGATCTCCAGCCTTGTACAGTTGTTCCCAGATCATCAAAATCCCTATGGCACAGGACTGGAGTTTATGGCTTATATATGTGGTTTGTAATACTAGTTTCAGTTTTCGGGACCAAAATATTCAAGCCAGTTCAGAAGTACAACTGTAAAAAGACAAGCATTGTGAAACCCCTCTGTAGTTGAGAAGGAACTGAGTACTGACTGATATGGTACAGAACTCGTGTCATGCAAGTATTATAGAAGGTTAGTCACTAACTTCCATCAGAGAGAACAATCAAAATCATGGGGGCTGTGGAAGAATGAATTTTAAATGACAGATGCCATCAAAGAAACCTACTGCACCATCCAAAAGGAGTACAAGTAACTCACATAAATCTGCGGTGAGAGATCTCCTGTTACCCAGTTCACAGCAGAATCAGTAAACTCCTCAGCGTCATACATACCAAAAATAACTGTTTTAAGATCTGAATTACTTTATCTTCAGCCTTTGCAGCCATGAACCAAAGCCAAGTTTACAAATCTTCAGATTTATTAGGGTCAGTGCAGACCTCCTGGTAGGGAGAGTGAGAAGACGGATATTACACTCATGACAGAGGAGTTTTTCCCAACACTTAGCACCGCCTCCTTCAAAGCATTTTGCAAACACTAATTAATTAAAGCCTCACAACAGTTGTGTGAAGTGGCCAAGAATTATTACTATTTCCATGTCTCAGAGGCAGAAAGTGCTCAGGTAGTAGGTGACTTTCCCAAGGCCACATAAAGGGTCATTTTCAGAGCTATAATTAAAATCCAGGGGGTTCTAGCTTCTGGTCCGATAGCCAGAGCACTAGCATATGATCCTTCCTTCCTTGGAATCTTTTCAGTCCTAGTTGTGCTGAGGGATTGAAGAACATACCCACCTCCCCTATCTGCAGAAGCCTCCTCTTGACCAGGGACCAAAACCTCCACAAATTACCTTAGTCTACTACTTCCCTCCCAAAGTCCCTCATTAAGATCTTTCTGTTCTCAGAGTATATTTGCACAGGGAGCTGAGGGTGTGATTCTCAGCTGAAGGAAACAAACTAGCTCTCATCAAGCTAGCACACTAAAAATAGTGTGTAATCATGGCAGTGCGAGCTGAGGGATGGATTGGCTACCTGAGTGTGTATGTAGGGTCTTTGATAGGCATGTACACGGGGCGGCTAGCCGGTCCTGCCGGGTGCACTGCCGTGGCTACGCTCTATTTTTAGCATGCGAGCTTGATGAAAGCGAGCAAGGGTGTGTCTCCTGGAACTGGGAATCAAACCCCCATCTCCAAGTGTAAACATACCCTTCTTCGTTCCCTCAAGCTCACCCAACATGTGCTCTGCTTACCTATGCTAAGAACCATCCCTGCACACTTCACGCATTGGGCCCCTTCCCACAAGCCTACAACACAGTGTCTTCCTTCTCTACTGCCAGAGCCTGCCACTGCTCTTCGAAGGGACTCCTCCCCAAGCCAGAAGAGCTGGTATTTTGGCGTCAGGTCAGCTGGAGGCACATGTCCAGAGGTTTCGGCAGCAGGGAGATGTGGTGGGTCAGGTCATCCACCAGACAAAAGAGTCAATCTATTGTCTTCCTGCTGCTGGAAACCCTCTCCAGTGCGTGCCTCAGTACCCTGTCTGACCCACCTCCAAACATCCGGTTTCTACGTCTCCTCTCCCCTGTCTCCTCGGCTCTTCTTTCAGCTCTAACTCTGACCCTGGAGCAGACCCGTAACCTCTGCAACAACACTCATATTTACCTGCCTCAGGGATGTCGTGGGGAGAAACCGGTAGATTTTTTGCCAAGTGATTTGAAGATGGAAAGTGCTACAGAATGCTCAAGTATTCTTGTCTCTCAGTGGTGCGTAAAGGCCCCAAAGCGGTAGGCGCTGTACGAACACATAGTAAGAAACAGTAACTGCCCCGAAGGGCGTACAATGTAAATAGACAAGATGAAGAAAGACTTCTACACCTATTTTAGAGATGGGAAATTGAAACAGAGAAATTAAGTGACTTAAGATCACACAGGGAGACTGTGAGCAGGTCTCTGTAGGAACTGAAGTCAGATCTCCAGAGTCCTAGTCCAATGCCTTAACCACAAGACCATTCTCTCCCCCCTGCCCCGATTATTTATGCATTATCTTTGAAGCTGTAACATCACAGCTATTTGCCTTTATTTATTTAGCACTGGTGCTTCCCAATTACTATTCTGTCCGCTCCTTGGCTTGTTCATTCATGTAGGCACTGCAGTAACCTTATGAACTCCTCTAGATTGGACGGTTCTGCCCTGACAGGCCCTGGTTTCCAGAAACAGCCAGTCTCAAGTTAAGAATTCAGAGAACTAATTATGGAGGGAGGAAAAGGGCAAAGGGCCATGTGCACAGACACAAAGCAATTCTTTGTCAAACAGTAAATGGCTACTGCAAGTCCTCACTCTATGACTGACAGCCCATTTACAGTCACTCACGAGGAATGGATGGGCCCCACGCTGTTAAATCTGCATTGTGATCCACGCTTTTCCCAACTCCAGATCCAGGGTTTTGGTTCTGCCAGTTAGAGGGTGAAGTTCAGATCCAGATCTGGGTTTGGGACACAAATCTTCATTGAACATTATTGAAACTATTGCAAAGCAATGGAGAATCAGGCCCTCTGGCTAACGCCCCCAACCTAGCATCCAAAGTGCTGGGGCATTTGGATCCAGAGATTTGATCTGGTCATAATGTGTGTGTGTAAAAGCTTAACCAATGGGATGCAGACACATCAATCCAAATTCCTCCTGCCCTGAGTTACTGCAAGGTTGAAGTTAGCCTGTTAACTTCTGGGAATGGAAACACTACACAGATGCAGCAATTTCCCAGCTCCTTCTCTAAATCAAGAGTGGGATTGCTTGGGAGAAATCCCTACTTTTTCAGATTGAACGTGTGCGCCCTCTGCTCCTGGCTGGTAAGACCCATTGGTGCTAATTGGAGTTGAGCCCATGAGGAAGTGGCCATTTAAAATAAGCCCTGTTCCCTCTCCATGTCACTAAAAATTAAAATCAGAGACTTTGCTTCACTCCTGCACCAGCCATACATTCAATGGAGGAAATTCCTACAGGGCTAATATCCAGCTGGCATTCTGATATCAGTGAAAAGAGCATTATTAGGCAGCTCGTGTGCTGTGGCTGCTTCTATCATAATCACCATGCAAAACATTATGGGGCCATCCACAAACAAACAGCAAGGAGATGAGAGGAGGGAGGACTGGCAGAGCTGAAGGAGAGAGAAAGCAAATCGGAATAGATAGGGACATTGGAATTGCCACTTGGACTGCCTGGTCCAAACCTGTCTGGTTATTGTATCCACCTATCAGCTCTCATGTTATACTTAAGTTGTACATCCTTTTCGCTAGATGTCTGTACAGCACCCAGAACAGTGGGGCTTGCCATATAAAATACAGATACAAAATACAAATAATTCATAATTATTGATGGGCTCTTGAAGGAACTAAGCCAGAGGTTCAGCATTCCAAAGGGACATTGGGGAGGGCCTGGAGAGAACTGGGGATTGCATGATTCTCCTGTGAGTCTAAAGCATAAGTTATTTCAAGCCACATTTTGAACTGCATCTATTTCATTTTTACCTGGTATACACAGCTGTGTTTTCTATTCCTCACAAGTCTCTCCTTTCATCGGTTATGTTCCTCCCCATCCCTTTCAGTAAGAAGCAATAAACTCACTTAAAGTGACAAAGGTGCCATGGTTAGTCTGCAAAGAGGCTCACCGAAGACTGACAAATGTTCTCAGCCTTCACCTGTCTTGTCCAGCGTATCACACGAATTTGCACCATCCATTGCCCAGCGCCCTAGATGGATGGCAGGTAACTCTCCCAAAAGAAATGCTCTTCTGAAATATTTCTGACAGTGCAGAGCAACACAGAATCATAGGAATGATGGAAAAGACCTCTTAGAGCAGGTCACCTGATCCATCCCTCTGTAAGTACAAGATTGCTGTCGATAGCATGCTTTTCAGCCATTTCTCTCCAGTTGAATTTTAAAATGTTCTACGTCATTGGACTCCAGCTACTTTCCTTGGGAGACTATTCCCAGTCTCAAGTCTGGAACATCTTCCTGGTATTCAGCCTAGCTCCTAAGTTTATTTTCCTCTCGTGACTCCTATCTTGGTTTCACTCCACCCTACGCCACAAGTGACGTTACCTGGTATTTACCATCCTCAGAGACTTAGGCTTTGTCTACACTGGACCTGAATGACATAACTTTTGTCATTCAGAGGTGTGAAACACGCCCCCCCCAACCGAACGACAAAAGTTTTGCAGACGAAAAGCACTGATGCAAACAGTTCTTTCTCGGCAGGAGAGCTTTCCTGTACTTCTCACTATACTGGACCCGTGTGCTCACTGGCAGCCAGAGAACTGAAATGCAATAAATGGGGCTCTGTGATTTCTTTTTTGCTTCTTGATAACCAGTCTGGGGATCAGAAGCACAGTCTGTGACTGGTTTGGGAGTTTCACTGCAGTGTTACTCCCAAGACTGGTGGGTATCTGCTCTCCCTTTTCCAGCCTGCCCTGACCTTGCTATTTCCAGCGAGGGCTGGCCCAGGGACCCCCGGTCACAGTATCATTCCATTCCCCCCCCCCAAATGAAATGTAATCAAAATCAACATGTTGAAAGTGAAATGTTTCACTTTCAAAGAACAAGCATTTTCTGACAGAAAAATATTACATTATCGAATATTACATTATTATTAAATTATCGGATCAGCTACACTTAGCACTTCCTGGAAGAGATGTAAATTCATTTAGTTGAAAAACTTTGATATGTAAACAACTAAATAACTAAAAAAAAAAAAAGTTTTAAATTTTTCATTATTTCTGCGCACAAACCTTCCCAACGGCATGATCCACTCTGGTCCTGATCCTCAGAAGCATATGCTTAACCTTAAACACACGAATAGAAGGGGTGCTTAAGGGTTTGGCTGGGTCAAAGCCAGAGTGCTCAGCACCGACTGGGAAAATAAGTCATGCCTGAAAACATGGTAAAGCTACAAATATTTTAACATGATTCAGTACTGAGTGTAGTCACAGTTTAACAGCTTTAAAAGTATCTCAGCTGATTCTGGTCAATCCTAGGCCTGCTATGTTTTTAAAGGTGTAAAACTCTGTCTACATTAGGTGTAAAGTCATGCTTAAAATTGTTTTAACTAACATGTTCTCAAACATGGCCTATTTTCCTCATCTAGACATCATCCTGAAAGTTCTGAAAGAGAAAAAATTTCTCTCATCCCTAATGATTATAATTTCTCTGAACCAAGTTCTTCATCAGGAACATTGCAAGTCTGACACATCGTACCAGTCAAGTGATTTCTTTCAATTTGTATCCAAGGAAGACAAAACTTTTATTCAGAGGCAGAGGCGCATGAGGTGACTGCATCTGAAAGAACTACTAGCTAAAACAGGATATTGCCAATCACGACACAGCTCCTTAATATGGTTTGGGCAGTACAGATTAATCTTCCTCTAGATGACATTCCACAACTGTTTTAAAGGCTTTTAATCTTTTGAAGCAAGAGTGATGCCTACGTGCTCACATATTATTGGGTTTTAACAAAGATCAAGGGCTTTTCTTTTTCGGTAGGGAGATGTCTAACTTTCTGCTGGATTTGTGATTAAGGTGTCGACCTACTTTGGATGGACGCGAATCATATCTCAGTTCATCCAGCACATCTCCTGCTGCATTGCAAAAGATGACAGCAACTTGGTTGAACGCACAGGGTGCTGTCCTAAGAATCAGGAGACCTAGCCACTATTCTGTGCTCCGCCTCTGAACTTGTGCGTCAACCTTGGGCACGCCCCTTCAACTCTCTGTGCCTCTGTTTCCCCTCTCACCTTTGCCTGTTTAGATTGTAAACTCTTCACGGGAGGGACTTCCTCTCTCTGAGTCTCTATAGGTATATCTACATTACATTCTAAACCCAAGTCTATGGCACCCAGGCTTGTAAACTCAAAGATCCCAAGCCCATACTTGATGTACACACTGCATGGTAAACCAGGGCATACAATTGCTGGACTCAGGTCTCACAGCCGTGCTAACGCAACCATACTGCACTACAAAGACCTTCTGACTCTGTGGCTTGAGCTATGTCCACACTGTAAAATGATAGAGCTTGGATCTGAGTCACAGCGGGACTTGGGCTCTGACCCATCCCCCAGCAGAGTCCTGAGTGCTCGCTGACCCATCAGAATGATTTGCGTGTGGACGGAAGCAAGGCTTGGGCTCAAACTTGAGTCTGAGCCTGGCTTAGTATGCAGTGTAGACATACCCTGTGTTGCCTAGCACAGTTGGGACCCCAATTGGGTACGCTAGGTGATATCCTAAGAGAAATAACAGCCTGCTACACCTCCAACATTTGCCACATGGGATCAGAGAATGCCAATCTCTGCTGTACTCGAGACAAGTGCTATCCAGTGGATTGGGCATAAGGCTAGAATTCAGGAAGTTCTATCCCCACTTCTGTCACTACCTTATTGTTTAACCTTCGACAAATCACTCGGCCTTTCAGTGCCTGCGTTCCCTTTCCCACCCTTTGTATGCTATGCCTATTTAAACTCTGGGACGCAGGCTGTCTCTCATGAAGTGTTTGCTTGGCATCTGGCGGAGTGGGATGCCAGTCTTATTTGACATCTCTAGGTGCTACTGTCACACAAATAAATAACAGTAGTAGAGGCCAATGCTTTGCCTTTCATTCCTCCTGACAACCCATCCCCATCTCTGCTTCTCCAAGAGGATTTCAGCCATAGCAAAACCTGCCCCACGTTTTAACCAATACTATCACCAAGCTCTTATACAGCATTCTTGACCCATGGACTTCAAAGTGCTCAACCAAAGGGGGTCAGCAGCATTAGCTCCGTTTTACTGATGGAGGCATTCACTGCACCTGGGAGGTGTGACTGCAGGACACCTCACCTCTGAGCTAGCTTTGATCGAGAAGGGTAGAATAACTTGCCAAAGGTCACCCAGCAGCCGGACTGGGAATAGAACCCAAGTCCCAGGCTCTATCCACTAGAGAACACTGGTTCTCTATGACTTCTCTACATAAGGTTCAAGACAGTATAGAATTTGATCCAATATTCTTTGCCAGTTAAAAGTTTTGCTCAAGCGACATCTCTTTCAAGGAAACCAGAATCCTCTTGCGTACCACCTAACAAATGACAGAGTGCTCTCTCTCTCTCTCAAAAAAAAAAATCTGATCCATGTCAGAAAACCCACAGTATTCTGTTTTAAATCTCTCTCTTTGACAGACAGTGGATTAAACAGAAAATGAGTTACATCTCCCAGAACCATATAAATGTGAGTTCCATCCTGCAAGGCAGCATGACAAATAGCTGCTGATATAGAAGAATAAAAATAAACCACATCTGAGATCAGAGCAGGCATCACTGCCTGTATCTGCCATGAAAATCATCTCAAAACCTTTGGATAAGAATTTGAAGTGCGTGGCTTCACCGACATAACGACTGTGGAACTCTCAGGAAGGTAAAGAACAACAATAAAAAATGGTGAACCTATGGTGCATGGAAAACAGTCCCGGGTTCTCGGCATTCCTAAGAGACTAAGGAAGGGAGGGGCTGATTTGGATGGTTCTGATCTGGAAATAACCAGGAAACATGTTAACCCTCAGAAGAGTGGCTGATCGGCACTTGTGTGAGGATATTTCTAAAGGGCAGCCTGGGGTTCATTAAAATAGTTCAGACCCATGCACCACATTCGTACTAAATTATGCAGAGGGAGACACGGAATTGTTTTGTCTCACGTTGCAAAAAGTGATTCAGTGTAAGATCACAGTAGTGACACTAAGCTCATATACAGTAATTTTCAAAACACTTTAGAAAAGGAGATAAACAACATTATCCCCATTTTACAGATAAAGAAACTGAGGTACAGAGCAGTGAAAGGTCTGACCCATCACCACCCAGAAGGCCAGCAGCAGTCACAGAAATAGAACCTAGGTCTCCAGAGTGCCAGACAGTGGCCCACCTATGAGGCCTCAATGACTGTTTGTGCACTCCACTGTTCAGTGTGTGATATAGTCCCCTCTTTGCCTGGTCTACAGAGGACACGAGTCTGTTACAATGCCCACTAGGGAGCTTTGACTCTCTAGTTCATGAGTTTAGCTCTGGAGGTCACTGGTCTGTTGGCTAAAATGGTAGCTGTCACACTTGCTTCTCAGTCAATATATTTCTCGGATTTTAAACTATTTTCTCTCACCCTCTTAGAGGAGGGAAGGTCTTGTAATAAAGACCACGGAGCGGGACTCAGAATTTGACTTGCTATGTGACGTTGTGAATGTACCACCCAGAAACGGATTTTCAGAGACACTGAATACCCCACAGCTCCCACTGAAAACAGAGTTGTGGGTGCTCTGGCCCCTCCTTGGGATCTGGTCATGCTTTCAATCCCACCTCTCGAACTTCTACTTTCTCTATTTGCGATGGCCACGCCTCATCCTCTTTTAATCCCCTCTTCTGAAGCATCCCTCACGTCTTCCTCCTCTTATTACACCTTCTTTCTTCTGCAATGCCTTCAGGGTAGCTCATCATTGCTATTATTTCTCTGATGATGCTAGCCAACCCAGTCCCTCTAGAGTCAGGGAATACTTTGAAACAATTTTAATTTCCTATTTTCAAGTTAAAGATGGACTCGAATGGTTCACAGGTCTCGTGCTGACCCTGTGCCTGGGGGATGAACTGCACCCTTACTAAAGAATAAAGCTTCATAAGTCATCATCTAAGACTCCGGTAGTTATTTTTCTTACCTGACCTTTTATAAGACGCTTCTGAGCATTTTATTTATCAGAATACTAAAACTAACCCCACAAAAGCAATGGTATTTATTCACTAAACAAATCTTCCAGTTATTTATACTGCAATAGCATCTTTTGGGCCCAACTGAAATCAGGACTTTAGGGAGAGTTAGTTCCTTCCCTAAAGAATGTAAACAGACAAGATGGACAAAAGACTGGCTGGGAAACAGAGGCACAGAAAAGTGAGCGACTTGTCCAAGATTACACACAGGCCAGTGGCTGAGCTAGTAAGAAAATGCAGGCCTCCTGAGGTCAAATCCAGTGCCCTAGCCTTTAGGCCAAGATTTTCAAAAGCAACTAGAGATTTTGGGTTCCCAACTCAAGAGACTTAAAAGGGGCCTGATTCTGAGAAAGAATTGAGCACCCACCTTCTGAAAATCAGGTCCCTTTCAGGCATCTGAAATTGGGCAATCCCCTTCCCTCAGATCACGAGCTACTTAATGAAAAGCCTTCACTTTAAACTTAACTTACACATTGTCTGTGAGGAACAGACAATTATAGGAACTATAGGAAAGTCTGTCATTTTATTGTTTGTTCTAAAAAGGCAGGTTTCTGATGCAGAGTGCAACATGACATACTGTCCAGCAGCACAATGGGTTTTATCACTGTATCACACCACTGGAAAAATCTTCCTCCTCTTAATCTTATCTGACAAGTGCTAGCTGAATGCAGGAACAGGATAGCAGCGCTTTCACCATTCGGAAGATCCATCACAAACACTGTCAGTCCTCCCGTGGTGTGACTTTTCACACCCTGTTTGCAGTCACTCCAGGCCTTATCCTGTGCTTTTGGGGCCTGATCCTGACAGGTACTGGGTGTGCTCCTTTCCCATTGACTTCCTGCCTAGACCTCGGAAGCGGGGGGCGCTCAGCACTTCACAGGCAGTGCTGAACACATTTGCAGGATCAGCCCTTATGCACTTCACTTGGACACATCTAACACATAGAACTTCAATAAAATTGTCAGCCCGTGTGCGCTTTTATATCTCACACACAGACCACCTATGCTGAGTAATGCAGTCTGCATTGCAGGTACGGATATTGCTTCCTACCTGGGACGATTTGAGCTCCTCCAAACATAGTTACTCACCTGGGAAAATTCAAGTGCTTCTCTCCCTCCCTCTTCACATCACTATTGTGATCCTTATTTTACAGATGGGTAAACTGAGGCACAGAGATGTTAATGATTGTTTTCCCCAGACGTGCTGAGCACCTAGTGCCTGAAGCCAATGGAAGCTACGAATGTTTAGAACCTCTGAAAATTAGACCATGAGCAATTTGGCCAAACGTAAATTGGAGTTGGAGCCAGGAATAGAAACCAGGAGTTCTGGCTGACAATTCCCGAAGGTAACCACCATCTCTCACGTACGTACTACAACAGGTCACTGTCTTCCTCACTATTAATGACTCTCAAAGCCAAAATCACTCGGCCATTTGCAGTTATCTATAGTACAAAGATGGTGGTAACCCAGTCACATGCTTCAGAGCACGTACTGCACTGTGCAGTGGTCTAGTACATTGCAGAGTCTACTTTCCACTGAATAATTAGCTATTGTCAACTGCTGAAGGCAGGAGACAGGCCTTAGGGACACATATGGATCCACCATTGCAAGCCCTCTGTTCCTTGTTCTTCTCTGTTGTTGCACTCTCTCTTCCCCCCTCCCCATTGGGAGTGGATAGAAATCCCAGGGCTGCTTGGGATGGAGCTAATATACAGTGGGGATGGACTAGCTCCAGTTGCAACAGTTCATCAGATGCCAATCCAATCACTTTGTATCGGTAAACTCACTCTCTGAGACAGACAGACAGACAGACAGACAGACACACACACACACACACACAGAGTTGCTGAGAATTTTGTTTTGCAGCGTGGTCACTCTCACTCCGGTTCGGCTAGCTCGAGTGAGCATACTGACTCGAGCCAACTGTTGCAATGAAGACACCTCCTTGCGACAATTCTGGTAGATGTGGTGGGTTTTTCAGTCGCATGGACTCTGGTTCACTAGGAACAGGTCATAAACCACCGAGTTCTACATTCTCTTGGCAAAAAGCAAGCTGGTTCGCATCTCAGAAGGCACGATCCCTCCCCACGCTCCTTGGTACACTAGGCAGCTTGAGGGAATGAACAGCTCCATGGGCCAGAGCAAAGGTAGGGGCAGACCCGTGGCCTGAGGAAGGAGCAGGCCTGCACCTGCTTGAGCACAGGCGCTGCTAGGGTTAGGTCCTCACACAAACAATGAAGCAATGTTGCCAACACCAGGAATTGGACCAGGGACCTCCCAAATGAAAAGCCTGAACCTCGGGAACTTCAGCTAAAGAACCAGGATCTGTAAGGGGACGCTGGAACAGGCTCATGTCCCTTATGCATCAGGTACAGAGGAGGACAGACACTCCACACACCCCTGACGTGCTGATTTCCCAAGCAAGAGGACAGGTGCCCAGGCTGCATTGGTACTTTCCCCGTCAGATGCTTTTGCACTAACCCAAGGGGGAATTCACCTCTTTGCAGAAGGGGCCAGCACTAAGGCCTACGCACCATTTCAATCCCACACCAACCCTCAAGCGGGGAGCTGAGTAGGCCTTAAGTTGTGCTTCGGTCTTGTGTTGGCCCTCTAAACTTCACTCCAAAAGGGATTGGTTGAAAGTCAAGGACTAAAGACTTTTTGAAACTTATCTTTTTCGGTTCATAAAATTCTTCTGAGGCCCAGACCCTCAAAGTATTTGGGTGCCATTGGAATTCACGTCCTGAAATACCTTTGAGGATCTGGGCCAGGGTCCATGAATTCACTTTGCCCCCTCTACAAAGAGGGTTTACTTTGAAAATAAAATGGAGGGGGTAGGGGTTTCCTGAAGACCCACAGAACTCCAGCTGAAGTGAGAGATACAGATGCTCAGCATCTCTGAAAATCAGTCCCACCTTGATTATTTTTAGCAAAAGGGAAGCCTGTACTATGCAGTTGACTTGGAAGGAGCAAGCTGTGGGTAAAAAGGGAGATATCCAAAAGCAAAAACCTGCCTTATTAGCTTCACTCATAAGATCACTGATGGAGGTTGGTATGGCCATAGGTGCCGACTCTGTGGGTGGAGCACCCATGGAAAAAACATTAGCTCCTCCACGCCCTCCAGCACCTCCCGCCCGTAAGAAGCCCAAGTTACTTGAAGCAATACTGGGATTGCTTTGGCAGCATACAGGGAGACAAAGAGACAGCAAAAGGCTGGGGGAGAATTCCTCCAGTGAAGAAGCAGTCCACAGTTAACACAAGCATCCCTACATTATCCCTCCTAGCAGGGTCCCCATAGGAGGATGTACTAGGGGCAGAAGGAGGCAGGGATGTCATGCTCAGTGCTGTGGGGATTCTGGATTACAAAGTATTCCACAGAGAGGCAAGGTCTGTGAGGTAATATTGTGATTGGACCAACTTCTGTTGGTAGAAGAGAGAAGCTTTCGAGCTACACAGAGACCTCCAAGTATCTCATAGGCAGACTGGGCAAAGCTGCCATGAAGTAGAAACCACAGGTTATTTTTGCCCCCACAACAGCTCAGAAATCTGAGTTGCACATCTTTACTCCCCCTCTTTCTGGGCTAGGCCTCCTGGGAGTCCCAGAACAGAATCTAGCCTATGTGCTGTCCAGTGGATAGCACCCCTCCCTCCAGTGCACTGTTGCACAGCAATTACACATACGGTGTGCAATCACCAATTGCTTCCACAGTTGTAAGGCCGCGACAGAAACCATTTTTTAAAGCTATCTTTCCAGTCACTGCAGCAATCTAAAATATCTGAAGTGTTTTTTGTTGTTTGACACTTTGGCGTACTTCACATGCTAGCACACTGAAACCTTTGTCACCAATAAGCCAAGATTTGTGAACCTTCATGGGGTGAATGGGCTGTATTAATCCCTCCAATATTTCTTCTGTTCTTATTTTCCTTCCTGGAAAATGTGCTGCTCTCGTAAACCGCGGATGCTTTTCAGTCCCCAGAAAGTGGAGTTTTACAAAAACACACACACAAACCAACCAAAAAACCACCCATCTCGCCACCACAACAGTCGTAAAACCGCTGCACTGCTGAATTCTGCAGTTCATCTTGGTAGATGATGCTAAATGGAATTTCAAACACGCAGTCAAAGCACTTGACTGAATTGTGGACCGTGACCCCATATGGCAAAATAGCCACAATGGCCTTGGTTCAGGAAAGCATTGAAGCTTGTGCTTAAGTCTCCTTGACTTCAAGGAGACTTCAGCACGTTTCAGTGCTTTTCCAAATAGGGATGTTTTCCTGAATTGGGGCCAATCAGCTGAATTCATTGCTGCACAGAGCCAGGACTAGTACAATAATAGCAAAAGAAGAAGATTGCACCTCACCTCTTCAGCCTCATTGCCAAGTAGTAATTAGGATGCATCACTTGCTATATCCGCTCTGGGGTTTGCAGCACTGAGGAACTGCCATAGACTCAACAGGACTGCTTGTGTGTAAGTGTTTGGTAGCAATGGGAGGGTGTCAGCAGTTGATGGCTGCTTGGAGACCTGAATTAGTTTGGCATATTCAGTCCAGTTCCCAATGTGTGCGCACATCACAATACCCTTTAGGAGAAGACTTTAGCGCCTGGTTCCAGGATTCCAGTGGGGTGACTCCCAACGTATGAAGCTGCCCAATGTGAGTAAGCATTTGCTCCAACCCCTCAGACAGAGACAAACACCTACAAGATCTCTGTCAAGCTTTCTTACAACTACAATACCCACCTGCAGAAGTAAAGAAACAGATTGATAGAGCCAGAAGAGTTCCCAGAAGTTACCTACTACAGGACAGGCCTAACAAAGAAAATAACAGAACGCCACTAGCCGTCACCTTCAGCCCCCAACTAAAACCCCTCCAACGCATTTTTAAGGATCTACAACCTATCCTAAAGGATGACCCAACACTCTCACAAATCTTGGGAGACAGGCCAGTCCTTGCCTACAGACAGCCCCGCAACCTGAAGCAAATACTCACCAACAACCACATACCACACAACAGAACCACTAACCCAGGAACCCATCCTTGCAACAAAGCCCGTTGCCAACTGTGTCCACATATCTATTCAGGGGACACCATCACAGGGCCTAATAACATCAGCCACACTATCAGAGGCTCGTTCACCTGCACATCCACCAATCTGATATATGCCATCATGTGCCAGCAATGCCCCTCTGCCATGTACATTGGTCAAACTGGACAGTCTCTATGTAAAAGAATAAATGGACACAAATCAGATGTCAAGAATTATAACATTCATAAACCAGTCGGAGAACACTTCAATCTCTCTGGTCACGCAATCACAGACATGAAGGTCGCTATCTTAAAACAAAAAAACTTCAAATCCAGACTCCAGTGAGAAACTGCTGAATTGGAATTCATTTGCAAATTGGATACTATTAATTTAGGCTTAAATAGAGACTGGGAGTGGCTAAGTCATTATGCAAGGTAGCCTGTGTCCTCTTGTTTTTTCCTACCCCCCCCCAGATGTTCTGGTTTAACTTGGATTTAAACTTGGAGAGTGGTCAGTTTGGATGAGCTATTACCAGCAGGAGAGTGAGTTTGTGTGTGTATGGGGGTGGGGAGGATGTGAGAAAACCTGGATTTGTGCAGGAAATAGCCCAACTTGATTGTCATGCACATTGTGTAAAGAGTTGTCACTTTGGATGGGCTATCACCAGCAGGAGAGTGAATTTGTGTGGGGGGGTGGAGGGTGAGAAAACCTGGATTTGTGCTGGAAATGGCCCACCTGATGATCACTTTAGATAAGCTATTACCAGCAGGACAGTGGGGTGGGAGGAGGTATTGTTTCATATTCTCTGTGTATATATAAAGTCTGCTGCAGTTTCCACGGTATGCATCCGATGAAGTGAGCTGTAGCTCACGAAAGCTCTGCTCAAATAAATTGGTTAGTCTCTAAGGTGCCACAAGTACTCCTTTTCTTTTTGCGAATACAGACTAACACGGCTGTTACTCTGAAACCTGTGAGTAAGAGTGTTAGGACCCAAATGACTGGCAAACTTGTGAGCAAGCTGAGGAGAGACTGGCCCACCCAGATTGAAATTTCCCCTCAGCCCAGTCAGAGTGGAGGCACATTAGGCCAATGCCTCTGGTGGGTATCTGTGTCTGCCCGTTTTTTTTTTTTTTTTTTTTTTAAACAGAATGATGCCAGATGGGATTTTGGCTACCTGACAGGACACAAGAGGGAATCAAGAACTGCCCCAGTCTGTACTAGTTCTTAGGGAAAAGATCCAACTTCAGTGCCCAGGGCAGTTCATCTGGCTCCACCCATAAGCACTAAAGGCCAGATCCTCAGGTGAAATAAATCAGTGTAGCTCCATTGACTTACATGAGTTTATTCCAGCTTTGGCTCTGGCGCTCAATACATACAAAAAATATTCAAGGCAGCGTATCAGTTGAATTACTTCTGAGTGGAATTAGTCTCTTTAAAATGAAAAGGAGTACTTGTGGCACCTTAGAGACTAACCAATTTATTTGAGCATGAGCTTTCGTGAGCTACAGAAGTGAGCTGTAGCTCACGAAAGCTTATGCTCTAATAAATTGGTTAGTCTCTAAGGTGCCACAAGTACTCCTTTTCTTTTTGCGAATACAGACTAACACGGCTGTTACTCTGAAGCCTCTCTTTAAAATGTAATATCAATTTAAACTAACAACTTCTGGTGAGCTTCTACTTCATTACTGCTCCTTTTCAACTTTGGAGACTAGCTTTAAAAAAAAAATCTTATGATATTAAATTTGCTTTAATAGCGTAGCATTAGTGGAAACAAAGTATGGTCCCTGATAATCATCTACTACTGTAGGGGGAAAAAAATAGCTACCCTATGATCTTTATTTTCATTGGAGATTCCAATTCCATTAACACTTCCACTTTGCTATTTTACTTTGAAAATACAGCTGCAGCACAGAGAAGGATCTCAACTATTTCTTTAGGTTTCAGGGATGTGTTGTTAAAGCATTAGACTGGGACTCGAGAGATCTGGATTGTAGTTCTGGCTGAACCACAGACCACTCGTGTGACCTCAGCAAGTCATTAATCCTTTTGTGCCTCAGTTCCCCATACGTCAAATGGGGAGAACAACACTTTTTTTAAACCTCACAAGGGTTTGGGGACAATACATTGAAGCATTTGTGGAGTGCTCAAATATTGCTACCGCCCTCATTATGGTGGAATCGGACTATTTATCTAGTTACCATATGACTTAGATGACCAATCACATACCCCAAGTAGTCAAAGATTCTGATTCTGCTACCCTTATTCAATGTGAATCTCAAGGCTTCAGTGGGACAACATGGGAAGGATAAATAGCTACCTACCATGAATAAGGGTGAGATAATTTGTTGTAAGTGAAACAACTCCATAGGTATAAGGCAATAGACTATGACCCAAAGAGAGCAGGGTCAGAACAACCTAGAGGATGAAATTTGCTCACAGCTTAAATAGGCAAATACATGCAAACAACAAATGCATTTGCAGAAGCCAGGATAAGGTCCCAGAGAGAACAAAAATTGCTAAGACACTTACTGTTTTATTTGCAACAAATCATCTGATCACTTCTAGGAAGATCCTATCCCAACTGAAATAAATGGGAGTTTTGTCATTGACGTCAGTGGGGCCAGAAATTTACCATCAGCATATATCATATTGCAAAAAAATGTTACAGGTGAGAGATTATTAAGTACACGAGCATTAAAAAGCAAATATCTCCCCCCACCACTCCCACCAAGCAAATTTAACCATGCACGCATTTGGCAGGGAGAGAGTTTAAAGTAAATTACATTTTACTGTATTAAACCAAGAGAAATTGGTTAAATAAATCTTTTTAATCAAAGAAACAAATGGAAAGAGAAATGGAATGATCCCTTGTAGACTGCTTTTGGCATTTGTGGATTTGTTTTCTATTCCCTTTTGCTCAATAAACTGAAGGATGACGGAGTTCATTTCACAGAAGATGGATTGTGTTTTCCTCTCTGAGCATTGCAATGTCCATTGAATTCAACCAGAAAAAACTTACTGTGCTTTAAAAACTCATGATTTCTATATTACTGGAGACAAACTGCGCACCTGGGACAACAGGAAGGAAATGAATGCATTTGTGATGTACGAGAGCAGTGATTATCTAATAACGGTGGTTAATATTTAGGGGCACTTCTAAATTGAATACACACTAAGAACTAGAGGCTGGGCCCCACACCAAAACCCTGACTCCAATTTAAACAGCCAGACCCGTACTTGAAATTTGTGACTGAGACCACATCGACTAACACGTTGAAACAGTGGCAGGGAAGGATGGGGGAAAAAATCAAAGCCAACAATGGCAGACCAAAAAAATAGCCAAACCTGGCCAATTGGAAGTCTTAGTGGTGTAGGTAACACCCTGTGCTAAGTGGGTAAAATTCATCTCAGTGCAGCAAGCTAACAAAAGGCCTATGGACTACCTGAGTCCCACTTAAGTCATGTTTTGCGGGCAGAAGTGATGCAATGGCCTTTACCCGACTTCTGCACAGGGGGTGAATTTTACCCACGTGAGGAAGACCCTGGGCTAGGAGCGACCATGTGACTCTTCACTAGAGCCCAAAGGCATCTTGGTGGGCTTCATCTATATTATCCTCAAGTGCCCTCTGGTGGAAAAGAATAATGCAGGTGGGACAGACCTGCCATTGGTGTCAATCGGCATCACTCCAGCTGAAGTCCATGTAGCTATGTAGATTTACACCAGCTGAGGAACTGGCTTGTTATTTTTGCCACATCAAGTGGTAGAGTAGGAAGGTGAAAATAAACCTAAGCCTGCCTGTTCTTAGCAGGGATTAGAGAGAAAGAGATACCATTGTTCTTACATATGGGAGGTCCTCACGTACTGCAGTGATAAGCACTGATGTAAGAAACTAGACACATCTGCAACGTAAGAAATCTGCAGTGTACATTGCTTAAGACGTTTTTTGTACTGCAGAAGTAAGGAATGCAAGCAGAACATGAACCCTTTATGGGAATTTAATCTAAAATTAAAGTTATAATTGTATGTCCAGCTTTTTACATTTTTGGGGCCAGATCCACAAAGGTATTTAGGTGCCTAAGCCCCATGCTTGGGAACCTAATTCACAGTTTGTGATCCACCAACCCCACAGACACCTAGACTCACTTGGCCCCTGTGTTTACTGGGTATAAGTTACCGAGGTACGTAAGGTTCTGCCTCTGGGCATGCATGCTGCTGCCTCCCTCTAGGTGTCACGATCCTGCCTAAGCCCCAGAGCAAATCACAAACTGAGGAAAGACAGGCTTTCCTCTGCCGGAGGCGTTCAGAGGCCACCCACTGGATTAGGTCCCATTCAAAATCTGGTTCGAGGAGGAAGATTATTGTGATGCCTGCCAGCAGCCAGAGTCCTCACCTGGAACATGGAAGACCCAGGTTCAGTTCTCCCCTCTGCCAGGAGGAGGTGGAAGACTCCTGTTCAAATTCTACCTCTCATAACAGTGTCCTAGCCACTGAGCTATGGGATATTCTCACACGGGCTCTCATCCATCTTTCCAACTGAAGCTGTTCCACTATGGATAAATAATGAAAGAGCGAATGGAGCAGGGTGACTGAACCCAGGCTCCCCTGCACCCCAGGCAAGTGCTCTAACCACTGGACTAAGTCATAGGGTGGGCACCACCGACACCTCTTCCAGCTGTTGCGTGTGGAATTGGCAGTTCCCCACCAAGGTGCTGGCATCTGTGGATCTCATTCTAAGGCACTTCTCTCTCCATTCATTGTATAGGGAGCCTAGGCACCAAACTTGGGCTTTATGGATCACAGTGGTGTTCCTGTGATTTTCTAGTCACCACAGTGCTCAGCGTTGCAATGCTTAAGTCCCTTTGTGTATCTGGGTCTTCCTCATAAATATATTTTGCAGTCACAGTTAGGGACACCAGTTAAGCATCAGGAGAGAGAGAGAGAGTCAAACAAATACAGATCCCAATTTAGAAGAACTTACAGTCTAAAACCTTGACCCTGCAATTTCCATGAGGCATGAGGATAGGTCCATGAGGAGCCCAGAGCAGAACCAGGGCTTAGTTTGTAACAAGCTGCATCAGCTAGATGAGATTTTTAGAGAGGGCGGAGACAAAGGACTTTCAGACAACAATTCAAGAGCCTCTCTCGGCCTTTCATATAAAATCCAGAACAAAGCTGTCCCTCCTTAGAAACCTGGATTGCTAATAATTTCCCGCAACCAAATGGGAAGCTCAACATACACATTTCCATCAGTTTTGCCCACAAGCCCTTGTTTATCATCTCAAAGGCAGCGGGTGCAAATTATGTATGATGGAAAGTGACTTCAAGCTGGGATGTATTGCTGTAGGCCACAAGCCTATGCATGCAATACTTCACTTCGGAATTTGCAAATTGGCTTCAATATTTCGCGTCAAAGTGGGTTGTCAAAGGTTTAACAGACCTATTGCCAAAAAACTACTCTGGGAGATTGTTTTTTTTGATTGAGTCTGTCTTCTGTAAAGTCTCATTTGAATGCTGTTAACACACATCACAGACACTGATGGCACTGAATTATTGAGTGCTGCACACCTATCTTACTTCGATGAAATCTTGCAGATCAAAAGAAAATGTTTATTTCGGACGGATGTCGTTGCAATTTACACAATGCATGATGATGAGAAGGACACCGTGAAATATTATGGGAATCATCTAATAGGAAATTAGTTTAAATCCTTTTCAACAGCCCTTACTCTGACTCATTCATAATGTTGAAGACACAACATACAGCAGATTCCCAGCCTCTTCTATCTTCTGATAACAGTGTCTGGCTGCTGACTCTCAGCCTTTCAATTCATTGATCGTTGTTGTCCTAATATTGTTCCTGCCCATCTCCTCCTATGTTTTGTTATTGCTGAAGGAGCGAATACCGTTAGGTGATATGGTTATCTATGCAATACAACAAATGAGAGGCCTCGCTTTTCGCTGCTAGGTAAGGGGACCAGATAACTCAGGATTAATAATGGGATTCAAAAATTTTTTGCCACTGGTTTGCACCCATTCCTGTTTGATACCAACCAGAAATGGTTACCATCCCATAAATACTGGATGTATGCGGATTTGCCGAGTTCAGTCCATTTCTTACACATTTCCACAGCCAATTAAACTTCAGCTAAGGAGCGAAGTTGGCTTGTGTTAAAAGACTTTCGGATTCTTCAGATGGGATTGGTGCCTTTGCTCAGCCAGGTACAAAGCAGGACAGCAATGCCCCTGGAAGAAGAACCGTAATTGAGCCATTGCCCCAACAACTTCTCTGTACAATGCAGCCCATCTCTGGGAAGCATAAAATAGATAAGAACGAATGGGGAGGAGGGGAAATTGGTTTTTAATGGAGCCAGTTGGGCTAAGACCTGATGGGGAAAGCTGTGTCCAAATGAAAGGGCAACAAACTGCGATGGAGATTATGTAGAATCATCTCCACCAGGAGACTACTCACTCTGACCTAAGGGAGGGCCAGATTTTCAAAAATGCTCAGTGCCCAACATGCTGAACTGTTTGGAAAAGAGGCCACTTTTGTTAGGTGCTTAAATGGGAGCTAAGCTCTTCTGAGAATTCTGGCCTCAGAGTGCGGCTGCATTTCATGCATGCACAACTCATTAAATACACGGATTCATTTAAGACCTCCCTCTTCATTGTCTAATGTTGCTGAAGACCACCCAGGAATGGTGTTTAGTGAGGATGTATTGCTGCAGGAGACGACGTAAAGCTGCCTCTTGCAAGTACCACGTAGTCTATTATTTGGATAGCCCATGCCACCAAATAGTATCTATGTAACAGTGTCCGTCAAAACCTGTTTGCCAAAAGATGTAACATACATCACAGTGTGCGAGGTCTGCTCACAGATCACTAGCTATTACTTGGAGTCACAAATCACAATAACTCTTCTGTTGAAATTGCAAAAGAGAAACTAGAAATGCTCCTAAACTCAATGAGCCATTAAATAGTTGACAGTATTCTTTATAGGAGCCTAGAATAGTTAATTAATCCTACAGTACAGATGGCGAACGTGAATACTTACCACCATCGACTTCAATCAGGATGCCAAGGGCCAGATCTGAAATTAGTATGAGTTGACATAGTAAATTGAGCTAGGTCAATTTTACACCAGCTGAGGACCTGTCTCCCCCCACCCCAAGTGTGATCTAGTGTTCAGAACAAGGGACGGGGGCGGGGGGAGTGGGAGCTATTAGTCAGAACTCCTGGGTTCAATTCCTGACTCTGCCATTAACTTGGGAGTGGGCGCTTATACACTTACAGATGGGTAAATTGATCCAATGCAACAAAAGTTACCTGCCACACAGATTTTATAAAGTGTCAGTTAATTAATGATTGCAAGGCACTTAGATATCCTTGGTTAAAACACATCAACAGTAGAAAGTATTATTATTAATAAAGCCCATAGAAGACAATTATGTGACAATAGGCCACATTTGGCTCTTACTGCTACCCCAGGGTGCTCCCCCGAGTTTAGTAGGGGTAGTATTTGTCCAAAAGAGTGATTTTAAAAGCCTATCGGATTCACTGACTTGGTTTTAAGCATTATGCAGTTGATCTTGTCCCATATAAGTCAACGGGAACAGGATCAGACCCAGCTAAGTTCTTCAGAGAAGGGGATCATGAGAAAGTGCACTCCAGCGCCGACCAAATGCAAATAGCAAAACCCGAACGAGGGGATTTTAAAGAGCTCTGCAGCTGCACGCAACCAGTCAGACAGCACTTGGATGATCCCCAACCCAGTGAAGAGATGTGTGTGCCAAAACTGACCTTTTAAAATGGTTTCCTCGGACAGAGGGGAGCCAAGGGAAAGGATGACGAATACAAGGACTGGGGTTGGCATGTGCTTGGCACCATGTCACTAGATATTGGGGGGGGGGGGAGTGGGAGGGAGGAAGGAAAGGAAAGGAAATATAGATTTGTAAAAAGTGTTTGAGTCATTTCATTCTGAATCTAAACAACGTTTCCCTCCCAATTCAATATTTGGTTATTTTCAATGAAAAAATATTATCTGTAAATGGGTGTTTTTGTGAGAGTTTCTGATTTTATTAATACAGTGGGTTGGGGGTGGGGGAGGGAATGGGCGGGGGAGAAGAGTTTTGAAGGAAGATTTCTAACCGGTTCTGCTAGATATGTATTGTCTCCTCCTTCCATTTGAGGGGCAAGTTTCAAAGTAAATTCTTGCTTGGCAAAACCAGAGATTCCACTAGGGGCCACTGCAGAAATGAAATGTAGTCTCAATATCCATCCAGATAAGAGGTTGCTTCTTGGAGGATAACAGTGCCACTCCTGTAAAAGAAATTGCTTTATTCACAGAGTTCACCCGCAACAGCCATTTCTAAAAGACTGTGCTATTATCATCTCAACTGGAAGGGCAAATTTTTGAAGGTGTTGATTAATGCTTTGTGCACTCCATGACTAAACCTGTTCTCCAGACGTTCGAATTCAGGTAGACAAACTCCTCTAGTTCATATTGTCACTCTTTAGGTTCAAAGATGATGCAACTGTTGATGTGCTAAAGACAGAAAGAACCAACAGCAGTGGTTCTCAACCTTTCCCACAATCGAGGCCTTGCCTACCACACAACTAAGACCCACTCAGAAACTCCCTCCCCGTGTAGCAGTACAGGAAGGGGCAAGGTTGTTGCGACTTCTAGTTTGAGAGTGTCTGCCCCATTGTATTAGGCAGCCAAGTCCATTTCCCTGCACATGTGCAAACAGGTTCCTACAGTCTCTCGCTGGAGCTGAGCTGAAAGAGCTCATTGCCAGATGAAATGGGAACGGTACCAGCCCTTGACACTTTCAGAACTCAACGTGAAACTCATCTCTTCACTTAGATTTCCCTGGATAGTCCTCTCTCACACATCAGCCTCCTCACATTTATAATTTTATAAAATCAATACCTTTAGGTTAATTTTGTGTCAGCAAGACGAGAAAAGACACAGGATTTGTGCTTTCTTCTTCTGGAAGGAAGTCACATACTACAGTGAGAGGCAACCATGAAGAACCCACATAGTCAATTTGCCACATTTTTGTACAGTCCTGTTTTAAATGTCTCAGACAGCGGGACTTCTATCCCTCCCTGTGGGGCACTATTCCACAGCACAACAGATTTCACCGTTAAAGAAAAAACCCCAAACAAACCCACACCACACCTTTGCTGACTCTCATCTTAAAGTGACATTCTTAATGTTCGTCCCATTGCCCCAAATTTAATTCCACTCCACCCCTGTAAGCACTCCCTGTGCCTTCTTGATATTTACAACCAGTTGAACACGTACAGGAATTTTCTTACATCCCTGACATCTAGTTGTCCAAGCTAAAATTACTTAGATCATTTCATTTGCCCTCTTTTGTACCCTGGCTCTCCCCGTTCCTGATCGCACCCACGTTCAGTCTAAACCTGTAGCTCCAAACTAAATGAAGGTTGCATGTAGACTGACACACACTTTGGCCTTCTCCTCCACTACTGAGAAACTGCAGCGTGCTTCCACAGGTAGCGAATTGAGCCTGTTAAGCTGAACACCAACCGGAGATCTACCACAGTTTATACAGCTCTTTTCTTCTTCATGCGCAAGGCAGAAACAAGGTTCTCAAAAGCAGGACTTTAAAGACAAGATGAAGATTCACAACCCACATGTCCATTTACAAATTCATGACTTATAAAACATGCAAGATGTGAAAGTTTTCAGCATTGGAAGCACACTTACGGAACTTGGGATGCTCTCAGCAGGGCTGGGGAAATCCAGTCTCCAGGGAGTAGAATGCTGCCAGACGTGGCCGTGTAAACTTAACAAGCAAATGCGTCCACTTCCAGTTCATCACTGGGGTCGCTACCTCCAGTTCGTCGTGCTCCTCATGCTCAGTTCGCCTCCGATTGCTTTAGAGGACTTTGCACCCCTTTTCCCAACTGCAACAGCAGACTCCTGCACGGGTTCCTGAAAACGAGAAAGGTTTTCCATTTTTTGTAATCCTGACTTCCACGTTGTCACTGGTCAAAGTGGAGATGAAAAGCAGTTGTTGCAAGGAGAGAGCAGCTCTTTTTGCACCCTTCTAATTGCTTCAGACACCTGTGGCAAAGAGACACGTACTCCTCTCATAGGCCAGAGCGAAAGGTGGATACTGTAAGCCTGATTCTCCTCTCACTTATACCTGGGGAAGTAATGTGTAAACCCAAAAAGTCTATGGAGGGTTATAGCAGTTTAAACCCAATACAGCAAAGAGGAGGCTCAGGATAGAATATTTTATACATTTTAAGGCTAGAAGGGACCATCAGATCTAGTCTGACCTTCTGCGTAGCATGGCCATGGCATTTCATCCAGTTACTGCTGTACTGAGCTGTGTGTTTGACTAAAAGCAGATCTCCCAGAAAGGCAGACTGATTTGAAAGTGGACTTCTGCATGATATTCCTGCTGCTGGGTAGTTTGGGGCAAATTCTTTACACCAAAATGTTCAAGCAGCACTTTGGATTTTAGGTGCATTTTGGGTGTGCGCACCCACCTTAAAAGCCTGATTTTCAGATATGCTGAGCACCCAAGGGAAAAAAAAATTCAAGTCAATGGGAGCTTTGGGTGCTCAGCACCCATGGAAGTCTGGACGACAGGGGCTCTTAAGTCACGCCCATGAAGTCAGAGAACACTTCTGAAAACATGGCTGCCAGAATCTCTGTTTGCAAAGTGAGAACAAAAAAGCTTTCCTACTCCATGAGAGTAAGGCAATTTTTTTTAAAAAAAAACAAGGGGGACGCAGCACAGAGCAGCTGGAATTCTTCTCTGACCTACTGGTAATGAACTAGGGCTGATATGAAGGCTTCACAAAAAAAGGGGTTGGGCGGGGGGGTAGTGTTGTGCTATCCCCATATAGACCTGTTGCAAAATCATTCCACTGTTCGACACAACAGGCAACAGGCTGGTACACAAAGACCCAGTTGCTACAGGCCTGGCAAGGGTTATTTTGGCTGTGTTGATTTCCAGGGCTAGTGTTGCCACAAACATCCTGTGCTAGTCAGGGAAATGTTGCTCTCTGCGTGTCATAAATATAAAGGGAAGGGTAAACCCCTTTGAAATCCCTCCTGGCCAGGGGAAAGCTCCTCTCACCTGTAAAGGGTTAAGAAGCTAAAGGTAACCTTGCTGGCACCTGACCAAAATGACCAATGAGGAGACAAGATACTTTCAAAAGCTGGGAGGAGGGAGAGAAACAAAGGGTCTGTGTGTCTGTCTATAGTCTGTCTATATGCTGGTTTCTGTCGGGGACAGACCAGGAATGGAGTCTTAGAACTTTTAGTAAGTAATCTAGCTAGGTATGTGTTAGATTATGATTTCTTTAAATGGCTGAGAAAAGAACTGTGCTGAATAGAATGACTATTTCTGTCTGTGTATCTTTTTTGTAACTTAAGGTTTTGCCTAGAGGGGTTCTCTATGTTTTTGAATCTAATTACCCTGTAAGATATCTACCATCCTGATTTTACAGGGGGGATTTCTTTATTTCTGTTTACTTCTATTTTTATTAAAAGTCTTCTTGTAAGAAACTGAATGCTTTTTCATTGTTCTCAGATCCAAGGGTTTGGGTCTGTGGTCACCTATGCAAATTGGTGAGGCTTTTTATCCAACATTTCCCAGGAAAGGGGGGGTGCAAGTGTTGGGAGGATTGTTCATTGTTCTTAAGATCCAAGGGTCTGGGTCTGTAGTCACCTAGGCAAATTGGTGAGGCTTTTTACCAAACCTTGTCCAGGAAGTGGGGTGCAAAGTTTTGGGAAGTATTTTGGGGGGAAGGACGCGTCCAAACAGCTCTTCCCCAGTAACCAGTATTAGTTTGGTGGAGGTAGCGGCCAGTCCAAGGACAACGGGTGGAATATTTTGTACCTTGGGGAAGTTTTGACCTAAGCTGGTAAAGATAAGCTTAGGAGGTTTTTCGTGCAGGTCCCCACATCTATACCCTAGAGTTCAGAGTGGGGGAGGAACCTTGACACTGCGCATCTCCCAGAGCGCTGTGGTTCTTTCCCCTGGCTTGAGAATACCTGGTCAAGAAGAGGTCGGGACGCGTGCAGAACCCCATTTCTAGCTTCCTCAAAGATGGTGACAGGATCTACAGCAGCAGCACAAGGAGGTGAGCTGCGTTTACTGCTCAGGGTTTGTGATGGGGGGGGTGCAGATCCTAGGGTAGAAGCATTTCATCCATTGTCTAGGGGGAAGTTAGACAAGTTGATAATCTATGGAATTACGGGGTTGGTGACTGCACGACCTAGTGTGAATCCTCCTTCACTGGGGAAAGAAACTTTGCTTCCGGTGTTCTTGTCACAGGGCCCTCACTTCTTGAGCTTCTTAAAGAGACAGTAACTGTTCACTGCCCAACTGTAGGGTGACCAGGTAGCAACTGTAAAAAAGACAGGACGGGGGTGAGGGGTAATAGGCGCCTATATAGGAAAAAGTCCCAAAAAACGGGACTGTCCCTATAAGAACAGGACATCTGGTCACCCTACCCCACTGCCACTTTACTAAGCTACATCTGCAGTAACCATTCGAGGCTTTTACAAAGTCTTGTGGTCTGTCAGTCCATGAGGAATTGGGCCCAATGGCATCAATCCACAGATAAAATAGCTAGAGATTTCAACCAGCTCTAAGAATCACCTATAATCATTATTTTACATTTATTAGTAAATATCTACTTTGCTGGGCTGTTGAAATGATTAATGGTGCAGAGTGCTGGGAAGACAAAGCACTGTATTAATGGCTAGATATCACCAATTGTGTATATAAAACGTGCAGTATGTACGTGACCTAGCTCTCTATCTAGTCTCTTGTCTCATTCCCTTCCCCCTCCAGTTCAGTATGGTATCCCCTTCCCACGCTGATTCCCCAAGCCATCCCCTTCCTTTTTTTAAGTCCCACCTAAAAAGTAATCTTCCACAGTCCCTCCTTCCCCGCAAAACAAATATTGTCGCAAAGTTACTCCTTTCTCTGGGGTCCCTGGCTTCTCGGTTTCTTCTAGAAGGCCTTGATCCTGCAAACACTTATGCATGTATGCAACTTTACTCAATGGGACCATTCGTGTGCTTAAATTGAGACGATGCTTCGGTGTTTGCATAATCAGGGGCCTTAGACTATAAACTGTGCGGCAGGCAGTATCTTCATTCTGCTTCTTGGGTGCATTGTGAATACCTAGCAAATACGATAATTCTGGCCCCAATCCTGCAAATTGCTACGTATCTGAGTAACTTCAAACATGAGTCAATATATGCATTCAGGTGGTCCGATCTGAGTTCTCTACATGCACAAACACATTGTCTCCACTTCCACATATGTGCACGCAGTCCCATAGGCTGCAATCTTGCAAACGCTTACCCATGAGTAATTTTACTTGTGTGCACAGCTACTCACAAACTACTCAGGAGGTGAGAGTATCTCACTCAAGGTGGATTATGAGCTGAATCAGCTACTGGGGACTCTGGGCCACCCTGAAATATGCTGCACGCTTGGTGGCGGAGCTCTGAAAGTTGATTAGAAAAAAATGGCGGCTTACGTTTAGTTGCATGTACAATAGGTTTTCAAAAAGAAAACAGGTGCTTGAACGGAGTCGATTTCAGGCCCCCTTCTGTGATTTCACTCCCCTCTCTGCTATGGAGTCTATACAGAGCCAACTGCCAGAACATGCTTGTAGAAATATATTTGCGAGAACAAACAGCTGGAGGCAAACTGCTGCATCCAAGGACCTTGTGTGGATTCTGCACCATTCCTTGGAGGATTTATTCTTCCTCCCAAATTTAGAGACGTGGACTTGGGGGGACAAGACCTCGTTTCCATCCATTTCATGGGAAACTCTAGCCTGAAGCCACTCATTTGAAATATATTAATAGACTTGGGCCATTTTAGATGATTGGGTCAGAACAACAGAGAGAGGAGAAATTAGAACAAAAAAAGACTGAAGGAAAAAGGGTCAAATCATATTTTCAGGAATATTGTTGGAGGCTCTGAATTTTGAGTAACAGAATTTGGGCATCAGCTAATATTAGAAAAGTGGAACAGAATTCTGCCCTGGCCCTGATTCGGGAAGTTTAACTTTAAGCACATCAGTCCCTGTGACTTCAAATGGGACTATTCACATGCTTAAAATTAAGCACATTTTTTAAGTACTTTAACCAGGTATAAATCCACTGTAACACTGTAGCTCAATGGGTTTGCTTACTGGTATTCTATTTTCTGCTTTGCATTATATTCTGCTTTATGATATTCAGCAGTAATGCAAGGAACCTACAGGCTTGTATCCTGTAAGACATCGGCTTCAGCAGTTAGCAGGAGGCTTGAGGCCTTCGAACTTTGGCATAGATAAACTTAGGCAACTCATAGGTTTTGGGGAACTGGAAGTAGAATGGAGGGGGCAATTTTGTCCATAATGACATCAGCCAACCACAGAACATGAACTGACATCAGCTTCTGGAAGGTTTCAGACGGAACATCCGACCGCAAGAGTGCCATGGCAACAAAATGATGTATGTGATAAGGGGGTGAAATCAAATACACTAACCTATAGAAGAAAGGCAACTTAACATCGGTAAGGGAAGGAAACACAAATAAGGAAGAGGGGAGAAACCACTGTTGACTATGCATTAGACATCAGTGTAACATATTATAAAAGTGGCATCCCAGACTGGGGGCAGTAGGAGAGAGAGCCCTTAGGAGCGGCCTGAATGACAACCACTGGTGAGGAAGGTGATGGTGATGAGGAAGATAATAGCCAACATTTCAGGTTGTTCGGCAAGGGATGGTGTGAGTATGGTGTGACATTACGCCCCATATTCATCATAGAAATATTGCTATATGAATTTGGCATAACTAAGATGGGTCATGCGAGGTATCGTTGGAAAGGTGATGATTTACTGAATGTGATTATCCAGTTTGTATGCATGTATATTTCCAGATCTGAAGTTAGAAACATTGACGATGTAATAATTACAACTGTGTTTTCACCTGGGGAACGCCCACCAGACAGTATGCAAACAGCCTGGATGGGCCATTAAGAATGACAATAGGACTTTGAAGATACTAATCTCCCTCCTTCCTGAAAAGTTTCCTGGGATGCTGCATTGACACTGCAAGGTAATGTGATCATGTCACCTGGTACAGGATAACATCTTAAAATGCTGGTATTTTTCCATGGGATGGGAAACAAAGGATTCCCGCCATATGGAAATCCTATTTAAGGCTGGGGAGTGAGTTAATCTAGGCTCTTCTCCACTGCCTCCCTGCCCAAGAAGGAAGAGTGATGAAAACACCTGAAGAAATAAAGGAACTAAGCTGGGGAAGGTAGGGGCTGAGCCCAGGCGAGAAAGGTCAGCCTGTAAAAGGAGATTTAAGCTGCAAGTGATGCAGTTTACCTTCAAGAAACTCTGCAACCTGCTTGAAACAACATTTAGGGTGAAAAATTATTATTTGTAACAAGTATTCCCTAGTACAGGAGCTTCATTTGCGTGTTGTGTTTTATTTGTTCAGTAATCTGCTTTGGTCTGTCTGCTATCCCTTATAGTCACTTAAAATTTACTGTTTGTAGTTAATATATTTGTATTTTGTTTATTCCCAACCCTAGGGTGACCATCTGTCCCGCTTTTAAAGGGACAGTCCCTTTTTCTTATATTGGCACCTATTACCATCCCCCACCCCATTTTTCCACAGTTGCTATCTGGTCACCCTTCCAAAACCAAGTGTGTGCAATTCATAACTGGGGGGGGGTGTGGCATGGGGGGGGGAAGAGAAGTTGTGCCTATCTTCCTCCACACTGAGTGAATTTCAAGAGCTTATGCTGTATACATCTCTATACAGCGCAAGACAATATAATTTTGGGTTTACACGCCCGTGGGTGTGTGCACCAAAATGCTGGGCAACTCCCCGAGCTGAGTCCTGCCACACAGAGCTGACTGCAGACTGTGTGTGATTCTACAGCTGGGTGCGTCCCTATCTGTGTGTGCGTGCTGGAAGGAGGCTTGAGAGCCTGTCACAGCAGCACAGAGTAAGGGGAACCCAGGCTGGCTCAGTGGGACCCCAGCACATCAGGCGGCACCCCGGAAGGGGGGGTCCAACCCATCGCATATGGATGTTCAGATGTACTTCTTGTATTATCTCCATCTACTGTACTGAGTTAGAGTGTGTGCGACTTTGCTAAATGAATTAATAAATTTATTTGTAAATATGCAAGAGTTCCTAAAGTGTGAGTTTTGCACCTGTGCACATTGGGGTTCCCAACTATATAATAATTATAATAATACTGGGCCTGCTCTTGGGACAAGAGCCTGTCAACCCTTAAAGCGATAACGTGGAATTTTTATTCATCATCTTTAGATCAGGCTACAAACACCACTGATGTCAATGGTGGTGTATTTATTCCAGTGTAAGCGAGAACAGACTTTGGGCTTTGATCTTATAATTTCAGATAGTTAAGTGATCTTTTACCAGTACTAAAATAATAGTTACAAAACCAAGCTGAAAAAAGGAATAGATTTCCTGTCTTCATATCATTACTTCGAATCTCAGCTGTTTCCAGTGAGAAGGGTCCTGATGCTGAAATCAGTGGAAACATTGAAAGGGTTCTGTGAAACCCATGTGAATCAAAAAACAGGCAGTTCTGCCTTTCAGAAGAACCAACTTAAAGGCTTGGTGATTAGAGTATGGGAGTGGGAAGCAGAACTCCTGAGTTCTCTTTCCTACTCTCAGTGTGGGCAAGTCGCTTCACCTCCATGCCTCAGTTTACCCACAGCCTGTTTGTTTGCCTCCTGGCATCCTGAGTAGCCATTTACTGAGTGCAAAGTAGGTGTAAGACACAATCTCACTGTGGAGTTTTATACTCCCCTTGCCTGGGTGGAAGGCCGTGGAAAGCAGACCTTCCCCATCTGTAAAAGGGAGCTAACACTTCCCTAAGACCTATCTTTTCGAAAGTGCTCTGACACTCAGATTCTCAGCTGCTGCAATCTGCACAGCTCTGTTAATGTCAGTGGAGCTATGCCAGTTTAAAGCAGCTGACGATCTGGCCATGGTGGACCACAAGTGCTACATTCTAGTTTAGATTGGTGCAAGAGATGGCAGAATCAGCCCCTGCAAGTGCCAGATATTATGGTTGCTATATTCTCCATGTGTACCAAGTTTTCGGACTCTCTGCCGAGGCTGTCAAAGGGGCGAGTTGGACACCTGATTTGATTTTCTCTTCCTACAGACATATCCTCATCCCAGGCGCAGTGACAGCAGATAACATTTGTTAAACAGTGCAAGAACAACTTAAAGCCATGGCACCTGGAGAAACTACCTGAGCCAAAATAAAAACCTTTGTAGCAATGCTAGGAGAGGCAATGCCAGTCAGCTATTATTGCCTTGACATAAGTCAATTAAAATCTTGAGTTGCACAGCAATAACTTCCCATTGAACAACAGCAACACAAAATGGTGTCTTGACAAGCCAGAGACTAGCTTCAAATTCCTTTGTACTCAAGAGAACAGAATGCAAACACTGCTCCGCTGATCAGGTCACAGTGGTGGCAAGTTTTGAGTATTTTGGAGAGAGACAAGATGACTTTTCAGAACAGATGCCTCTGGAGAAAGGCGGTAAGCAGAGGGAGGAAATCAGAATGACATTATGCAGCCAAGTGTGGGGAAAGTAACAAACGCAGACCTGCAGAATTAGAATGTCAACTCTGAACCTTCTATTATGGAAGATATATTCCAAACAGCTCCGTTCCCTTTCTGGAACCGAAAAGAGATGGTCAGGATTTCAGAGAGAGTGGGCGTGGCTCTGTAATTCAAGAGATCATAACTGTGCCTTCTGGCCTTAAAAATCAATTAATCTATGAATGAACAAGCCATAAAATTGCACCAAGTGATGCCTGAATCAAGCCCATAACTCCTGGGTGGAGCTTTTAGAAAGACAACAGCTCTTGATTTAAGAACTTTCAAGGGACAGACAATCCACCTCATCCCTGGGTAAGCTGTTCCCATGGTTAATTACCCACACAGTTCAAAATCTGAACTTAAATTTCCTAATCGGAATTTGTTTCGCTTCAGCTTCCAACCATTGGATCTTGTTATGGCTGCGTCAGATCAATTAAAAAACCTTCGGCTATTGGGGATCATCTCACCATGTAGGTATTTATAGAGAGCGATCAAGTCACCTTTTAAAGGGCCATTCTTTAAATAAAGGGACTAGGGACTTGAGCTTAACACTAACCTAAGCCTTTTAGGTTAGATTTCCAAAAAGCAATTAAGATGTCCATCTCCCACTGAAAGTCAATGGATGCTGAGGCCCAGATGCTCAAAAGTATTTAGGTACTTAACTCGCAGAGATTGCCATGGCAGTTAGGCACCTAAATACCTTTGAGGATCTGAGTCCCTAACTCCGCCAATGTCCACAACAGCATAATGGAACGTAAAATCATCATTGAACATGGAGTCTCAGACAGGTGATGCGGTGCCCAGTGAAATGGAGAGGCCTAAAAGAAAGTGATCTTTTTCTTTAAATGCCAGGCTGCTTCCTTGCTCTCCGGCCGATGGCTGCTTTTGAAATCCTGTGCTTATCTTTTCCCTCCCTGTTTCTGGTAAATTGAACTGCCAGACACCACAAGCAGCACAAGGGTTTCCAAACCGATCAGGAGGAAAGTGACGAAGATCAAGGGACAGCGGTGAAATATCAGGACTTCTAAGCCCCTCAGTGAGGTTGTCAGGACAGAGAGTCTATTACTGGATGTTTGGTCCTGTTATTCATCCAGCAGTGAATACAGTTGATGTTGCGAGAACAGAGAAGGGAGGTAAAAAAAAGCAGCCACCCTTCAGCACCAGCTGTTCCCAACTGATAGTCAATAACAAAACTTGCAGAGGAGAAAGACACCACTGTGGAGAATTTAAAAATAGACTATGAAATGATATATCCGGGGAGCACAGAGGAAAACAAACCCGGTTATGGAAAAAAAAAAAAGATTGCAATGGAAAGAACTCTAGAACGTAAGAATGGCCATAGTGGGTCAGACCAAAGGTCCATTCAGCCCAGTATCCTGTCTACCGACAGTTGCCAATGCCAGGTGCCCCAGAGGGAGTAAACCTAACAGGTAATGGTCCAGTGATCTCTCTCCTGCCATCCATCTCCACTCTCTGACTGACAGAGGCTAGGGACACCATTCCTTACCCATCCTGGCTAATAGCCGTTAATGGTCTTAACCTCCATGAATTTATCTAGTTCTCTTTTAAACCCTGTTATAGTCCTAGCCTTCACAACCTCCTCGGGCAAGGAGTTCCACAGATTGACTGTGCACTGTGTAAAGAAGAACTTCCTTTTATTTGCTTTAAACCTGCTGCCCATTAATTTCTTTTGGTGACCCCTAGTTCTTATATTATGGAACAAGTAAATAACTTTTCCTTATTCACTTTCTCCACACCGCTCATGATTTTAGATATCTCTACCATATCCCCCCTTAGTCTCCTCTTTTCCAAGCTGAAAAGTCCTAGCCTCTTTAATCTCTCCCATTCCAAACCCCCTAATCATCTTAGTTGCCCTTTTCTGAACCTTTTCTAAAGCCAGTATATCTTTTTTGAGATGAGGGGACTACATCTTTACGCAGTATTCAAGCTGTGGGCGTACCATGGATTTATATAAGGGCAATAAGATATTCTCCGTCTTATTCTCTATCTCTTTTTTAATGATTGCTAACATCCCGTTTGCTTTTTTGACTGCCGCTGCACACTCGTGGAGTCTTCAGAGAACTATCCACGATGACTCCAAGATCTCTTTCCTGATTAGTTGTAGCTAAATTAGCCCCCATCATATTGTATGTATAGTTGGGGTTGTTTTTTTCCAATGTGCATTACTTTACATTTATCCACGTTCAATTTCGTTTGCCATTTTGTTGCCCAAATCACTTAGTTTTGTGAGATCTTTTTGAAGTTCTTCACAGTCTGCTTTGGTCTTAACTATCTTGAGCAGTTTAGTATCATCTGCAAACTTTGCCACCTCACTGTTTACCCCTTTCTCCAGATCATTTATGAATAAATTGAATAGGATTGGTCCGAGGACTGACCCTGGGGGAACACCACTAGTTACCCCTCTCCAATCTGAAAATGTACCATTTATTCCTACCCTTTGTTCCCTGTCTTTTAACCGGTTCTCAATCCATGAAAGGATCTTCCCTCTTAACCCATGACAACTTAATTTACTTAAGAGCCTTTGGTGAGGGACCTTGTCAAAGGCTTTCTGGAAATCTAAGTACACTATGTCCACTGGATCCCCCTTGTCCACATGCTTCTTGACCCCTTCAAAGAACTCTAATAGATTAGTAAGGCATGATTTCCCTTTACAGAAATGATGTGTATAAACCATGCCCAATGTGTTATGGGCCAGATAATTGCTTGCATGCTCAAGGGCTAACCAAAGAGAACCAGTCAGAACCAAGGGCCACATTTATGGAAGTATTTAGGCACCTGAAGATGCAGATGGGGACCTAGTGGGACTTACAAAAGCATCCGAGTTAGACACCTCCTGCCCATGGAAGTCAAGGAGAGTTAGGCTCCTAGTGGCATTTGCAGAAGTGCCTATGCACCTGTTTGCATCTTTAGGAACCTAAATACCTTTGTAAATCTGCCCCCAAAGTGGATTAGGTGGGCACAGAAGGTGATACTGGGCTCTGTATGCTCAGACCTAATGCCTACGCTACTGGTGATATACATGGGCAAATAGCTTTGTATGATAGCACCGTCCAGGTCCCAACCTCAGTTGGGGCCCACTGAGCCCAGTGATATAAGCACACAGTGAGACAGCCCTGTTCCCAAAGAGCATAACATTTAAGTCGTTAAGAAAAACAAAGGGGAAATAGACGGACGAGAAGGAAAGTGATTTTCCCAAGGTCATGTAGCAGATCAGTGGCAGAGCTGGGATCAAAACCCAGGTCCCCTAGCTCCAAGTCCAGTGCCTAGTCGCCTCCTTTGGAACATTGGGAATTAAACCTTGTGCACCAACACTAGTGGCCAAGCCAAGTCTCATCAAACCAGAGCAGGAAGCGGGTAAAAGATGAGTGTCCTCTCTCTCGTTTGCTCAAACCACTGCAGCACAAGTTCAAGTCAAAGGGTTTTTGGGGGTGCAATATTACTGTCGTGAAGTAGCTTGAGCTATCTGACCCAGCAGTTTTCAGAGCGTGTGGGTGTGAGTGAGAGAAAAACCCTATTAAAGGGGGCTTTGAGATGTGCAATCCAGAAGTGGATTTGCCCAAATTCGGGAGGGATGGTGTCTGTCTGTTCAGTTCTGGGCTCATTCATCAAATTTTGAGGTTTCTGAATTTAGACACGTCTTTTATGCGCATATATACACACATCCGTGTGCATGCACATATGCTCAAACTATTGTAAAAAAGGAAGATCCAGTGGTTAGGGAACTAGCCAGAAACTTCAAAGACTCAGGTTCAGTTCCTGGCTCTGGCATAGATTCCCACTATGATGCTGGGCAAGTCAGGCCCAAATCCATAGGAAGATTTAGGTGCCACTGAAGTCCTCAAAACTCCTGTTCAGCTGCCAGCTAACCCAGGAGATGCCTAAATTTCCACTTTTACTGTCCCCAGGGTGCCGTATTTTCTGCTGCTGGGCACATGCACTTCCAGCTCAGTCCTGACGGCAGGCACCTGTCTCACGCCTAAGCCTCACCAAGATCCTCCACGCATCTCTCTCTTCTGTGAGGCCTCATCAGAAGGGGTGCTCTGAGCACACCTCACAAAATCAGAAGGAGGAAGTAGGCTCCCTTGTAGCCATTTGCCCAGAGGTTAGGGCACTCACCTGGGATGTGGGCTAACCTGGTTCAATTCCCCCTTTTCTGCCTGATGCCGAAAAGGGATTTGAATTTGGGTTGTCCTCCCAATACAAGTGAGTGTCCTAAGCACTGGGACAGAGTCATTATCTCTTATTCTTGCCCCGCGCATAGTTAATTATGTCAATACAATGGAACAGCTTTAAGGGGAGAAATTGAGGCACCTCCCCCAGAATATGCCCGAGTCCAGTGGTTAGGGCTGTAATCATTTAAAGTTTTCCACTGCAGTGTATTTAGATGCCACTTACTTTTATTTATGGTTAACATCCCTTAGCAGCTTATTATTACATCCCTTTGCTCCTTTTAAGCTGCCCATCATCATGGATAAGTAGAACCGCTTTAGGGCTGTAAGGAGGCCTGTATTTGGAAGTAACTATGCATGAATCTTCCCAAACTGGTTCCACTCATCTAGGGTGACCAGCTGTCCCATTTCTTGGGACTTTTTCTTCTCTAGGTGCCGATTATCCCCCACCCCCTCCCGTTTTTTCAGTGTTGCTATCTCTAGTAAAAAAGCAGGCATCTTAACATGTGCATCCCCCCACCGGTGCCACCTATACTCCAGATACAGAGAAGGACACTTTCCAGGTTTTTCTGAATATTGTATCTGGCATCAAGGCCTAAGGTAAGTCCAGATGAGAAACACGTTGAATGAGCCAGCAGAGATCTAATGCCTCCAGCCTTATTTGGTCTCATCTCCACAGTTGTCTGTTTCTGATGAAAAATTTGTGCTTGATTTCATGGTGGCTGCTTGCAAAAAGTCACCAAGTTTCATGGGTTAGGGGGAAAAAATGGGGCAAGCAGTGATTTAATTAGGATTCCGTAATAAAGTAGCCATCTTCAAATGGTTGCTTGGTGTATTTGAATTCAAAGGGCCCCAGTTGCCATAATATGCTTTACATCTGCTGAGTGCGTTGAAAGCTGGTGGAAAAGGTAAAGGCTGACAGCCATACAGCCCAGAGTGATGACTCCCTCTTTCCCCCGAAATGGACACACTGCGGTGTTGATGGGCTTGATCCTGCTCCCATTCAAGTCAATGAAAGCTGTCCTGTTAGCTTTAATGGCACAGGATCAAGACTTATATGCCTCAGCCCTGAAGTGGTCTTTAAAGGCCACCTCGAGTATAGGAACAGCCACTGTAGGCAATGTGTCCCTGTGTTCCCAATCAGCGGTCTGAGCCTGGAAGCCAGGGTTTAACAGATTATTGTTTTAAGGAATGAGGTCAAGCCCATGAGAAATCATTTTAATCTTCACCCTTTTTTAGCCTGATTGAGGCCTGGTAGACCAGTCTGCTGGTAGCACAGCAGACTGGGACTCAGGAGACTGGGGATCTATTCCTGGCTTTGTCACTGGTCTGCTGGGTGACCTTTGGCAAATCATTTCCCTTCTCCGTGCCTCAGCTTCCCTATCTGTAAAATGGGGATAATAATGTTACTGACCTCCTTTGTAAATCAGTTGGAGATCTACTGCTGAAGTGTGTTGGAGAAGAGCTAGGACTTGTTGGTACTTTAACTATCCTCAATGAGGGTGCAAGACCCAGGCATTTTAACTCCTGGTCTCTGCCCCACTTCTCCCACCGACATATTTTCTGTATTGCACCTCTGGAGGAGGGAATATTCAGCTTCCATTCAGTGGCCTCTCAGTTGGGATGGTCAGCAAGGTGGGGACAATTGATACCAAACATATGGCTGGTTTTTACAGGGTGCTTTTTTCCCCCTGGTGTCTCATTTACTGAATCAGACTGAGCCTCCCAGCTCCCTCCATAACCACCAGTGACAATTAAGTGGCTTCTAAACTTAAGATAGCTGAGGAATCCACCACCTCAGAATAGAAATTAGGGTCAGGGTTTGGCTTAGAGTCCAGAAGCTTGTGGCTGGCTCCCAGTCCTGTCCCCAAACCTTTAGCCTTCCCATCTCTTTCAGTGTCTTATCTCCATCGAAAGATCCGTTGCACTGATTTCTACCCCCATCTCATAAAGACGCCTCTGAGAGAGTATTTTCACGCCCTAACATGCGCCCACAAGGCAATTCCCTAGGGAGGCACCTACTCCCTGACCCGATATAAGGGCTTTACCCCTCTCACCTCCTGCATCTGCTGATTACTCACTGCTGTCAGCCTCTGGCAGGACTTGAAAAATTTTGGTGGTTTGTTGTGGAGAGAACATGGAAAAAACCATAACCAGACCCTTAAGGAAAAAAAAACCCAGTCACTGTAGCATCCCTTTTCTAATTTCTCATTAGCTAGACTATCAAAGCCTCAGCTAACCCCATCTTTCTGTACCACCGCTCCATAGGCTCCAGCCCCTAATTTCATTGAAGTGATATAAAAATAATTTCTGACAAAGGTAAGGAAGCCTCCACTTTCCAATCACCTTTGTCTTCTAGCAATTTTTATACTCTCCTGCTAGGCACAGTGAGCTTTTCAAGTGAAACCAGCCTGATTATATCAGAATACTACAAATTGAATTACTCAAAACTCTCCTAGAGAGAGAGCGCTCGTAGAACTCCATGTTTGGACAGAAACCGGAACAGATGGGAAAGCGCTACCAAGCGCTGTATTAACCCTGCTGTTCTCTGACAGGTGGCCAATGCCACATTCAGAGTACAGTTCTAAAAATAAAACTCTGAAACACAAGATATTCCAAGGCTTATAATTTTTTATATATGTAACAGGGAGATAGATGGCCACTTGGTGACAGGCTTTTGCTAGGATTACAACCAGTTTCTTCTCTGGGTATACAAGCATTTTAGTTTCTGAGGCGGTCTGGACAGATCAAGTCTTTTTTTAAAAAAGGCAGAAGTTTCAAAGCAGATTGGCTGCCATCAGTCCATTACAGCTGAAATACTGTTTCTGTTGCCTTATTATGTACATAATAATGAGAAAGGGAGTGAGATTAGGGCCATAGCTGGAGTGTGGAAAAGGGACCATAGACCTGGGGATAGATCCATAACGTTCTAGTTACTGGTTAATAGATGACCTGACCGTGAGGTGCTGAAAACAAGAGATTCCATTGGGTTCTTAGAGACTCCTGAGTGCTCAGGACCTTTGAAAGTGAGCCAATTAGCTGCCAGCTAAGAAACCCATCTATCCCTAGTGGCTGGTCAGGTGAAAGACCTATTTTCGTGGTTGCGCTTAAATACCGTGGTTGAAGGTTTTCAAAGCGGACAAAGTGAATTGGATATCTATTTCCTATTAAGAATAAATGGGAACTGAACATCTAAATTCCCCAGAGTGATTTGAAAGTCTCAGCCCATAAGAAGCAGCGTTGAGTAAGAACCAAGGAAGGATTAGATATAGATGGATGGATGCAAACAGGTTACAGAAGGATTTGATCTGAAATGGATTAATATAAACAAGGTTCAAGAGTGTTATGACTTGTACGGAGTTCCTGAAGGATCCACTTCGTGAATGGTTTAACTGGGAATTACAGCAGCTTTCAAAACAAAGCCATGGGCTGGTACTTCCAATATTCGGTTCTCGGTTACACAGTCATCGATGGTCACTATGGAAGCGTGCTAGTAGAATTTAATGGGGTTGAAAACATGAATTACTCTAAAATGATTCTACAGAATTTAACAGAAAATCAGATGCGGTCTCTGTTTTTAGAATCATCCTACAGAAGGAATGTAATTCTCTATTATATTCTAGAGAATGGTCCCAAAGCCGTACACCTACATTTTTATGACAGAGTGATGATTGTGATTGCCTTGGCTTTTCAACATCCAACCTGAGATGCTCTGAAGGGACCTGATTTTGGGTCCTCTGATGGTCGGGCTTCTTTCAGTGGCTCAAGGTGGACTCCTAAAAGTGGAAGCGCCCCAATTCACGAGAGTTACTTCTGAAAAAATATAGGCCCTATACAATAGGTATGAGTGCCTATTAAATACTGTGAGACTTTCCCATTAGGAGTGAGCCAGGGCATCAAGAGCGGAGCGGATTGCCCTGTCAAAACGGGTTTCTCTGGCAAGCTGCCAAAACGTGAGGCTGGCAGAGGAGCACTGTCCAGTATGGATCCCATACTCATTACTACGGTATCCAAGCACCTGGTAGGTTATCCACTCACCTAAAGAATTCCATTTGGCCAGACTCTCAAGCTGAAGGGTTTGTTCCCGCAGCATGGAACAAGGATATTTTATTTGGAATACATGTGGTTTTAACCTTAAAAGCTTGTGCTGAAGGTATTTTGGCATCAGGCTTATCCCAGCGTCCGAACAAAACAATCTGATCAACAAGACAATGATTTACATGAAACTACAATAGGTACAGTGCAGGATTCTGCTAGGTGCATGTAAGGCCCCAATCCTGCAATGAACCCCGCGTGTGCCTATTTCTACTGTTTGCAGAAATCAGAGTATTTGTACATTTGGTTCACATAGTGATCACCCCCCGCCCCCCAAACAAACAAAGCAAGCTCTGTTCTTCATTCTTGAAGCTAAGAGACCCAGGCTAATTGTTTCAAATTACCTTTCAACTGTCCCAGATGAGATAAGATGGCAGGAGGCAGAGGTAAATCACACCACTGCTTATTTGCAGCCTCACAGTTAAAGAAGAAGAAATTCAGTGCTAATTAATATTTAGAAAATGCAAAAGTTGTCATCTTAAATCAAGCTGAAACACAACCACAGTAAGTGCTTACTTCAGCAAAACACCATTGAAATGCTCAGTGTTAGTGAACTGCCTGCTTATTTATTCAACTAATTGACCGTCAGTACTGACAGAATTCTATTACCAGAGAGTTAAGATGGCACTGAATTCTAATTTGTAGTAGGGCTGCACTCAGGGAACACTGGTTTGAGTTCGACTTATTTTCAATGGCAGAATTATGAAGCCAAATGTGTAACACAGCTGACTTCAATGGAGTTACAGCAAAGATGGATTTGGCCTCACGCTTGTGAGACTACTGTGACGGGTTCCCCCCCAGGGTGCCACTTGCAACTGGGGTACCCCTGAGCCCGCCTGACCCACCAGCCTGGGCTCCCTTTACACTGTACTGCTGCGATAGGCTCTCAAGCCCACTCCAGCACACATACAGAGCAACATAGCTGGGGATAGCACAGACAGCCTGCCTGATTACATAGCCAGGGAGTCTGGGTGGGTTTGTAGTCATTTTTAGCATGCTAGCGTGAGTGGAGCTCGTTGGTGTTTCTCTGTTCAAGCCAGGGAAAGCATACTCCCAGCTGCAGTGTCGACATATCCTCAGCACATGGCCGATTTACACCGCAGCTTGCGCAAACAGGGCATGTCTACACAAATACTTGAAATGACTGGCCCAAAGTCACCGTGGCAGAGCTGGGAATCAAACGCGGGTCTCCCATATTCCAGGCTAGCACCCTAACCATCAGACCATCCTTCCTCCTCTTTGATTCTGTAGTGACTTACAGGACAGTTCCTGAATCACCAGTGAATCAGACTACAACTTCCTCCTGCATTTTGATTTTCTCTTTTGTGTCTCCCTCAGAAGTACTAACCAGGTTCCTTTGTGAAATCCGACAAGATCACAGCCCAGGATGGCATCTCTGCTTTGGAGATGTTCCACTTCTAATCCACACTAATTAACAATGTTCATGTTTCATTACAGTAAACACATCTCAGAATCTCTCTCTAAAATGGCCTTTATTAAATCAAATCTACCAAGCAACAAGGCACACTGCAACTGCATCCTTCTGATAAAGCCATGTTTGAGGGGATTGTCTCTGCTTTTCATTACAAAATAAAAGCAGAAAATAAACCACTGATACAGTTGCAAAAACAAGGGGCTTAAAAAGCTCATTAAGGCAGAGCTTGGCACCGTCATTATAATGTATTTGTCAAGGTTAATTCTGTGTTGAAACAAATGCCATTAGCACTGTCTCGGTAATCAATATGCTCCCTGTGTTTGCCTGCAACATAGAAAGGGCGGGGGAGCCTACATGAAGTACAAGTAGTTAGACTTGTCTATTTACAAAATATCCGTACTTGAGTCATTAGGGGACATGTTGTACCATTCTCAGCCATGAACCTTGTCCATGAACCAGGCTTAACAAGTCAGACTTTCCTATTGATTCTACTGCACTTGGATCAAAAACCACTGAAGTAACCACCGAAGTTTCAGATCAAATACCAAAATGATGAAGCCCTTGATAATGGTGAAAGGGACTGGAAACAGAGTTGAGCACAAGCAGTCAAGATCCCTGGGATTAATTTTTAGCTCTTTCCCTGACTGACTGTGTGACCCTGGACAAATAACTTTACCTCAGTTTCCACAAACTACAGATAATTAACGGAGCGGGGGAAGTATGTTTCTCTTTCTTTATATTTTACACACACACACACTTACTTGTAAAAACTTTAGAATTTATTCACACACACTCCCCTCCAGAGTACAGAGGCTTAAACTTGAGAGTTACTGCAGAAACATATACTGATTTGCCGTAGGAGGCAGGGGGACTGAGAAGCCATTCAAGCACAATCAGTTCCTCAACTTTACCCCACTCAGATTTGAATCCCTGAAGAGATATTTACCGTGTGTGTGTGTGTGTACGGAAAACCCCACAAGAGAGCACACTGTGTAGATCTGCTTTGTAACAGAGTGTGCGATCAAATCAAATGGCAGATGTCTCCACATATGGGCAGAGTGGTTAGATATGCTCAGTTTCATACACCATAGCTTCATAAGTGTTTTCAAAGCACTTGGCTTTCATCTGAGGCCCTCATATACAGCCTACTCACAGGGACTGGCCTACTGGTTATTCTGTGCTAGCAAATTATAATAAAAACCCACATTCAAGCAGCTTAACAGGAAAGACAGCAAGTCCAGTGGTTATAGCACTCACCTAGGACTTGGGTGACCTGGGTTTGATTCCCTGGCTGGCTAGAGATTTCCTGTGTGAGTGAAGGCAAGGCAATTAGTCTCTCTGTGCCTCAGTTCCCTATCTGTAATATTGTTTTCATAATAATTCTCTCCCACATAAGTGACAATGTGAGGCTCTCAGATCCCATGATAATAAGTATGATTAACAGATAAGGTTATTTAATAACTAACCCCATTTTTTACACTAAAAAAAGTCCATCGGGATGGGGGGAAATCACATATACTCCGATATTCTTCAATTCAAACCCCTCTTACTTATTATTCAATTTACAGGCATAGGTGCTGGAACTCAGGCTGCTTGTGGGGGGCTGCCGCACTCCCTGGCTTGATGTGGTTTCCATCACATCCAGGGTTTACAAGTTTGGTTCAATGGCTCTCAGCACCCCCACTAGACAAATTGTTCCAGCACCCCTGTTTACAAGTAAAAAAATAGGCTTCCATCAGAAGTCCTCAGCAGACTGTAATCAAATGAAAGTAAGGTCTGGAAATGCTGCAAGACAGAACTGAAGGGCACTGGCAGAGGTGTGGGTGGGAAAGGAATAGAAGGGTGCTTTGCAGGCAGTCTGAAGGCAAATCTCTGGAGGGGTCTCACTTATTGGTCATGCAGATCAGGATTGAGGTACATTCGAAGAGAGGTTTGGAAGAAGTTCAGGGCCTGCTCATGCTCCCATTGAAGGAAGGTAGGTCTTTTGGTTAAGGAACTTAGGAGAACTGGGTTCAACTCCCAGCTCTGCTACAGACTTCTTGAGTGACCAACTGAAAACCAGACACCCCAGCACTAGCCTGGTTCTTAATGCAGGATCAGGGCTTTAAGCTCTTTGTGTGTCTGTTCCAAATCTGTAAACCGAGGATAATTCTACTTTCTCCTCCTCCCCCTCCCCCGGCCCCAGCCCTCACACTTTGTCCCGATTCTCTAAGCTCTTCAGGGCAGGGACTGTCGCTCACTAGGTACAGCACCTTGCACAACGAGGGCCCATGCTCTCCAACTGAGACCTCTCGGCATTATAACAACACAAACAACAACAGTGGGAGGTTGGAAGTCTTGTACAACTCCTGGCTACACTATGCCTCTGTCCAGCACTATTAGTCCGTCCCCTTTACAAAAGCCAAAAATCCACTTGTAATAATTTAACCACATTTTCACCATAAAAAAATGCCAACACAAATTTGGGCTTTCCTGGGTTCTTTCCGTAGCTAAGCTGCTGGTTCCACACACCTGTGTGCGTTGTAAATGGCTCCATGCACTTCATCAAAAAGAAATCAAATAACCTTAATTTACTTCCTCCAAAAGTAGAAGAATAAACTATATGTTTAATTATAAACTTTCCACTTTGGGCAGCTGTAATTAATGAGTCAAGGAATCGTGCAATGTGCCTAGAGCAACCTTTTATTACTCCTGAGGTACCTGAAAACCACTAGCACTTCGAGCCAGTCACTTCCTATTAGTATTAGGATCAGAAGTGCCTACCTAAGGCATTAATCATGGAGTGCTTTAACAACATTAACAGACTTTTAATTACATATAGTGCATACTATTGCTACGGATTGCACGCACAGTGCAATGTTAATAAATAGCCTTCCTGAGGCTACAGAAGGGTTTGTCTTTGCTTATGTTGCAGTGAGTTTAATGCAGAGATGGGCCAGAACTCAAAACTGTTTGGCTACTGGGTGATGTGGATATGAATTCTGCAGTTGGTCCCTCATAGGCCAGAACAAACCATGGTTTGCAAGCCTCTAAAGAGGCAGTGTGTTCTAGCAGATAAAGTGCTGGGCTGGGTGTCATTCTATTCCCACCCCTGTCACTGACTGGACCCCGATCAAAAAATCACACCCCTCATTAATTACGCCACTTGAATTTCAGAATGGTAGCTGGTATTTGGCAGTGCCATGAGTTCTGAGGTCTTAATACCTTTGTCTGAAGTAACAAAGGGTCCAGAAGAGAAAGTTTGAAGAAGAAAACTATTCTGTTCACAGCCTACACACAGAGAAGTTAGATACAGACATAAACGCTCTTGCTAGAAGGTTGCAACATACCACTACTTTGTCCCTCATCTGCTCAAAGTGATAGCTTGCAATTCCAACACAGGACTCAGTACACCACAAACCCCAGCTGAGCGTTTGGAAGATCTTACTCAACTGAGTTTAATGAAGACTTTTTTCAGGAGACCAGAGAGAACGGCAGGTCCGCATGGTACCACAGAACACCCCACCCAACAGAGCTCCCTACCCAGATACCATGTTCCTAAAATTATACCATAAGAAAAAGACTTTGCTGGCTCACTGTGCCCTAATGGAGGCGCATGTACAAGAGCAGGAGCTGTGATTAACCCAGCCCATCATCTTTCACATACAGAAATGCAGAAGGTGGATCTGACAGAGGGAAAAGGAGCAGGCTTTACATCTTCCCTTGCCATGGAAATGGCCATAAGACCCCCACAGGAAACTCAGGAGATCAAAATCACATGGATCCTGTGAGATTTGAAAGAGAGCAGGGCATGCTTGCAGAAGCTCTTGACTCTGCATCAGCTCTGTTTCCCAGCCCTCCTGGATACATGCATATTCTGGCTGCCCCTTGTCCCCTGCCTCCCTTGAAGTCCAGCAATATTCAGAGAAAAGTATTGCAGGCTCATCTTTAGCATTCTTTTATAGTTGTCAACAGATGGCCCTTTGCCAAGTGGACTGTTAATTGAGATTCTGTCCCCAGCCTAGCCAGAGAAAAGCTCCAAAGGAAGCCAGATTGTTTCCCTGAGCTCACCACTCTTTCACTGCCCACATCACCTGAGGGAAAGACTGTTTGTGAAGTCATTTTCTCTAGTGCTAGAGAAAGTCATAGCTCTCATTAAGCAGGGATTGGAAGGGCTGACCTCCAGAGGACCCTGCTATGCTATAAGCACAGTAAAGCACAAGAGAAAAGTTCTTTAAGCCAGGCAAAGATACAAAGAAAATGGTTATGGGGTTGGAGGGGGGGGAGGGGAGGGAGAGAAAAGCAAGGTACTTGGAAGATAAAAAGAAAGGAGTACTTGTGGCACCTTCGAAACTAACAAATTTATTTGAGCATAAGCTTTCGTGAGCTACAGCTCACTTCATCGGATGCTTGATTAGTCTCTAAGGTGCCACAAGTACTCCTTTTCTTTTTGCGAATACAGACTCACACGGCTGCTACTCTGAAACCTTGGAAGATAAAGTGGTTTGTAAAGGTGCCTTAGGGAAGATAAAAGTCAGGGTGATCAATAAAAGGGGTCACTCTTGTCCAGCACAAAAATCTACCATTTTTGCCAGCCAGTTGTTAGGTTCCTACACCTATCTTTGAACGCAGAGCCCTTAATGGCACCATAAAAATCTTAAAGAAAATCCAGCATATCATTTCCTCCCCCCCCACCTTTAAAAAAAAGCCTCAAGATTTTTACCTTCCTAAATTCCTCTGCTGCTATTTTATAGGCTTCCTGGTATTGCTGGGCTATTTCCCTCTGCCACACAGAAGAAAAGGGTGCAAATGAGCTCAGAATGCAGGTTTTACCAGTTAATTGCTTTGCTGGAATGCAAATAGGTTTGATCTGATTGGACAGCTCCTCAGCTGGCATTAACTGGTATGGTTTCCTTGATTTCAATGAAGTCCAAGGAGCTGATATGCTTTAGGGCCCAGTCTCGCACTGTTACTCACCCAGGACTAGCCTGTGATACCCTTACTCCTCTTGACTACTACCTTACTCCTAGGGCACTCCCTCTGGGGAAAAAAAAAATCAAAGGGAGTACTCACAGTGAAGGTATTATTCAATGCAAGTGTATCCAGTCTTGCCCCTCAATAGTCCTTAATGAAGAAGTGCCAATTAAAAGCAAGGGGCTTGATTCTCTACTGCCTTGAACATTGTGCAGGCATCTACCTCTGTGCAAACAAATGCAAAGGGGGGGCGGGGAGTGTTAAAAAGTGTGTAACAGGTCAGACCAGATAGTTTTGAAAAGGTGGTTGGAGGCAAGTATATCAGTGTTAGAATAATTAAATCCCTTTTAGCTCTGAACTGAAAGAGGTTTCCACAGTTTAAAGATGGACACCTGAGTCCAATTAAGAGGAGCTTGCTACCTTTAAAAATAGCTTTCGGGGGAGAACAGGGATAAGAAACAAGCTGGAGAAGGGCTGTATGTAGAAAAGGGAAAAGGCTTCTTCTAGGTAAAGAGCAGCTTTTTGACTAGAAGAGAAACTTTGTGTTTGTTTCTGGTTGGGAAAAGGCAGTGAGTATCAGGGGGCTTACTCTGTAAATATGGTAGGACTGATTTAATCTCTTTCCCCCACACCCACTCTCCAAAAGACAGAAGGAGAAACCGAGCCTTAAAGTTGCTAAACAGGAGTATTGTCACAAATGCTACCAGCGAGAGTGAAGATCTCTAGTTTGATGGAATTTCATATTCACTGTGCATTCACCTAAATAGGCGTATAAAGATTCAGTTTCAATTGCTAAGTGTCACAAGCATTGATTTCACTGTATGCAGAAACTGATGGAAAAATATTTCCATAATAGTAGAAATTTACAGCTCGATCAAGAAAAGTGCTGCTTGAAAATTTTGACACAAAGAGTTTTTAACAGTTATAAAATTAAGCTTTTTCAATCACACCATCGACAGTCAAATAACATTGTCTGACCCCACCCCACCCCGCATTGAATGGTGCAACTGAAAATTTAAGTTAATAAAAATCACTGTGATTTGTTCAAGTTATTAAAAAAAATAAAAATCAAGTTCTGCCAAGCCTGCATATAAATGTCTGCACTTAGTGAACTCAATGGGAATTAGGTGCCAAGGCATGTTAGAAAGATACTGAGAGTCCTACATTTTCGTTGAAGTCAGTAGGTGTTAGGCACCTAGCTCCAGATCCACAAAGGTAGTTAGGCTCCTTCAATATCTTTAGTAGCTTTTGAAAGTATTACCCTAAATCTCCTAAGGGTGGGATTCACAAGGGGGACTTCGATGTATGTTTTAAATATGCATGGGAACACGGGGACTAGAATCTAGGTCTCCCCCTTCCAGGGGAGTGTCCTAGCTGCTGGGCTATCGCAGGGAAAATGGCACCCTGGGCGAACACGTATTTTGGGAGCCCCCATCCCTCCTGGCCTCCCTGGGCTCCCCACCCCATCACCTCTGGATTCCCGCTGCCTCCCCCAGGGTTTAATTTGTATCGAAAGAGATGCCGGAGCTCAGCCCTGGCACAAATTAAGCACTTGCAGGGCGGCCTGATACTGGCGGGTGCTGGCCGGGCACCCAGCTCTGAAGGCAACACCACCGCCCGCAGCGCAGAAGGAAGGGTGGCACGGTATATGGTGTATTGCCACCCTGACTTCTGCGCGTTGCTGTGGCTTGTGGTGCCTGGGGCTTGGCATGTGGCTCAAGGCTTTGCGCTGTCACCTGGGGGCTGCATCTTGCCAGAGCCCATGGCCCTCCTGCAGCCCTCTGGCCACCCCTGGCTCACCCGGGGTGCCGTTTCAAATGTTTTTTTTTGCAGGGGGGGGAGGAAACTTTAGCCATGATTCCAGGGACTACTTAGGCACCTGAAAACCCTCGGGGTGTTGCAGACAGTGACTTAGGAATTAGCTGACAGGACCACTGTATCTAATTGTTCTATGGCAAAAGAAAAAATATATACAAATGCCAATTAAAGCCACTTTTAAAGTTTGTGTGTAAATTTAGAACAATCAGGAGATAACACAGCAAGATAGTCCCAATCCCTTGGGCTGCAGATGGCAGCAGAGCGAGGGGCACCCCTGGTCTTTGCCCACTTCTCTCACGCGTAAGGCCAGCCCTGGCTATAACATCATTCATTCTCCCTGTTCCAGTGAATGTTTATTTATACCCAGTGGAACAGTTTCAACAGGAGAGATTAAGAAAGACCCACCTTACAATATCCTACCCGTTAAGGAACTCACCTGAGAGTTAAGACCTGGGTTCAAGTCCCTTCCCCACATCCAGCACTGCGGGGGAACTGAACCTCAGTCTCCCACATCCTAGACAAGGGGGCTAACCACTGAGCTACTGGATATACAGCAACAGCACCTCCTCCCGCCATTTTGTGCGTGGTTAAGCCTGCTCTGAACCCAGGTACCACAGCAGGCCCCAAAGGCGAGCGAGGTGGCGGAACGCCTAATTAGTGAATTCTGCTGGGGCTTAGTTAGGTGCTGAGCTGTTGGACAGTGTCAGTACCTGGGTGGCTGTACACACACCCTCTTGTTGCAACGTAGGTGCCTTGAGGATTTTAACAGCAGAACCGTAGGCACCTCGTGAACTTAGGTGAGTACAGCATTCAGTGGCAACTGAACAGGTTTTGTGAATACCAGTGGCACCTACCTGTTGGATTGAGGTGCTTGAAGTGGGAGTTGGGCACCTGAATCCCCTTTGTGAGTCCCTAAGCCCCTTTTGAAAGAGTCACGCAGCTTCTACCGGACCTCATGCTTGTGTCATTGTGATATAATAGTACTGTGGTTCCTGTCAAAGCATGTATCCACCACAAAGCCTCCAGGTTCACTTACAAAAATGCCCATCTGCATGTTTCTGATCCCCCAAGTGTAAATTTCATGTGTTTCATCAGGGCCTCCTATTACATACAAGTACTCAGAGTTCCTTTATAATATTTTGTTTCAAAGGAACAGCCGTGTTAGTCTGTATCTGCAAAAAGAACAGGAGTACTTGTGGCACCGTAGAGACCAACAAATTTATCTGAGCATAAGCTTTCGTGGGCTACAGCCCACTTCATCGGATGCATAGAAAGGAACATATAGTAAGTATATATATATATGTATACTGAAAACATGAAAAGGTGGAAGTAGCCATACCAACTGTAAGAAGCTAATTCATTAAGATGAGCTAACACTAACCCAGGAACCTATCCTTGCAACAAAGCCCGATGCCAACTCTGTCCACATATTTATTCAAGTGACACCATCACAGGACCTAATCATATTAGCCACGCCATCAGGGGCTTGTTCACCTGCACATCTACCAATGTGATATATGCCATCATGTGCCAGCAATGCCCCTCTGCCATGTACATTGGCCAAACCGGACAGTCTCTTCACAAAAGAATAAATGGACACAAATCTGACATCAGGAATCATAACATTCAAAAACCGGTAGGAGAACACTTCATCCTCTCTGGCCACTCAATAGCCGACTTAAAGGTGGCAATTTTGCAACAGAAAAGCTTCAAAAAACAGACTCCAAGGAGAAACTGCTGAGCTTGAATTAATATGCAAACTAGATACCATTAACTTGGGTTTGAAATAGAGACTGGGAGTGGCTGGGTCATTACACATATTGCATCTATTTCCCCATGTTAAGTATCCTCACATCTTCTTGTGAACTGTCTAAATGGGCCATCTTGATTATCACTACAAAAGTTTTTTTCTCCTGCTGCTAATAGCTCATCTTAATTAATTAGCCTCTTACAGTTGGTAGGGCTACTTCCACCTTTTCATGTTCTCTGTGTGTGTATGTATCTATATCTATCTATATATCTTCTTACTATATGTTCCATTCTATGCATCCGATGAAGTGGGCTGTAGCCCACAAAAGCTTATGCTCAAATAAATTTGTTAGTCTCAAAGGTGCCACAAGTACTCCTTTCTTTTTATAATATTTATAGTCTGATTTTCCTCCTTGCTGCTGAATTTTTCACTCAAAGATGTTACTGTAAAAGAAAACAGTTTTGTAAACTGGGAGTATGTCACCAAAAAGAAAACCCCCAGCTCATCTCCAATCTTGCCTAAGTCTTAGCAGTAGATGTATATATTTTATAATTCTTCTTTCTCCACAGGTTCCTGAACAAGAAACCCACGAGAGAAAAGTCAATCAGCCATTCACTCAAACACTCCAATCTGCCTACAGATTGCCTCATGTGCAGCTGTAATTGTAAAAATCTCGCCTTTGAAACTCTGTAGATAACTCACTCTGTTCTTCAAGCATATCATGCATTATTCCTATGCTTGTGACAACCGCCTCGGAAGAAACACTCTGTAAAGCCCTGAGTATGGTACATTGTTCGTGCCTTACTGTCACACTGAGCATTCTCTGAAGAGCTCTTAAAGTATTCATACAATGCAGGAAAGCATTTCCCAGGCAGCCTTTACAGATCTGTGACTTAAGCTTGAAACAAAATGGGTGGCCTTCAGATTTCAGTCCCAGGATGATTTGTTTTCCATGCCTTCATTAAATTTTCTTTGAATTTTGGGGGAAAGCACAAAGCATTTATTTAGCCATCCATTGATATTTTCAAATAATATTTTGTAGCCGTTATCTTTGTTCCTGATTCCTAACGTCTATCTTGGGTACTTATCTCGAGCCTTCTTTACGATGGTATCTGTGCACCTCCCAATCGTTAATGCGTTTATCCTCACAACACCCTTGCGAAGTAAGGAAGCACTATGAGCCCTATTTTACAGATGCAGGACAGAGACACAAAGAGGCTAAGTGACTTGCTCAAGGTCACGTCGGAAGTCTGTCGCGGAGCAGTCTTAGATTATTGCCCTAACCCCTAGGCCATTCTTCCTTTCTAATAAATAGATCTATCGAAGAAGTGAATAGAAAATAAATGAAAACAGCAAACTCCCACCTCCATTACTGTCTATACATGACTTTCACTCCAATCAGCACACCAGCTAGGTGGCACTTTCAGTCTCACTTAAGCACTACGGGATTGGTTTGATGTACTCACGTGGATTGCATTAAATATGGGCCTAAGTAGGAGGTAAGCGGTGCATAGATGTGTGCTGGCCTTCTCTGCAGAAGGGAGAATTTCCTTAGTCTCCTCAGTAACCACACAACCCTACAATCCTCTCCCTTTTCCTTCCCCTCATTCAGGCTCCTCTTTGTTCCCCTCGTCAGGAAAGAGATGCAGATGCAGAAACCCTGCCATCTGTGGGGAGTTGATGGGAGGATCCCTTTGAAGGATGGGCAGAGGGGGGCTTTTACCAGAAGCTCTTCAGTGCAGGGCATCAGTCTGCATCTGTAATGTGCTGTACAATGCCATATGCATCCATGGTGCTAATTCAGACAATAAATAAAAATGCCCAGAAAAGGGCTAAGGCAAGGAAAAATGAAATCAACTGGATACTAATCAAGTAATACTCAAAGATACTTTTCTATGCCTCGCTGAATGAATGTCCAGAGAAGCCCTGAACAATGCAATGCGTGTGTGTGTAATCCAGTTCCCACTGAAGTCAATGGGAGTTTTGACACTGACCTTAATGGAGACCGAATTTCATCCTGGATGCCAATCACAGTATTTTGATTTCCCTTTCTCTCCCCGACCCTCCAACCGGTGCAGCCTGTTCATTTTCACACTACCAGTCCCTTGATGTGCAGCTCTGCAAATCCCTTTACCCATTCCCTTTCACACCAGACCATCTAACTCCCTCCTGTCTCTATGTTGGTTGCTATTGCACTGGGGAAAGCAAGTGTCTTTCAGGGCTAACATGCCCCCCAAACTGGATTTCCTGCTCTCACTCATTTCGAGTTACCCACATTTTACTCAAAGTGCTGGTCTTAGCTTGGTATTTCTAAGGAAGACTGTGCTGATAGGTGGGTAATAACCACTGGACCCACTCTGGAGCTGCTGACTCCACTTGCTCATTGACAGCAAGGACAGTTTGTTCAGCCAGCGGCAAACATGGTGTGCATTCCAGCTGTTACACCAAGTTCCCGTATTGTTAAAAGAGCTTTACAATCACCCACTCCTCTGTCCCTTTCCAGGGGACTTCAATCGACAATCACAGCTCCGCTTGAAATACCTTGGACACGCCACACTGCTTTATCAGATAGTTATTATCATATTATGAATCAAAATGGGGAGGCCATTGTCCCAGACACTGTACAAATTTAGAGTACGGGGACATCTACTCTGCCCCAAAAAATCAATCAATCCATGGGAGCAAGTCTCAGAGCCTGGGTCTACATACTTGGGCTCATGCTACAGTGCTAAAAACAACCACATAGATCTTCCTGCTCAGCCTGGAGCTAGCCTATGAGGCCCATCCCCCTAGCTGGGCTTCAGAGCCCATGCAACAATGTTTACATGGCTCTTTTCAGTGTTGTAAAGGGACATCACGTCTGTATTCTTCTAGGGGCCACCAAATGAAATTAATGGGCAGCAGGTTTAAAACAAATAAAAGGAAGGTCTTCTTCACACAGCACACAGTCAACCTGTGGAACTCCTTGCCTGAGGAGGTTGTGAAGGCTAGGACTATAACAAGGTTTAAAAGAGAACTGGATCAATTGATGGAGGTTAAGTCCATTAATGGCGATTAGCCAGGATGGGTAAGGAATGGTGTCCCTAGCCTCTGTTTGTCAGAGGGTGGAGATGGATGGCAGGAGAGAGATCACTTGATCATTACCTGTTCGGTTCACTCCCTCTGGGGAACGTGGCATTGGCCACTGTCGGTAGACAGGATACTGGGCTGGATGGACCTTTGGTCTGACCCAGTATGGCCGTTCTTATGTTCTGTAGAACCTGTGTCTCAGACTCACTGCCGTGGGTGTATTTTTTCCTTTTTTCCCCCCATTGTAAATGTACCCAAAGAGACAAACTCTGCACCAAAGAGCTTATGAGACACATAGATAAGACATACAAAGGAAGTATCATTATCCCCACTTTACAGATGGGGAATCAAGGTACAGAGATAAAAGCCTTGTCCAAAGGTCATGCAAGGAGTCTATGATGGAGCTGGGAATTGAAATGGATCGCTGGAGTTCCAATCCATTGAATTAACCAAAGGAAAAGCTTTTGCCTCAATCAAAGTAGCTACAAATAGGGCGGATCTCAGGAAGTTCAAAACAAAGAACGAAAACACACAAACGACACGCCTGTAAATTTATCATCCAAGTTAAATTAATTTAGAAACCAAGGAGAATGCAGAGGACGAACATCTAATACTGCACATCTGACATCTGATCAGAGAGACACTACAGGAAAACACACTCATGACTTTTAACAATAAAGTCTCATCTATCATCAAGCATCAGCATCCTTATGCATCAAACAAAATCAACGGTCACAAAGAACTAATAATCAATAGCACTCAAGGGAAAAAAGATACAGAAACCCTGCAATAGCCATTCACAATAATCAGATAATTTGTCAGGGAGAATAAAACTTGCCTCCTTCTTCCATGACATTTAGGGCTGCCAGCCCTCCAGGATTGGTCTGGAGTCTCCAGGAATTAAAGATTAATCTTTAATTAAAGATGATGTCATGTGATGAAATCCCCAGGAATACATCCAAGCAAAATTGGCAACCCTAATGACCTTAGAATAAACCATTTCCATCTTCCTCCTGTACAGTCTTGCCAAAGTGTGTGGGTGGGGTGGCTGTGGAAGTGGAGCTGTTGGAGGGGGCTGCTAAGGGTCTGGTAAGCATCATTTAAAACCTCAGATAAAAAAAAATTACATGGGTCACAAATGGAGTCTCACCAGTGGCTGCCTCTTTCGTAATGCATTCCAAAAAGTCTTAAGAATAAGTGTGCGTGCATGTGTGTGGGGGGCGGTTGGGGGGTTGGGGGAGAATAATTTGTGCCATAATCAAGTATTAGGTTTCAGAGTAACAGCCGTGTTAGTCTGTATTCGCAAAAAGAAAAGGAGTACTTGTGGCACCTTAGAGACTAACCAATTTATTAGAGCATGAGCTTTCGTGAGCTACAGCTCACTTCATCAGATGCATATCGTGGAAACTGCAGCAGACTTTATATATACACAGAGAATATGAACCTATACCTCCTCCCACCCCACTGTCCTGCTGGTAATAGCTTATCTAAAGTGATCATCAGGTGGGCCATTTCCAGCACAAATCCAGGTTTTCTCACCCTCCACCCCCCCCCACAAATTCACTCTCCTGCTGGTGATAGCCCATCCAAAGTGACAACTCTTTACACAATGTGCAATCAAGTATTAGACACTCCAGGCCACTGCTGTATTCAGTGACTATGCTGCTGAATGAAGAGTGTCTATTTCAAGACATTGTCCAACATAGGGTTGCAGGCATGTCATGAAGCCACCACAGTGCCGTTCAAAAGTTCACCTCTGGACACGTGCAAGATCCTCTCTGCTCTGACTCCTGCTGCACAGCTGTATGCATTGACCCAGTTTTTTCCCCATTATGAGTCTGTCCCCTAGTGGGTGGAGCAAGCTTAATACTAGGATTGTTTGTTATTTTCAATGACTGGTCAGAATTTATCCTGGCTTCTGGACGCTACCTAAAGTCTCTGTGGAAAGGGGTTCAGAGTCCAAACCTGGATCTCGAATCACATTTTGCAAAGGGCTTAGTGGACCAGATCCTCAGCTGGAGTAAAGCCAGGTGGCTCCTTTAACATCAAGGCGGGTTACGCCAGTTGAAAGTAGCAAAGATCCTGGTCCCTTCTCTTTAACATGGGCTAAATAAGAAAACTCCATTCCAAACATCCCTTAACTTTGGGATGTTCACAGATTTTGATCTTGGAGCAACCTCTCCTTTGAACATTTAACAATGAGAGATGTTAGTGCTCAGCACCTTTCCAAATCAGGCCCTGATCATCCTGCATTGGCCATTCACAATTAATGGTCACTTTTGAAAGTATAAGCATTGAACTCCACGGGACACATCCTCAGCTGTGTAATCCCACAGATTTACATCAGCGCAGGATCTGGTCCTACATGCCTTCTTTATCTTTACAGGGGATAATAGTGTTTATCAATTACCATAAGAGCTATGAATGAAAACTTGTATTTAAAAGCCCAGGATTATTTTGATTACAACGTTTGATCTCCTATTTGAAGATCTGATGATATTTGTGTTCCTTAATGCAAAGAAGTGACAGAAGAATACAATTTTTGTCCTCATTACTCCTTTGGACACAATCCCAATTGTTAAAATTGGCAAAAACATTTAATAAGATAGGCAATGAGGAGTGGGGTAATTTGATATTAAGATGTCTGAGATGTTTTTGGTCCTCCTCGTGGAATATATCCCTTTAAGATACTGTTCTGGATACAAATAAGACAGACAGATGACAATGGCCCTTGAATACATCAAATATATCCTGTGACATGTTGAGATATTTTTATTCCAGCCATGCCTAAAGTCCCAGCCAAGACCAGAACCCCATTGTGCCAGGTGCTGTACACATGCACAAGAGAAAGTCCTTGTCCCAAAGATCATGCAATCTAAACAGACAGAGAGAAATAATATTATTCTTTCTTACTTTACAGGTGAAGAAATGAGGCACAGAGATTAAGTGACCTGCCCCAGGTCTGCAGCAGGGCCAGAAATTGAACCCGATCTCCCATGTCCCAGTCCAGTGCCTTAACCACCCTTGCTCTCCAATTATATTGGCTTATTACACAGCAGAGAATTGGTTTGGGCATTTAGCAGTTTGTTCCTTCTTTGGTACTTGGTGCTATATTAAAAGCAATATGAAGGGAATTACTGAGGGTTTATCTATCTTTCTGCAAAATCTATCTTAGACAGTTTTCCACGGTCCATAAAATCTGTCTCAGTTGAACAAATACACTTCCACCTATGGAACTAGCTCCTGGGGAGTTTGTTGATAAAATTGCATAGAAGATAGCTGGGCACATGCAAATCACGGTATCATGGTTTGTCGGTTTGCAGAAGACAGGCATGTTTGTGAATCTTATTATCCATGATCCCCAGAATGGTGTCCTGAAAATAAACTTCCAGCAACCAAATGCTTGCAGACTATTGAGGAGCATGCTCATTTCTATTTAAAAAATAGATGCCTTCACTGATTTTTAAAGCTCTTGGTGCATTCAGGAACATTATGAATGCAAAATAGTAAAGAGAAAAAATTGACACAGTATTTAGAATAGATGAGCACATACATCATCTGATCTTGCAGCCCTTGTGTGAGTAACACCATGGACTTTGGTGGGATTGCCCCCTCGAGCAAAACGAGCAGGGGGCAGAACGAGGAGCATACCCGTAGAGCTGCTTAAAATAAGTTGCACATACTGCAGCCCTAGAGCAGACCCTATGTATTGCAATGGACTTTTCAAACCCTCCTGTGACAGCATCTGTCGTACTGCAATTTATTCAAGCAGCCCCAGTCAAACTTTTACGGGAACAACCCTCACCGACTCGTTCAAGAGGGAAGAAACCAGAGCGGAAAGATGGTCTTGTGGTTATGACCCAATACAGGGATTTAAGAGATCTGCTCGATTTCTGGATGTGCCAGAGACTCCTTGTGTGGCTTTGGACAAGTCACAATCTCTCTGTGCCGCCATTCCTCATCTGTAAAATGGGAACAACAATTTTTCCTCTCTCAGGCTGTCCAGTCTATTTAGATTGTGGGCACTAGAGGGCCGGGATTGTGTCTTTCCCCATTTAGGTACGGCACCTATCCCAGTGAGAATTCAGACTCTGATCCAAAGCCCATTTAAATCAACGGGAGCCTTTGGATCCACCATTGGTTGGGCCCTTGAGGTTCTCAAGAATAGAGTTTGGCCAAAAAAAAATTGACCAAAACCTTTTTCCAGAGCGCAAGCAGATTTGGTGACGCAAATATTTAATTCATTGGTGTTGGTTTTGCCAAATTGTTTTGGTTTAAAAAATAAAAATGAAATGTTTGGACCTTTTGAAATTAGATGCATCTTTTTTTCTGTCTTGAAATGACTTTCCATTTCAGAATTTCCTTTGGTTGTATTTAAAGCTATTTAAAAAATGCTCTAAATCAAAACAAAACGTTTAGGGGTTTTCATTTGTTTGGGTTGGTTTACTTTTTGATGGATTAAAAAATGTTTTCGGTCTGAGCCAAAAGGAGTTTTTAATTGCCAGAGAGCCAAAATAAATATTTAAAAATCTGTTAATCGCACAGCTATACTCAAGTCTTAGCCAGAAGTTATAGACCCTTTCCTGGTTTCTGAGCCAAAGAGGATATGAATAGTACCTGTTGCATGTTTTCTCCGTTTTGTATTCTGTGTATTAATGGCTGAACTTTCTGTGTGCATTATGTTCTTTTGTGCTATTCTCTTTGTGTTTGCATTCATTTAACCTGTCCCAGAGATTAATTTCCTTTTCATTATCACTGCGGTGGTGATCAGCAGTAAATGCAGAGTTATGGTCAAATATATTATGAGAGATCATTGCTATTTACTTTATCTAGCAATAATTCTCCTTTTTACACAATGGCACAAAATGGAGTTGCCTTGAGATTTTTTTACAGTAAATCTTGTGAGATATTGTCTGGTAACATTTAATGCATGTCACTATTGTACAGTAAATAATTTTTCTGTGAAATACCTACTACTTATCCCATTTTATTACATCCTGCACACTGGTACGAGCTAAAACAGCCCCCAAGATGTCTTGCATATTCAGTGATGCCACTGGTATGTTATTACATAACTCATTGATTAGGATTGTCTGATCTCAAATATACTAGCTCTCAAACTTCAACTAGAGGAGACGTACCACCCAGTTTTAGGTACACAGAAACCACCACACTGGATCAGACCAATCATCCATCCAGTCCAGTATCTTGTCACTGAGAATGGCTCAAGGTTTCCCACGGGGAATAACAGTGACAGAAACTTCACTGCTTGGGCCGTCTGAGAATAAGCTGTGAGGTACAAACCAGCATGGGCAGAAGGATGGACAAGAACACCAACTACTCTCCCAGAAGCAGCATTCCTGGCAAAGACATGACTGCCACACTATCGCTTTTAAGGACATTATGTAATGGATTGATGCCATCTAGCACCGCGCCATATGTTGGACTCAAGGTACCCATTCCCTGTTTACCCATAGGCTCAGTTATCCAGTGCTCCCATTACTCACCCTAGGCAAATTTAACCCCTTCAGCACAAGGCTGGAGTTCGAACTCTTCAGGAGGTTAGAAGGATGTAATTCTTCACCAACACACCAGGCCTCCCGGTCTCTGCTCTTATCACTAGATCTACTTCTCAGTCCTCCACAAAATAGCAGCCACAACCCCTCGAGATCCCTATCTAGGGGCTCTTTTCAGCCACTATCCTCCCCTCCCATGGTGGAACAGGCGTTATGGCAAGTCTGCCTCAGCTTTCCCTTGTTCAGCCAGTCACCTTTCATCCCTGTCTGACAGTTCCTTGCAATGACTCCAGCTAGACCATTAATAGTCTCTCCCTTCTCAGGGCAGTAGAGTGTCTAGCGAGTCAGGAGGTCAGTAGCCCTAGTGAAGGATCAAGAGTCTCTGGCCTCTTCAGGTTCCGAACCTTGCTCCACAAGCTTTAATGACCCCTCTGCTGAGGTTCATAGGAGACCCCAGACTGACCCACACCTCTAGGTTCCAACCCAGGGAACCTGCAGGAAGCAGTTGGCACCACTGTCTCCTAATTCCTTACCGCTTCCCACCACACCTCTCCAGCAGGCTGTTTCCTCAGACTCATGCTCTGTGATCCTCTTGTCCTGAAGGTCCATCAGCCTCCTGCTTATCTGTTGCTGAAGTCCCCTACCACCACCCCACTCTTCTAGCTTGCAGCCTTTATATCCCCTCACCTGCAAAAAGGCCACCGATCAGCCCCAGCTAAGGAGGCAGCTAGTCTCCCTGTTAATTCATTAGCAGCTGGAACAGCGTGGGGGTCTATACACCCCATGACATCTCTCTTTGTAAGTGCTTTGAGCCACCATATCTGTTTAAGCACAGATCCAGTGGCTCCTCATCTGATTAGCCTCCACTACCTTCCTTTGCTTCAGCACAGAGCCCAGCTCTGCAACCTATCCACATACAACTCCTCACGCACACAGGGCTACTGCAGGAGGGCACTGGCCCAAAGGGCACAGGCCCTCCCAAGCTAGGTGAAAATTATATACGAGCCAGTTGTTAAATTCATGCATTCCCTGAGCAGTATTTGGGGGCCTGATTCTGATCTTAGTTACATCAGTGTAAATCAGGGGTAACTCCACCCAAGTCAATGGAGTTTACACAAGCAAGGTGCTAAGGAGGCGGCATGTTGAAATCAAACATGCTACATGGACTCTAATTAAAACAAGGAAAATAATGGCAAAAATCCTCTGCCGGTGTAAATCAGCATGCACGGTTGCCAACCCTCCAGGATTGTCCTGGAGTCCCCAGGAATTAAAGATTATATCATGTGATGAAACCTCCAGGAATAAATCCAATCAAACTGGCAACCCTAAGCATAGTACTGCTGAAGTCAGGTTTGTGCATCTGAGGATCTGGGCCTTCTGTTTCAGTGCTAGATCTGTTAAAATTCCATATTATCCAGAAAAATACACACACACGCCTGAACGGAGAAAAATTACGGATTTCATATTGTATGCATGGTACACACGACTCGGGAAAACTCTGTTGCAACATATTTATGTATTTGTCTGAACAGTACTCAGGGCAAGGGCTTCATTAAAGGCCAAGTCTCAGCTACCTCTCCCTGCATCTTCTGCCAAAACATTCCCAAAACTAAATCACATTTTTATGGTCTCCATATTCTTTACGCTCTAGGTGTTTTGCTTCATGCAATCATCCTTACTGTATAATGCTGTACATTCTAATAAACTTTTTACAGCCAGGCTCTGAAAAAAGCCATAATTTTAATGACTTTACATAGCATAATAGATACTGTAACAGGTACCTTAGATGATGACTGTAGTGAGATACAGGTTCATTATCTTCACCTCTGAATCAAAAAGTGCCCAAAGTAAAACAATAAAATTTTATTCATCTAATTTGGTATGGCTGCTGTTTTGCAGAACTGTACTTTTTTGTGTCATTTTTATACAAATTTGTAGAAATTTACTAATTTGGACATACAGTGTAAATCCTGGACATCTGAAACATTCATATATCTTTGCACTAAACTTTATTCCCAGAAGCACAAATTGGAATAACACCACCACCACCACCACAATGCTTTGTACATATATCGAATCTTTCATCCATAGAACTCAAAGTCTTAAAAATGTTAATTAAGCCCTCAAAGAGGTACGTTTTTATCCCCTTAAACAGAAATAAGGTACAGAGAGGTTAAGAGGCTTACACCAATGTCAATCCAGAGTAACTCCACCTAAAGACTATGGAGTTACTCTGATTTTACCTGAGCACAAGAGAGGGCCAAATATGGGCATAAATAATTTGCACGAAGAACTGAAGCAAGTCAGTGAAAGACTCTGGAATGTAAACCAGGAGTCTTGGATTCCAGGTTCTCTGCTTTGAACTCTAGGTGCCTGATCTTCAACTTGTGTAAATCAGTGTAATGCCACTGAAGACTGAATTCAGTGGAGTAACACCAATTTACAACTGCTGAGGAACTGATGCTAACTCTACTTCCTAGTTCCTCTGATGTCACACATTGTACAATTTGCCCTGAATACAAGGTGCTGTTTGGAGGACCCCTACCTCTTTATTTTAAATTGCATTTTTACAAAGAAAGGACCTGAGTCTCTGTTGCCTTCGACCTTATGCAGTCATTGACAAAGGCGCAAAGTGAACATAAAAACCGCTTTATCAAAGTGGTCATGTTTTAACAGCTATTTTGCACTGATGTAAATCACTACACAGGGAGACAGGAGAATCAGGCCCAGAATGTTGGAGATCTATTCCCATTCATCATCAATGATCGTTACCAAGCTTCCACTAATGAATATTGTTTGTGAGCCTAACATGATCCCTTGGAGCATGGAAACTGGAATCAGAAAAAAGAAGAGGGCCTGTCATAAGATGACAACCTGCCGAATCTACCATGTGTCTCACTTTGGCATCAAGTGGGTGGAGCTTGGATTGTGGAAGGAGTTTACAAACTGACCTAAATTCTGTATGAAACCTTTAATTACAGTTTTATAAAATTATCCCATCTCTGGATCATGCAATATCTATATAAACTATGTGTATTTTATTTACAAAGCACCAATTATTGTCGTATCTGAGTGCTTCATAATCTGTAAAGTATTTATCCCAACACCTCTGTGAGGTAAGGAAGAACAATTTATCCCCATTTTACACATGGGGAACTGAGATATATAGAGAGACTAAGTGACTTGGCCAAGGTCACACAGAAAATCTGTGGCTGAGAACCCAGCTCCTCCTAAATCCTCAAATAATGCCCTTAACCACCAGATCATCTGTGACAGAATATAGCCATGTTCACCCCATACACGACTGTAATAATGTATGTATAAAGTAGGCTTTCTGAAGTATCATTTGAAAACTCATAATTTGCTGATCAATAACGTAGTAGCATTAGATGTGAAGTTATAAAAATAAGCTGAAATCATTACTAAAAGTATGTTTTTTCAGATGAGTCTGGGGAGTGACCAAACCACTACCTCAGAGACAAAGGGCAAGCTGACACCACAGCCAGATGTAAACAAGGCAGATGGTCCATTGTCTGCTGAGTGGCCATTCTTTGGCAGGAAACAGCAGGGGCAAAAATCTGCATCTTAGCAAAGAGACACGATGGAGTTTCTTTCCACACAGATGGCTTATGGCCTTGTTCCCAGCTGAAAATGTTTTTAAGAGGCGACAAACTATAAAAAGCAAGGACAAACACCCCAAGATACCCTCCCCCCGTCCATTGCATTCTCTGCACCTGAAAAGACAAAGGAAACAGCCGCTGGACTCTGGGGGAGGGGTTCTGACCTAAAGAGTTTAATCTTTAGATGGTTGATCTTTAGAAGAGGGTTTCTTCAGGTATGTTGGCAATAAGAAGAAAGCCAAGGAAAGTGTGGGCCCCTTATTAAATGAGGGAGGCAACCTAGTGATGGAGGATGCGGAAAAAGCTAATGTACTCAATGCTTTTTTTGCCTCTGTCTTCACGAACAAGGTCAGCTCCCAGACTACTGCACTGGGCAGCACAGCAAGGGGAGCAGGTGGCCAGCCCTCTGTGAAGGAAGAAGGGGTTCGGGACTATTTAGAAAAACTGGATGTGCACAAGTCCATGGGGCCGGATGCGTTGCATCCGAGAGTGCAAAAGGAATTGGCGGATGTGATTGCAGAGCCATTGGCCATTATCTTTGAAAAGTCATGGCGATCGGGGGAAGTCCCAGAAGATTGGAAAAAGGCTAATGTAGTGCCCATCTTTAAAAAAGGGAAGAAGGAGGATCCTGGGAACTACAGGCCGGTCAGCCTCACCTCAGTCCCTGGAAAAATCACGGAACATGTCCTCAAGGAATCAATTCTGAAGCACTTAGAGGAGAGGAAAGTGATCAGGAACAGTCAGCATGGATTCACCAAGGGAAAGTCATGCCTGACTAATCTAATTGCCTTCTATGATGAGATAACTGGTTCTGTGGATGAAGGGAAAGAAGTGGACGTGTTATTCCTCGACTTCAGCAAAGCTTTTGACACGGTCTCCCACAGTATTCTTGTCAGCAAGTTAAAGAAGTATGGGCTGGATGGATGCACTACAAGGTGGGTAGAAAGTTGGCTAGATTATCGGGCTCAACGGGTAGTGATCAATGGCTCCATGTCTAGTTGGCAGCTGGTATCAAGTGGAGTGCCCCAAGGGTCGGTCCTGGGGCCGGTTTTGTTCAATATCTTCATTAATGATCTGGAGGATGGTGTGGATTGCACCCTCAGCAAGTTTGCAGATGACACTAAACTGGGAGGAGTGGTAGATATGCTGGAGGGTAGAGATAGGATACAGAGGGACCTAAACAAATTGGAGGATTGGGCCAAAAGAAATCTGATGAGGTTCAACAAGGACAAGTGCAGAGTCCTGCACTTAGGACAGAAGAATCCAATGCACCGCTACAGACTAGGGACCGAATGGCTAGGCAGCAGTTCTGCAGAGAAGGACCTAGGGGTGACAGTGGACGAGAAGCTTGATATGAGTCGACAGTGTGCCCTTGTTGCCAAGAAGGCCAATGGCATTTTGGGGTGTATAAGTAGGGGAACTGCCAGCAGATCAAGGGACGGGATCGTTCCCCTCTATTCGACATTGGTGAGGCCTCATCTGGAGTACTGTGTCCAGTTTTGGGCCCCACACTACAAGAAGGATGTGGAGAAATTGGAGAGAGTCCAGCAAAGGACAACAAAAATGATTAGGGGACTGGAACACATGACTTATGAGGAGAGGCTGAGGGAACTGGGATTGTTTAAACTACGGAAGAGAAGAATGAGGGGGGATTTGATAGCTGCTTTTAACTACCTGAAAGGTGGATCCAAAGAGGATGGATCTAGACTATTCTCAGTGATAGCAGATGACAGGACAAGGAGTAATGGTCTCAAGTTGCAGTGGGGGAGGTTTAGGTTGGATATTAGGAAAAACATTTTCCCTAGGAAGGTGGTGAAACACTGGAATGCTTTGCCTAGGGAGGTGGTGGAATCCCCTTCCTTAGAAGTTTTTAAGGTAAGGCTTGACAAAGCCCTGGCTGGGATGATTTAGTTGGGATTGATCCTGCTCTGGGCAGGGGGTTGGACTAGATGGCCTCCAGAGGTCCCTTCCAACTCTGTTATTCTATGATTCTATGATCTGTAAGACTGCTGAAAGCATGTGGTGAGAAAGCTTTGCTTTGAATCTGAAGGACATAAATCCACACCGTGTAGAGGTCAAGCACAGGAGTTTATTTCGTACAGCGCTGACGGAGTGTCACCTTGCTTATTAGACTCAGAGACACTGACAATCAATTGATTACAATGGAATATATGGATTTTCCATGGGCGGGGGAAAGTGACGGGGTAGGCAGTCCCAAACCCCCTGATAGGTTTAGCAGCAAGACATGATAGCACAGTAGCCAATGGTCAAAGGTTACATAATGTCTCCGCCCATGGTCTCAAGTTGACAAATCAACATTTAACATTTAATTAGTACTTTAATAAATGTATTAGTATAAAATATATACGTTGAATTCTGATTTGGGGTTCCATAGGAATGAAGTAGCTCCTTTGATTGTCCAACAAATACATATCTAGGGGTCAAAGCAAAGAAACAGTGAAAGTAAATGGCAATAAAGATGGTCTTTCAAGTTGTTCATTTGTGTTTTAAGGCAGGCATTGGTCCCTGGGAAAGGGAGGTGGCCATCTCTTATACGGACATGCTTGAACCTTTCATAAACTCAAGGTTGGAGGTGTGGGAAGAACATCTCCCTACAGAAGAAACACAACAGAAACAGGGCTTCTTTGTTCTATCTGCAACTTTGAGTAAGACACAATTATTGCCCCCAACATCTGGCGGTTTGCTGTCCCGGCATATCTTAGCAAAAGCAAGGTTATCTTTGGTTATTCTGCTTTCTCTTAGCTATTGCTAGACCTCTGACCTCTTGACCAAACTCTGGACTTTGGGCCTGTACACAAATCCATATACCAGGTTATTACATCAACAATGGATTTTAACCCTTCAGAATCTAATAGAGTTTGTTACGTTAGGCACCTGTAAGCATTTTATCTTTATTTTTCTTGTATCCATGTCAGTCTGTGATGCCTCATGACCTGTACTCACTTAAAACCTCTCTATTTGTAGCCAATAAACTTGTTTTACTGTTTTATCTAATCCAGCGTGTTCAAGTTGAAGTGTCTGGGTAAGTCCATTTGGGGTAACAAGTTGTGTGCATATTATTTCCCTAAAGGAATAATGGACTTAATGTTTGTACTGTCCAGAAGAGGGCTGGGCAGTACAGGACATACATTTATGGGAGGAAATCTGGGAATGGGAGTGTGTTGGGGTCACCCTAGGGTAATCTTTAGGGCTGGTAAAGAGCCTAAGTCTGGCTGGCTGGCTGCAGCATACCGAGGCATAGCAGGGAGTGATTTACATGCTGGAGGCTGTCTGTGAGCAGTCCAGGTTGGAGGCTACAGCAGCAAAGCATTGTAAAGGGCAGCTCAGGTGACATAGCTATTCATGGTGTGGATTGTACCCTGTTATGTCACACTATCCTTTCTCTCTTTTTTGTATCACAGTAGTGCCTAGGAGCCCTAGTCCTGGATGAGCAACACATTGCATTAGGTGGTCCCTGCCCAGGGAGTCTACAATCTAAACTAAGTTTATAAAATGTATCTTCTTTTTTGATGGGGGCGTACCAACCCCACACTGGCAACACAGGGGTTAAACTGTTTTGGGCCCAAGAGGCCACACCCACTCCCCCTTGCTCGGCAGGCTCACAGTGGAGAGAGCATATGAAAGGAAGCAACTCGGCTCAGTCCGGGCTGAGGAGGTGCCGAGCATGTGCTGGAGGCTCCTGCAGGGAAGCTGCCCAGACTCCAGACCGCTGGGGCTGAGGACCCTGGTTACTCTACAGGGAACCAGTTGGCCCCAGGGACCAAAGGGGACGCCGAGCCTCTACCAGCAGACGAGATGTCCAAGGCGGGCCGATGGGGGTGTATTTGGGGTCCTGAACCTTGCATTGGCGTAACTGGTTGCATAGGGCCCAGGTTCCCCTCCTTTCCCCACGCTTGATGATAGGCATTGCTCCCAGGGAGAGGGTGGCCTCCCTTGGCCCCCCTCCCCCCGCACTGCCTCCCTTGACATCTTTCTATAAAGAGGAAAAACCGTGGCCTCCCTTGACCCCCTCCCCCCGCACTGCCTCCCTTGACATCTTTCTAAAAAGAGGAAAAACCCCAAGAATTTAGTTATTTTGTCTCCTAACTTTTCCGAAGCATCTGGATTTTCAAAATCACTTTTGTGGACTCCAGAAATCTTTCGACACACACACACACACACACACAAAATGTCAAGCATGAAAAAAAGAACAGCAAGAGTAGAAATCAATAGCAAATTAAAATCACCCACTACAGCTATTTTGCAAGTGAAGTGAGGCTATGCAAAGCAGAGGGTAGCAGCATGAAATGGAATAAAAAGAAATACCAAAAATTCACTCCACTAGGGACTGTTTCTTCTTTGTGATAGAATAGCTATTTTTCACTGAAAAAAAACAAAAGCTAAATATTTTTCGTTTATAATGCAACACACACACAGTAATAACCTGTGTTTGCTACGTTGAGGCAAGATTTTCCTCTTTTTGTTACAGAATTCCAGGAAGGTGAGTTAAGGAAACAAGTTACCCTACGAGACATGAACATGCGTTTGCTTCCATGGCGCACACGTTAAAAGTGGAGAGATGTACAAACACAGCAATCGCTGCAAAAGACTCCTGCAAATTAGGCTGAAATATTCGGCACCGACATGCCTCTGTTCATCCTTTGATCTCAAAGAGCTTTACGGTGGTTTGAAATAATCTTATTTTACAGACGGGAAAACACAGACACAAAGATTGGGGTTATGAATAATAATCAGGTTTATTACAGTGGTGCCTAAGGACCAACTGAGAGTGGGACCCCTATTGTGCTAGGCACTGTGCAAACACATAGTAAGAGACAGTCCCTGCCCCCAAAATCTTACCATCTCAATATATGATGGACTGTGACTCAGTGGCAGGGCCAAAAAGAGAACCTAGAGACAGAAATAAAGCCTGACGAGCAGTACGTCTGCACTGAAGCTGGAAATGCAGTTTCCAGCACAGGTAAACAGACACACACTAGCTTTGATCGAGCTAGCGTGCTTCAGATAACGGAGTAGCCACAACATTGTGGGCAGCAACATCGGCTAACCATTCGAGTATTTATGAAGCATCTCTGACTCTGGTGGCTAGCCTGTGCCGCTACCCACGTCATCAGGGCTACGCTGCTTTTCTTAGCAGGTTAGCTTGATCCAAGCTAATGTGCGCACGTCTACCCGTGCTGGAAATCATACCTCTTGCTGTAGTCTGGACATACCCTTACAGTCCCTATCCGTTGGACCTTCCAAAAAGTAACAATCAACCACAACCTTAGGAACCTACATAATTCACCACAAATGCCTAATGACACAAATTTCAGAGTAACAGCCGTGTTAGTCTGTATTCGCAAAAAGAAAAGGAGTACTTGTGGCACCTTAGAGACTAACCAATTTATTTGAGCATAAGCTTTCGTGAGCTACAGCTCAGCTCACGAAAGCTTATGCTCAAATAAATTGGTTAGTCTCTAAGGTGCCACAAGTCCTCCTGTTCTTTTTAATGACACATAATCGTTAAAAACTGACCATTTGGGAAGGCTGCCCCTAACAGCATGAGGTCCAGCCCTGGCATATTCTGGCATCCAAAAGCCAACAGAATGATCAGTAATAAATGCCAATGCCCATAACTCATGCTAAGAGATCGGGCTTTCCTCTGGGGTCAAGCAGTAAAGCAAAAATGTAGTAACACTGAAATTTAAAATGGTTTAAAAGTTAGTATTTTTTCTTGTGGGCAGGTGACTGTCCTTCTGGAGGTCCACTGGGAGATTTATTTGCCGAGGATCTCATTGCCTCTCCAGATCAACTGTGCCTCCACCCCATTCTTGGCCTCCTCTGGCTCAAAAAGTGACAGGTGAAATTTTCAGACTTAGCTAATGTTGGCCTAGATCTGCTCCCCCTGAAGTCAATGGGAATATCACCATCAACCGCAATGGGGGCAGAGCTAGGCAAACACTGGGTGTTTTTTTAAATGTCTCCCTTAGTATGTATTTTTTTTCCACGTTAATTGTAAAAACATGTATTATTTATGTATCTATTCACACATGTAAGTCTACATAATGATAGCATCCTACAGTTCCCGACATGAAGGGCAACATTTTCAAAGGCACCTAAGTGACTTAGTAACTTGCCTGGGGAAAAGTCATTTAGGAGCTTTTGCAAATTTTACCTGAGGTGCCTATACTTTGGTTCTGATCCCACACAACTTGGAATCTTCACGTAAGCTTTCTAATCCTTCAATGTTTACAGCTAGAAGTTGCCAGTATAATTTTATGTTTGATCCCCCGGCTCTTAAAATGCACTGTAGTGCAACTCCAAATGAACTGTTGGCACTGACCATGAAATCACTTGCTGTGATTTGTTTGCATATATATTGAAAAATCAAGTGATGTTACTTTAGATTTGTGAAAAACAAGCCAGTTGTCTACAACCCACAAATTGAACAACCAGCTTCTTAATACTGTAAGTCTTGTCCCCTTCCGTGTCTTGTATTATCTATTTGTGCAATATCCTAGTAAAACAAGAATAACTTGAATTTATGCAGTGGCAAGTCTATTTCTGAGAGAAACATAATGGTCAAAAATGAGTTGGATCATGAGTAAAACCCTATCTGAACTGAGGGATGATGTGCAAATAATTGCAGCTGAGTTGTGAGGAAGACATGAAAAATTGCAGAAAAGTAACAATGGACCTTTATTAATAGGGGACTTTGGAAAAGCCACAACAGACCATGTGTTTAAGAAAAAATCGCTAGAACAATATAAACACACAACTATTATGTTATGCCTGTGAATTTTTTTTTTAAACAGACAATTTGGGGCAATTAGAGGGTCCTAACCAGGGCCTGGCAAGCAAGGCAGCTGCCCAGGGCACAAAGCAAGGGGTGGAGCCAGAAAAATGAGTTAAAAAACCAGCAGGGAGTAGAGCTCTGGAGCAGACCTGGTATGGTCACCCTTACTTCTGCACTGTTGCTGGTGGCAGCACTGCCTTCAGAATTGGGCACCCAGCCCTCGTCCCTCCCCCACCCCCAGGCTCCGTGTGCCCTGGTTACAGCCCTGCCCAAAACTCTCCAAATCACTTAACGTACTAGTGGGGAAAAAAGTTTGTGCTGGAAACATCAAAATGTATGCAAAATGAGTAAGCTAATTTAAAACAAAATCGTGGTGGAAGCCTAATATTGTGGCATCTGCGATTTCCACAGTATCGCAAATGAAATAGGACCTTAGTTGTGAGGTTTTGGTCAAAGCTGAGTTGGATCACAAAGTTTTGGGCCTAAAGCCTTTAAGAACACCCAGAAACCTGAAGCTTCAGTAGTTGTCTAATGAACACAAACCCTAGCTAAACAGGGTGCTCTGTGCTTGAATGATGCTTAGAAGGCTCCCTGCCTTCCCTGGCCCCGTGCTGCTCCTGGAAGCAGCCGGCATGTCCGGCATTGGCTCCTGCAGGGGGAGGGACTGGAGGTCTCCGTGCGCTGCCCTTGTCCGCAGACACCGCCCCTGCAACTCCCATTGGCTGCAGTTCCCCGTTCCTGACCAATGGGAGCTGCGAGGGTGGTGCCTGCAGGCAAGGGCAGCACACAGTGACCTCCAGTCCCTCCTCCCCAGGAGCCGCTGTTGGACATTTAGTCCTGCCTTGAGTGCAAGGGACTGGACTAGAAGATGTCTCGAGGTCCCTCCCAGTCCTATGATTCTATGCTTTTTAAGAATGAGCAAGGAGCTCCCAACGGTTTTGCCTGGGTTAGCCCTTAAGGATATAAAGAGTCTACTTTAGAAGTTTCTATTACCCTTTAAACCTGACACTAACTCATTAGTGCGTGTATGCTCACCTGCTTTTAACCTTGTCAATAATGATCATTTTCCTAATTAACAAACCTTCAGTGAGTTTGTTACAGGATTGGCGACAAGCGTTGCCGTCGGCTTGAGATCCGAATACCACTGACCTGGGCTAAGTGACTGGTCCCCTGGGACTGGGAGTAACCTAAATATTTGTTGTGGTTTTTTGGTGTAAAATAGCCATCAATCACAAAGTCCAGCTTGCCTGGGTGGATGGCAAGATAAACTGGGACACGCAAGGGAACTGTCTGTGACTCCATAATAAGACTGTGCTTTAGGAGTTCGCACTTATTACTGGGTTGGTGAAATCTAATTACAGAACACACAACCAGTTTGGGCGGTTTTGCTCTGCTTCTTGACCGTCTTCCCTGAGGTTGGCAGTCATGAGCCACTCCAGACAACATGACATAATGCAGCATGTATTGCAAATGCAGCAGGCCTGGCAAGTGCTACTTTTTGCTCAGCAGACCACTCCTGCAGCTGCATCTTCTTACTGTGCTCGGTATGAGGCTTTACCTTGCACTCGGATTCAACAGCATGCAGTTTGTGGCTGTGAAGGTTAATAATTGACAAGAGGCAGGAAACAGAATCTTAGCCCCTTTGCTGAAAGTCAGTGATGCTGAACACATAATTGTCCAGTACAGCTATATTTATTTCGCATATATTGCAGAACATTTTCTGCTGCCCAGGATATTATTCTCCTGTGATCGCAGGAGTATCTGAGGCAGATCAGCTTGGAAATGCTTCTTGAGGAAATTGGGTTTCTTCACTCTATTAGGAGCATTCCATTTTTATGATTAAAATCAAAACCAATGTTCTTTCCAGTTCAAGTGAAATATGCAAAATATGACTTTCCTCTAACTATGTTTCCAAACACTTATCTAAAGTGCTCTGAAAAGGTACTAATAAATAAGGATGAAAAATGAAAAGTGCATAGTAAACATGTTTCATAAACTACATTTAGCTGAACATTAGGGTCAACATGCTTTGCAAAAATAATACTTTACACTTCTAAATAGCATCTTTCAGAGGAAGATCTCAGAAATATAAAACAATGCCTTCATTAGAAAGTTAGGCATCGATTTATCCAATGTACAAAAACAGGTGAACTGAGGCAGAAATGTAGTGACTTGCCCGGGGGTCCACAGTTGCTCTGCGGTCACAGATGACACATGCTTACTTCTGTCCCTATTCTGCCAAGCTCTTAACTAAGTGCCATTGATGTTAATGGAACTTAAAAACACGCTTAATAAAGCACATACTTAAGTGATTTGCTGAATAGGGATGGACTGCTGAACTGATGCCTTAAAACCCATTTTCAAGCAATCTTTCAATATATGGATAAATAAGATGTGTCTCATGTCCCAGCATGTTAACAATCTACAACAGATAAGGGCACTGGACATCAGTTCAAGATTGAAGAGGGGTGGAGAGGATCCTACTTCTCATCAAGAGGGTGCACCTTTCTCCCCATACCTTACAGCCACTGCTGTGGTCAAGTTAGAACTAGCTCTCTCTTGTTATAGGAGACTGGGCAGCTGGCAAGGAGTTCTTTACAAGGGCTCTAAGGCTCTGGAATTTGCTCACCCCATTAGTCCAAAATTGCTCGAATTGGGTGACTTTCTGGGCATGCCGCAAAAGACGTGTTTAAGAGGGGTTTTGGAGAAGGCTCAGGATGTGGTTCCTGGATGGTGAAGTGGGGCAAGCGGCTGTCTGAGTTCCTGTGGAACTGTTGATTTTAAATCAGTCAGTTTCACACCTCCTCTGTCCTGCCAGTGGCGTCTTGTCAGATTTAGCTCTTTGGGGCAAGAGATGTGTCTCATTTCTGGCCCATATCCTCCAGTGCAATCCAGTGGCCAGCCCTTTGCACCCCAGTGGAATATTATTGGAGTCTGGTCAGTGAGAGTCTGCCTGTAAGCACGGATCTCTTTCATGGACTGGGGCTCGTGCTAATAAAGTGCTGGGTAGATTTACACTGCTATGGACATATTTAATCATAAAATAATCCGGAGAACTCGGATTCCTAGCCTCCTGCACTCACCATCAGCTCAAACTCCCCCCCCCCCCGCCCCCCGCACAGTTCCTCAAAAGATAATAGACCAGATTTTCAGTTGGTGTAAACTGGCGTAGCTCCACTGATTTCACAGGAGCTACACCACTCTACAGCAGCTGAGAATTTAGCCCAGTGTGAACTATTCCTGTGACAGTATGGAATCCGGGAGTGATTCTATTGAAATCAATGGGAGTTTTACCAGTTTTGATGTGTATGGAGACTCACAAGTTTCCATGAGACAGGTCCCTTGGGGAGCGAAGAGCTTTTCAAGTGACTTTTCAAGGCCACAGGAAATAGATGAAAGCCTACAGGAGAGCAGATGTGTTCTTGCTCACCAATTTGCTGATTTCAGCCTATGCCTGGATAATATTTGGTTGAAGAATGATTTACTGAGTGAAATGCTGTGGCCTGTGATTTGCAGGAGGTCAGACTAAGTCATCGTGACGAACCCTTATGCCTTTAACAACTGAGTTTAAGACAAGAATATGCAGTGTCTGTGTCGGCTGCCATCTTGGCTAACACTGGGCCTTGAACTGAGGACCTCCAGAGCTAAAAGCATGAGTGTCTACAGCTTGAGCTAAAAAGTCAGGCTCCCTCGCTGACAGCTGTAACAGACTCACATCCTCTGTGGATCAGGCACAGAGGAGGACACACACACACAAATCAATAAGTTATATATACACATCCTGGAAACCAGGGAAAGTCAGGAATGCCTAAGTTTTTTTTATCAATACATGACCAATACTGAATGTGCGCCAGATCTCTCACTGAGGGGATAGGCTAAGGACCGTGGGGCCCCGAGGCACAGAGTTGCAGATTGGGGATGCATGTTAGGCTAAAGCAGCTGGGATGCAAAAAATAAAAATCTGTCTGGAACCAAGGGAACAGGACTCAGGAGAAGGGAAGGATTTAGTTTCGGGAAGAGAAAAGAAAGTGGTTGGGTTGGAAGGGAAGACAGATTGAAAAGTTCAGATAAACTGAAGATAATCTTTGGCAAAGCCCCATGTCTAGTTTGCCTGTATGGTGGAAGAGATATAGAACTGAATGTTTTGTCAGGAGGTGCAATATCTGTGATCCAAATGGCAATCTGCAGTCTTTCAATTTGTTAGTCTTTAAGGTGCCACAAGTACTCCTTTTCTTTTTGCGGATAGAGACTAACACGGCTGCTACTCTGAAATCTTTCAGTTCAGTTTCTCAGTCTGCTCTCTCTTTGGTTAGTACCTTGTATTTTTTTTAATGATCCTTTTGAGAACAGTTCACTATATTATTCCACTGTGGAAGGTAAATTTACAGAAGAGCTCCATCATTCACTCATTCTTGCTGTCGCATCTCAGCTGGTGCTGGACTCATCAGGGAGATGTTTCCTGCTCTACTTCACATATGGAAACTTCAAGCAACTGCTACATTCCCCTTCCTACCGTTAGTTATGCATGATAGTAATGTAACATGCCATAGCTGGACACCTCATTACTCTCTCAATAGTGTGAAGACACATAGTTAGTTATATGGCATCATGCTTGTCATTATGATGCACACCATGGCCAGTCATAGTGACAGCAAGCATAGAATTCACATCTCCCTGTTCCAAAAACAGACGTCTACTGTGCAAGCTAAAGGAGAATTTCGAGCACCTGGTTGCATTAGAGGGCATATAAACAGTTCTGATTCCATCCAGTAGAAGGCAGTGGTACATACTAATGCTCCCGTTCATTACGGTATGTTCATTAAGGAGTCATTCTAAATATTTTCAAAATTTAATATATGCATGTGTGACTGATTCTTAATGCATCGACATTTCATATGACTCAAAAGCTAAGGCAATCACCTGACGTACAGGGTCAGATCCTGCCTCTTCTGGAGATAGTGCAGTGAAGTGGGAGTCAGAAGACCTAGGTTCTATTCCCAGCTCTGCCACTGATTTGCTGTGCGACCTTGATCAAGTCACTTCACCTCTCTCTGCCTTCATTTCTGCTTCCTACCCTTTTGTTCATCTCATCTGTGGAGATGTTAGCTCTTTGGGGGCGGATATTGTCTTTTACTTTCTGTTTGTGCTGCGCCCAGCACAATGGGAACCCAGTCTGGGTTGCGGACTCAAATCTCTTTCATCATAATAGTAATAGATACTTGAGTTGAATAGTACTTTATTCCAGTCCCATTAACGTCAATGGATAAGGCTGGTAGAATCTTGCCTAAATGAACAAGACCAAGTTCTCTGCTCACTTGCACCAGAGCAACCTCATTGGTGGTATAAACGAAAAGAGGATACAGTGAGAATCTTGGTGATGGTTGCTGGCTTTTTTTTTTCCTTTTGTTTTCAGATCAACATTATTCTTTGACTGACTTCTTTCATGAGAAAAATTTTCATTCCCATCATGCACCGTATGCTCTCACACTGCTGCTTAATTAGGTTGATTAGAGTCTTGGCTTTGTCATGTTCCCTGTGTCGGGCTTCTGTAGCCACACAGAACATGTGCAAGCAGGCAATTCATTTGAACAGGCATAATTTGAGTTTAGAATAGCCAGGGCAACAGCTCACTTTAATACACTGCTAATAAGTAATCTTAATTACACAACTCGGTGGAACAGTTTGCAGATAATTTAGGTAACTTCAAAATAGAGGTGTTCAGCAGATAATTGGTAATTTATCTTCTGACCTTCTATTGCTTTAGTAAATTACATGTTCTTATGACTTGTCATTCCTGCACTATCCAATCTGCTAAAATGTCAGCTATAGAGAGGAAAGGAATTTGATTACAAGAGGTAGCCATGTTTTAACATCTCTGCCTTCTGAATTCCCTCATCCCCCTTCCCCTTCCCCTCCATTAATTGCTTTCATTTTGTTTCAAAACGCTTGAAATCTACCTTTCAAGATAGGTCCAGATTCCAAGAGTACTTACACGTCTTACAAACAATGAATTTATTCTCATGATACCCCTGTGATAACTATTGTTATCTCCATTTTCTATGTTACTGGGAAACTGGGGCACAGAGACGCAAAGGGTCAGATTTTTAAGGGACATAGGAAATACCAGATTGGATCACACCCATCGTCCCCTTAGTCCAATATCCTGTCTCTGACAGCGGCCAGCACCAGCTGCTTCAGAGTGAAATGCAAGCGTCCACTAGTAAGCAGATGTAGAGCACTCTGCCCCCCTCATTAGATCTCATCATGACCTCTAATCGTTAGAGATTGGCTTACATCCAAAAGAATGAGGTATAATATCCCTTCCCAAATGTTTGTTAAGAATAATACTATCGATTTTCCAAAGAGTTCAGCTCCCCGATTTTCAGTGGGAGCTCCTGGGTGCTGAGCACTTTGAAAAATTTGGCTAGAAGCGATTTTCCCAGCACCATTCCAAGTCTGAGACAGAGAGAAAAACCGAACCCAGATCTCTGGAGTCCCAGTCCAATGCTGAACCACTAGCCCCAAAGGTTTAATCACTGGCATGCTAGCTTTAATTCTCCCTGTAGCCTTCTAGGCTCCCTATGACCACAGTATCTGAGCACTTCCCAATCGTTAATGTATTTATCCTCATGGCACCTCTCTAAGGGAGGAAAGAGCTATTCTCCCCATTTGACAGATGGGAAACTGAGACACAAAAAGACCCCAGGTCACACAGGAAACCTGTGGCAGAGCAGAAGCTTCAACTACGGTCTCCCAAGTTCCATACTAGTACCCTAACTGCTGGGCCACCCTCACATTCGGCAGATTTGAGATAAAGCCAATTAAAGATCAGACTGTTCTGAGGGGTTGAGGAGCCAGAGTAGATTGTTGGATGGAAAATCCAAGCGCTTACTCCTCTGCATGACGCTGGCTTGCACAATGGCTGACAAAGACCAAAAAGATGAGGCTTCCGCCACAAAACCGAACATAACAGGCAGCCTGAAGTGACTGGGGAGGAGAGAAGGGGGTCTTTCTTGTTTAACTTGTCTGAAGCGTTCCGAAAGCCAAGACTTTGCATTGCCCAGGGATTTATACTATAAACAAGGGGAGAACAGCACGCCTGTATGGGACAAAAAGGTACGTCCTGGTCTAAAAATGCGAGATGTAGCTGGTAATGAGATACAGATGAGAGGTAAAGGATACAGTTGAATTTAGATTTAAAAAACAAGCCATTGATGCATAGAAGAGGAATTACTTGGAAGGCAGGTGTAGGTAGGAGGCTGTTAAGGCAAAGAGCCTAGAATATGCATCACACCACAAAGGCTGAGATAATGCAATATCAAAACATAACCATTTTAAAAGGCTATCTTTTCTTCCCCTCTCAGGTTGTAGTCTTTTGTTCTGTCTCATTTCAGTGGCCATCAATACACCTGTCTCTTTCTATCTCAGCTGGATTTGGTTGACAGAGGTCCAACTGGCGAGAAGTCCAGATGCATACTTTACCCTGTCTGATCTATAAGAAAAGAAATCCTCATTGGGCAACACTACTTCTTCTGCCCCCCCCCCCTTTTTTTTTTTTATAACTTTCAAGAAATTCACAAGAAAGGTCTAATCAGCTGGGAAAAAAAGACAACCTCAAAATCTCAGAGCTCTATAAACAGTCTGTCAGGGAAACCTTGCTGTGATTATCTAACCCAGTAAGCATAATGCATAAAATAGTTCTGAGCTGCCTTTAATTAGCTAATAATACTGAACTCTCAGATAACAGGGCAATAAATCGTACAGGTTGATTTACTAGCAGTTTATTTGAAACCTTTGGTATGACTGTGACATTTGTTTGCCAGGCAGAGAAGCTGCAGTGATGCAGTGACAGAAAAGGGCAGCTTGGCTTAAGAGAGAGAGGGACAACGTGGCATTTAAAACAAACACACTCAGAAATGGATCCGGGAGAGAGATTCTCGGAGTTGCTGCACAGTTCCAACGCTGGTGGCACGTGCTCAGAAAGAGGAGGCTTGGGCCGTAAAAGGTACAGAACCATATAACGGAACGTCACCGGACTCCTCTTGACTCTCTTCTGAGGACTCTTTTTCCCCCCCTGGAATAAAATTATAGAGTGGCCAGCTCCAGCAATAACTGGTGCATTAATTAAAGCCCCAACCCCTGGAGCCATGTGATCAGGTGAGTATCTCCGCTTTCCTTTAAAAAAAAGGGGCGTTTCTAGCCCGCAGGATGCAAAGGGAAGCCTGAAGATGTGACTTGAGTGCATCTTAAAGGCTCAGAATTCCCCCTCCCAAAGCCCCCACCCCCAAAAGGCAAATACAAAGACCCAATAGGTTTTTCTTAACCTCATGATTTTTGAGGCCTGCCTCAGGACTTCTGAATGGCTGGGGTAGGCAATAGGGCTGTACAACCCGGAGCACAGAATGGGGCCCTGACCCCGACTGGGGCCTCTGAGCACTACCCTAATCTAAATAATAGCTCAAAACAATAAGCGGCTATATCCTAACTTCAGGGAGCTATACCAATGTACTGAGGTGGGGCAGATGACCTACAAATCAAATACTTCCCACTGCCATCCAATCCCTTCTGATACCATTTGCCCATGTGACTGAAAGTAGCACTTTCCCCCAAAGATATTCCATATATGGTGATTCAGGGACAATGGACCCCAGCTTGGAATCACAATAAGGAGACGAAGGTAGAACTTACCAAGCACATAGTGGCGAACATCCATATTCACACACAAAGCTAGTTAAATGGAAATTAAACGGAACAGTCACAAGAGTGAAATAGCTGCAAGCTGCATGGAAACTTTTTAAAAATACCATAATGGCGGCTCAGATTAAATGTACGCCCCGAATTTAAAAACAAAAAACATAGTAACAGGACCAAAAAAAGTGCCACCATGGCTAAACAACAGAGTAAAAGAAGCCATTCAAGGCAAAAAGTATCCTTTAAAAATTGGAAGTCAAATCCTACTGAGGAAAATAGAAAGGAACAAATGCTGACAAGTGTAAAAATATTATTAGACGAGCCCCAAAAGAATTTGAAGAACAACTACTACAAGACACAAAACCAGCATTTTTTAAAAGTATATCAGAAGCAGGAACGCTGCCAAACAATCAGTGGGGCCACTGGACGATTGAGGTGCTAAAAGCACTCAAGCAAGACAAGGCTACTGCTGAGAAGCTAAATGAATTCTTTACATTGGTCTTCACTGCAAAGGATGTGACCGAGAGTCCCACACCTGAAATGGTCTTTTGAGGAACTGTCCCAGATTGAGGTGTCAATCGAGGTGGCTTTGGAACAAATTGATAAATTAAAAGTTATAAGTCACCAGGACCGAGGTACTTACTCAAGAATTCTGCAGGAACTCTCATATGAAATTCCAGAACTGTTAACTGGGGTATGTAACCTATCACTTAAATCAGTTTCTGTTTAGCTAATGTGATTTTTTTAAAAAAAGGCTCCAGAGATGATCCTAGCAATTATAGGCTAGTAAAAGCCTAACTTCAGCACCAGGCAAACTGGTTGAAATTATAGAACAGAATAGAATTACTAGACACATAAATGAACATGATTTGTTGGGAAAGAACTAACATAGGTTTTGTAAAGAGAAATCATGCCTCACCAATCTATTAGAATTCTTTGAGGGGGGCATCAAAACGTGGATAAGAGTGATCCAGTGGATATAGTATACTTGGACTTTCAGAAAGCCATTGACAAGGTCCCTCATCAAAGGCTTTTAAGCAAAGTAAGCAGTCATGGGACAAGAGGGAAGGTTCTCTCACGGATCAGTAACGGTTAAAAGACAGGAAACAAACGTTACGAATAAATGGTCAGTTTTCAGAACAGAGAGAGATAAATAGCGGGGTCCCCCAGGGATCTGTACTGGGACCATGCTGTTCAACATATTCATAAATGATGTGGAAAAAGGGATAAACAGTGTGGTGACAAAATTTGCAGATGATACAAAATTACTCCAGATAGATAAGTCCAATGGCTGTTCCACTGTGAATAAATACTTAAAAAGTCATTGGGCCAGAGAGAGCGCGAATGAGAATGACTCTGTAGTCCAGGTGTTTGGGCATCCACCTGAGATGTAGGAGACTTCTGTTCAGATCCTCTCCTCTCCTCTAGCAGAGATGGGGTATTGAACCTGAGGCCCCTACACTCCACACGTGTGTGCTAACCAGTGGACAAAAACTTATAAGGCTGGTACCACTATCTCCCATGGATATTTTGTCCAGAGCAAGTTAAGCACCTAATTCACTCCAGCAACAAATGCCTTTGGTGCCTAAACCATCTGACTCCTGGTAGCTGGTAAGTAGAGGTAGGTGTCTCCCTGCAGCCTGCATTTAGATGCCTATCTCCGAGAGAGGGGTCAAGCTTAGGACACACCCTGTCATTGGCATCTCCCATTGGCTCGCTTAGGTGGCCCCCCACCTAGCATACTGGCTTTGTGGATTGCAGTCGAAGGTCATGTCTCCCCCTGTTGATTGTCTAGGAAGCATATGTGCTTAACTTGTTTTTGTGGATTGCAGTGCTGTTCCTATGACTTTCTAAGTGCCTAAAATTAGGTGCCGTGATGTTCAACATTGCAACGGCTAAGTTCATTTGTGGATCCCACCCTTGGCTTTCATCTCTCTGTGACTCAGTTCTCCCATTTGTAAAATAGAGATAACAATCCTTCCTCTGTCTTGTCGCCTTTCCCAGGCAGGGATTGTCTCTTACTCTGTGTTTATACAGCACCTAACACAATGGGGCTCTGTTTGCTCTTTGAGGCCTCGAGGTGCTGCTTGAATACAAATAATAAGAAAGAGCTCATTGTTAGCAATTGACAAACGGAGGACTGCAGCAATTAGGATTTCATGATCCTAACCCCATGGTTTTTAATGAACACACCACATTCCGCAACCACCAAGAATTTCATAGCCCAATTTTCAGCCTCTTTCAGTAGCTGCTAATACATGTGCAAGTTCTAATTACCAGGAACATGCACTGAATAAATCCCCTTATTTTCTACTTTGACCTTTATCTGTCACTTGACAACATTTAAAACAAAATATTTTTTATCAGAGATGCTTAAGAACCAGCCTGGTTATACTTCAGGAATTTTTTTCTCCCATCATCTTCTTTGCTGCACATAATCAGAGAGGTCATTAATTTTAAATCAAGCGAATTGCTGTCTTTTTGGCCTTTTTAAACCCATCTCACCCATCTGTACCAGCAAAACCTGAGCATGAGTAAAACAGACTTTGAGTCTTGATAAGACCGGGGGCAGGGAGGGTAATATGCTCTATTCTCCCAGGCTAGCGCAGAGGTTGTGTTAATTACACCATCTGGACCTCCTGAATCTTAGGGTGGATTCACCCAGAACAAGGACAGGCAGCGTGGCCGCAGCAGTGGGGCTAGCCTCCCTTAGGGATCCAGTTGGAACTACTTTCAGTCGTGCTCAGGGTTCCATAAGACTCCCAACCAAGGAGGCTGGGATCAAATGAGTCAGTGCATCCCCTTAGATACCCTAATCATACCCTTTCACCAGGCAGTACTGACCATCTTTGATACTCCTCTCCAAGCCCCAATGGCTGAGAGAAGTTTGCAGTCACAATGTGGCCTGCACCCTGGAATCCTTCATGGACTCAGGAGGGAATCTGAACCTGAGAAGTTTATTATTAAATGATCATTTCTCCATGGAAAGGAACATGTCAAAAATAATGATATCACAGAGAGCTGGATGCCAACCTGTGACAAAGGGCCAGAAATATCCAATTTCTGTTTTTCTTAGGCAAGGATCATACAATCACACATCTCTAGAGATGGGGGCTGCCACTGAAATCAATTGGGTTTCAGTACATGCTGAATTTATACATTTTTAAGACCAGAAGGGACCATCAGATCATCTATTCTGACTTTCTGCCCATAGAATTGAGGCCAGAGTTTGACTAAAAAAGACCAGATCCATGACCTTTGCCCCAAAAATCAAACCAAAACTGCAATTTAACCTTTACTGTGCTCTGAAAAAGTCCCCCTAATCCTTTCTTTTTCATTTTTGGGCAGAGGTGGCAACCTCAAAATCTTGTGATAATGCCTGGTTCTTGTTAAATTTCCAACCCAGTTTTGCAGCGGGGTGGAGAGGAAATCTAATGATTCAGATCAGCCAAAGACAGCCTTGGGTATTTCTCCAGACTCAACCTTCCCACCTTTTGCAGTTTGCCCAGCATGTCCTAGTCCCAAGCAATGACCTCTGGCAGGGAACTGACATTCTAAGCCTGTCTTAAAACATCGACTTCCCCTGCTATTCAGGAAGAAATAGTTACTACTTTGTAACAGCCTCACTTTATAGCCCAGATGAATATTAAGTTTCTATATTCTGAGGCCAAATTCTCCTGTCAGTTACACCAATGCACTTTTGGACTCACATTTTTCATTATAGCACCTGTTTGCTAGATAAACGACTAGGGCCTGATTCTCCATTAGCCTGCACCTTGAGCAGTCATTTACGCCAATGCAAAATGTTGCCATTCTGACGTGGTAGCTGTTTACATTCACTCTGCTTTGCTGTAAACGGCTACACACAAGGTGCAAGACCCTTAGAAAATATAAATAGGCTGGGGCCTAATCCTGCTTTATACCAGTTGATAGAACAGGAGAGTTATACCAATAACTAAAACTCACTTGAGATCCAAATCAAGTCCATTATCTTTCAGATGAGATGTAAAACCAAGGCCCTGACTTCTTGTGGTTTTCAAAATTCCTGTGGCACTGTTCGCTTCAGTTGACTGGGTGCTCATTTAAAACGTTGGGTGTTAATTCAAAATACTGATAAAATTAATTAAATTCTATCTACACAATACCCCGCAGCCGTTTCAGTTGGTTGGAGAATTTCCACCCCCTGAACTACATAGTGTGTAGCTGTTACCGTGTTTCACCCCAGGGACTCAGGAGACCTGGGTTCTATTCCTGACTTTACCACGGGCCTCATGGGTGACTTTGGGCAGGTCAGAGCGCCGCTCTGTGACTCAGTTTCCCCTTCTGTAAAATGGAGATAAGATTCCAACCTCCTTTGTAAAGCACCTTGAGATCTACTGTGGAAAGTGCTAAAGATGATCTAGGCATTACTATGAACTCTGAACCGATTGCAATTCACTTCAGACATCTCGCCCCTACACTGATGCAGGCCTCAAATCCATTTAGCATTTTTAGTTTCAGTTGAAAAGAATTCCAATTTGTTGAGCCAGCATAAAACAAAATTAGCAGTTTAGAAAAAGATTTAAAAAAATAAAGCAAGTCAAGAGGCTGAGTTATCAGGGCTTTGTTACAGAGCTTTCTCCAGTTCTGATCCAGCAAACCAAGAGCACCAATACAGCTTATCACCCTGCAATTTTCCTCACAGGGCACATTTGCAAAAAATTATTTAGAAATAAGCGTGATACTTTTTCTCTTTCTCCACACCCCTCCTCCTCCATCTTGATTTACAAGGTGGAATTATAATACGCCGCTTGGAGTTTTATATCTCAAGCCTCTGATTTACACAAGCTGCTGGTGAATTTTAAACGCTTGGTTTTGATTTAGAAATCATTACTACAAATGTTGTATATATCTTGAATATTCAACTGTGTCGCCCATTGCTGCAAACTGGATTTCAGGGATTCAAAGTGCAATTACACAGATTACAACATATTTACAAATCATCCAGATATATAATATTTTCCCCTTCAGCAGGCTTTTGATTATGAGATCAGCTCCCATATAAAGAGCTGCTCTGTGATGGTTTCTTCCCCCACCCTATTATCGCTGCATCGATGTATTAAATTCAGCTTTAAGCTCTGTTCCCAGCTTCCCAGGTGCCACCTTTGCCAGCTGCTACCATCCGAGGCAGAGATGCCTGGAACTCGGCATGGAATTGGTGCCACACAGCTGCAAACCTTGGCTACATAACCTCATCTTTCATCTAATGAAATATGGTTTGTTTGGGTTTCCCCCCACCTCAGCGGGCCTCAACAAAACTAAATGTTAAATGAAATCATGGAGGATTGGCCACCATTAAAATTAATGGGAGAAAACCCACCCTGACCTCCAAATTTGTGTAAGCGAGGTAAGAGGAGAGGAAAAAAGCACAAGTCCTTTATAACAACACAGCAAGAAGAACTGGAGATGATTATGTTCTACGTTGTTTTCCACTTTTGTCCTCACTTTCATTTCTTTAAAAGCCAAGGAGTACGCTGCTTGATATACAAGTAGAGCTAGGCGGGAGCCAGATTTTCCATTTTGCTGGAAATGAGGCAATCTCAGAGTTTTTTCCATTCCAAAATAGAACCAAAATATTCAAAATTTCCTACGAAACAAAATTCCTAAAAAAAAAAGATTTCATTTTAGGTCAATCAAAATGTTTGGTTCCGAAAAAAACCCAAAAACCAACCTCTGAAACATTTTCCTCCCGTCTCGAACTTTTTAAGCTTTATAAAACCCAGGAGGAAACATCAAAACATCCCATTCCAGAAGGGTTGAAATGGAACAGTTTGACATTAATGCTTCATTTCTTTTTCTAAAAAATAAAACTTCATCCACATCAATAGGTTTTTGCAACCTTTTGGTTTTAACAAAAAACAAACACACACCATTTTTCATCCAAAACTAATTTCAGTGAAAAATTTCTGACCAGTTCTATATACAAGACACAGCATCTGCTACATGCCCTGCTGGCTAGACTGCCACTGTGTAATCCACTGTCTCCTATTAATATTTAACAGGTGTATAGGTCACAACAGGGGAGGCCCCCGCTGTGCTGCTAGACACTGTACAAACACAAAGTAAGCGACAGTCCCTGTCCCCAAGAAGATTTCAGTCTAAAAGACAGACCATAGCAGGCAGATGAGGGTTGAAAGTGGGGAGACCGGGTAAGAAATAAGTATGATGCGGTGTGTGCACAGATCGCAGCTGGTCAGCAGCAGAGATCGCAGCTCTCCACTGGCCGAGCTATTTTCAGCTTCGTTTACTCTGTGCATTATGGGCACAGGTGAGTTTTGAGCGGGGACTGGAAGGAGGACAAGGTGAAGTCTTTATGGATTTCCCCACTTGTGAGTGGAGCTAAGTAGCCCAGAGCCAGGGACTGAATTGTGACTCCTTGTCCCCACTTGGCCCTTTGTTTCATGAAGGGAAGCAAACTGCACTGATCCTTTTCCTGGCACGGCTTATTTCCCCCTCCACAAGAGCTCATGGCACTGGCCAGCAGACTCAAAGCTCCACCCATGCCCTGCCTCGTCACCCTCCTGAATGACTTCTAGGACCCTTTGATCATAGCAAGCAAAGACTTTCACAAATCAGTTTTCACGCTCTCCAAGCGGAGCTAATACTCTTCTTAACTTCTGAGTAGAGAATTGCTCTGTGCTGATAAAGCAGCTGTGTTTTTCCACTTGGTGGCAACAAAACTGATGTCCCTTGGCTACCTCCTAGAGGTATTAATTAATTTTTAATTAATTAATGTACACAGGGTGCTTTGAGATTCCCAGATGAAAGGCAGTCCAGAGGAGGTAGGCAGTATTCAGTGAAATTCACCCTTGTGCAGAGGGTCAGCAACAGACTTATGCACTATTTAAATGCTATTTTGAAATTTACCCTTGTTCTGGCTCCTCTGCACGGGAGTCAATGTCACCCTATTAGTATTATTTAAAAAAACCCAACAGCCAGCTCAGTCATTTGCAGTAATTTACAAGCTGTTGCAGGAAGCCTATCTTGAGCTCCCTGCACCTTTTAGGCTTCTTAAGTTTGTATTAGAACTTCACATACTGTGCGGACCTCTGACAGTCACTCGTTCAGGAGACAAGGATTAATCTGAATCAAATCTCAACTAGAATTGAATTAGCCTCTCCTACTTCTGCCCTGACAGTACACCAAGAACACTGGGGGAGGGGGGAGAAACATTTCCTTTAATTAACAACAATTGAAATAGTGAAATGAACTGGCAGCTCCTTACTATCTATTTTAGGTACTAATATGCCCCCCATTTATTATATTATCTGAGCACCTCACAATCTTTAATGCATTTACTCTCAATACTCCTGCAAGGCAAGGAAGAGCTATTATCTCCATAAAGAGACTTAGGATATGCTTACACTGGAAAAAAAAACAGAACAAAAAAAACCAACAAAAACAAAAAACCCTGCACCAGTGAGTCTCAGTGGCGGTCAACTGACTTGGGCTCATTCTACAGACCTAAAAATAGCCATGTAGATGTTCCCATTTGGGCTGGAGCCTGGGCTCTGAGACCTTCCTTTGGTTTCAGAGCTCCAGCCCCAACAGGAAGTTCTACACTGCTATTTTTAGCCCCATAGCATGAGCCTGCAAGCCCAAGGCTGTTGACTTAGCCTCTGAGATTCACTGCCACAGTTCTTTTTCTGCAGTGCAGACATACCCTAAGGGACTTGCCCAAAGTCACAGAGGAAGACAGTGCCAGGGCAAAGGAATTAATCCAGGTCTCCCACGTTTCAGGATAACACCCTACCCACTGGCTCACCCTTCCTCTGACAGTGATCTCTGCATTCCCTATAGCAGGCACTAATAATTTTTACACTGCTGTGTTTGAAGAGGAGAGTGGGAGCTTTGCAGACTCCAGCAGGCACAGAAAGCGACTACCTTCTTACACAGATCCAAGCCACAAAACGCTAATTCAGATACTGAACCCCCTCAACCTGCCAAGGCACATAGATGTGGGGTTCCGGTTTGACACACGAATGTGATCCTGGGATGCACAAACAGGAGAATCTCAAGTTGGAGTAAAGAGGTTATTTTTATATGCCACTCTGTATGTGGCACTGATGCAACCATGGCTAGAATACTCCCAGTTCGGTTGTCCACGATTTAAGAAAGATGTTGATAAATTAGAGAGGGTTCAAAGAAGCATCATGAGAAAGATGAAAGGATTAGAACACCTGCCTTCTAGTGATAGATTCAAGGAACTCAATCCATTTCGCTTAACAAAGAGAAGGTTAAAGGGTGACTAGATCGCAATTTATAAGTAGCAAATGTTTGATAATGGGCTTTTCAATCTAGCAGAGAAAGGTACAACAATCCAATGACTAGAAGCTGAGGCGAGATAAACTCAGACTGGAAACAAGGTGCAATTTAAGAGAGAGGGTAATTAATGACTGGAATAATTTACCATGGGTCGTGGTGAATTCTCCATCGCTGGCAATTTTTAAATCAAGAGTTGATGCATTTCCAAAAGATCTGCTCTGGGAATTATTTTGGGGAAGTTCTATGGCCTGCGTCATACAGGAAGTCAGACTAGATGATTGAAAGGGTCCCTTCTGGCCTTGAAATCTATGAAAAAAATAGGGGATATTTGTAATATTTGGATTTGGCTCTAGGTTCATAATCTGAAACTCTGCTAGAAGTTATGGGGTGGATGGACATGGGATACTGATTGGAGCCCAGAAGAATCATGTTCTAGTCTACTGTTCACTCCATTGGCTCCCCTGATCATTTCGGGATCTCAAGTTTAAGCTAGAGAAGATAAGTGATGGTGGTAGGCTCTGCCTCGTGTAACTCTGGTCAAGTCATGTCACTTCTATGTGCTTCTAATTCCCATCCTGCCCAGTGTCTGCCTTGTGTGGTTAGACAATTAAGATTTTCAGGGCAGGGACTCTCTCTTACTGTATGTTTGTTTATCGTGCTCAGCACAATGGGAACCAGATATCATCTGGGGGCTCTAGGTGCTACTGTAATACAAATCGAATCATGGGACCATACAAATTGCTAGAATCAGACTGGAGCAGACCTGTGGTGCATCTTGTCCAGTATCCTGTATAATAAATTCATTAAGAGTTACAAGACACTCAGATTCTACTTGTATGGTCCGTACCCCTGTAGTTAGAAGACTGCATTCCAAAAGCTGTGGATCTCTGTAGGATACTATACATCACACTGTAAGTTGTTAACTTTGCTTTAGCACAACAAACACCAAGGAATAGACACACTTGGCATGTGAGCCAAGGCCATTACTAGCAAACAAATTCCCAGTCTGCAGTCGATAATTGTTTCCAGAATCAGGCCCAAAGGCATAACCATGGAAGCAGCAATTAAAAGGTGGTTAATTAAAAGTCATTATAAAATGGTTAGTTAATTTTATACATTACTCGGCTATGACTTAAGTCTCCTGAATGCAGAAAAGATGGTTGCAATAGCAATCAGCGACAGCTGGGTTAGATATAGTTATATTTGACTTCCCCTGTTTTCTTTTAAAGGGAAAGCCGAAGCCAGGTCTCCAAGCAACCAATCCTGGGAGGACAGGTAAGCAAACTGTCTAATTAGCACCAGACTAATGTACCAGAAAGATATCTATGCATCACAAGCCTCGGCAGGTGGAATCAATATTGCTCAGGTGTTTTTGATTGTCTAGGTACAGAAAGGGGTTGTGCTTCATTGCTACAAAGAGAACAAACTAATTCTCCATTCCAAGAGTGAGAACCCTTTGCTTGCAGAACAGAAGGTTATGAATAGAGCTGGTCTGAAATGTTTTTCCCATTAAAAAAATGCCAATTGGTTTGAAAGGAAAACATGTTGCAGTAATGTGTTGATTTACATAAAACTTCATTTCAATGACATTTCAAGGAGAAAAAAAATGGAATGGAACATTTCTATTTCAAAATGACTTTTCATTTCAATTTTTAAAATTTGATATTATAACATAAAATGAAACAGTTAAACAGCATGAAAGGGTTTGATTTTATTGAAACAAAATGCTTCGACTGACACAGAATGCGACAATTTTTCAGAATTTTGTTTCACAGGAAATTTCAACATTTGGGTTTCGCTCTGTTTCGAAATGGAAAAAAATCTGAAACTGGGGAACTTCCCGTTGTCAGGAAAAATCCAGTCCCCTGCTCAGCTCTATTGACAAGCTCTATTCCCTGTTCTGCTCATGGGCAGAACCCACGGCTATGCCAATGGTCAGCATGAGCTGTATTCATCACTTAAATCCTATTCTGAGGGATTAAATGGTGCATCAACCTTGTGCTGGACATCTGTATAATGGGCAAATTACACTATATGGGCTGCTTACTTGGTGCCCATTGTATCTGTGCGCACACAGCTTCGGATGGTAGCTGGGTCATTTCAGTTGGAGCACGCTGAATTTCATGAAGGGTGGGGTAAAGGTCCATAGTGTGAATATCAGTAATGATGAGTCAACACACTTGTTCATTGGTAAAATGGCCACACAGGGGGAATAAATAACAGCGACTGGAAAACATCGTGCAGAAGCAAGGCGTTAACATGCACTTTATTCTCCTCTTCCTTCCTATTATCTCTTCAAGGAGGGCTGGGAAGGGGAAAACAACTTCTTACTAGAGAACTAGAGGCACTTTAAATAAATTGCTCCATCTGACCAAGAAGCTCAGCATAAATTGCGCCGCTTGACAAATGTTGAGGTATGAACAGGTTTAGGAAAACCAGTAATTTAGCATTTTTCAGTAACTGTGCTTGGCTAGACACTCCCTCAAGCTGGGCTGCTGAGAGGACCAAAATATATTAACATTAGTTTCCACTATACATACAAGAAGAGCTGATCCTGTGGCCATCCACACAGTGAGATTGCATAAAGACTTCTTTTTAGTTCAAAGCATCTATTTGAGGGCTGAAAGGACTGACCTGGTACCCAGTCCACAGACCAGCTTTCTGCAAAGGGATAAATTTCATCTGCACAGAGCACAGAATTGGGTCCATAACATTTGTAGCCTGTGAGACAAAATAAGACCATCCATTGGTAAGACTCTGGTTTGGCAGGTAAAAATCAATGGTGTTGATTGATTCATATCTTATATTTTGCTCCATACATTAGGGCTGGGATTTGCAATGGTGCCCAAGGGAGTTGGGCATCTAACTTTGAAAATCCCAGTCTAAATAAAACAACATGATGAGACAGTGAAAACTCAGGTGTCTCCCTTCTCAGTTATGAGTAATGTAATTTCCTCTCCACTAAACATTGCTTATTTAATTTTACTTGTTTCTTAACATTATACATTGGTTAACTCTCCAAACAGCAGTATAACTTAACTACATGTGGTAAAAGTCCACCAACTAGCCTGGTTGAAATTTTGAAGAAAGAAAGACGTGTGTGTTTTTTTTAAAAAAAGGACAGCTAAGGGATTTGATGCAATGCTCTAAATGGTGCCATTAAGAGAATATGCTAGGACGGCAAAAGATGGAAGCTTTTTATTATTCCACAACATTTTCATATTTTATTGCTAATAATTACAGAGAAGTGTCATTCCCCTCACACCCTTTTTTTCATTGCTTTGAGACCTTCCAGGTTAACTATGTTGTCAAGAGGATGTCACAAATCCACCAGTAAAATTATGTTTCTCATTAGGAGATGATCTAAGCAATTTCACATGGTATCTTTGATACAGCCTACCCTATCAACATATACACACTATAAATGGAAAAATCTGTTTTTCTGTCACACTATGTTATACCCGGCTGCTTGTGACACTACATTTTAGAGCTTGTCAGCAATTCAGTTACAATCTCTTATTTCTAGGGGTTTATACCATAGCCATAAAAAACATCACTTCTGGATGACACGTGATGTGCATTTTTGTTATAAGGGTCGATGATATTTATTTAGAACTTTTTTGTTTGACCCAAGATGCCCCAAATTCCCCAGGAATTGTTAAAATTAGAGCTGGACCCTGGGATCATAACCCTTTGTCTAAACACTCTTGAAGTCTGAAAAAGTTCATTGCTTAAGAACATAAGAAGGGCCAGTCTGGGTCAGATGCAATGATCCTTCGAGCCCAGTATCCTGTCTTCTAACAGTGGCCAGTGCCAGATGCTTCAGAAGTGAACAGAACAGGGCAATTTATCAAGTGATCCATACCCTGTTGTTCAGCCCCAGATTCTAGCATTCAGAGGTTTAGGGACACTTTGTGGGGTAAACTTTGTGGATCAGGACAATATCGCCTCCAATTCTGCAAACGCTTACATACGTGGGATATGAGGAATCCCTGTCACTGGAGGTTTGCACGACCAGGTTAGACAAACATCGCTCAGGGATGGTCTCGTTAGACTTGGTCCTGCCTCTGTGCAGGGGAATGAATTAGACAACCTCTTGAGGTCTCTTCCTGTCCTACATTTCTATGATTCTATGTGCTTACCCAGTGGTGAACTGGAGCCGGTTCGCACCGCTTTGCGGGAACCGCTTGTTAAGTTTAAAAGCCCTTTTAGAACCGGTGGTCCCACGAGGGACAGCTGGTTCTAAAAGGGCTTCTAAATTTAACAACCGGCCAAAAGTGGCGCCTTAGGCACCGACTCTGTGGGTGCTCCGGGGCTGGAACACCCACGGGGAAAATTTGGTGGGTGCAGAGCACCACCGGCAGCTCCATGACCCACGCCCGGCCCCAGCTCACCTCTGCTCCGCCTCCGCCCCTGAACATGCCGCCCGGCTCTGCTTCTCCACCCCCTCTCCCCCGGCTTCCCACGAATCAGCTGTTCAAGCGGGAAGCCGGGGAGGGTTGAGAAGCAGGCGACGACTTCGCACTCCGGCCCAGGGAGGCGGAGGCGGAGCAGAGGGGAGCTGGGGCGAGGGGGCGCAAGGAGGGCCGCCCGCGCTGCAGCAGGTAACCCAGGGGGCGTGCAGGGGAACCGCTCCCCATCCCAGCTCACCTCCGCCACCCTCGGTCTGAGTGCGAAGCCACCGCTCGCTTCTCAGCCCTCCCTGACTTCCCGCGCGAACAGCCGATTTGCAGGAAGCGGAGTTGGGGGGGACGGAGAAGCAGAGCAGGGCGGTGCGTTCAGGGGAGGAGGTGAGCTGGGGCCGGGCGGGGAGCTGCCGGTGGGTGCTCTGCACCCACCAAATTTTCCTTGTGGGTGCTCCAACCCCAGAGCACCCAGGGAGTCCGTGCCTGAGGTGCCACTTTTGATGTGATCAGTGGGGGGAGCGGCTGCTCCCCCTGCTTCCCCCCCTAGCTACGCTCCCCTGCCCCTAGGAGCTAGAGGGACCTGCCGGATGCTTCCTGGGAGCTGCCCCAGGTAAATGCTGCTGGGACTCCCCACCCCAACCCCCGGCAGGTCCCTCTGGCTCTTGGGGGTGGGGTGGGCACCCACTACAGTGACCCTCGAGACCCTCCTGCCCGGTTCTGGGGGCAACCAGGGGACAGAGGAGGGGGGTAGATGGGGCAAGGATTCCAGGGGGTGGGGGCGTCAAGGAACACGGACGGTTGGATGGGGCAGGAGTGGGCCACGACCCCCTCGTGGGGTGAGGAGGGAACCAGTTGTTAAGATTTTGGCAGCTCATCACTGTGCTTACCTTGATACATGCAAGTTGCCCATTGGTTTCAATGGGATGACTCAACATGCATCATGTTAAGCTGGTGTGTAAGCATTTGCAGGATCAAGGCTGTAGTTATTATAGGAAGATAAGGCACAGGTAAAAGTTTTTGAAAGTATCCTGTTAAGTAGTTAAAATTCTACATTAAGTCCTGTGTCTTATTGTTGACATAGGGACTTAAGCAGATTCTGTGGGCTCTCTGAACAGGTCAGAGTTTCAATCGTAAAGCATAAACAGGTGGCTGAGGAGGAAAATACAATAATTACTAACCCCAAATGGTTAAAGCTAGATGAAAATACAAAAGGAACTTTCCACAAATATTCATTCTGTTAAAAATTAATTCTGTTAAAATTAATTCATTTCAGCCATGCCAATGTCCAGCTCTCAGGTTTGCTTTCCAAAACATTCAAGAGATCGAGTTTCACTGTCAAAAACATCCGTGAGAAGGCAAGTTCAAAATGGCACACACATGCTTTAAAACTCATATGCATACAAATTTTTGCTCCAGAACAGCCTGCGTGATTGTCCAATCAGGACACAAATAATGCAAGGTGGCTTACCAGACGTATCGTAAAATAAGCAATACAGAGCTCAATGTCTCACAAATTTGCAATCCCATGCATAGAATAAAAAAATTCAAGCAACAAATAGTATTGGAGAAAGTCATACTGAACTTATGGAATTCAATTGCTTTTAAAGTCATCACAGATGAATTACACCCCGGTGCAGAGAGCTAATGTGTGGCCTATTCATCACTTAAGTCTTTCTTGAGTCCAATAGTCTTGAAGTGGTGCCTAGAGCTTGTGCTGCCCTTTTCACGGAGGTGAATTTCACCCCGACTGAATTATTCTTTGCAAAATATTCTCCCAGATGTAATTATCTTAGCACACATCACCAGAAGCGGGATGTGAGTGGATGATAGTATTAAGAAGTTATTCAAATAATCATTTCTTTGATCACAACAGGTTCATCTCTTGCAGTTCCTTAACAGTGTGCACATCCATTTTAAATAAAGGCAATTTCAAACAACACTATTAACGATAACAAAAAACCCTCATAATTAATGCCATTAAAAATAATTGGCTAGATCCTCAGTTAGTGTAAATCGGGCTCGCTCAATTGACTTTAGTGGAGCTATGGTGATTTACACCAGTTGTGGATCTGGTCCAAAATTTACAGTTCTTGATTTCTACTGTTGATGAGACAAATATTTTAAGTTAAAGATTCAGCGTTTGAATAGTTCACTTGTCCAGTTCAAATGGATTTTTACCCATGTGCTCATCGTCTCCTGCAGAACTCATTGTTGGCTGTCAAGATTATAGTCTTATTGCTTTTGCAATTTCAATTAAAAAACAAAAACTATAAATGAAGATATCAGAATTCAGAACTCACCCACTACACATCCAAATGCATTTTTAACGGATTATTATAAAACTACACTGTAACTATATTGGAATTGTATCCTCTACGCTAAATGGATTCCTATACACTATCACTCTTTGGAATAATCCACAAGTTTTCCTGACCAAGACCTAAGTAAAAAGAGGACAAATAGTCTTGTGCTTCGGTTAAAATTCCTGACTGAGTATCAGAAGTTCTGGGTTCAATTCCCAACTCTGCCACAGATTTCTTAGGTGACCCTGGGCAAGTCATATAAACCCTGATTCAGCAAAGCACTGAAGCACATGTCTTCAGTAGGATTTAAGTATGTGCTTAAATGCTCTGCTGACCTGGGACCTTGATGTCTGTCCTTCAGTTTTCCCTCTTGGCGTATTTAGGCTTCATGCTCTTTGGCCCGTGGACTGTCTCTTACTATACATACGTTCAACACCCAATGCAATGGGTTTATCTCGATGGCAGTTTTAGGTTCGACTGCAGTGCAAATAATTAATAATAATACAGCACTTCCATTTAGAATAATCTTAGGTGGACACATTAATGAGGGATTTTAACAATTTTGGAGAATCCCAGTCCCCGCAAGCAGACAGAAAAAAATACTCTTGAGGTTCAACGCAGCTGATAAACGTCTTCAATTCAACCAACTCGCTATTTCTGCGGAGCTAATACCTCTGCACGTTTGCGCCTGATAGTAAAGCGTTGCTGCGGTGTCAACGGTTTGCTGTGTGGACTGGCTGAGCCTATTGATTAATCAACTAGATTAAAAGGATGATGGCAACTCTCCGATAATTACGCAGGGTAATGAAAAGATTGGGAAGCCTGATTTAGGGCTTATTCGCCTTTGAAATCCTTCATTCACCGTATTAGGTTTCCTGCACCAGATCCTGATGGGGAGATATTGCCGCTATACTGCAAGATACAAAGATCTGTCTGATGCTTTTAACGACAATCACACCTGGATTTTGTGACCTTAGAAACCTCAGTGCATCAAACCAAATGTTTTTAGCCTGTGGTCTCTCTAGAATATATTACATATTCCTTGTTCAGTGGTAATATATTTTTGTTAAAAGACTTCCTAGGGTGCAATGATCAGCACTGCATACAGTTCTAAATGGAATAGGTTTTGCTGAATTTCCTGAGGCATCATTCTTGTCTATAATGGGAAGACACAGTGCACTGGCAAATGTGCTAGGACACCGGCCAAAAGAATTGTGTGTTATGCCCGGATGCTGCAGTGAGAATGTCAGTCCATGCAATTCTCTTTGGTCCACGCTTATGCTGGATACCTATCAGCTCAACTCCCAGGCCTGACAACCTCAGAGGGTTTTTTAGATTCAGAACTTTTCTTCGGAATAAATATTTATTTATACAGTATCCATATCATATTCAACCTTTCTCCAGGCTGTGCTCTGTGTTGGCTCCCACAGAGGCTCTTAGCATTCGGAGCCATTATCACCTGATTGTCTTCCCGTCTCCCTGACACTTCTGGCCATCAACAGCAGCCGCTGTAGGGCTCTATAGCTTGACCAGCAGGACTACATTGTCTGCTCACATCCATGTTCAGGGGTCTCCTGTAGGGATCAATTAACCAGTTCAGGTCAGGTAAGAACTGACCTAAAATCTCAATCCCAAAGAGTTTCTGGGAGCGTAATTTATTTTTCTCTCTCAGTTATTTTTCATTTTCACTGTGTGCCAAGGTTCTGGGCCAGAAGCCCAGAATATCAAATATCTCAAGAATGATTTTTTTTTCTCTCAGGACCAAAAGAATACAGAAGCAGGAATCTAACCAGAGAGCAGAACCTATTCTTAGATTTCCAGCCTCGCTTTGGAGGCGGGAGGTGTTTGAATAAGCACCTGAAATTTCTGATTTGTGTATTTAGATTGTAATTTCTTTTGGCGGGGATTAGCACAATGTACAATACCTAACACAAAACAACCCTCCCCCTCATCTTTACTGTAGCACTGCCAGGACCCAGCAATCATCACTTCCATAACCGCATTCGTGGTTGGGGAACCATCACTGAAGAGCAACCAACCAATTGTCTCATCCCAGACGATTGTGCGTCAGTGCTTGAGTCTCTGTGAAGCCCATTACTGTCCACTCTTTTATGTTGTCAGTTCATCTCTTCTTTGTCTACCTCTTCTTCTCTTCCCTACACTGTCCCTTGGAAGATGATCTGGGATAGGCCAGATGATCTTGTTTGATGGACTGTACCACTTCGTCTTGCGCTTCTTCATGGTTGTCAGGAGGTCTTCCTATGACCCAGCGCACTGGGTGATGATGTTGCGGACCTCTTCATTAGTGATGTGGTCGAAGTATGAGATTGCCCAGGATTTTACGGAAGTATCTCATCTCTACGACTTGTATTTTCTGTTCAAGTTCTGCCGTAAGGGTCCATGTCTCGCACGCATACAGAAAATAGAGGTGACCAAGGCGTGCAGCAGTTTCAGTTTGGATACCGGGGAGATGTTCTTATTCCTTCAAATTGGTTTTAGCTTTGCCACTGCTGCTGCTGTTTGCACAGTTCTTGACAGAATTTCTACCCTGGATCCTTCATCAGTGATGATTGCTCCCAAATATTTGAACTGTTTCACTGTCTCCAGCCATTGTCCACTGACAGTGATACGTGAGCTGATCCCGTCATGTTTGTTTGTCATCAGCTTGGTTTTCTCTGCACTGATTTCCATGCCATATTTTGCAGAGGTTTCATTCAATCATTCCACAAGATTGGCAAGTTTATCTTTGCTGCCTGCCAGGCTGTCAATGTCATCAGCGAACCGAAGATTTGAGATTGCTCGCCCCCAGTGCTGACTGTGCATATGAGATCTTCTAGGGCATCAGTCATTATGCATTCCAAGTAGATGCTGAACAGTGTGGATGAAAGAAGGCAGCCTTGCCGGATTCCAACAGTGGTGCGAAACCAGTCTCCTATTGTGCCATTGACAAGAACTGCATTGTTGGCCTTGGCATACAGTTGTTTAATGGTAAGCATAAGCTTACGATCAACATTGTACTTCTTCATGGTTGCCCAGAGAGCTTCGTGCCATACTCTGTCAAATGCCTTCTTGAAGTCATCAACGACATGGTAGATGTCCTGCTGGTGTTGTACTTCTCACATAGAACACGAAAGTTGAAAATCTGTTCTGTGGTACTTCTTCCAGCACAAAATAGTTCTTTCAGCAATGATAGTCTCCGCTTGTGGCTTCAATCTGTTCAATATGACTTTCAGCATGACTTTGCTGGGATGGCTAATTAGGCTTACGGGCCAGTAATTTTGACATAATTGCAGGTTGCCTTTCTTTGGCAAAGTGATGATGAGTGACTGTGTCCACATGGAGGGCCACTCACTAGTGTGCCAGATCTTGTTACAGATCTTGGTGAGTACATCTATTACTATTTCTCCTCCAAATGTCATCAGTTCAGCTGGGACGTTGTCAATACCTGTAGCCTTTCCGTTCTTGAGTGATTTCACAGCTGTCTCCACTTCTTCACACAGTATTGGAAAGTCATCCTCCTCTGTAGAATCTGGGCTGTCTAGAACACTATGATCTCCATTTGTAGTGATTATATAGATCAAAGCAGTAGCTTGTCCACCTATTGACAATGTCCCTTTCTTCTGTAAGACTGTTCCTTTTTTTGTCTTGAATTGCCTTAGTTTTGGTCTAGCTTTCCTTTGTCAGATCTATTACAACCTGGAAGTCTTGTTTGCTATTACACTCTTCAATTTTAGAGCATTGTTTTTCAAGCCATATCTCCTTCATTCTTTTCTTGATCTTTCTGCCAATCGCTCCGTATTTATCAGCTCCCTCAGTGCTGTTCTTGTCTTTTAGATTCTCTTCCAATGTCACACATTTGTAATATTTCATTTTGTCCTCTTATGTTGTTTCCCCAAAGACGTCCATTGCTCCCTCATTCATTACAGTGTTGAAATTGTTGATCATTGTTTCTACATCTTCTTCTAGTGCAAGCAGCGGGGCAAATTTTCCACTGCTCATTGCTTGGAATGACTCTGCACTGTTTCGGTCTCCGAGTCTAAGTCAAACTTGATTCTGGTGAACTTTGGCCTGACAATTTTCCTTATCCGCAGCCAAAATTTAGCATGAAAAGGTCGTGATCACTTCCAATATCAGCACTGGGGAAGCTCCTTGTTTTAGCTCTGTTAATCCCAGAACAAAATCGGTTTTGCACCATGATGTAGTTGATCTGGCTGTGATGTAGACTATCAGGTGCATACCACATTGATCATCTGGATGCTTTATATGCTCCTAATGTGTTTGCAAGAACCAGATTGTTATAGCTGGCAAACTCCAAAAGTCTCCGTCCTCTCTCATTGGTTACCGCATTACAGAAAGGCCCACAATAATGTCGCCAATCTGCCTGTGTGTCAATACCCACTTTAGCATTCCAATTGCCCTGGACAATCCCCAGAATATCTTTCTCGTGTACCTTATCGATGATGTCTTGGAGCTGATTGTAAAAATCTTCAATTTGCTCATCACCATAGTCTGTTGTAGGGGCGTAGACTTGTACCGCTGTGGTATTAAATGGCTCTGCCTTTCAACAGATTGAAATAAGCCTGCTGGATATTTGGGTGGCATCCTAATACTGAATTCTTGAGATCTTTATGCACAGGAAATCCTACACCGTTGGCATGTTTGTCCTCGCCACCGTAATAGAGTAAATGGACTTCTTCCGTTAGTGCCTCTCCAAAATTCTTCCATCTGACCTCAGAGATTCCTCGGAGGTGCCAGGTGCATTGTTCCCTTTCATACATGAGTTCTTTCAACCTCCCTATTTGTCTCAGTGTCCTTACTTTCCATGTGGCTATTGTGATGTTATCTCTTCCATGGATCCTCTTTGTTGGGGTTACACCAGCAGTATACTTATCACGTTTGCCCTGGTGGGAGACGTTCATTATTAACCTGGGCCCCGACCAGTCTGGAATGGACATGGTTGACTTGCTCATCATATGGTGTGTCTTGGTCAAATTTCTAACCTGGCGGAGCCCATTCCTCTCCAGGCAGCCCCCGTTTAGTCACCTCTTACAACATGCAGGAGGAGCAGTGGGCCTGTTCTGTCCCCAGACCCACAGGGCATGCTGCAGTAATGCAACTAAATAAAATGATGATTTAATAGTGCATGATGTTGTCTCCTATTCCTAAAGCATATCCATCAGTTCAGAGTGTCTACAATGAATAGAAACATAGTAATTCATAAAACAAATCAATAAGCTTCTAATTAACGCCCCTGCTTGGCATTTACAGTTTTATTTGCAAGGATGATCGAATTCTTGGGAACGCAGTGTGACCCAGAGGATAGTGCACTGGACTGGAACTCAGGAGAACTGGGCTCTGTTCCTGGCTTTGCCAGTGGACTGGTAGTGACCTTAGGCAACCCACTTCAACTTTCTGTGCCTCCGTTTCCACGTCTGTAAAATAGGAATAATGATACTTGCCTGCCTTGTAAAGTGCTTTGAGATCTAGGTTCTTTATGAGAACTGGATATTATTTTTCCTCTTAAGTACATTCAAATTTATGAGGCTTATTTATTTGGACTTGATATGTGTTAGAATGAGAAGAAAAGGACAAACCCACCACCCTCCAGGACAGAAGCAGCCAGGTGTTCAAATCAGCTATCATACTCTCGTATTCAGATTTTTCAACTCTAGCTAGCTTTGTGCCTATCATTTTCTCCCTTTCTGCTGAGCCTGAGCAAAAAATAAGATGGAGACAGATGGTTCAAATAAGTCTTGATCCCCTGCAACAAGATCCCAGTTTGGGTTCCTGATTGCAAGATTCAGCATCAGTCCTTCTCTCCAAGCTCCTATTCTATACAAGCTGGAGCAATTTAGTCCCAGGATGGAGAAATAGGTCATGTTAAACAGAAACCACCTGTGATCTCCATAGAGGGTGTCATAAATATAAAGGGAAGGGTAAACCCCTTTGAAATCCCTCCTGGCCAGGGGAAAGCTCCTCTCACCTGTAAAGGGTTAAGAAGCTAAAGGTAACCTCGCTGGCACCTGACCAAAATGACCAATGAGGAGACAAGATACTTTCAAAAGCTGGGAGGAGGGAGAGAAACAAAGGGTCTGTGTCTGTCTGTAGTCGTCTTGGCCGGGGACAGAACAGGAATGGAGTCTTAGAACTTTTAGTAAGTAATCTAGCTAGGTATGTGTTAGATTATGATTTCTTTAAATGGCTGAGAAAAGAATTGTGCTGAATAGAATAACTATTTCTGTCTGTGTATCTTTTTTGTAACTTAAGGTTTTGCCTAGAGGGGTTCTCTATGTTTTTGAATCTAATTACCCTGTAAGATATCTACCATCCTGATTTTACAGGGGGGATTTCTTTATTTCTATTTACTTCTATTTTTTATTAAAAGTCTTCTTGTAAGAAACTGAATGCTTTTTCATTGTTCTCAGATCCAAGGGTTTGGGTCTGTGGTCACCTATGCAAATTGGTGAGGCTTTTTATCCAACATTTCCCAGGAAAGGGGGGGTGCAAGTGTTGGGAGGATTGTTCATTGTTCTTAAGATCCAAGGGTCTGGGTCTGTAGTCACCTAGGCAAATTGGTGAGGCTTTTTACCAAACCTTGTCCAGGAAGTGGGGTGCAAGGTTTTGGGAAGTATTTTGGGGGGAAGGACGCGTCCAAACAGCTCTTCCCCAGTAACCAGTATTAGTTTGGTGGTGGTAGCGGCCAGTCCAAGGTGTAATATTTTGTACCTTGGGGAAGTTTTGACCTAAGCTGGTAAAGATAAGCTTAGGAGGTTTTTCATGCAGGTCCCCACATCTGTACCCTAGAGTTCAGAGTGGGGGAGGAACCGTGACAGAGGGAGAGATGTCCTGATCTCCAAAAAGAAAAGGAGTACTTGTGGCACCTTAGAGACTAACCAATTTATCTGAGCATGAGCTTTCGTGAGCTACAGCTCACTTCATCGGATGCATGCCGTGGAAACTGTAGCAGACTTTATATATACACAGAGAATATGAAAAAATACCTCCTCCCACCCCACTGTCCAGCTGGTAATAGCTTATCTAAAGTGATCATCAGGTGGGCCATTTCCAGCACAAATCCAGGTTTTCTCACCCTCCACCCCCCCACACAAATTCACTCTCCTGCTGGTGATAGCCCATCCAAAGTGACAACTCTTTACACAATGACAGGTTTCAGAGTAACAGCCGTGTTAGTCTGTATTCGCAAAAAGAAAAGGAGTACTTGTGTGTGGGGGGGATGTGAGAAAACCTGGATTTGTGCTGGAAATGGCCCACCTTAATTATGCACATTGTAGGGAGAATGGTCACTTTGGATGAGCTATTACCAGCAGGATAGTGAGTTTGTGTGTGTGGTTTTTGGGAGGGGGGTGAGGGGGTGAGAGAACCTGGATTTGTGCAGGAAATGGCCCAACTTTATTATCATGCACATTGTGTAAAGATTTGTCACTTTGGATGGGCTATCACCAGCAGGAGAGTGAATTTGTGTGGGGGGTGGTGGAGGGTGAGAAAACCTGGATTTGTGCTGGAAATGGCCCACCTGATGATCACTTTAGATAAGCTATTACCAGCAGGACAGTGGGGTGGGAGGAGGTATTGGTTCATATTCTCTGTGTATATATAAAGTCTGCTACAGTTTCCACGGCATGCATCCGATGAAGTGAGCTGTAGCTCACGAAAGCTCATGCTCAAATAAATTGGTTAGTCTCTAAGGTGCCACAAGTACTCCTGTTCTTTTTGCGAATACAGACTAACACGGCTGTTACTCTGAAACCTGATCTCCAAGGGGCTCTAACTGCTACCTCACATTCTGAAGTATATTTTGAGAGCTGGGGCTTTTACTGTCAGATCGGATGTGTCGTCTTCACGCAACGATTACCCATTCAAGTTTAGTTGCTGTTTGGCAAGCGTAAGATCATCCCCTCTGGATGCTCACAAGGCAGCATTGTAAATTGTAAGACACAATTGCCAAGCTGTAGGAGCTATTATCACACAAACAGCATCTGGCACCTTTTGATGGGCTGCATGAGCAGATGTTGATACACAAAATGCCAGTGCTTCTCAAGTGGCTCACCTGTTGTGAGACGAGCTGGCTATCTTCCCATGATGCTCCCAGCTGCCATAACTTTTTCTATGTGACCTTCTCACTTATGAGTATGGAGTGACACACAATTCCATACAATTAGGGAAGGTGGTTTTTTTTTCAATAAAAATAAAATAGACGGGTACTTGGTAGCAGTGACTGTTCTCTAGACCAGCATCCTCAACCAACTCTAACTCTCTGTGCCACCTCACCCCAGCACTCAAAAACACCAGGAGCAGGATTGAGCCCCGACGGAGTCCATCATTTAAAGACCTTTCATGCTGTTTCAGGTATCTGTCACCTGCTTACACTGTTGTTGTAGCGGGGTCAATCTCAGACCTGAAGAAGAGCTCTGTATCAGCTTGAAAGTAACAGCCGTGTTAGTCTGTATTCGCAAAAAGAAAAGGAGGACTTGTGGCACCTTAGAGACTAACCAAACTGTAGCTCATGAAAGCTTATGCTCAAATAGCTTGAAAGCGTCTCTCTCTCTCTCTCTCTCTCACCAATAGCAGTTGGACCCACAAAAGATATAACCTCAACCACGTTATAGCATAAACAAACTTCCAACCAAACTAACCAACTAACCAACAAGCCTGAGTGGAACCTTAACCCTTTGTGCCAGGTCACAGTGCCACTCACTCAAATTCGGGCCAGCCGCCTCTCCATCATGATGCAGGGGCATCTGGGCCCCATCTCAACGGCACCTTGACCCCTCACACCAATTTGTAATGCCACTCACTAATCAGAGAGTGGGGCTGCTACTTGGTGCTTTCTACGTCCCCTTCCACCATAACCAGCAAACCATTCAAAGCTTGCTGCGCATCACCCCTTGAAAGTCTAATTCTCACCTTATTCCCCTCCCCCCGCCCCGTTGAGAACTTCTTTCTAAGTGGTAAGAAGGGGGCGGCACACTCAAGTTTCGTATCATATGCTTGACTAGTTGATTTTTTTTTTGTGGGGGCTGAGGGGATTCCACAGTTCACAGCGCTCCAAAGTTCTGCAGCACATCTGTAGAACAAGAGTCTGTTCCTGTTTCCCTGTCAATCCAGCCATCCAGATCTGACGAGCTGTTATTTTGATTGGTCCAATGATAAATTAATCAGAGCTGCTTGTTTCAAAAAGGACTTCATTTCGGAAGTAAAATCCAGATTGCAACTTCACTCTCTCCTCTCCCTGATGCTAAAAATGACACTTCAGTATAAAACAAGACCCCTGCTGTAAAAAGTAAAAGAGATCCGTTAATTAACTAGGACTGCCAGTGGCTCCCAATGGGGAAGCAGCCGCACGGCATGTTCCAGTGTTTTAGAAGCATCCTGGTGTTTGAAAAAGCTGCCATTATTTTCTGTATGCCGTTTTCACGTACACAGCTATATGCTCCAAAGCTGTGCGTATGCTCATATATCACATAGCAGGTGATCAACTTCCACTGGAGGGATACCACTGAACATAATATTTACATTATAGGCTGTCCTTCCACTCAGATAATTCTTGTTGATTTCATACCTCCTTCTTGGAGAAGTACAACCTCAGTGCACAACTTCAGAAATAGATGGTTTCTTTCAGCTCCGCCGTCCCTTTGATAGCCCAGCCAAAGCCACAAATTAAAACAAAAACAAGCAAGCAAAGAAAACCTCAGGGCCCCAGCAGAATGGGGGAATAGAGAGAGAGAGAGAGAGAAAAAAATCAACCTTTGAGAGAGTTAAAACACACAATTCCCATTCATTCTAAATGCGAAGTATGTGTCCAGCTCCCTTAGGCGCTTTTGAAAATATGACCATCTGTGTTGCTAGGGCATTCTTTGTAGGTTTTTTATTTAAAACAAACACCGAACAGAGTCTTGCACTCTAGAACCCTTATCATGCCCTCTGAGAACTAACGAGCACTGGCTGAAAAATTCCTGTGGAAACTGTTTATTTTAAAGAAAGTTGGGCTCTTCAACCAAAAGAACATTTTTTGAACAAGTGGGCTTTCTGTGGAAAATTTTTGACGTTTTGGCGGCAAACCAAAAAATTCTCGAATTTCAGTTTCTCGATGAAGCCTCAACATTTTCCACAGGAATTAAAAAAAAAATCTCCATTTTCCAACCAGCGCGAGCACTGATGGAATACAAATAAACAAAAAACAAAAACAGGCCGGGAGATCGTGAGCTTGGATTGGTGTAAATCAGAGCAGATCCACTGAATTAAAAAAATGTATATATCTGCCTAATTCTACCAGCCCTCGATGGGATGACAATGAGATTCCCACATATATGGGTCTTACGTGCTCAGGACTCCACATTTACAAGAGCAAAGATTACAATTTTTTCTTACTGTACCATTTTGATTGTTTATGTGCACTGTGGGAACCCCTAATGACTGCAATCAGGGTCTCGCGGTGATAGGCATTGTACGTATGTATCGCCGCTGCCCCACAGAACTGAGGGCCAGATTTTGAAAGCTGTTTGGCTGTCTAATTCCGATTTAAGTTCTTAAATCTTTAAACCTCCGGCCCCTTATTATCTGACAACTGATAACAGGTAGATACAACAAACAGATGGCGGAGGGGGGAGCATGAGGTAACAGTGAGATGACTGTAATAATTAGCATAATAAGCATGAGACACAGCACACCAGCTGCCCAGCAACTGCTGATGCGAAGATCTTCACCACAGCTACAGCCCCATTATGATGCATAAAAGGGCTAGACTAGCATAAAGAGGCCCTAAAACCCCCACGTTTTGGCTTGTTGGAGGATTCCTGGCTCAGGCACTGTGGAGCACAGCCATATAACCACTTTCCAAGGTCTGCTTCTTAAGCCCTGGAATAGGGGGCATGCCAGGGGTGGGGCTGAGCACAAGAGGGTCATTGAAGGGGTAGGCAGTGCTTAATTTGTGCTGAGCCGTGGCACTTCGAGGCTTGGTAGTTCACAGCCCCGGCACCCATGGGTGGCACGTGAACCACCAGCTGCGGGAGGCTAGCCCCAGCCCCGCCCCCTTCCACCTGAGGCCCTTCCCCTTCCATGCCCCCCGGCCTCCCAATGGAGCCCAGAGTTCCCCACCCCATCACAGTCCCTGGCCACCACCCCAGGCTAGTGCCTCCAGCCCTGGAGAACCCCCAGCCTCCCCCCTCCAGCCCCGGAAGGGCAGGCAATGCAGCCCCAGCCTCCCCAGCGCCAGGGAGCCTGGAACCATGCTGAGCGGAAGCAGGGGCTGGGGGCGCCTAGGGGCAGAGCATGGGCAGGGCCATGCCTGGCTGTTTGTGGAGGTACAGCCTCCCCTAGCCTATGACCCGCCGCCCATGCCGGCACCTCCAGGCTTGCTGGGTCAGTTACACATCACTCAGCTGGCCGCTGGAGGAACATCCCGAGCTCCAGCACCTCTTTCATTACAAATTAAGCACTGGGGGTAGGCCTGTTGCTTGCAATGCTGCAGAGATTCTGTGCAGCAAAACAGCCGACGGAACAGACCAGGAAGGCTGCCATAATATAGACAGCCCCTTCCCCCGGGGCTGACAAAATTTCCTCTGAGTGGCCCACCTTAGCCTCCCTGCTCCCTGGGCGTGGACAGTCTCTCAGATGCATGGCACAGACGCCCTTGCTAAGCGTTCTGCAGGAGCTTTAAAAGAGATTTGAAGAGGGATCATGTAATGGCTTTGCAGATTTGAGGGGGAAATTAGACTGATGATGATCAAGGCTGGAACTGTGGGTGGAGTGGGGACTGGAGTCGATGGCGAGCTAGTACATTAGAGATGATAGGCAGGGCGGGATCAAGTGGCAAAGGGCTTTAAAAGTGAAGACAAGTCGTTCCATTTCATTGTGCACCCTAGTCAGGTCAAGATGCTTGATCATTATCTTTACACTGATTGTTTTATGACAAAACAAGTTGGCTGAGCTGCTGAGGAGACAAAAACAGGGTCCTGTTTTAGGGCTGCGACAACTGCTTAGTGTCCGTATAATTATAGGGATTAAAAACAGCCCTCTAGCAGCATCTGAATCTGATTTCTTTGCTTTCACTCTCTAGGAAAAAACTGGTATCGTGGCTAAGGCAATTCTAGTTTTACAATGGTGAAATGGGCATAAATTCTCTATATAGAGATATATATGTTAATATGTTTCTTACTTTGCTTTCAGCCAAAACCAAAAATATACTATGAGTCCAAAAGGTACTCCACATGACAGCTGCATCCTAATGACCCCTTATCTAAAGGAGCACATACAGATTTAAGGTCAAAATTAACCATGTAAATGTTTCAGAGTAGCAGCCATGTCAGTCTGTATCTGCAAAAAGAACAGGAGTACTTGTGGCACCTTAGAGACTAACAAATTTATTTGAGCATAAGCTTTCGTGAGCTACAGCCCACTTCAAGTCTGATTTGATCTTTGTACACACACACACACACACAAATAATTTCAACATCATGAATGCAACAGACCCTGGAAGAAACTGCAAAATAATGAGATTCATGTTGAAAGGAACACATACCACACAAATTAAATCCTCCAAAATCTAAAGGGGACAATGGAACTTTTCACCTAAAAGATTCAAGGGTCCAGATTCTGCCATATTATATAGTCTCTTCATGCCCCTCCTGCAACATAAAGTGGCCATCAAAGAGGATTAAGTGGTCTCCATGGAAGGAGTGGGCAAGGGACAGAGAAGTCAATGGTCTGTACACACTCTACTCACCTAGCTGAACCAGTGTAATGACCCTCAGAGAGAAGTTAACTTAGAAGAGTCCAGCCATTCTTGCTGCAGGAATGGGGAATACGAACTCTGGGACAGTGAGTAAATGGGCCAATGAATTTAAAACTACACTCCTAGCTTCTAATAATAAGGATCCCTTCAGGTGAGGGTTGGAGTAATTACAGAAAAGCTTACATTGCCGTTGCCTGAAATGGACCTGTTCTGTACCGAGGACCTTGGCTTTCAGCTAATAAAATGGGCAGGAGGGATAACCACTAACATACCAGATAATTGCCTGGGAAAAGAATGCATTAGCCTATGAAAATGCAGAGCACATAAAAGCTCAAGTTAATATTCTTTATATGCGCTTATCATGAATTTTGTACAGGGTTAAATATATTTTCCTGTGACGAACACTGCAAGGCCGAGGATTAAAAAGGATAATGTACAATGTGATTTATGAAGTTTTAATGGCAAATCCCCATGGGTTATGTGTAAATCTTATTTATAGCTTTAAAAGTATGTAATATACTTAAAGTATATTTTAAAAACTGTGGGAGTACAGTCTCTATCATAGTTAATCCATTAAACAAAAGCAACTCCTAGAGGCACCTAAGAAGAAGCCATTTGATATTTTAGCGTCAATGTGTACAGTGTGAAATGTCCAACGTGATTTAGTTAGAGGGGGGAGAAAAAGTCTTGAAGTAAGGGACAAAATGGCCGATTTTAAAAACAAAATTGGACACACTTGGGAAAAATAAAGCCGTTTGATGTTGGCTTTGCCCTCCTGTGTGATACTGCTGTCGAGAAAGATCTACCAGCGGACTGGAACTCAGGAGAGCGCGCTCTCTCTCTCTCTCTCTCTTTAAATATGACATGTGGGCGGGATAGCTCAGTGGTTTGAGCATTGGCCTGCTAACCCCAGGGTTGTGAGTTCAATCCTTGAGGGGGCTATTTAGGGATCTGGGGCAAAAATTGGGGATGGGTCCTGCTTTGATCAGGGGGTGGGACTAGATGACCTCGTGAGGTCCCTTCCAACCCGGATATTCTATGACAGCAGCGCATACAGGCCCCCAACCAAGATCAGACACATGGGGTATTATATGCAATCCAACTGGAAGGTGTAGCTGCACCATGTGCAGACACACCTGAACTAGCTTTGATCTAGCTCGCGTGGGTGTGTCTACACATGATCCTATCACCAGAGAAAAGAGATGGTCCCTCCCCCAAGGAGCTCGCAATCTAAATAGATAAGAGAAAGGATGTAAAAAGGGATTACCATCTCTCTTTTACAGAGAGATGTCAGACCAGCGAGCTAGGCCAATTTACACCAACTCAGGATCTGGCCCTATCCAGAGTTATACAGGGAGTCAGTCACAGGACCAAGAACTGAGCCCAGATCTCCTGAGTCACAGTCCAGTGTATTACACCCAAGACCCTCCTTTTTAGATCTGGGCTCCAGTCACAATTCTGTTGTGCATTTGTTGTGTGAACTCAGGCAAGTCACTTCAGTTCCTTTATATCCCAGCATCTCTCCCCTTTCCACTCATGGCAAGAATACGTTCTCCCTCATAGCATCTTCGGTCTAAAAACAGCCTTGCGGCTTCTGTCCACCTCATCAATTACCCAGCTTGTTTTAAATGTCATCAAAAGCATTTTCTTTTCTTCCTGTCTCTTCCTCAGCTGTTATTATTTTAACTCTGTTGCTGTATTATCTGTCCTTGTAAAAGCATTTTGGAGCAAAGACTGTGGGAAGAGTACTAGACAGAAGATTATTAGACAAAATAGAGTTGTGTTGCATTGTATAAAAAAATAAAACCCCAGGTGTCCCTTCTAAGCTGTGCTTTTAACTCGCAGCCACAATCGCTCACAATGACAGCAGAGCATGCTAAGAAGCTCATGACCGTCACTTGGAAAATGCCCACAGGCAATCTGTGCACTGGGGAATCCCAAGGCAGACAATGGCATTGGGGGGATAGACTGAACCACCACTTAACTGGCTACATAGAGAAGAACAACCCTTGAAAGTATAAAAGGAAAATCACAGCCCAGATGCTTAAAAATATAAAAGCAGCTTACAGTCAAATCATGCCGGTGAGCTCAAGAGAACGTCAGGGCCAAATCTTCAGAAGAGGAGCCCTCAAGCTCAGCTGAGAACGCAGGGTATGAAACTGCCCTTTGCAGGGCCGCCAATCTTGGAACTGTCTGGCCACCACACCAGGCCCGACCATAAATTAAAGCCACCTGAAGGTTATTCTAATTAACTTTGGCTTCCAACATTCTGCAGGGTCATTCCAATGGCCATGTATCAGCGGGGTGCAGGGACATCCAGGCCATGCCCTCTTTCCCACAGCCGCGCCCCCGTTCCTTCCAGCAGCTGGGAAGGTGCCGGTGTAGGAGCTAATAAAGTGCCTGCACGTCACTTGAGGATTCCCCCATGAAGAAGGAATCTTTCAATGCCCAGGTAAGCCAGCTTTTAAGGCTGTTTTGAGATGCCAGACCGGGTTGGTTGAAAGGTGTCTCAAGTTCAGCTGAGAGCTCTAGGCACTACCATTATATAAACAAAATAAAATAAAACAATAATAATAGAGAAGACATCAGAGTACATGGATGGAAGCGACTTTGATATATATCGGTGTTAGGAAAAACAGGGAGTGTTTAGCAGAGATTGGCAGAGAACCCATGTCAACTGCGTCCTGAGCCCAGCACCCTATTAAGGGCACTATTCTGCCTGTTACCCAGAGGCTTGGCTATGAGACAGACAGCCTGATGTGGGGGAAGGTCACATTACCACTGCCTATGCTGTACCCAACAGAGGATTTCAGACTCCTGGGCTGTCTGTCTCGCTCTTTCACAAGCTGCTGCCTGTGGAATAAAATTAGCGTGCGTGTGTGTGGGAAAGCATGCAGGATCTTTTGTTTTCCCTTAGCAATTTATGAGGGTTTCTTATAAATGACACCAGTCAAGGAGAGAACAGTCATGAAAGATTCCACTTGCCATCTAGAACAAAGCGTATTTACTTTGTTGGAACGTAGTCAACAGAGGAGAAAAATCAAGACGGGGTGGCGGGGGAGGTGGTGGCAAACTCTAAAAGAGTGCCTTATTTCCAAAGCCATGGTGGTCACGTCACATTTCAAGCAATGTGTCACAGGAGCTATAGCTCCTTGACTGATAGTTTGCTAATATCAGTGGAGATCTGTTCAACAAAGACCACGTGAAAAAGCATAACATGGCATCAGAAGGGCCATCTGCAGATTTTGGCAAACAAACATTCTTCCCATCCCCTCTTCCCCTCCCCTAAAAAAAAAAAAGTGTCAACATCCATTTTTTATCTCATTTGTTTTCGGCTAGGTTGTGCAGATCTTTGAGAGATAAAATATATATTTCATGATTTTAAACCAGCCAGAGACATCCTCACACAAGTATCAGATTAAGCGTCTTCGGCAGAGAATGAACAGGGATGCAGATGAGAAGATAACGTAGGGAACTTTGCTCCATATTCAGAGTACATCATCAAACTAAGCAGTGCCATTTCAACAGCAGACACTCAATTAAAGATGTGCCAGAGATTGGTTATACTAGCTTCTCTCTTTACCGTCACGGATATATTACTTTTGATCTGTGTGCGCTACTTCTATAGGGTTGAGGTAGATGCAGCCTTTACATTGATATCCTGTGACCTCTAAGAAACTTCAAAGTTATGGTCTGTGAGGAACCAGTATGTGGGAACATTTAGGACTAACAGCACGGCTAACGATACTTGAAACCATAAGGGTACTCCACCCACATGCTTCAAGGAGTGATCCAACCATTTGCAGGGGGCAGGAAGGAATCCATTCCCCAGTGTATTATTATTTGTATGAGAGTAAGGCCCAAGTCAGATCAGGGACCACTGCTGGAGGTGCTGTATATACCCAGCATGACCTAGATCTGCTTATTAGTCCTGATTTTGCCACTGACCTGTTCTGTGATCCTGGGCAAGTCATTTCCCCTTGCTGTGCTTTTTCCAGGGGCAATAATATTGATCTTCTTTTGTAAAGCATTTTGGAGAATGAAATGTTACTAATAATTGTGACAGGCAATTAATGAAAACATGACACAAAGAGAGAATCACACTGTTTTTCAGTGCGCTTTAAAACAACCAAACAGCAAAAACAATAAAGAGATTCCAGTGCTCCCATGTGAATGATAGATGGCATTGAAAACCCTGACCGGTTTGAAATAGGAGAGAGCCCAGTCACTGATGGTCAAAAAATTCAGCAGAGGAAACTGAGCCAGTGCAGATGAAGATTTATTTTAACCTCTTTGGGCAGGACAATGATCATAAAATCATAGAAATGTAGGGCTGGAAGAAACGTTGAAAAATCATTAAGTCCAGCCCCCGCACTGAGACAGGCCCAAGTTAAAATAGGCCATCCCTGACAGGTGTTTGTCCAACCTGTTCTTAAAATCCTCCAATGTTGGGGATTTCACAACCTCCCTTGGAAACCTTTTCCGGTACTTAACCACCCTTAGAGTTAGAAAGTTTTTCCTAGTATCAAACATAAATCTCTCTTGCTGCAGATTAATTTCATGACTTCTTGTCCTACTTCCAGTGGACCTGGAGAACATGGATACCCAGAAATCTCATGAAAGTCTTTCACATTTCAACACAAACTCTTATCAATCCAAAGGTTCTCCCCAGGTTTCGTTGTCCGGTCATCATTCAAATGGTGGCAGGATCTGAGCTCTACCTGGCTGTCTAAAAATACACGCTTTGGGTCAGATCTTCAGCTCGTGCAATCGCCACTGAAGTGATGTTAATCAGATGAGGATCTGCTTCTTTACTCTTTAGGAAACATGGCAAAATCTCCCTCTTTATGGTTTTATGGTTTTCCACCATAACACGACATTCTCGGGTGACATTATTACTTCGCTGTGACCCTGGATCAGGGCTTCTTTGTGTTGGGTGCTGTATGTACGCAGAAGAAAAATGTGGTCCCTGCCTTCAAAATCTATAAGTCTAAAGGCTTGCCTACATGAACATTAAGGGTGGGTCTACACTTAAAATGCTACACTGCTGCAGCTCCGCCGCTGTAGCACTTGAATGAAACCTCTCTAAACTGATGCGAGAGAGCTCTCCTGTCAGCTTAGCTAATCCACCTCCCCGAGAGCGCTCCTGCCAACAAAGCACTGTCTGCAAACATGGGGGGGGGGTTAGGTCAGTATTTCTCTCACCTGAAGTCTGAACCCCAGGGCCCTGGCACAATTACACCTCAGGCAGCTACATCCTTCCTACCTAAATTCCTCCTACAGTTTCATTTCCCACATCCTGTCTGAATCGTTCTACCGCAGAGGTAGCTACATTTCCGTGCTGGGTGTGAAAGCATCTCTAGAAATAGTGGTCAGAGCCTGGGCCTAAGATTCAAGCAGATTGTGTTCTATTTTACATGGTGATGGGCACGAAAAAAGGTGAGAGAGAAAGATTTTTTAAAATTGTGACTTAGCATTGGGAAAGGTATATATTCTCCCAATAACTAATCTGTCTTGATTTTGTTTTAAAACTTCTTTGTGATTCCCTTCTTCTAACTAACTCACGTTGAAACAGGATTCAGAGAAAAAGTCCCCAAGTGGTTGATATGCAAAAGGTTATCGTTAAACAGGATTGTTCCTCTGTTTGCAGGGAGGGGACAGAGTTAGGAGAATTGCAGGCCCTGTCTATGTTAAGGAAATCGGCACTCACATAACTCTTGTACTCACGCCAATGAAAACCCCTAAATAGAGGTGCACTCCATTGGCACAAAGCAAGGATTACACCAATGTGGCTTACTCCAGGAACATACCAAAGTCAACGGCACAAAGGGAAGCCTGGCTTGGCACAGTGCTTGTGCAGTGTAACTATATTGATGTATTTGCATCAATGCAAATTTGCTAACATTTATCCCCCCCCCCCGCCCTTTTGATTATATATGACAGTAGCAGCCAGAGCCACTGACATAGGAGCCCCATTGCACTCGGTATCATACAAAACACAGAGCAACAGTCCCTGTCCTGAAGAGGTTACAACCTCGATAGCCAAAGTGTGAGAAGGAAAAGCGAGAGAGAAATGACTAAAACATGGGCAGCAGGTGGCATAGGCTGGGGGAGGCTGTGCCTCCCCAAACAGCAGGCGTGGCCCCGCCCACTGCGTGCCACTCCAGTCCTCCAGCCCCCAGTGCTCCAGCTCTCTGGCTGGGCAGGCTGGGGCCGCGCGCCACCCACCCTTCCGGTGCTCCTTTGGGGCTGGGCGCTAGCCTGGAGCAGGACTGGGCCAGTGGCTGCCATGGTGGTGGGGGCTCTGGCAGGGGAGGGGCTGGGGGCTAGCCTCCCCCAGCCGGCGGTTCGCGTGCCACCCATGGACTAAAGCCAGGGCTAGAACCCAGGGCTCTTTATTTACAAAGATATTTAGGGCTTACAGATGCAGCTAGTCATGTGATGGGATTGCAAAAGCTCCTACTAAGTGCCAAACTTCCATGGAAATATAACTTGCTTAGGCGCTTACAAAAATCCCATTAGGTGCCTATCTGCATCTTAGACACCTACATAGCTTTGTAAATCTGCCTTCCACTTTTCTAGGGTGCAGTCTAGTTCTCCATGATGCCTCCTAGATTTTTCCCTTCTCTAGATAGGGCCATAGAGTTTTCCTCGGCAGAATTTCAAATTCATAAAGCAGGGGAAGAGGAAAATATCTAATTGCTATCCCACGCAACTTCCGACCTCCTTTATGCACTCAGCCAACTTTTCTTTAACTTTTTACAGTTCACCTTTCAATCTTCCTCTCTTTTTCAAATGATGCATATTCTGGAAGGCATACAGATAGTTTTAGACTGAGTCCATTCAATTAAGTAGCTACTTTGGCTGGTGGGGAGGGGATGGAATTTTCTTTGCTGTTAATTTGTTCTGTTAAATTATTTCCTCTCATTCTTGTGAAAGCCATTTATTTTTCCAAAAGGGATGGAATCAATTTTACATCAACCCAGGCTATCAGTTCATTGGCTTAGCTCTTTAGCCTGATTTCAAAAAAGGAAAAGCTTTGGTGCCATCAATTTAGATAAGCCACTAAAAGCTGCTCAAATGTTCTTTTTCCAGAGCATGCATATTTGTTCTTTTCGACGGTAAATGTTCATCCATCGGGCATCAGACGTTGATAGCCACATAACCTAATGAAGGAGCAAGATTATCTTGCTCGATAAAACCAAGCACTTTATGGAAGACCCTGACATATGTTGTATCAGACTATTGTTTAGTTATCTTTAATAATGGGATCAAAATCCTTGGATCTTTCCAGGGAGACTAAATCCCTAATCTAATCTAAATTAGGTACAGCACTTTGAATAAAAGTGTCTGAATGTTAATTTTCCTCCCCAGTATTTTTAACAAGTTCTCAGAAGCATGTTGATGTATTGGAGTTCCTAGACTAGACAATCAAAGCCAGTGATTAATCACCAATATGCCAAAGTGAGCTAACATGGTACTTTGGAAGAGAACATTGTGCAAAATAGGATTTTTTAAAACAGTATTTCTGAGAAATAACGATTCTTCCTCTAACACGTTCTTTTCAAATTTGTCCTAATTACATTACGTTGCGCAAGATTATTGCTGGGTGCCCTAATAAAATGCCAGCTATGCAGACATATTGCAGTCTACCAAGAGATAAAGGGTCAAGTATGTGGAAAGAGGCTGTCACGGCACTGGCCATATATTCTATGTCTGAAAGGAGATAGGCGTGATCTTTTGGGAATATATTGCTGTTTCCAATACTTTATTTCCAAGTCAACCTTTTATTTCCCATTTCAGTAAGGCTACATTGGGGTGCAGGGCAGGATTCACCACCAGGGAAGTAGGAAATAAAAAGAACATGGCTGCTCTAATGGGGAACAACTGTTAAAGGTCATATTGAAGAAACTGGTTATTGGGTTGGGTCCATTAGTTGACTCTCCAGATTACTGTTATATATTTGTATCATGGTAGTGTGTAGAGATTCCAAATGAGATTGGGGTCCTGTTGTGCTAGGCCAAGTACTAATACAAGAGAAAATGTCTGCCCTAATCAGATTACAGTGTAAAGAGAGAGTTACACATGGAAAACTGAGGTGCAGAGAGATCCAGTGATTTGATCAAGACCATGTAGGAAGTCTGAGGCAGAGGATGGAGCTGAGCTTGCATCTCCCAAGTCCCAGGCTAGCACCCAAACCACTGCCCCATCCTTCCTTCGTATCCTTCCTCAAACAAAACCGTGACCCAAATCACCGCCCCACCCAATCCATCTATGAATGGTCCCCTTTGTGCATGGATCCCTCAACCTTCTTGTGAAGATCTTGGGACGATACGGAGGCACAAAGCTTCCATGTGGATAACCTCAGCCTCCAGTGAAAGTGATAAAATCCAGAGGGCTTGTGGGTTGGGATTTACCGCGTGCAAACCCTGCCCTTCACAGAATAATGGAGCATTACGGAGACAAAGGAAGGAAGGAATTATCCAGGCCTTTCCCTTACAACCCTGTCCTATATGGTGTCTTTCCCATTGTGCTTTTAACCTTAATATATGAGTGCACACATTCAGCCAGCCCTAATCACTGACAAGTTTCCTCTAGTGCAGTAAATTACCTGCTTTGGCAATAGTGCTATGCAGCAGATGCACACAGCATATGGCTGGTTGAGGCCTGCCAGATAGGCCCATTATGTCCTGATGTTCCATTCATTCGAACAGTCCAGTCTAGTCAGAGCAGCACTCCCTCTGTGCTGTGATCACTGGGTGTGAGCCTGGGTTATCCATGTTGAATTGTGTCCATGCTCATTTTCTCAGGGCCCTTTTTAATACCATAAAATCCCAGGGGGGGAGAGGGAACTGGGGACATGCTGTCTCCATGACCTCACTCTCCCATGACCCAATGGGTGGGAAATGCTAGGCAGAGAGAGTGCGGGCAGAAGAGTAAGGGATGGTGACATTGCTGCATCCTGCAGCAGGACCACCTTGCTCCCTTTGTACTGTACACCACCGTCAAGTCGGTGGCTAGGGCTGGCCTGGGAATCCTTAGCAGAAAAGCCAGCTGCCAAGGCTTAGGGGAGACAGTGAGGACAGAGCTAATTTTGCCTTGCGCACCCTTTGCTACTTCTTCCAAATGGGAGTGGGCAAACTACACAGCCCCCCAGCAGCAAAAAATGCAAGGCAACCTCTGCCTTGTCAATATGCAGTGCTTCCTGTCCCTAATGTGAGACTCTCCCCTCAAAGGGACCCATATGGCCCCTAAAGGCACCAATCATAGGCCCAAAATAAAGCCAATTGCTACTGGGGCCCGTGCATGTTTCAGCAGCAGTTTGACCATGCCGGGCAAGCGAAACCCAAGTGCCTAATGCTAGCTGGAAATGTTTTATCAACCTGCTCTGAAAGGTTCTAGAGGACTTGAAAATGTGCTAATTTATCAAAAAGTTGAATCCTCAGGTATAAAATATTTACACTTCAGATGGAGTCTTGTATTCTTAAATTCAAAGAGAGATCTCATCAGAATTTTTTAGAGTGGGAGCGACGGCTGAGGAATTCAGAAAGGCAATAAAGTTCTCACAGACACTTACAAGGAAGCTAGCCTGGAAGCAGCCTAGCTGAAGAAGATACATTACATAGCAAAACAATCTCTTACCCTTATCAAAATAATCCTCAGAGGTGCCTCTGGTGGAAAAGTCTTATAGAATTGAATAGGGATGAAAGCCAATAGGCTTCTACAGAAATTGAACTAAAAAGAAAGAGAAAATGATGATCTGAACCATCCTATAGAACTATGTAGCGGGGGCACAATTTTTTATTAAATTCCATAGGGTGATTTATTTCTGTATTTCTACACAGCCACACGATAGATACTGAAAACATTAGAACTATACCTTTGAGATGAGACAAATGAGACTGAATGATAAAATAATGAGGTTGTTGATCAAGAATTTCTATTCAGACTCTCTCATAATGCTAGAACAAAGGGCCATTCAATTCAACTACTGTTAGGCAGCATATTTTAAAATTCAGGGAAGAAGTTATTTTTCTCACACAACACAATTATCTTCTGGGACGCGCTGCTACAAGGTATAATTGAAGCCAAGAGCTCAGCAGGATTCAGAAAAGAATTGGAATTTAACAAGGACATCCAGACTTATAACAGTAAGGGTTAAAAAAGAAAAGAAAAAGACACTAATACCCAAGAGCTCTGGAAGGAATATTAACCTTCATGCTGCAAGGCATAAGCGAACCTCCAATAAATGGGGGTCAGGAAGAAAAGTCATCTAGGCAGTTATAGAATACAAAGATCTGACTAAATAGTTCATCTGAAGCAGCTAGTGGTGGCCACTTTCAGAGACAGGACACTGGGCTTGATGGACTATGGTTCTAATCAGTATGGGAGGTCCTGTGTAGCTTTAGAAAGGCTACAGCTTCCACGTGGGAGGAAAGAGATGAGGACGTTAATTTAGCAGCTGAAGCTGAGAAGGTTGAACCAGATTTCTGAGGTTTCTTTCGGTAAATATTTGGTGGTAAGATTGAATTATTTTGCCATTTTGTTGTTTCAAACTTTGTTTTCTTTTTAAAATCCAGGGAAGCAAAGGAAAAAAAAAAGGGAAGATTCTGCCAAGTTGTTGTGAATTTAGCATAACGATCAGGAGAGATCAACATCCCATGAACAAACAAACACGGTTGATTTTGTTGGTGTAGCAAGTGCTGGACTACGGGCCTGATTCTCATTTACATTAAGGACACTTTGCAGCGCTCTGGCAGTGGATAGGGGCCTTACATTGGAAGTCAATTACAGATGAAGGCCCCTTTATGTTTCATAGATTCATAGATATTTAGGCCAGAAGGGACCATTATGATCATCTAGTCTGACCTCCTGCACAATGCAGGCCACAGAATTTCACCCACCACTCCTAAAAAAGACCTCACACCTATATCTGTGCTATTGAAGTCCTCAAATTGTAGTTTGAAGACCTCAAGGAGCAGAGAATCCTCCAGCAAGTGACCCGTGCCCCATGCTACAGAGGAAGGCGAAAAACCTCCAGGGCCTTCCAATCTGCCCTGGAGGAAAATTCCTTCCCGACCCCAAATATGGCGATCAGCTAAACCCTGAGCATATGGGCAAGATTCATCAGCCAGATACTACAGAAAATTCTTTCCCGGGTAACTTGGATCTTACCCCATCTAAAAACCCATCACAGGCCATTGGGCCTATTTACCATGAATATTTAATTACCAAAACCATGTTATCCTATCATACCATCTCCTCCATAAACTTATCGAGTTTAATCTTAAAGCAAGATAGATCTTTTGCCCCCACTACTTCCCTCGGAAGGCTATTCCAAAACTTCACTCCTCTGATGGTTAGAAACCTTCGTCTAATTTCTAATCTAAATTTCCTAGTGGCCAGTTTATATCCATTTGTTCTTGTGTCCACATTGGTACTGAGTTTAAATAATTCCTCTCCCTCTCTGGTATTTATCCCTCTGATATATTTATAGAGAGCAATCATATCTCCCCTCAACCTTCTTTTAGTTAGGCTAAACAAGCCAAGCTCCCTGAGTCTCCTTTCATAAGACAAGTTTTCCATTCCTCGGATCATCCTAGTAGCCCTTCTCTGTACCTGTTCCAGTTTGAATTCATCCTTCTTAAACATGGGAGACCAGAACTGCACACAGTATTCCAGGTGAGGTCTCACCAGTGCCTTATATAACGGTACTAAAACCTCCTTATCCCTACTGGAAATACCTCTCCTGATGCATCCCAAGACGACATTAGCTTTTTTCACAGCCATATCACATTGGCAGCTCATAGTCATCCTATGATCAACCAATACTCCAAGGTCCTTTTCCTCCTCCGTTACTTCTAGTTGATGCGTCCCTAGCTTACAACTAAAATTCTTGTTATTAATCCCTAAATGCATGACCTTACACTTCTCACTATTAAATTTCATCCTATTCCTATTACTCCAGTTTACAAGGTCATCCAGATCCTCCTGTAGGGTATCCCTGTCCTTCTCTAAATTAGCAATACCTCCCAGCTTTGTATCATCTGCAAACTTTATTAGCACACTCCCACTTTTTGTGCCCAGGTCAGTAATAAAAAGATTAAATAAGATTGGTCCCAAAACTGATCCTTGAGGAACTCCATTGGTAACCTCCCTCCAACTTGACAGTTCACCTTTCAGTAGGACCCGTTGTAGTCTCCCCTTTAACCAATTCCCTATCCACCTTTCAATTTTCCTATTGATGCCCATCTTATCCAATTTAACTAATAATTCCCCATGTGGCACAGTATCAAACGCCTTACTAAAATCTAAGTAAATTAGATCCACTGCGTTTCCTTTATCTAAAAAATCTGTTACTCTCTCAAAGAAGGAGATCAGGTTGGTTTGGCACGATCTACCTTTTGTAAAACCATGTTGTATTTTGTATGTTGACAGAGTCATGCCTGATTCTCACTTACAGAATGTCTACACTGTGGAGCCGGGGTAATTTCCAGCTCATGTAGACGTACTCGCGTTAGCTCAATAAGAGCTACTGAACTAAAAACAGTCGTGTAGCCAGGGCAGCGCGGGCAAGCGGGGCTGGGCACTTACCCAGTGCCTGTGCTTCCCCTGGTATGCTACTCTTTTTAATGCACTAGCGTCAATGTGTCTAGAGGTCCAGGGAATCCCACCACCCCACTCCATAGTCTAGACATACTCCTATAATAAGGCCACTTTATGGTGCTCTGGAACTATATTGGCACCTTGAATTGGAGATAAGTTCCAGGTTAAGGCCCTGATATACTGCCAGAGGGGCCCTGAGTGTAAATGAGAATCAGCATCTGTATTTTCGAGCTGCCAGCTAAGAGCCAACATCCATGAGCGTCCATGGAGAGATGCCAGGTAACACCCGCTGAGACTTTGGCCTTTAATAGTTAAAAACAAATGGTAAGAGCCTGAAAATCGGATGTGAACAGTCCTCACTCACACGAGTGGTTCCTCTGACTTCAAACACTGTAGGAGAAAGGGTTCAAAGGACTTCCAGAGCCTACGCTGTCGTGTTCATTAAAAGGTATCGGCCAGATTCTCATCTCCCACCACTTTTAAGCTACACTGACTCCAGCAGAGTTACTCCTGATTTACAACAGTGTATGCGAGAGGGGAACAGGGCCCTGCTGATCTCTCTCAGAAAGAGTGGCTTAAATTAAAAGAAATTCTCTTATCCCTTTGCTTTTCTATTGAGGTCTTAAATGCGGCTGGAAATGTAGAAAGGCTTTCAATTGCAGAAGAGATAACCAAGTTTTAAAATATATATATATATATTTATATATATATTGAGCCTGTCTCCCTCTGCTGTCAGCACATGAGCAAGATGAAACGCGACTGCAAATTAGGTTAAGGGATAATCAGGTGTTCGGAGGTGTACCGTGGGTCTGATTCCCCAGTGTAATACATCACCTCATATAGTCATTTATACCTATGCAAAGTGAGTGCAAAGTCTTGCTAAAGCAGTGGAGAATCAAGGTCTGTGTTTCTAACTCAGGCTTATTCCAAACTGGCTATGGGGAAATCCTGTAGAGTTGTTCTGTCACCTTGCCAAGCAGGCAAACCCTAATGCTGCCTAGGACAGAGATGGCAATTTTTCTGTAATATCTTGGACAAACCTTACTGAATTAATTAAATCTTACTGATTTAAGTTAAAGTATCTTAGGAGCTCATTGCATTAAAATGCAAAGTTTGTGTGTTATTGTGGGATTGTACATAACTTGTCTAGGAGACATGACTAATGTAAATCTTGGGAAGTGTTATGAGCTTCAGAGGACTCTTTTAAGCAATGGACTAAGACACGAATGAACTGTTAGTTAATTAGGTTTCCTGGAAAATACTTGGGAGGAGGGGAATGCAAATGCCCGCCTCTGGCCTTGATCTTTGGAAGTTTGCCCTGGGGATGGGACCTTTGTCTACAAATTAGCTGGTTCCAGGATCAAAAGGCCCAAACGCCACAAAGGAGCACCTCACAGATTCAGGAGGGGTCTCGTTCTGAGCAAAAGACGTTATTAACTTATAACCCCCGTGTAGGTCATCTCTGGTAAGCTTATTCACATTCACATGTGTTGGTTCTCTTATCGTTTCTAATGTTTTCTCTGCAGTGCTTTTGTCTTAAGAATAAATGTGTTTGCTTAGAAAGAGCTGCATGGTAACTTAAGTGCGACAATTACACTGCTTACTCTCTCTGAGGAGAAAAATAAAGTAGGCCGGCTTGGGCAGTCCGACTTGCTGGGGAATCCACAGTCTAGACAGGTTGCTGTGCAGCCTGAACATACCCGGTCAGAAGGGAGAGAGACGCGGGTCTCCCAAGAGAGGCAAAACTGGGGATCCAAGTGCCGAGAGTGGATGCCTCTCAAGGACCGTGGAGTGGGAATACATCAGCAGTTGCCCTGAACTGTGACACCGCCGATTTAGGAAAGAAAAATAAATCCTTGACAGAAAGACGTTGGGCCTGATCCAACTCAATGAAAAGACTCCTACTGACAGTGATGAGAGCTGGCTCAGACCGTCAAACCCCTGTGCGAGTCATGGTGTTTTGCAAACACTTTACATTTTTCCAGTTCAAACCCTGTATTCCCTCTATCATATTACACTCCACAGAACTGTCTCCCAATTGCCTTGTGCTCCGCCTGGCTGCCTGTTGTAGCCACCAATTGTTTCTCTTCTTACAAGAAGACTGAAAGCTCCTTGGGGCAAAGACCATCTTTTTATTCTGTGTTTGTACACACCTCGAACATTGGGGTCCCGGTACAGGGCTGGGCTCCCTAGCTGCTACTGCAACAAAAATATTCTACTCTGGGGCAGGGACTATCTTTTATGTGCATCTACAGCACCTAGCACAGTGGAATCCTGATCCCTGACCAGGGCATCTAAGTGCTATCACAATACACATAATAATAAATAATAATAGCAACAACCTAAACACATAGAGAGGATTTGAGTGTTAAGGGCTTGTCTTCACTGCAGTGTAAAGGTAAAATGTTGAGTGTTTCCCCAACAGGATTACTGTCCACAAAGAAAAATCGCTAGCTCAGGTAAAGTGGTGCTTTACATTTGAGCTAGCTGGCCCGTCCAGGGTGGTGGGTTGTAGCTTGAGTGCTCCTGATGTTTGAGCTAGTCATGCAGTTACCTTGTGCTGCAAATGCAAATGCTCTGTGCTACCTGAGTGTAATTTTGCAGCATGGCTGCTCTCATTTGAGGCAAGCTAACACAAGGGGAGTTAACTCCAGTGTAGAGAACTCAAGCTAACTCTGCAGTAAAGACACAGCCTAAGAGAAGGAGAATTGCTTCAAGGAATAAAACTTTCCTCTCCCAAAACATTGCCTGTGCCTAGAACCAAGCTTTTACGTAGAGACAAACTAAGGCCAAAATACCAAAATTCAGTCTTGGGGAGTTTCCAGATGTGCAGATGACTCCAAGCTTCATGGCTGTCCTCTTGTCTCTGCACTGCCTATAGCCTAGCTCCAACTACCCTGATTTCTGGCATCCACAGCTGAATCAAGAGCTGAACTTTGAGGCTCGGGCCTGTCTCCAGTTTCACAGTTCTGAAATGTGAAATCTACGTTTCTATTTTACCGTGTGCCATTTCCAGCCAGTACCCATACCAGAACTGATGAAACAACGTGCGAAAGTCAGTTCCCACTGTGTTTTCTTTACAGTTAGAGGCAAGAAATTTGGATAATTCAGATAAAAATCTATGTTATTTGCCACTTAGCCACATTTAACTCATAATCCAAATCTTTGGGATCCATTACCAAAAAAAAAAAAAACCCTAAAAATCCCTTCCCCCAATGCTCTACTGTCATAAATACAAAGGGAAGGGTAAACCCCTTTAAAATCCCTCCTGGCCAGAGGAAAAATCCTCTCACCTGTAAAGGGTTAAGAAGCTAAAGGTAACCTCGCTGGCACCTGACCAAAATGACCAATGAGGAGACAAGATACTTTCAAAAGCTGGGAGGAGGGAGAGAAACAAAGGGTCTGTGTCTGTCTGTATGATGCTTTTGCCGGGGATAGAACAGGAATGGAGTCTTAGAACTTTAGTAAGTAATCTAGCTAGGTATGTGTTAGATTATGATTTCTTTAAATGGCTGAGAAAAGAACTGTGTGAATAGAATAACTATTCCTGTCTGTGTGTCTTTTTTGTAACTTAAGGTTTTGCCTAGAGGGATTCTCTATGTTTTGAATCTAATTACCCTGTAAGGTATCTACCATCCAGATTTTACAGAGGGAATTTCTTTACTTCTATTAAAAGTCTTCTTGTAAGAAAACTGAATGCTTTCTCATTGTTCTCAGATCCAAGGGTTTGGGTCTGTGGTCACCTATGCAAATTGGTGAGGATTTTTACCAAACCTTCCCCAGGAAGTGGGGTGCAAGGTTTGGGAGGATTTTGGGGGGAAAGACGTGTCCAAACTACGTTTCCCAGTAAACCCAGTTAGAGTTTGGTGGTGGCAGTGGAGATCCAGGGACAAAGGATAAAATTAATTTGTACCTTGGGGAAGTTTTAACCTAAGCTGGTAAAAGTAAGCTTCGGAGGTTTTCATGCAGGTCCCTACATCTGTACCCTAGAGTTCAGAGTGGGGGAGGAACCTTGACATCTACTTTCATTGATTAATTCAGCTACCAAACAGATAAGTAGAGAACAAGCTTCTAACAGTACACAGCTGTACTCATGAGGATTTTTAAGGTTATTTGTGGGCTGGTGTGAAAGACAAACTTCTTTAGATGTACTTACTTCATGGGGTAAATGTAATTGCTCCTACACAAGCCCGCTGGAACCCATAGCCCTGATTCTTCACTGACCTATATCACTTTTCCCCTGGGGTAACTTTGTTGAATTCGGGGGAGTACTTCCTGATTTACTCCTGACGTGAGAGAGGGGAGAACTGGGCCCAGTAATGGAGTCACTCCTGATTTATACTGGCGTGAGAGAGAGGAGAAACAGACCCAATGAGTGAAAGTAGAATCTATGTGGCGTTTAGATTATATGCACTGAGGGAGCTCCATTGGCTTCTATGCATACCAGCTGAGGATCTAGCCCTGAATGGAGAGAGAGGGGTGTGTGTGTGCGTAGGGTGAAATGTAACTGAACCACTCAGAAAACGTTCCCTTCCAGCTGATTGCGCCAGCTGTCTGGCTCTTCCAGACACCATCAATTCATTGTCACTGCCCAGCACATGCTCCCGACTGCTGGTATATCTGAATTGTTATTGATGGCAGATGTAGGAGAGGGCCACTTCTGCAGAACTCAGACATTTATTATCATGAGTCAATTCTAAACCAGAGGGGGTGGGGGCGAGAGGAAAGAAAAAGAGGCCCTTCAGATGAGAAAGAAGTAGGCTAGTAGAGATGAAATACAAATACCCGCTACACGGAGCTGCCTCTAACGTGCTGGTAAATGGTTACATGAATGTTGGCTGCAAAGTTCAGGTGTGAGCAAGCTTCTTCCCAAGGGCCAGAAACATCCACATGTTTAAGTAGATCAGGGGCATGAGAATTTCACTGACTACTGATAAAATGTTCCCCAACTGGCCAACGGCACCAACCATCCTTCTGTGTCCATCTGCACAACCCCTATTGACAGGTAGTTTCGTTTCAGACCCTGAGCAGGAATGTCTATACAGCTATTTCAGTTGACCTGGGCTCTGTGACTCTCTGACTCAGGTCTTTGTTTGCAGTGTAGACATACACTTAGAGACCTGATGGGATATAATAGCCCCAGTGTCATAGGGTGCTGGAAAAAGGTTTCTATGAGCCCGAGAGGCCAATTAATCTGCCTGCAAGCTGCTGGAGGATGGGCCAGACCTAATTAGAAATAAAGCCCAGCTGGGGGAGTGCAGGATTTATTTCCATAAGGAGCTGGTTGAGCCCAGTTGGGGAAGGAGACAAGACAGAGTTCCTACTTCCTGGAAAGGAAGCTAAGAAGGAGACCACACAGCAGACAGGCTATGCCAGGGGTGATCTGGAAGCTTGACTGAAGACAAAGCACCTTCAAGGCACTTGCAGTACCTCCCAGCTCGGTATAAACATTGTAAGTGTACTCTCTATGCCATTATCTAAATCACTGATGAAGTTACTCAACAGAACTGGACCCAGAACTGATTCCTGCGGGACCCCACTCAATATGCCCTTCCAGCTTAACTGTGAACCACTGATTATTGCCATCTGGGAATGGTTTTCCAACCAGTTATAGAATCATAGAACTGGAAGGGACCTCGAGAGGTTATCTAGTCCAGTCCCCTGCACTCATGGCAGGACTAAGTATTATCTAGACCAGGTGTTTGTCTAGCCTGCTCTTAAAAATCTCCAGTAATGGTGATTCCACAACATCCATAGGCAATTTATTCCAGTGCCTAACCACCCTGACAGTTAGGAATTTTTTCCTAATGTCCAACCTGAACCTCCCTGGCTGCAATTTAAGCCCATTGCTTCTTGTCCTATCCTCCAAGGTTAAGGACAACAAATTTTCTCCCTCCTCCTTGTAACATCCTTTTATGTACTTGAAAACGGTTATCATGTCCCCTCTCAGTCTTCTCTTCTCCACACTAAACAAACGCCCTTTTTTTTTTTTTTTTTTCCAATCTTCCCTCACAGGTCATATTTTCGAGACCTTTAATCATTTTGGTTGCTCTTCTCCGGATTCTCTCCAATTTGTCCACATCTTTCCTGAAATATGGTGCCCAGAGCTGGACACAATACTCCAGTTGAGGCCTAATCAGAGTGGAAGCATTACTACTCGTGTCTTGCTTACAACACTCCTGCTAATACATGTGCCAACCTTATATAGCTCCGTATTGTTGTTCACCTTAGCTCAGTACAACTAGCCATGCAACCATGATAGCAACAGTAGTGGCAATGGAGAACTGGCTGAGCTGTGCCAGACACAAACCTGCCTAAAGCCAGTGGGTACGTACTCAACATGGCTCAGTCATGCCTCCGCTGCCACGGCCAGGCTGCTATTTGTACTCGTGGTAGCTTGACGAGAGCTAGCACAAATGTGTGTACACAAGCGGAGGAATTCACATCCCAGTTCATAGTTTAGATCTAGCCTTAGCCTTCCCCATCTATACAATGGAGACAAAAGCACTTCCCTACTTCACAGGAGTATTGTGAAGATAAATATGTCGAAGATTGAGCTGCTCCAATACCATGCGAATGGCATGGGGAGAACAGATATACCTGTGACGTAGAATAACCAGAAATGCTGGGCATGAGGTCGTTGCTGGATTCCAAACAACATTGTTGCTCCTCACAGGTACGTATTCTGAACTTCTTTTGATGGTAGATTCCTAAGTGACAGACAGCAGCAGGAGGCTGGGAAAGAATCTGCAACAGCATGTTTCTTTAACGGAGCCCTGGTTAATGTTCCAGAACCTGCAGAGAGACCTGTAGTTGTGTGTCAGTGTCCATCAACTTGCTCTCGCTGGTTTCCCTTTTCTTAAGATGATTTTCATTCTTCCAAAGTCTCAGGTGAGGGGTTTTTTTTTGAAGGGGGAGTTTAATTTTTTTTTTTTAGCGGATCAGTAACTTATGGCACATACAATTCATTGAGAGGCACAAAATGTTTGAAGAGGAAAAAATGGGGGAAATTTGAAATGAGGCTTTGTGGGCAGCTTGTGATCTAAGAAACAGAAACCTGCACCCGGTGTGGGTACATATACGTCAAATCTTAATGGCAGGGAGAGCCAGGGACTGCTGCAAATTAGACATCCTTAATAAGTTTACAAAGAAAGCCTGTTATAAAACTCCGCTTGAGCACCGCCAGTAACACAGTCTGAAATCAGTCAACATCAGAAAAACAACATAGAGGACATATAACTCATGTACAGTGTTTTTCATCAGCAGAGGCATTATCCCATTTTAGAGATGGGGAAACAGAGAGATGAAACGACTTACCCAAGGTCTCCCAGCAAGCCAATGGCAGAACATGGAATGGAACCCAGGAACTCCTCTGTCTCAGTCCAGTGTTCTGTCCACTTAATCTTCCAGATACTCAACAACAAGAATATTTAAAGCAAAGTTCAGCTTTGAAAAGCAGCTAAGCAAAAAGTGGCACCTTTGTACTCGTCAGCTCTGCTCTGTCTGGTCGGACTGACACATGCTTAGTTTATTGACCATTATAGGGTTTTACTCCAGCTTGCCTTGTAGAGACCACACAGCTCTAGGATGAGCTGGATTCTATTCTGCCTCTTGCATTATCAACATAATTCTTACTGAGTTCTAACCGGAGAGCCAAATTCTGCTGCCACTTATAACCATGCAACTCCAGGAAGGCAATGGACTAGAAACTAAGGATGTGCTATACCAAATCAGATTGGTGCTCCACCCTGCTTCGTACAGAGCCTTTAGAAGAAAGTGCAAAACTTCCCTTTATGGACAATTCTGAAATGATCTGCCACAGGAGATGTTTCTCCTGACCCAAGGCAGTCAGTGGTTGGCTTAGGTCATGAAGCATGAAGGTTTATATTCTCTACTTCTATCTTTTTCTTCTCTCTTGGAGCAAGACATCCAGTTTTGATTTAAAGCCTTCAAGCAATTGATAATCCGCATCGCTGTGTAAATTGTTCCAAAGGTTGATTACCCTCACTTAAGAATTTGCACCTTATTTCTAATATGTTTTGCTTTTTTGGTATTTTGTTTTTCTTTCCTCCTTCTTCATCTTCCAGCCATCGGGTCTTGTTAGGCCTTTGTCCAATAGACTGAAGAGTCCTTTAGAATCCAAAAACGTTTCCCTGTGTTAACAGACTGGGATTAAATTGCCTCTTTACCTTCTCTTTGAATAGAATTAGTGCCTTAAGGCTGATTATAAGGCGTTCATTTCAGACCTCAAATCATTCTGGCAGCTCTTTTCTGAATTCTCTCCAGTTTTTAAACATGCAAAATGATGCGGCAGAAGAAAATAACTCAAGATCTTGACCAGAAAAGAGAAATCCTTTGACTCTGAATCAAACACACTCGATTGAAAGGTAACAGACAACAATCATGGAACATCATTATGCCACTTTTAGAGCTACTGTCCAGAACAAAACTTCACTTGAAAGGCTTAATTGGCTTCTTAGGAATTACCATAGCACTTGATTCTTTCTTCTTTATAATTCTGGCTCTTACTTAAGTTCTCGTCAAATCGCAGTTGGCTCAATTCTGCAAGTTCCAGAGAAATTTAGAGCCTTCATCAGAGATGCTAGAAACTTTATCGGAAACCGTTAAAGGACCTATATTTGCTTTTGTTCAAAATCTTGTCCGGGGCAATGCACAGAGACTCAGGACACGAGGGTAAGAAAGAGGAGCTGAATAATCTTTATTTGCTAGAGCTTTGAAGTAAAACTTTCAAAAGCATTTAAACGATTTCGGAGGTTAAATCCCATTTTCAAAGGCGAGTTAGGCTCCTAAAGAGGTTTAAAAAGTGGGATTTAACTTTTTAAATCACGTCAGTGCTTTTGAACATTCTACCCATTCCTCACTTTAAAGCCCCCTAGTGGCCACACAACACAGTGGCTTCTGTGTAGCCACAACGGAGACCATGCATGAGATTGCAATCACCTTCTACTCTCAGTGGCAAAGTGAACCTGCATAATCTCAGATGTGATCTCAGTTGCTATTGCTGGGACTGGAAATATGTTAGTGCAATATGTTGAGTGCTGAATAAATACCCATTAGGATGTGTCTGTCCCTTCAGTATACTCTCCTCGGAATTGTAATTTTCAAGCTGAATCTTTCTATGCATGACTATATGCACGTTTCTGGAGTTAAAGGAAGAGTGCTAATTCCATCCATCCCACTTTGCCTCAAGGTATCTCCTCTTTGGCTAAGTGGGTTTTCTGCAGTATTTGCTAGTTGACATTTTAGAGAATTTTTTTAAAAGGTTCGGCACGTTACTCTTTTAGTTGTCTCAGTGAGCCCTCTGGATTGTACAGGTATGTCTTTCTAATGTGATTCACGAGTACAAATTACTTTGATAACAGATTTAAACAAAGCAAGCCCCACAGCTATCCGCCCTGTAAACAGAGAAATAAGGAATCTAGGGAAATAAGAAATCCAGTAGGATAAAGGTAAACTTATGTGAGGCAACTGTTTTTTTTTTTTCATAAATATGGTAACAGTTATAATCCATTAGACAGATACCAAATAGAAGCAGGAATTAGGAACTTCATTATGATATTATTATTACAATAAGAGGTGCCACCTCATTGTGCTAGGTGCCATAGAAACGCAACGAGAGATGGTCCCTACCTCAAAGAGCTTACAATGTAAGGGCTTGTCTACACGATGCTGCACTGCGCTCCACGGGGGTGTGAATTGCGGAGCACTGTAGCGCACTGTGCTGAACCAAAGGGTATCTACTGTACATTAACATCGTCCCATTTGAAGCAAGTCTTAACACCCACTAGGTACCTTTTAGTTTGCACCAGCAGGGTCCACACAGGGCAGTTCCAGGCGTAATACATTACAGTGCTGCACAATTCACACCTCAGTATAGCATATCATAGCACTCCCTATGCAAGCCCTAAGTAGGCAATACAGACAAAGGGTAGGAGAAAGAGAGCATTAATCCTCCCTCCCACCCCCTTTTACAGATGGAGAACAAAGGAACAGAGAAACTAAGGGGGTCAACAAGCATGTGGACAATGGGGATCCAGTGGATATAGTGTATTTAGATTTTCAGAAAGCCTTTGACAAGGTCCCTCATCAAAGACTCTTAAGCAAACTAAGCTGTCATGGGATAAGAGGGAAGGTCCTCTCATGGACTGGTAAATGGTTAACAGATAGGAAACAAAGGGTTGGAATAAACGGTCACTTTTCAGAATGGTGAGAGGTAAGTAGTGGTGTCCCCCAGAGGTCTGTACTGGGCTCAGTCCTATCCAACATATTCATAAATGATCTGGAAAAAGGGATAAACAGTGAGGTGGCAAAATTTGCAGATGATACAAAACTACTCAAGATCGTTAAGTCCCAGGTAGACAGCAAAGAGCTACAAAAGGATCTCTGAAAACTGGGCGACCGGGCAAAAAAAAGGCAGATGAAATTTCATGTGGATAAATGCACATGGGAAAACAGAATCCCAACTATACATATAAAATGATGGGGTCTAAATTAGCTGTTACCACTCAAGAAAGAGGTCTTGGAGTCATTGCAGATAGCTCTCTGAAAACATCCACTCAGTGTACAGCGGCAGTCAAAAAAGCAAACAGAATGCTGGGAATCATAGATAATAAGACAGAAAATATCATGTTGCCTCTGTATAAATCCATGTTACGCCCACATCTTGAATACTGCGTGCTGATGTGGTCGCCCCATCTCAGAAAACAAGATATATTGGAATTGGAAAAGGTTCAGAAAAGAAAGGGCAATGAAAATGATTGGGGTATGGAAAGGCTGCCATATGGGGAGAGATTAGTAAGACTGGGACTTTCCAGCTTGGAAAAGAGATGACAAAGGGGGGATATGATTGAGGGCTATAAAATCATGACTGGTGTGGAGAAATTAAATAAGGAAGTGTTATTTTCTCCTCATAACACAAGAACTGCGGGTCACCAAATGAAATTGATAGACAGCACGTTTAAAACAAACAAAGGAAGTATTTTTTCACACAACGCACAGTCAACTCCTTGCCAGAGAATAGTGTGAAGGCCAAGACTATAACAGGGTTCAAAAAAGAACAAGATAAATTCATGGAAGATAGGTCCATCAATGGCTATTAGCCAGGAAGGGCAGGGATGGTTTCCCCACTGTCTGTTTGCCAGAAGCTGGAAATGGGCAACAGGGGATGGATCACTTGATGATGACCTGTTCTGTTCATTCCCTCTGGGACACCTGGCATTGGCCACTATTGGAAGACAGGATGCTGGGCTAGATGGACCTTTGGTCTGACCCAGTACAGCCATCCTTATGGACTTTTTGGGGGGGGGGGGGTATCATCTGCAAATTTTGCCACATCATTGTTTACCCCTTTTTCCAGATCATTTATGAATATGTTGAATAGGATTGGGCCCAGTACAGACCCCTGGGGGACACCACTGTTTATCTCTCACCATTCTGAAAACTGACCATTTGTGCCTACACTTGGTTTCCTATCTTTTAACCAGTTACCAATATATGAGAGGACCTTCCCTCTTATCCCATGACAGCTTACTTTGCCTCTGTAATGTAACTGTGGATGTTTTCATTCACTTCTCCAGCTCAGGCAGAGGATTAAATATCATCCAACTGAGACAGGACCCTGGATAGGACCCTTTCACTGTAAGTCACTGTATCAAATTTTATAGCTGGCATGGCCATCACAGCAAATAAGTGGTGGAACATAAGGAAGAATGCTTATCTGATCTTTGCAAATGCAGTGGGACTATCCTTGTGAATATTTATACTTTACTACTGTTATCAGTTCATATTTCTACTGCACTTTCTGTATAATGGAATCTTCCAAGTGCCATTTTTATTTTTGCTGTAAGTAGGATTTTCTGATGTATTGACCACTAGCTTGTGAAAGAATTATGTTTGAAATTCGGAGACATGTCAGTTGATTGCCAGGAAAAGCATTCCATGGGGAAGACCTGCACAGTTCAATTGCTACAAACTTAAAGCTATTTACTGACTTTAATCAGCAGGCACGCGATTCCCACGGGCTTAAATAAGAGTCACGCAAACAGACCAAGGGTATTATATACACTCTGAGCATGAAGAATGGGTCAGAATGATATTCTTCCAGTCATGATGATGGAAATCCTTTTACAAAATAGTCCAGGTTATAAATAATACTAATATAGTTTTATCAAATAATTCATTCAAAATGCTGCTGGAAAGATCATTTTCTGATCTCACTGCTTTGACCATGTCACTCCTGTGTTTGCAACTCTGCGCTGTTCATTTTGTTACCTCATCCTCCTACCTGGTCCTGCCCTGCTCGTCTGTTTTGCCCACCTCTCCTGTCTGGTTCCTAGGTGAAGGGAGCGCCTTCTATGTCTGTACAGCACTTAGACAATGGGGCCCTGATCCTTGATTGGGGGTCTCAGGTTCTACCATAATCTGAATCTTTCCTGGGTCTTCAGAGGAGTCTTAGGGCAGGAACAAGGCTCCATCATCCCTGTCTATCCTGGACTGTTCTTTACAAGTCCCCTATGTTGTTGAGTCTTAAGTCTTCCCACTCTGAGTAGTGCTCAGTGGAGGGATTCTTTCAGTCACCCGTTCTGCATGTTCTTCCAGATGCCCAACAGCACGCCTGCCATGGCAGGTGCTCTGGCTTCATTGTTAACACATGTCCCAGATGTTTCCACCTTTTCAAGATAACTTTAGAGATTGAGAGCTCTGAGAAATCTTGGCATTTGTTACAAATTCATCCCATTTAATACCTTGTATTTTCAAAGGCATTTCCATGTTTCCCCGTACCTCTTGGTTTCCAGCTTTCGCATCCATTTGTGAAGATGGAAATAACATTTGAACTGAAGATTTTTAGCTTGCTCTTTGAGCTGTAGACTTTCAATGACCAAATCTTATTTAAGAAGGTGAGTGCAGCTGCCACCTTGCCAATTCATGACATTATTTCCTTCTGGAATCCCCACTGACTTGCACGTTACTGCCAAGGTATGCAAATTGGTCCATCATTTGTATTCCTTTACCTTCTGAAGTAATGTTACCATAATATTAACTCTACTACTACTAACAGAGTTTGTGCAAGATCATTCTCCATGCTAAGCATTGTAAGCATAGGAAAGAGTATAAATACTTTGATGCCATAAAGAGTTTAACAGCAACCACTGTACAAACTGAAATTTCCATCAGAGACCTCTCCAATCAAGCACCGAGTACGGTGCACTTAGTGGAAGGCATGTAACACTCTATAGTAATTCTGATCTTAACATGGCGTACACACTGTAATTGACAGGAGTCTGAAAGATACGGTGGCAATGCTCTAGGACATCTGGAGATCACCAAGTGTCAGGAGGGAGCATTCCAGACTGCCTCTTTCACCTCATAGATGCAGATACTGGATCAGCCGAGTAGCCAAAACATGCTAAGTACATCAGAATTGGCTTCTTTCAGCTGACAGGCCCTGTGTATTTGCTGACTCATAATGAGGGTGCTTAAAACTGTTGCTGTTTATCCCCCAGGGCCTCATTACTTGGAATATTCAAACCTTAAACCACCTGCCTCTGGGCATCCTCCATAGAAATGAAATCAGATTCATTTCCCATCCCAACAAATTGCCATTAAATGCTACTTTATCTGAAAATGGGCTTGATAATTAGTATCTTTGATTGCACAGGGAGAACTGTTGGATTTGTTAGAATACATTTTAAATGCAGGCTTTCACGTTCCATGTAAGGCGGGGGAACCGAAATTCCCAACGCGCCCATGTAACCAGAGTTACCGTTAAAATATTCATGACTTTCCCAGGCCACCTGGTGCTAAAAAAAAAATAAAAAATAAAGAAGAGTCATATCTTCAGCACCTGTGTCTTTTTTCCTTGTCAGGGGGAAAGATGGTCGTATTAAGCCTAGGACGGGGACATAGGAGATTTGGGTTAAATATTATGAGTTGTAAATATTTATATTATGATAGTACACAAAGGCCCCAACTGGGATTGGGCTGCATTGCACTAGGCACCACACAAACAGGGAAAAGAGACAACCCCTGCCTTGTAGGGCTTGCAGTCTAGAGGAGGAGGAGGAGGAAAAATGATCTGCTTAAGACCAGGGACTGGGAGACAGTACTAAGAACTGATGTATGAGGCAAGAGATAGAGATAATGTAAGAGAGATAGGTTCTCTTCCTAGCCCTACCATGGATTTCCTATGTTATCCTGAGCAAATCACTTCCTCTCTTTGTGAGTCAGTTCCCCATCTGTAAAATGGGAGTGTGTGTACTTCCTACCACAGCCCCCAAATTCAGCAAGACACACAAAGCCTAAGCTGGGATGATTTAGTTGGTGTTGTTCCTGCTTTGAGCAGGGGGTTGGACTAGATGACCTCTTGAGGTCCCTTCCAACCCTGATATTCTATGATTCTACGGGTCTCACTGACCCACAAAACCCTTTTGATGCATTTGGGGGGTGCGGGGAATTGACACGATGATGATAAAAACAGTAATGAAAGATTCATACGGTCATATCATAACTGCTGCCTCAAAACACAAACAATCTGATGCTGGAATACCTGTATAATTAATTGGGGGTCTAACTGACCCCATTACCTTCCCAACGACTTTTTTCACTACACTGAAAGCACAGCATATATGCAGACACAACTCATGATAACAACTTGTCCTCATTATAGTTTAAGAATACCGAAAGAAAGAAGAGAGTTCAAGACCTGAAGAAGAGCTTTGTGTAAGATCGAAAGCTTGTGTCTCACCAACAGAAGTTGGTCCAATAAAAGCTATTACCTAGGATGATAATACCAATAGGGAAAGATTAACCCCATCCTGGTCTGAGAATATTTAATGTATGAAAAGGCACAATTTTGGCATGAAAAATTTGTATTTACATTTGTGTGGGCATTGGAGTAAGATAGACCTCAAAATATTAGGAGGCTTATGTTGATCTGACTCAGATGGAAACCTTTCAGCCAGTTCAACAAAGCAGAATAAAATCTTTTGATTTCAGGAATATCTAAATGTTTTGTTTTTCTCAAAAAAGTTGAAAATAAACAAACACTAAATTGCTGAACGTAATTGCTTTAAAATTTCTGTTGCGTGAAAAATGTCAGCATTCCAAAGCTGGAATGTTGGCGTTTCCCACAGATCGGAAACTCTGAATTTCGCTCAGCTCTGAGATAAAACAGACAAATGGTGGAAGAAAGGAAGGATTGTTATCCTCATATTACAGATGGGGAACTAAGGCACAGAGAGATTTTGTGACTTGTCCAGGGTCACACAGGAACTGTGCAGGAGAGCCAGATTGAACCCAGATCTTCCAAGTCCCACTCCAGTGTCTTAACCATAAGAACAGCCTTCCTCTCAATTTGTCTCTTATTAATCTCTAAAATATGTGTTGCAAATAAACAGCCACTTTAGCTGTAGCCATCTAAGATACAAAGGCCTTTTAAGCTCAAGCTGGGTCACCAACTCATTATAAAACACATTTACTGAAATAGACAGTTGAATGATGGAAACTGCTTCAGTAAAATCAAGACAACCACACAACAGGTGGGGTAGGCATTTAACTCACCTCTAGTCAATGCAGCGGAATTGCTGTAATGATTTCCTCCTCTCCAGCCCTTCAAGTCATCACACACAACACATTCTGCTGCAGTAACACCGGTGCGGGGTGGGGTAGGGGATTAAGTTATAATGCATTGCAGGATAAATGCAGTATTTGAGAATTTTGATGAAATTGTTCTCGTCGTGGTTCAAAATCAGAGGTAAACTTCCCACCCCGTTGCACTGACGTTTAGCCTGATTTTGATTCTGCATCACAAGGACATTGGTGCAACTCCACTGTCTGTCGCGGAGTTACACCACTGTCAATCAGACATGCATGAGATCAGAATAGAACCGGAGGTTTCAAAGGTATTGTGCACCCTTGGCACCCACTGAAGTCAAAGAGAGCTGACAAGTCAGTGTCTTTAAAAACTCATGAGGCCGAGAGGGTAACTAATGACTTCTAGGGAGAGACTTAAGATGGTCAAACTATTTAATTTATCCCAGGCAGTGTTAAGAAGTGACTTTGCCATGGCTTATAAGTACCTCTATGATGAACAGTTTCAGAGTAGCAGCCGTGTTCGTCTGTATTCTCAAAAAGAAAAGGAGTACTTGAGTCTCTAAGGTGCCACAAGTACTCCTTTTCTTTATGTGATGAACATATGTCTGATAATAGAAGTCTCTTCAATCAAGTCTCCCCGCGCCCCCCTCCCCCTCCAAAAAAAGAGCCAATGGTTGGAAGCTGAAGAAAGACAAATTCAGACCAGAAATTAGGCACTATTCTTTTTTTTTTTTTTTTTTAAAGTATTCCAGGCCACCACTGGAACAACTTACCTAGAGATGTTGGGAATTCTCCATCACTCGAAGTCTTTAAATGGAGATTGGATAGCTTTCTAAAAAAACATACTGTAGTTCAAACAGAAGTTATGGGCATAAGGCAGAAATTACTGCTTGAGGTTCTGTGTTATACAGGAGGTCAGACTAGATCATCATAATGGCGGTAGAATCTATAAATAACTAAAATACTGATCCAAAGGCTATGGAAGCCTGGATGAATGATGTTAGGGAGGCTTGCTGCATGCATCCCAGAAGGACAGCACCAAAATTAATGGCTACAGGAAAATTAAAAAAAATTATTAAAGCCCATGAAAACAGGATTCCATGCCACCTGGGAAAACATGAGACATCATAAAATGCGAATCTTGCAGGCTGCTCTGCGCGGGTGGAGATTTGTGACACTGTAGTGCCTCAATGACTTCCACCTGCATAGAACAACATGAAGGATAGGGGCCTTTTTGACTGCGGGAGAAATCAGCTGCCGTGTCTTTTGACATTTATTTTAATGTGCTCCTAAAACAAACATCTTTACAGAGCACAGGGAAGGAGAATGAACCCTGTCCCACTGTAGTCAGTTTCCAATGGTTGGCGGACGTATATTAATAAGGATCTTTTTATAGCAAGAGGCATATTTATATGTTTAATATTTTGCTTTGTTTCTAGGTACCATTTATTCTCCAACATCCCAGCTGCGAACACACACACACACACACAGGTACTTATTAGCAGTACTGAAGGATGTCCTATAGAAGATCAAATAATGGGCCATGACAATGCAATTATGTTCTCTACTATAAAGGTCATTCTTACTCATCATACTAATTATCTTGACAGGACGGCATTTCCAGCTACTGATTTCAATGCAAAATCTTCTCCCACATCTTGGCCTTTCTGGTTTTCATGTAGCATTTCCCTTTACTGCTTTATTAATGTATGTTTCTTGATATAAAGTATTTGCAACTCAAAGTTGGTAAAAAGTTAACTTGGAGATTGAGGGCCAGTTTTTCCATGCATGCTCAGAACCTACCATTGCAGCAGCTCCCATTGTAACATTTAGGGACAGGTTTTTAAGGGCCCAGTGTGTGGAACCCTTTGGGAAATCTGACCATTTATATCCAGGGAATTAGGGCATGAACAGATTAAGGTTGAGGTTTTCAAAGCAGCCTAGGGGAGTTAAATCCCAACTCCTACTGAATTTCAGTGGGATTTGGGCACCTAATTCTCATAGCTTGTTGTGGCTGTTTTCGGTTTTGTGTGTGTTTTTCAAATCTCAGCTAAGTGACTTTGTCAAGGTCACAAAGTGAGTGCGTGGCAGAACTGGGCTAGAACCCAGAGCCTTCTGCAGCCTAATGCAATAATCACAAGACCATTCTTTTCCCTCTAGCTTGTCTTTCTCTGTTCTCAGCTCCCAGTACAATGTCCCTCAATATATGTCTTAATAGTTCAGTTTCTTCCTAGTACTACAATGCTCATATTTTGGCCCAAGCTGCAAAGTTCAAGCCTGGATCTGAACTCCTTCCCCAGGTTGATTTGGCTCACTTAGAACTACAGAGCAGCCAGGGCATTTGGACCAGTAGCGGAATCTCTCAAAGTGGGTTTTGGTTCAGGCCTATCAATATCCCAATTGGGTCAAAGTTTACTGAGAACCATTTTCTCTAGCCCAAGAAATTCCTTTCTTACAGGCAAAAGAAATTCAGCCTAAGGAATGGGCAATTGCCACAGTGAATGTGGGGAAAATAGTACATTTCACTAACGCTGTTTTATGTTTTTAATTAATTTCCTGACACGGTGGGATGGAAACACATTCATAATTGCAGTTGACCTTTAAGACTGAAGGAGAAACGAGGCTAAGAGGGAAGATTGTGTTGCAGATGGCTGTGAATAAGAGAGATAATTAATTGGAGAAAGTAGATTACTCGTGTTACATGCTTTAATTATGTAAAGAATGTATGGTATAAAGGCATTAAATAAATTATGTGAAAGTAATTTAGAAATAGGATGGGCGAGAGGGGGGGAAAAAGGAAGGAGATTTTTAAATGAGCTGGAGAAGTGCCTACAACTCCTATGCTCCGAAGTCTCTTTGCAGGGTGGGTCTTGACTTAAAAAATAAAACGGATTGTGTGCATTCAGGAGCCTCTGTGCAAACCAGATGGGCCACATCATCAACTGATGGAAATCAATGTAGCTCCATGGAAGTCAATGGGTCAGCTCACCCAGCTGATCATCCAGTTGAGGATCTGCCCTAATGTATCCAGAATTGGAGCATCAGTGGAGGGAACTGGGTCAACGAAAGGGTCTCAGATGTCATTGTACCAAGATTAAATTACAGAGCCTGGAGCCTTCCTGATAAGCAGGAGAATGGGATAATCTACGGTGTGTCCAGGTAAACAGGGAAGGAACCTTTTTTGAGGGGATCAAATTATCCCAGAACTGCCAGGCAGCCTGTAGCAGGTTGTATATCACACCATTCAGTCAACAGCACAGAAGGAGCACGAGGCATCCCGCTTGCATTTCAACATGTTCCTGTTTCCCACCATAGAATATCAGGATTGGAAGGGACCTCAGGAAGTCATCTAGTCCAACCCCTTGCTCAAAGCAGGGCCAATCCCCAATTTTTGCCCCAAATCCCTAAATGGCCCCCTCAAGGATTGAACTCACAACCCTGAGTTTAGCAGGCCAATGCTCAAACCACTGAGCTATCTGTGGCTCCATAAACCTGTATCCTGGCAGTACTGCCTGCAAGGACCCTGAGTAACACCTCACCAGTCGTGAATAGCAGCCACGATGCTCACATAAACAGCTATGCACAATGCTGCCAACCCGACCCAGTGCAGAGAGATGGTTAAGCCACAGATTATAGCCTATTACAGAGTATCTTTGAGAGAAACTGTATTTCTTTGCTGAATACTCTCTACCATTACCTGCACAGCAGGATCAGCATAAACATTCAAGAACTTAAACACAGATACCAAAAGTCTCAGGATCTGGTCCCTTTATCCCACTCTGGCAGTGCGAGGGTCATTTGCACCAACTTTAAAGCCAGGGTGGTGTAAAAAACAATAATAAAAAAAATAGAGAGAACCAGTTTTAGGCTCCAAGTCTTCTCTTCAAAACCTTCCCTTTTGCCCCTTCACTGCCACTGGGTTCATTCAGTATTGGGAGCTTCAGTAAGCCTGCTTGTGTTGTTTGCCTCTTTTTCAGGCATTCAATTCTGATCAATATATCTCTTCTCTGCAAACTCAAATAGGCCTCTCTATTTTCAGGCTTTGCTTTATTCCTCTAGTTGAGTGGCAGTGGCTGCTGAATTAGCTGCACTCGTGGGTGGATTCGTTTGGCATGAAGGAAGGACTCCCCTCACCCCTTAACTTACCCAGGAATCAACTGTTATGTTTATGGCATTTTTAATGCATAATGGGCCTCATTTTCTGAGGAGCTGAGCATCTATAGCTCCCACTAAGTTCAACTGAAGCTTTGGGTGTTGAAGCCTTCCAAAAGATCAGGCCCAGTATTTCCAATCCATCTTCAGCTTCGCTTAGGACATAGGCTTAGATCCACAAGAGGTATTTAGGCTCTTAACTTTCATTGATTTCAACAGACAGTAAGAGCCTAAATACTTCTGTTGATCTGGACCATAGACCTTTTCATCCTGATTCTCCCTATTATGCCAGTGGCTCTGCTCCACCCAGCCTACTGCACTGCTGGAATGCTGAATGACCTGCCGTGAGCCAGTGACTACATCTACTTTGGTAGTCAGGAGACCTGGGTGCTGTTTTTGGCTGTGACCAGCTGAGTGACCTTGGACAAATTTCAGAGTAGCAGCCGTGTTAGTCTGCATCCGCAAAAAGTAAAGGAGGACTCGTGGCACCTTAGAGACTAACAAATTTATTTGAGCCTAAGCTTTTGTGAGCTACAGCTCACTTCATCGGATGGACAAGTTGCTTCACCTCTCTGTAAAACAGTAATAGTGACACTGACCTTCCTTTGTGAAGTGCTTTGAGGTGTACAGATGAAAAATCCTGTTACCCCTTTTGAATCAAGTAGCTAGCTAAAAATCTGAGTTCTTGCAGGATGTTCCAAAAGGAGGAGAAATTGATGATGAAGTCAGGTGGTTCTTTGCCGCAATGGTTTTTATTGACGAAGTCCTGTTTCCGTGAACACAGCAGGAATCAAACAAGTCCCTTTTCTAGTCAGCACTCACCCAAAAGCTCTCTCTCTTGGCTTTTCTCAGGCCTACTTTTCAAGTTCCTGCTCTATGTCCTTGGCTTTACTGTTCCCTCTTCTCTTTCACAGACTGAAAACAATCTTCACGAAACAATAGCCATCAAAACCTCTCCAGCTACAGCTACGTTGGTGTTGGGTGGTGATATGTGCGTGATAGCGGCCTCATATGTGATATGAGGCTGCTATCAGATCAACTCCCTGGTTCCTCTCCCTGGTAGTTTCACTGTTTCTTAGCATGTCTTAAATGAAAGTTGGCAGTTACCTCCAACTGCTAACAGTATTCTTCAATACTAAAAAGAATGACTGTGTCAACAACTAGTCTCTGACATGCAATAACCGCTTCCTCTCTCTGTATTGGTGGATGGCGAATATGGAATTCATTTCAGAAAGAAGAAAAGGAGTACTTGTGGCACCTTAGAGACTAACAAATTGATTTGAGCATGAGCTTTTGTGAGCTACAGCTCACTTCATCGACTGTGTTCAGTGGATACAGACTAACACGGCTGCTACTCTGAAACATTTCAGAAACAGACTCAGATTTTGTGGGCCGTGGAGAGGGAAGTAAGAGGATGCCCATATCCTGAGTAGGTAATATCAGGTAAGCAGTCCTCACATACAGGAACAGAGTGGGCACAAAAAAATCACTCGTCTTCCTTTCAAAACATCCTGTGTACTGCTGGGAAATATGGGATCCATCAAACTGACTAGCCCTTGAGTTCAATGGGAAAGGTCAAGGATTTGTTTAGAGCCTTCCTAGCATTGTAACAAGCAGGCTTCTTTGTGAGAGGAAGAAAAAAGTGGGTCCATATCAATCATCCTAACTAAAAGTACGGGCCAGCTTTATGCAATATATCATGGACAGTGCTTTCCCAAAAGAAGCACCTGCTTTCCTTACCAGAAAAAAAGCCCATAGGAACCCTAAGCCCCGGGTGGATTGCCGTACTCCTGGGAACCCTCACCGTATCACGAAGTACCCTACCCCTAGGAATCCTCATCCTCGGGTAGATTGCCGTACCACTAAGAAACCTCACCCTAGGCTGCTCCTTTTGTAGAAGTGCTGTGGTTGTGATCGCATCAATGGGTCATATCTGAGATTGTTTGAAAAGTAAAATAATCTTTACAGGAACACTACACATTTTTTCAAAGTGGCTGGTGAAAGGAGCATAAATTCCAAAGGGAAAAGAGAGCAGCACTCTTTCTTTCCCTACACACACAGCGACAGAGAAAGAAAAGGAATGGGCGAGAGGGAAAAATTCAGGGTGATCAGAGACGCCCGAGAAATGAGGCCATTGAAAATAGTACATAGGGTTAAAGCTGGGTTAAGTTTTTCACACACAGCGTCTCCCCTGCCCCGGCGAAAATTCAGATTTGGCCACATCAGACTGTTTTGTTTTGACATTTTCAAAATCACACATTTCAATTTTTCTGTTTTTAACGACTACTTTAAAATGTCCTTTCGTTTCAGCAAAAGAACAAACATAAAACTGGTCCAAATCAAAACAAAACACTGTGATTTTGTCCAAATGAAACATTTCACGTGATCTTTTTTTTTGGGGGGGGGAGGGGGCGTTTCCTCCTTTTTGAAATTGCTCATCAACCAGAAAAGTTGTTATTTGTCCACTCTCCACATGATGTGCTACAGAGCAGGTTTTCCAGAAAGCCCCTCAGCTCCCAGTTGGGCACCAAAATACATGGCCAGGCTTGAGCAGGCTCAAAATTTGGCCATAAAGTGTCACAAAGGGAGTTACCAGATGCTCAGCACTTTGGAAAATCTGGCCTGTCTTTAGGTGCCTAAATCTGAGCTGACCGCTTTTAAAAACCTACCCCCCTCTGTGAGTGCTGAGCCCTTGAAAGTCTGACCCTAGGCTCTTTTCACAATCCATTCTCCTGTGACAATTTTGGCAGTTACAAAGATACAAAACGGAGCATGAAACAATCGTAAGGGGTTCGAGTGATAGAAACAGTCTGAGAAGACTAGCTAGGCAAATGTCTTGGCTGAGTTCTGATTTGTAAAAGCAGACACAAAAACAAGGATAGTTTGGAGCAGAGTTGCATTCTACCCAAGCAGCTGAAGTTCAAGGGGTGAGGACTTCAGAAAAAGGTCTGAACCCATCTTTAATTAGTAGCTAACTAGGGTGTACTCCTCGGGTTGTATTCTTCCCAGACACAGAATAACCCACATACTGTCAGTGAAAACCACAAGTTTTGATGAAAAAACTAACAAGCAAGACCAAAGGGAAAGTCTCTAGGAGAGAGCACAGAGCATTGGTCTTGATTATGACAAATCGGCATTAAAACCAACACCAAATGGCTGCCTGTCTCTCTTTAAAAAGTACAGGAGTACTTATGGCACCTTAGACACTAACAAATTTATCTGAGCATAAGCTTTCGTGGGCTGCAGCCCACTTCATCGCATGCATAGAATGGAACATATAGTAAAAAGATACATATATACACACATACAGAGAACATGAAAAGGTGGAAGTAGCTATACCAACTATAAGAGGCTAATTAATTAAGCCACAAGTACTCCTGGTTTTTTTGCAGATCCAGACTCACACGGTTGCTACTCTGAAACCTGTCTCTAGAGATTTCAAAGTGCAGCACACAGAAAACAGAGGCACAACTAATTAAAAAGGAAGATCATGGTACCCCCCATTGTCTCCAACTCTTTAAATTGTATCTCATGCTATTGAGTGGCTTTCTTAAAGATTCAGTCATCACTGAGAATTTTTTAAACTTACCAGAAAGTTGCATGAGTGAGAAGAAATGCTTGAAAACACTCACAGATGCTCTGACATCAGAAGGCAAATACCGCACAAGCCCCCCAAAAAACCTTATGGATTTTTGGGGGGCCTGACTCATGATTTCTAAATGCTGGGGGCCAGCTATTCTGATCTATGTTGGGTACATATGTGGCCGCCCATCATTGCAGTATCTGACCACCCCACAATCTTTAATGTATTTATCTTCACAAGTTCAACACCTGCAAGAAGGAGGGAAATGCTGTTATTCCAGTTTTTACAGATGAGGCACAGAGAAGCTCAGGGCTTGATGCACCATCAGCTGGGGTGGGAATATACAGTGCACTGAGTGGCCATGCGGACCCTGCTATTGCATGCTAAAAATTCCTTAGTGAGCTTTGATATACTGCTACTGGAATCGAAAAGGAACTAGTTAAGTTCATGGAGGATAAATGCAATGGCTATTAGCCGGGATGGACAGTGATGGTGTCCCTAGCCTCTGTTTGACAGAAGCTGGGAAAGGGCAACAGGGGATGGATCACTTGATGATCACCTGTTCTGTTCTTTCCCTCTGGGGCACCGGCAATGGCCACTGTTGGAAGACAGGTTTCAGAGTAGCAGCCGTGTTAGTCTGTATTCGCAAAAAGAAAAGGAGGACTTGTGACACCTTAGAGACTAACCAATTTATTTGAGCATAAGCTTTCGTGAGCTACAGCTCACTTCATCCGATGAAGTGAGCTGTAGCTCACGAAAGCTAATGCTCAAATAAATTCGTTAGTCCCTAAGGTGCCACAAGTCCTCCTTTTCTTGTTGGAAGACAGGATGCTGGGCTAGATGGACCTTTGCTCTGATCAAGTTTGGCCATTCTTATGAGCAGGGGATCTGCCACTGCAATGATTCATGTCCGGAGACAAACCCAGTTTGGATTAGCGTGGGTTTTTCATACAAAAGGAATTCCAAAAATAGAAACTCAAGGAAATACTGGGTCTTGCCTGCAAATTTGCTAGCCAAATCCCTGACCACCAGCCATACCTCCAGCATAATCTTTCTCAAGCCCGATCTGCTGCCCGTTATCGCAGCTCTGACACACAGCGCAGTTAGGGTTAATCCTGCCACAGAAGCATTTACAGTTTATACTTTGCTTTAAAAAAGGGGGGGGGGGGGCAGGAAACAAAATCCAGATTTCTTATTTCCTATTCCCATCATTGCAGCGCTGGCAATTTGCATATAATGCTAAATACAAATGGCTCTAGGGAGAGCGAATACCATCCAGGGAACTGATTAGCTAGCTCTTGTACCTTCCTTTCTGATCTAAAGATCGGTGTTTAAAATAAAATGTGGGACAAATTAGTAATCAACCAATCCTCCATGTATTTATAGGGATTGCTCCATCTCCCATGGCACTCAACAGGAGTCTTGTCGTTGACTTCAAAGAGTGAAATCAGACCGGTTGTTCCTTCCATCCAAGTGCTTTACAAGTATTAATTAAAAAAAGACATAGAACATCCTTGTGAGGTAAGTATCACCGGCCATTTTACAGTCAGAAAAGCTGCGTCAAAGATAGGGTAGGTGACTTGCCCAAAGACACACAGTGAATCAGTGCAAGAACCAGAAAAAATATAAAAAGAACTCAGGAGTCCAGTCTCCAGTTCCATGCTGTAAAAACTGGACCCTACTTCCTGTCTTAAAACTAAGTATGTTTGAGACCAACAAATTTATTTGAGCATAAGCTTTCATGAGCTACAGCTCACTTCATCGGATGCATGCTGTAGCTCACGAAAGCTTATGCTCAAATAAATTTGTTAGTCTCTAAGGTGCCACAAGTACTCCTGTTCTTTTTGCGGATACAGACTAACATGGCTGCTACTCTGAAACCTGTCTTAAAACCACTGTGAACTTTGCTAAAGAAGGAAAGCAAGAAAAAACAATCCAACAGCTCAAAGCCTACATTATGCAGATGAAGTCCTTACTGTATGAATATTTGTGCCCAGAAAAGTTATACAGTCAAAGCTGGGGGGTAAGATGGGGGTGATGGTAAGAAATACAAACAATGCAGCTGCTTTTACATTGCACTGTGGTCCTTGTATGCCATTCAGACAGCCCTGAAGTGAGCAGAAATACTCCCCAGGCAATTCCCAGTAAAACTGATGTAACAGCCCAGTTGGCCGTGGTCCCCGTTCCTGGGAAGTATGCAGCAAATTGGGGGCGTGACCATAAAAAACTCTATGCTCTGGCTATCCTTTGCTTCCCCAAAGGCTCTTGGAAAGCAGAGTGTAAGTCAGAACAACCCTAATTTAATTTAGATTTATTTAGATCAGTTGACATCAAGTCCTTCCATGGCTCGAGAAGACAGGAAACAGAGAGTTGTCTCAAAGCCAACTTTGATCCCTACTCCATCTCAGCTCCAAGCATAGGGATGGAATGGCTGACAATCAGGCCCAACATGTCCAACCATTCAATTACAGCCAATATGCCATGCTTTCAATCAGCAGCCAGGCCCCACTCAGAAAAGCCTGCTCTTTAAAACAACCAAACATCTCCTTACACTAAAGGATTGGGCAGTTTCTCAGCACAGAATCTCGTTCTCTCATACACAGCAGACTTAAGACTCTTGTGTATATTCTAATGTGGGAGGGAGGGGAGGTGGAGGAAGCCAAATCCTTTGGTTTTCAGTCACTCACCCTACCAGTGTTTTTCACCATGTTGTTTACTCAGTACACCCCCCTCTCAAGGGTAGAAGGCAATCTGACACACTACAGAGACAGTTCAAAGTTATCCATCCTCACGTCTCTTTCCTAATTCACTGGGGGAGGGGGAGGAAATGGCTCAACTTTACTTGTCTTCAGGCATCAAGCAACATCACCAACATATTTCTTCATCTGAGTTTATTTTTCAGGCCATCAATTCAATTTCTTACAGTTTTTGGTATTCTCTGTTAAAATAACGACAGGTCAATCGATGATTATCACCAAGGCTCCGATTTTCCTTTCAAGCTTCCTGTCATTTGAAGTTCTGATTCCTCCCCTCTCCCAAGTCCCCTGTTTTAAATGTAACTGTTCCAGCCATTATAAGACTTTGAACGGTTTTTATTTGATCTCTGCATGTTTGGTGGGTAGATTTTAGTATAAACAAACAAACGAGTTTTGCAAGTCAAACCTGTGCTTCCGGGCCTTGTGCTTTGCATTAACAAGTTATCAAGGGCCAGGGGAAAAAAATGTTACAAGATAATTGCTTTTTAAAGCAAGAGAACTTTGATTCAATGGCACAAAAAGGGAGTGGAGGGGGAGAGAGAGAGAGGGAAGGCGAGTGACATTTTCAACTACGATACGCATTGACCTAGCTCTGCTCCCCTGGAAATTTAAACAATGACTTCAATGGGAGCAGAGATAGGGCAGGGTGCAGCGCTGTTTCATTTGCAAAGAGCGAAGCTGAATGCAGGTGAAGTTGAATTTTCCCGTGCACTACTCTGTTCATTTGGCTCACTTGCTTCTAACCTAACACCCCACGTTCCCTGTTTTCCTGGTGTCACCTCAGTTACAGTCCCTTCACGGAGTCCCTCTGACTCCAATTCTGCTGATCATGATACAAGCACTTTTGAAAAGCTAGCTAGCGAACACACTAAAAACAGCAGCGTAGCCCTGGCAGCGAGATGGACTAGCCACTCCCAGAACGAACGCAGGGTTTCAGATGGGGTGGTATTCGGAGCGGTAGCCTATCCTGCCACCATGACTGCAGCCACTATGCTGCTGGTTCGAGCATTCTCCCTCAATAAAATCTTGTGTGTACACGTCTATCCAAGCTGGAAATTACACCTCCAGCTCCAGTGCAGACATACCCTCAGAAAGACTCTTGGCCAAGCTGTACGACCAGAGTTTCAAAAGAGTCCAGAGCCAGGTTTACAAGCACTCAGCACCCCACCGTTGGAGGCAGATCTTCATAAATGAGCTCAGCTCTCCTCAAGGCATCTAAACGAGAGGTGGATTTTCCAAGGAAACATTGCCAGCCCAATGCATTCAAATATCGTGAGCCCAGCACCCACAAAAAGATCACAATGTTATTTGAAAATAAATTGGGTTTCCTTTTATTTACCTCCTGGTTTCTGAGCCTTTAGGGTGCACTTAGCTCATGTTCCCAAGCTTTTCTCTGTCGTAACAAGGGCTTGAAATGTACTGGCCTTTTGAAATTAAGAGCTCAGAGTCGCAGGTAATCACAGGACTGCAGGAGCTGAGCCCCTCCTTCTTTTCCCTCCCCTCTGTGCTCTCCTCCTTTTCCAATTTATGGACATCTTTTTCTATTTTATTATTGAAACCCCAACCCTAATATGTGTTTATGTCTACCTATTATCTGGTGTTGCAGCTTTGACGAGTCATAATATTGCATAATTCTACTGGTGATCCCATGAAGCAGGCAGTGTTTGGGACCATATACAATTTAAAAGTCATTTGCCTTTTTGTACTTTTCATTGTTTCTTTCTAAAAATAGAAAAGTTAATCAAGAAAGAAATAAACAAAAAAGAAAATCATCAACCGCAAGAATTTACAACACTGCAGCAGCTTCCAGCATGGATAAAACTTTCAAAAGTGACTAGGTTATTCAGCTGCTTTGAAAATACGACCCATTTCCACCTACAGACAGATTTTCAAAAGAGATGTGCAGCCAACAAGTTGAGCTCTTTTGAAAACCTGGCCACTTATTTTGATGCTTAGTTGGGAGTGGAGCTCTTCTGAAATTCCATCCCATAAAGCACAGCTCAGATTTATATACCAAAAACATTCACTTTCATTCACATCCTCACATGCAGAATCTCAAGTCACAACCAGCTTAACCAATGAAGCACAATCTAGAAGCATCACAATGACAAACCAAAATTGTCATTGGCTGGTCAGGAATCCTGATGGCAGAATAAGGATAAATAACACTTTTGTAATAGGCAATTCATATTGATAACGCTTAGATGTATTTGCACACACTCCCGTATACTGTAAATCATATAATGCCAAAATATCCACATTGTCAGTTACAATTTGCAGCCCTTGTCCTATCCATATTTTCTCCTGCATTGCCCTTTGTTTATTGTCCACCTCTGGTGTTATAGCAGGATCAGATTATAAGCGCCTTGATGCAGAGAAGCATCTTTTCATTTATTGGGTAAAGAGTCACACCCCTGTATCGTGAGACATTGTTCTGACCTGATACAGTCTCACCTTGCACTTCATCCTGGTTTATATTAATAAGTAATTATGTAGTATTTGTATTTAGGTAGTCCCTGGGAACACTAGTCAAGATGTCTTTGGTTTTATAGGCATCATAGCAAAGGAGAGTTTTAAGGAAAGTTTTGAAGGAGGACAATGAAATAGCTTTGCAGATGTTTACAAAGACTTTCTTCCATTCTGCCCATGATGGGAGGAAGCATGAATTCACCTTTGGAGCGTCTAGCATGCTGTACCTGTAAGCAAGTGGTCCATCACCTAGTGGTAGCGATCTGTTTAGTTGAGAATGAGTTGCTGGAAGTTCCTTCAGCAAGCCATCTGAAAATAGCATGTGAAATTAGGGAGAACACATCCAGAAAACTGTGTCTCTCTCAATAAGGAGTTCCTAAATGTGTGAGCTCCTGATCTTTCTAAAGAATCCCAGAAACTACTATCCACTTTAGGGTAATATACCTGCATGAACCCAACTAAACTAAGGAATTCAATCCATTAGTTTCTGGGTGTGTAGGGCTAACAGTGGAATTTTGTCTTGTTCACCCTGTAACAGACAGGGCAATTTCCTGCAATATCCTTGAAAAACCTCATTGAATTAAGTTTAACTAGCTTTGGAGTCCATTGCATTATAAATGCAAAGAGTTTGTATTATTGGGGAATTGTATGTAACTTCTATAGAGAGGAGATGTGACCAAAGTAAACCCTGGGGAATGTGATGAGCTGCCAAGGATTGTTTGAACCAATGTGCCAGACAAGAATGGACGAGAAAATCTGTACGGGGAGGTGTACGCAACTATACCTTTTCTGATTATGCAAGAACTGAGCCTTTTGAAGCTTTGCCCTGAGAAGAGTTCTCTGTCTGCTGATTATCTGTTTCCAGAGTCCAACATCAAAGGCCCTAACAGAATAAAGGAGTGACTCTCAAATGCGTGGGGCTATTTGATGTTATGAATTTGTGACCACAGACAACCCCCTACCAGAGTCCTTGTTGGAGTTGGGGGTGATATCTGATAAGTTTATTAGAATACATATATGTTCTTTTATTTTTTCAAATATGCTTTCATCTTACAAATAAACATGCTTTCTTAGACAGGGCTGTGTGGTAACTTTTAACTGCGGGCAATTATGTTGTTTATAGCTGCTGAGGACAAAGCAAAGCAGGCCCGATGAGGCAGTCTGAATTGCTGTGGAACTCAGAGTTTAGGCAGGGAACTGTGCAGTCTGGAAAAAACCCTGGTCAGGAGGGAAAAAGACACAGGTCTCCACCCAAAAGGGGTGACTGCTGAGAAACTGGGAGCCTAGAGTGGGTGTCCTTGCTGGAGCACAGAGTGGGAATTCAGGTGCAGTTGCTCTGAACTGTGACACAGTTTCTCATATACACAGATTTACATCAGCATTGTGGCTTTAGAAGAACTTCAAGGATTGTAAGTCCTGCATGAACCCACATTGCTTTGTGAGAGCTAGGATTTAGATAGTCAAGTTACTATATTTGACAGAGCATTCCATGACTTCTGTTTACCAAGAGATAACTCAAGAATACACGATAGCCTTTGCAAGACTGGTTGAATGGAAGCTGTGATGATAAAACACAGTTCTAAAGCTAAATCAAGTTAAGGTAATTATTTAATTGGTTACATACCCTTTAGAATTTGATGGATTTCTATCTGTTCCACTGAGTTGTTGCTTCCCTGTATTCTGGGAGAGAGATAAATTGCACTAGGAAGAACCTGGACGTCTTCCAAAACAGCACTGGACAGACACAAAGTCGACGTATTTGTTAGTGACCTGCTACCATATTGTTTCAGATTGATTACCAGTAAGAGTTAACATTCCATCCATCATTTCTTAGGGGACAGGATCTTTAATAATACATGAAGCGTCCAACCTTAGTGCTAAAAATATTTTGTGGATGGCATTCGATGACATTTACGCAATACCTCAGAAAAATGCTCGACGTTTCCCCATTGCTATGAGCTTAGAAGAATGAACGCTTCAGAAATTTCAGTGACATCATCATCGTGAGTCGTGGTGAGGGCCATACCATGATAGGTGCTGTATATCCACAACAAAAAGATGATCCCTGCCCCAAAGAATTTACAGTCTAGGCCTCCCCTATACATTATTTTTGTATTAGTGTGTAGATATGTATGTGTGTGAGGATAGATAGATAGATAGATAGATAGATAGATAGATAGATAAAAGGTATTATACCAGTATCACCAGAAATGTGGATGTAATTATAGTCACACAAAGCTAGTATAAAGTTTGTGGTATGTGGGACCCGAGAATTTCTGATTTGTGAAAAATTCCTCAGTTTTGAAAAATTGGTTATTTTTTTTTCTTTTAATTGGAATAAAATGAAAAATTTCAAGATTTTCCATGAAACAGTTTTTGAAAATATTTTGTTTCAATTACAACATTTTTTTCATGTGTTTCATTTTTTATCCTCTTGTGATGGGGAGTCTGCCAGTAAGGGATTAATTGAGCTCTGGGGAGGCTGCAGAGAAAGCAGCCAAAGGGAGAAGGGCTGCAAAGAGCAGGCCCATATAAGAAGAGCTGCAGGGCGGAGCAGCTAGAGTAGCTGCCTGGAGATCAAGAAGGGAGAACCAGGCTCCTAGCAGGAGGAAGGAGTGCCAGCACCCTGGTCAGAGCAGTGCTGCCAGTAGGGACCATGGGAGCTAAAGAGAGCTCCTGGCTAGCTGCTAAGACTGGCAGGCTGAAGTCCTGAGGCAAGGGTGAAGAAGGTGCTGGGGGCTGTGGGGAATGGGCCCAGGGAAACGAACTGAGGAGTCTGAGGGGATGCAGCAAGTGGCAGCCATCTGCAAGGTCCCTGGGCTGGATTCTGGAGTAATGGGCGGGCTTGGGACCCCCACATCCTCACTGAGGAATTGACTGGACTGAGGGACTGTGATTCTGTCCCTCACAAGGGGGGAATCACAGTGTGTTACACAGCGAGAGGGCTGTGTCATGAAGGGGATGCCACGGTCCTGGGAGTGACATGGTCCCTGGAGCAGAAGAGGTGATGGGTGGGGCATCACCAGAGCAAGGTGCACTGGCTACCAGAGCTAATTCCCATATTGGCCATGAGGAGGCGCTGGAGTGGTGAGTCCCACTCCGTCACACCTCTACAAGAAATTTCAAAACAAAAAGACGCTTAATACAAAAAATCAAAATAAGCTTTTCTGAAAATGTTGAATAGGAAATGTTTTGCACTGTAATACTAGTATAGCTTACTTCCCTTCCCATATGGGAATAAGCTATATACTGACATAACTGCATCTACACTAGGAGGGTGTACGGTTTAAACTACACCCATATAACTACTGTGGCCCAACTTATATGTATGGATAAAGCCATCAAGATGGCTACAACTTGTGTTTACTGAGGAATGCTGGCTACTGTGGACTGCAGCAAAAGACTAGCAAAGCCAGTTCCCGAATGGATGACGTGAACTCTGCAGCTTTTCCCCCTTGTGTACTTAGGGGACACTTTTTTTGGAGTAGGGTTTTATTTTGAAAAGGGTGTCGTTGGGATGAGGAGGGAGGGAGGGTCTTGACAAAAGCCATTGTCGTCCTGATGGAAAAGCTTTTCCAGACTCCAGTTCAGCAAACTAACTAAGCATGTCGTATGTCTAATTTTAAACACATGAGTAGTCACTGGGCCCATTCATGTGCTTAAAGTTAGACATGTGCTTAAATACCTTACCTGAAAGACAAAGATCTGGCAGCGTTCCCTAAAAGGAAACGGAATCAATATTCATAGAGGGACCTTATTCATGCTGGCAAACATATACTCAAACAAATATTCCCAGTGGATCTACGTGACAGAGTGACATCTCAGCAGGGTAAACGCTCTACAAGCTGGCCTTCAATGAGGGGACTAACAGGTTGAAAGTCTCCTTCCAATTCTTGACATAAATTGTGATTGATTGATATGTCAGGAATGGGGATGTCAAGCAAACACGTTTCATTACCGTCCAGTTCAAAACAACTGTACACTAGCATGTGTCTTCCTTTTATCCAACTCTCTCTCACACAATATTAAGCTTAACAATATTGCACAGACACACCAACATGATAATTCACATTTTGCAGGTGCAATTACACCTGCATGAATGTTGCTGAGCTAAAATATTGACAGGGTTTTGACAAAAGTGGACTGATTCCAAACATTTCAGGAATATTAACATGGGAAAAGCGTGAGATGGGTGTGGGGAGAATGTCATACAAATTAGTAAATCTCCTTTATGAAAGGGAATGATTTTTCTCAGGCAGGGGAAACAATGAGGGAAAATTTAGGACCCAATATTTAAAGGTGCTGAACAATTATACTTCCCACTTAGCTTCAAGTGCAGGTGAGAGTGCTCAACATTTCTGAAAATAACTTTTACTTTAGGAGCTACTGATTTTTCAAGTGGCGTTTGATGAAATCCAGGACTCTTTGTCTTAGGAAGTTGTAATTAAATGAGCAGGTACCCCCTATAATGATGTTTACTTGCAATATATTATTCAACCAGTAGACGTCTGAGAAGTAACGAGTTCCAGATAGGATTTGGTTCATGGTAAATAGAAGGGACAAAGCTGGAATACAAGCTGTGTAGAAGCCCGTTTGTGGAGACAGCTTTAATTATTTTCTTAAACAAGCATTTCATATTAAGGGAGGGCTGTAATTGCCTATGGCATGGTACTCCACACTGCCTGCCAACTGTATAATATTCAGCGCCTGTGGGAACTCTCACTGACATTGAGAACTCTGCATTCCCTGCACTGGATTAACACTCAGCACCTTTGGAAAACCAGGCTCCCACTCTGGCCTTCACCATGACACAGCATAAAGCTGGTCAACATTTTTTCAAGAGAATGGTTTTCCATTAAAAAATACAGTTTTGTCAACATCAAACTTTTTGAAGGACTGTCACTATTTTTCTAGAAATTATTAATGGGAAAAAGCCAACACTTTTCATTTCAATAGTGTCAAAATATTTTAATTAGTATTAATGCTTTTCATTTAGTTATTGTTGAAACTGTTAATTTCATTGAGATTTTTACATTCTACTAAAATAGTCTTTGCACATTATATTTAGAACCAATGATTTAATATTTTGCCTCTATAATACATATTTAATATTTGAATACAATATAGACACCTAAATAAAATTAATCATAAAATCATCAAAACAAATTTGTAGTTGTCCTGAATCAAAATTTCTCAGATTGTTCAGCTGATAAGAAATTTCAGCTTTTTCTTCTGAATTGGAACATTTTTTGTTAAATGTTGGAAGTTTGCAGACCGGAATTCTAGCTCCCAACCAGCTCTAATACAGTATAAACATCTTGCCGAAGTTGACGTGATAGTCAGATTTTAAAGAACGATCAGACATTTGGGGCACCTAACTTGACACACTTTACAGCCGCCTGATTTCCAGAGGGAACATACTCAACACTTACTTAAAATCAGGTGTTGCATCTTGGGGACTGAAAATCACGAGTTACTTTTGAAAATGTTGCTGGAAATATGAGAAGCGGGGGATTGCAGAAGTGCATTTACATGCTTTCTTATGGTGACCATTGTACTTTGTGCCAGCCCTCTACATTGGCAATTAGAATTCATCCCTGTGCAGAGAGCCCAGTCGCAAGCACTAACATGATGCAAAGCCATGTGCCTGGTGTCTCTGCAGAGGAATGACTTTCACTCATAACACTGCATGGCGTGACCCTCCTTTTCTCTAAAAGCAAAACATAATATGGTTTGGAATATGCAAATGATTGTTGTAAACTATATTGCACTGCAAGCAATATCTTCAGGAGAGCTAGTGCGAGTGGATGGGCTTTACAATCAGTCCTGCGCTTGAGTCGACTTAAAACATAACAGCAGCTCTCTGTTTTATGAACTTTTTCCTCCATTTGCCCATGATTTTTGTTTTCTGAACCAATCTTGCATTTCCTCAGCGAAATAATCAAGCCACAGGTTCAGCTACTCGGCTGGTGTAAATCAGCATAGCTCCATTGATTTCAATGGAGCTGCCCAGATTTATACCAGCTGGGGATCTGGCCCCTATTATAGCAGCAAATAATAATAATTCTACTGCTGAGATGGAAGAAAAAAAATTCTGTAAAACATGTTTTCAGGCATACTCAATGTATTGCATCTTTGGATCCTCTCTGAGTAAGCTTTCCAAATGGTTCGCTTTTAGATGAATGAAGTAATGTACATTACGTAATCTGTTCTACCTTTGGGATGCAGGTCACAGAACTTTTTAACATATCAAGGGACTGGGCAGTCACCCAACTAATAAAGCAGTTGCCCTGTTGTGCCCGCACCCGAAGTTTGTTGTGTAATGACTAGACTTGCCAAAAAGAGAAAACATTGCAAGGCCAAAAAAGATTTGTTCCACTTGATAAATAGCACTCCTAATACCATTTCACAGTGGCAGATGACATAGGAGCCGACTCCGGGGTGCTCCAGGGCTGGAGCATCCATGGAAAAAACCAGTGGGTACTCAGCACCCACCAGTCAAAGCTGATTGGAGACACTGCCGAACAGCTGTTTGGTGGCTCAGGGAGGGGCTTGGGAGAGGGCAGAGAGCAGCAGGCAAGTGGGGGGCTCAGGGAGGTGGGCAGATAGGGGCAGGAAGAGGCGGAGTAAGGCTGAGGTCTCAGGGCAGAGCACCCCAGGGAAAAATAAAACTCAGCGCCTATGACAGGTGAAATGTAACAAGGTTAGAAACGTAGTAAGCAGGAGGTGGTAGAAGAAAATCTAGTGTGAAACTTGTGAGAAGGAAAAGAGGCAAGTTACTCAAGCACACGAGGCGGGGCTGGGGCAAAAACTTTGGTGGAAGCTTTGACTAATCCAAAATTCAACATCCTAGCATATTTTAGAAGTGTAGAATACTGGAGAGCATGCTGGACTGGGACTCAGGAGACCCTGGTTTGTTCTCAACTCTTCCAGTCAACTGCTCCATAACCTCACCACTGTTTCACTTCCCACCGTTTGTCTGCTTTTACATCTGCATTGCAAGCTTTTTGAGGAAGGTTCTGCCTCTTTTGGTATTGCCAGCCTCAAGTCTTTTATATCATGAGGCGGCATCCCCACAATCATGAGACTGAATATCATGAGGTATTTTTTTAAATAAATTTGGGGTTCTTTTTCTTTGTCTGCTGGTTTGGGGGCCTTCACAATGAACTGCTAGGCTTGAAATTTTCATTTAAAAAAAAGAAGATCTTAATGCAAAAACTTTTGATTCCAGCAGCTGTGAATTTAGAAAGAACGCCAATATCACAAGACTCTTGTGAGCACTGGCAACGTTGCTCTTACTATGGGTATCAGTAAACACAGCATAGGATAGGTCCATCAATGGCTATTAGCCAGGATGAGCAGGGACAGTAGGCCTCAACTGAGATCAGGGCCTCATTATGAACATAAGAACAGCCATACTGGGTCAGACCAAGTATCCATCTAGCCCAGTGTCCTGTCTTCCAACAGTGGCCAATGCCAGGTGCTTCAGAAGGAATGAACAGGACAGGTAATCATCAAATGATACATCACCTGTTGCCCATTCCCAGCTTCCAGCAAACAGATGCTAGGGACAGCTGAATGCTACCATACTAGAAAAAAACAGTGCTAAATTTGCTAGAACACAATGGGCCAGATCCTGTGTTGCACAAAAGACAGAGTTGAAGGCCAGAAGGAACCACCAGATCATCTACTCTGACCTCCTGTATATCGCAGGCCACCAGCCTCACCCAGAACCTGCACACTGAATCCAACACCCGAAGTCTCCTACATCAACATGACCAGTTACAGCAGAAAGCTCTAGGCTTATAGAGTTAGTGTAGCAGCTTCTATTCCCTTATTGATGATGTAGTGGGGTGGGCCAGAAAATAGGGGGTGGGACATCGCCAAAGCTTCCTTTCCCTTTGCATGCAGTCCACGCTGTAAGGACTCCTTGAGGACCTTGGCAACTGCTGTAATGATCTGATTGGTTGGCACTGTCCCCCGAGTCAGTTTTACTTGATCAGTAAGGGAAAAGAGAAACTTGTCTTGCCACATGACTGTTTATGGCCAATCGTGAGCCAGGATTTTTCTCCAGCATATAAAAATGCCACTTACCTATTCTACATACCCCATGGATGTTGCAGTACATCATTTCTTTATATTAATAAAAAAGCTGAGATACTCGGATGAGAGGGTGCTAATATCTTCAAAGTGTGAAGAAATATTATTATTAACTGCTGGCGTCTGTTACTACTGACCATGAGAGCTCAACAGCTACGAACTGAAGTGAGGACTCAGTTATACACTGGAAGACAGAGACAAAACAAGGTAGTACAAGAGAATTAGAATCATAGACTTACAGACTTTAAGGTCAGAAGGGACCATTATGATCGTCTAGTCTGACCTCCTGCACAACGCAGGCCACAGAATCTCACCCACCCACTCCTGTAACAAACCCCTGACCTATGTCTGAGCTACTGAAGTCCTCAAATTGTGGTTTAAAGACTTCAAGGTGTAGAGAATCCTCCAGCAAGTGACCCGTGCCCCACGCTGCAGAACAAACAGGACAATTAGTCAAACAAAATGAGGCTTAACTTTAGCAGCGCCCTCATGATAAGCCACTAGTCACTGCTGCCTCAGACGATTTGTGGTTTCCAGCTTCCATGGTGCTGAGTTTCCTGGCTCCCTTTTTGCAGTGTCCTGCTAGGGCTAACCCTGTAGTGTCCCCTGTTGAGTCAAGGTAGCGCTGCTTGTACTCCCCGCTTTGGTTTCTCTTCTCAGAAATACAATAATTCCACTGCAGGCTTGATTCAATAATACCATCCTTAAAGCTTGTTTATCATCAAAGCTTGTACAAAAGGGGCCAGAACAAAAAGTCCCCAACCCAAAGGGTTCCTCTGAAGCCTGTCCTCCATTCTGTCCCCAGTGCCCTCAGGGTTTTCACTCAGTCTTTAAGTCTCTCCTCATGGCAGTAGGTCCAGCTCTGCTCTTGGAACTGGGTGATTCAATCCATTATTGTCCCTCTTCTTACCAGGAGTCCCCAGCTCTCCTCCTGGATTCTGGATTGCAATGTGTCTGCCGCAGCTGGTCTCACTTAGTCCTTTGCTCGCTGATAACTCGGAGCCTTGCAGGAGGCTTCTTACTCATTTCCGCATCGGCAGGTATCTGCCCTGCTATGAAGGAAGAGGCAAGCGTTTATGCTGGCCCCTTTCCCCCACTCATTCCTTATTGACTGGGTGAAAGGGGAGCCCTACCCCACCCTCTCTGCAAGATTCCAGGTTTCAGGGCTCCTCGAAGATACTCTAACCAGATTCCTTCTAAATGCTACTTCCTCCTGGCACCCCTTTCCTCTCTCCCCATTTCTCCTGAGGCTCTGCATCAGACCACCCCAAACTCTTAAAGGTCCATGCCTTACGATGAAGAGAACTGACCAGTAGGCAGTACTGGTTGTAAGGGGCAGACTACTCCAGCACCCTTGCCCACAGCAACATACTGGGTAGAAGTCTGTCTTTTAATGAGCGCCCATATCAGCCTCACATTTATATGGCTGCAGAACTCCAGGGTGTTTATTGTCAGTCCAGTGATTTGTTTGTCCAGTCCGCTGTAAGTCGCAGTCCTCTGTGTTTATTTCTCTCCTGTGCTTTGCTTTGTCCATTAAAACGATTTTACCCCCAGTGGAAATCAATCCTAAAAAAAAAAAAAAAAGGCCAACTCCACCGCAGTCTCTTGTTGTTCACGTTGTGGAAGCAGAGGCTATCATATGCTTTTCTCCAGCCAAGTCTCTCATGGACAGGAAAGCTATAAAATTATTAGCACCATCGCCACTGATGTTCGGTTAGGACCTAGACTCCACATAACACTTGCTTCTTAGAAATGCCTGTCCAAGTGGCTGTTTACAGTTATGCTAGATGCTGTTGATAATCTGCTCATGGGTAATGAAATTCTCCATCGATTCCTTGAGGACATGAACCTGCCTAAACTTCGCTTTATGCCTTTTCCCCTCTATATTTAACACAGCCGTAGCAAGCCTTGGAGCATTTGTCCTCTCAATTCCCTTCAGAACCGTGCACACCACCTCAGTGAGTCACCGCCGAGATCCCCTCTCCTCCAAAGACCGCCCACCTACAATAGCTTTTTTATCCCATCCGTTTAACTCGATTCTGCCAGACATCTCTTTAATAGCCTTTCACAAGGATACTGACCTTGGTTAGTCTGGTGATCCCCTGTGACAGAGCCCAGCGTAACTTTTGTGTACAGTTTGTCCTGCTAGCCCTCATTCGCTTGTATGTACACTTGAAGCCTGATCCAAAGGCACTGAACTCCATGAGAGCCTTTCTATGGCCGTGTGAAAGTTGGCAGTACAAATCCAGCAATATTTCATGTTTTTCATATAGCTCCACGCCTGGATTCATATGAACACCTCAGAATCTTAGCTTTCATTTAAAAAAAAGAGATTCTGGCTCTTATGGTTGTGGAGAAAAACTTGAAAACAGGACCTGAGTGCAACAAAGTCGAAGAAACCAAAAGGCAAATAAAAAAACAACTCTGCGTTTATTATTTTTTTCAGAAATGTGATTATTTTAAAGCCAATTTCCTGATGTTTGGGGGCCTGATTCATGTTTGGTGAACACTCAGGGCTAGCAATTGACTTCAGTCGGGTTAGGCCCCGCTCATGTATTAATGAAATCCTAGCTTGTGGTCTCTTTGGTGCAGAGAATGTCTTTGAGTTCCTGGATTGCACAGAGCACCTAATACAGTTGGACCTTTTGGCATCCTTGGACATCCGCACAATCAGAATAATAACCAACAACAAACACACAAATATTTTTTTAAAAGAATGACCAAAGGGGAGCACAACTTTTCAAATGTAGTCTTCTACATCATTCCCATATTAAATTTCTCAATGTTTGACTTTGCATTCAGGGCTTCTGATTATTCCAGAGTTGCATTTCTTTGGGGCAGGGCAGGGCAGGGCATATATATATATATATATATATATATATATATATATATATATAGAGAGAGAGAGAGAGAGAGAGAGAGAGAGAGAGAGAGAGAGAGAGAGAGAGAGAGAGAGAGAGAGGCTGACGGCCTTTATATTAAATGTTCTGCTCCGCTCAATCATAACTTTGATTTGCACTCTTGAAAAACAACTCATTTACGTGTGTAGGCCTAACTCACGTGCTTTTTGCACCAATGCTGCGGCATCTTTCCTAACCTGGGCATAACAATCAGTCTGGGAAGACATTGCTGAATTAGTCAGAATATTAACATTTGCTTTAATAGACTTAATTAGCATGACACAATTAAAGATGAACTGCAGAATAACAAATCAGTACTTCATTTTCAAGAGCTTAATGACAATCACTCTCGCTAATGTATTAAATAGCACTTTGTGGGGGAGGGGATCTTTTTTTAAAAAAAATGAGTTTGATAAGAAAGATACTTCACACCAGGTCCCTTACAAAATAATGAAAAACAGAAAATCTCCACTCCCCAGGCGGTGTTCCTTTAATGAAATGATAGGGCCAAATTCTGATATCAGAAACACTACTGGAACGTGGTGCAACGCCTCTGACTTTAGGAGGGATGCTTCTTCTCTATAATGGTGTCAGAGGGATCAGAATTAGACTCAGACATTAGTGGCCAGAATTGGAAAAAAGAGCTCAGCGTGCAGCAGCTCTGACTCAGGATTGACTTGAACCTTGCAAGTACCTATGCACATGCATAACTTTATGCACCAGAACAACCCCCATTGGCTTCAGTCTGATAACTCACATGCGTAAGTAACGCAGGGTTGCAGCCTACGGAACAAACCCTATTCTAGACACCAGGCCCACGGCACAACTGAGCTGAGAGAGAGTGTGTGTGTGTGCACCTGCACATTGAAGAGGGTTGGGAGCAGGGGATGAGAGACCGTGTTTGGGGAGCTATGCACACTTGAGCAGACAATCCATGCAGACATAACCTCACTAAACTGGGAGGAGAGGTAGATACGCTGGAGGGTAGGGATAGGATACAGAGGGCCCTAGACGAATTAGAGGATTGGACCAAAAGAAATCGGATGAGGTTCAACAAGGCCAAGTGCAGAGTCCTGCACTTAGGACGAAAGAATCCCATGCACCGCTACAGACTAGGGACCGAATGGCTAGGCAGCAGTTCTGCAGAAAAGGACCGAGGGGTTACAGTCAGCAGTGATATGAGTCAGCAGTGTGCCCTTGTTGCCAAGAAGGCCAATGGCATTTTGGGATGTATAAGTTGCCAGCAGATCGAGGGACGTGATCGTTCCCCTCTATTTGACATTGGTGAGGCCTCATCTGGAGTACTGTGTCCAGTTTTGGGCCCCAGAAAGAGTCCAGCGGAGGGCAACAGAAATGATTAGGGGACTGAAACACATGACTTATGAGGAGAGGCTGAGGGAGCTGGGATTGTTTAGCCTGCAGAAGAGAAGAATGAGGGGGGATTTGATAGCTGCCTTCAACTACCTGAAAGGGGGTTCCAAAGAGGATGGCTCTAGACTGTTCTCAGTGGTGGCAGATGACAGAACAAGGAGTAATGGTCTCAAGTTGCAGTAGGGGAGGTTTAGGTTGGATATTAGGAAAAACTTTTTCACTAGGAAGGTGGTGAAACACTGGAATGCGTTACCTAAGGAGGTGGTGGAATCTCCTTCCTTAGGAAGTTTTTAAGGTCAGGCTTGACAAAGCCCTGGCTGGGATGATTTAGTTGGGGACTGGTCCTGCTTTGAGCAGGGGGTTGGACTAGATGACCTCCTGTGGTCCCTTCCAACCCTGATATTCTATGATAATTATTTACCAGTGAAAAACGACATTCACAAAACTGAGGCTACTTGGGGGCCTACATTTTTGCATTCAAAAGCCAATATATTCATAGCAGTCTAGGGGATTGAGAAGCAGGACTCCCACTAATTGTGCTGGTAACTGTGCATTTAAATCCACTCAGTGGCTTTGAAAATATCTGTGTTATTCTATTGCAGTAGCATCACTAGTCATGGGCCAGGCCCTGGTTTATTAGACTCTGTACAGACACACAACAAAAATATGCTTTAGGCACCAAAGAACTTACAATCTTGTAAGACAAGAGATAATAGGGGGAGTACAAATGGGGGAATACAAGGAAACAATGAGACAATATTGGTCAGCAGGATCGGCAGGGGTCTCAGCACGGCAGCTGAGTTGTGAAGTTTTTTGTAGGCAGAGGAGAATTGTAAGGAAGGATTTAAAGGAGGACAATGAGGTGGCTTTGTGCATGATTACAGGGAGCCCCTCTCAAGCCTGAGGGACAGCCTGAGAGAAAGCATGAAGGTGGGCTCCTGCATGCGTGTTCGTTAAGCTGTGGGTTGGGAAAATTCTCTTTCAAGCTGTTTGGGATAACAGCCACCTTCCATTCAGGCTAAATGAAGGAGCAATTAAATGGCCATTTGTTTAAAGACAGCTGAAACAATAAAAGCTACCACCCACAACGTAAGTCACATGTAAAGCTACTCAGGAATCTGAACTATGTGGCAGTGGGGGGAATTTCACTGCGGGCTGAATATGGGTCAGGGGTCGATTTTGATTGCATGTGTGTGTGTGTGTGTGTGTGTGTGTGTGTGTGTGTGTGTGTGTATAAGAGAGAAGGGGAAGAAACACCACAGAAGCACACAGAAAAGGAGTAAAGACGCCCCAGATGCAGCCAGAGAAACCTTGGTAGTGTGACCTTGAGAAAGAGAGTGCTTTTGAGTAAAGTGCTGGCTGGAAAGAGGCTTGAAATTGCAAACAAAGCAACTGTGTCCTGCTGTTGATTCCGACTATGTTCAGGGAAAGAGGGCTTTAGGTACATTCCTTGTAAATAAACAGGGTTGTTTCAAAGAAATACCTGACTCCATGGTCAATTTCTCCTCCTCGTGGAAATGACCCACTAGACGCCAATTTTTTAGGTAACCATTTGAGCCAAAAGGGGTAACTATATTTTAATTTATCCCACCAATTTGTTTGGATCTAGACTGTTCTCAGTGGTAGCTGATGACAGAACAAGGAGTAATGGTCTCAAGTTGCAGTGGGGGAGGTTTAGGTTGGATATTAGGGAAAACTTTTTCACTAGGAGGTTGGTGAAACACTGGAATGCGTTGCCTAGGGAGGTGGTGGAATCTCCTTCCTTAGAAGTTTTTAAGGTCAGGCTTGACAAAGCCCTGGCTGGGATGATTTAGTTGGGGATTGGTCCTGCTTTGAGCAGGGGGTTGGACTAGATGACGTCCTGAGGTCCCTTCCAACCCTGATATTCTATGATAATATACATATACACCCACGCACATTCTCTCTCTCTCTCTCACACACACACACGAGGTCCCAGAGGACTAAAGGAGGACAAACATACTGCCTATCTTTAAAAAAGGAAACAAAGAAGACCTGGAGAATTATAGACCAGTCAGCCTAACTTTTGTACCTGAAAGATACCAAAACAAATGATTAATCGATCAATTTGTACGTACCTAGAGGATAATAAGGTTATAAGAAATAGCCAACATGGATTTGTCATGAACAAATGATGCCAAACTACCATAATTTCCTCCTTTGACCAGGTTGCTGGCCTAGCAGATGGGGAGAAGCAGTAGACATGATAATAAGGCTTTTGACACAGTTCCACATGATATTCTCCTAAGCAAACTAGAGAAATATGGTCGATGTGAAATTACTATAAAGTGGGTGTATAAACTGGTTCAAAGACCATACTCAAAGAGTAGTTATCAATGGTTCACTGTCAAAACTTGGGGGACATATCTAGTGGAGTCCTTTAGAGGCCTGTCCTGGGTCTGATACTATTCAATATTTTCATTAATGACTTGGATAACAGAATGGAGAGTATGCTCATAAAATCTGCAGTTGACAGCCAGTTGGTAGGGGTTGCTAGCACTTTGGAGGACAGGATAAAAATTCAAAACAAACTTGGCAGATTGGGGAATTAGTCTTTAATCAACAAGATGAAATTCAATGCAGACAAGCACAAAAATACTCTAGTTATGATGGAAAAAATAAAAATACACAAACACAGAATGGGAAAAAAACTGGCTAGGTGGTAGTACTGAAGAAAAGGACCTGGGGATTCTAATGGATCAACAGATTGAATACAAATCAAAACTGGTGCAGTTGTAAAAAAAGATATGATCATTCTGAGTGTATTACCTGGAATGTCATACGTAAGACATAGTCGGTAATTGTCCCCCTCTACTCAGCACCAGTAAGGCTTCATCTGGAGTACTTTTCCAATTTTGGTGGACACACTTTAAAAACGCTGTGGACGAACTGAAGAGCGTATCCAGACAAGAGCAACAAAAAATGATAAAAGGCTTAGAATACATGACCTATGAGGAAAGGTTAAGAAAACTGTTATGTGTAGTCTTGAGACAAGAAGATTGAGGAGCGTCTTGACAACAGTCTTCAAATATGTTAAAGGCGGTTAAAAAAAGGATGATGACCAACTGTTCTCCAAGTCTATTACAGGTAGGACAAGTAATAATGGGCTTCATCTGCAGCAACATCGACCAGAGTTTAGGGGAAAACTTTCTAACTAGAAGGGTAGCTAAGATCTGGAATAGACTTCCAAGGTAGTTTGTGGAGTCCCTATCACTGGAGGTTTTTAAGAGCAGATTAGACAAACACCTGGCAGAGCTGGTATAGATATACTTGATACAGCCTCAGCACAGGGAGATGGACTGGACGACCTCTTGAGGTCCCTTCCAGCCCTACATTTCTATGATTCTATACTATGTAAATTTGTTCAAAATGCACACAGCAGCAAGAATTTATTTTTAATGCAAATTCTCCACATGGTTATTTTTACAGGGATGTTGGGAGGGTCAGCCGAGCCTGTCTAAATGCCAGTCTATATTCTTCCCCCCTCCTTCTAGTTTTTGTTACTAACTTATTGTGGAAAAATACAGTTGCTGAAACATCTCATTACATGGGATGAGTCCATCAAACAATGTTCTTGTCAGTCAGTGCTTTGTAAATGCACTTAATGGGCAGCACGGAAATGCTAACAGGGGGGAAAAAAAGAAAACTGTCTCTCCCCCTCCCCAAAAAATAACCAAGCACAAACCTAGTTATTTATGTATTTAAAAGTGTCTATATAATAGCAGCTATTGTAAAAATGCTATCTAGGGAGGGAGTATCTATTCCCTAAGAAAAGACCAAGAGAAAAGAAAGCTGTTGCTAATACTGCTTTGTTTGTGGACTTCCCACTACTTATCTTGCCTCGCCACAGTGTCACTTGCCCAACTGGCCAACAAGATCAACCCTCACCTTGCAATCCAGTTTATTTCTCTGCTTCTATGACGCTGCCGGTAAAGTAGTTTGGGATTTAGGTCATTATGTTTCTGGCCCATGTAAGAAAAGAGCAACATCAGCAACCCATTTCTACCCCATATCTCAGAGTGCAGCAAGGTTAAAAATTATTTTCCCCAGGACATTTTTTTAAGTCTTGGAAGATTCCCATTGGCTTCAATAGGCATTAACTGGACCAAGCCTTCAGAAAGCAGTGAACCTCATGCTAGCATTTTGAATTGCCCTTGACTGGTGGGGATAAGGTTTTCGAGCATCTAGGGATTTGAAGGGGTGCCATGTTTAGCAGCATTGTCTGAGCAGGCTTTTATCAGTGACTAACGGTTGGAGAGATTAAGGGGTATGGGGTTCCCTTTAGAGTCATGGGGATTCTGATCTGAGCAAGAAATTATCTGAAAGGAGGCATTCCCGTGAGATTTCCTGCACATCCATTCCTGATCCCACCTGGAATCACTGCTGCAAGAATAGATTGTCTCGTGTTGCATCAGCAACTCTGCTTCTAGACCCACCTAGACACTGGATAGGACTAATCGGAATAACCAGCTCTTTCCATCAGTAGGTCTCACAGCACTTCACAAAGATCAGTATCGTTATCCCCACTTTACGGTCATGGAAACAGAGGTACCACAAGGTGAAAGGACTTGCCCTCAATCAAGGAGCAGGACGGGGCAGATCTGGAAATAGAATACCGTTCCCCTGAGTCCCAGTCCAGTGCTCTATGTGTAACCCACACACCTTCTGGGTGTGGTGCTCTGTCCCATCTAGTGGCACCAAGACCACTTAGAGAGAGATTAATGAGTCTGCTCTACAGCCTTAGCTAACGGCCAGATGGCTTTTAGTGCGTGCACTAGAGGCTCATGCATTTAGCTCCAGAAGTTCCGGGTTCGATTCCACCCGCCGACAACCGGGGTCTGTTGATGTTACATATGCACGAGGCCACCCAATATGCACATTCCTCCTCATTCCTATTCAAACACAACAGAGCCTCAATAAATAAATTAAGAATGGACAAAGATTCAAGTTCTCAGAAGACATCTGAATCTGTTCCTTTTTCCTTAATGGTCACCGAAATAAAATTGGCCAAAATCACTAATGTCACCCAAGTATTCAGGACCAAACTGTGCCCCCCTAGTTCTGGAAAACATTTAAGCACCTAATTAACTAAGTCCCACTCAAGTCAACGGCACTTAAGCACTTCCCCAAATAGGCATGCTTTCCCAAAAATCAGACTTGTGATGGAAGATGCTGGATTACTGACCTGACAGTATCAAACACTGAGTCTCTACCAAACCATAGATGGACCATTTGTTATTATCACAGTTACCATTATTCACGACCTATTGTGGTAACATCCAGGAGCCTATCTCATGGATAAAGACCCCATTGTGCTAGGTGGTATACAAACAGAGTCCCTGCCCTGAAAGAGTTTACAATGTAAGTACCATCTTTGTTCTTCCTCCTCAGCCTGTTACGGAGAATTATCACATTCCATCGTTTTTCTCAATGTGGTCACTGAATGCGTGTGCAGGGGGGAGGTTTTGTTTAAACCTTAACATAAATATGTCTCTATTATCTGCAGGTACGTGAAAGAAAGAAAGAAAAAGTGAGATAATCTCTTCCCTGATGAGTTTTTGAATCCTATTTTGAAACTTTTAAGCATCTGAAGATTTTTGTGTCTCACAGCAGTTCGTTTCTTTTTCATCTTGACAAGCACTAAAAAGTCTATTATTTGCATGGCTCAGCACCATGCCTCGACCCAGAACAAACACTGTCAGAGGCAGGACGGCACTTTACTGGCTTATTTATTATCGTCACAACCCAACTTCTCTCTCTCTCAGGCTCGCTCACACACACCCCCCTGTCATTGTTCTTTCCTCTCTGGGGAGAGACTGCCCTGCTACATAACCCTTTTCCTAGATCCTGGGGAGATGTGGGAAATGTGCCAGCTACACTGTAATTTCAAAGCACTATAATCAGTTCTGGGGTTTCACTTCATCGCCTCTGAGTTCAGGGAGATCAGTACAAAAGTGCCCTAGCATGCTAAACCACTATGCCAACTCAAATTACCTGAATCTAAACCCAGGCCTGTTCTGAATGATCTTTTCTCGCCAGTAACAGTACTACGTGGCTGAATCGCCTGGACACTAAAGCGATAGTGCTTTAGATTTAACACATTACATTTAAATTAAACAGGCCTAGCACTCTGCCTTCTTTTGCCTTTTCAAGGGCCAGCATGCAACTGTGGATCTTACAATCCCATCTCACATGGGATTATTGGTGATTTGGTTTCAATTTTCAGCTCAGCCAGAGAATTCCTGTGCAAACTTGGACAAATTACTTGATCTCTCCGTGCCTCAGTTTCCTTCTGTGAAATGGAGACAATAATGTTCCCTTTCTCCCATCTTTTGTCTGTGCTGTGTATTTAAATTGTAAGCTCTTTGAGGCAGGGACAGTTTTTATTAAAGCCATGTCTACACTGCAGACTTATACCAGGGGTGTAAAATGGTGTGATCCCCGAACAACACAGCTGTGCCAGCAGCAGCCAGTTGTGTGGACACAACTATGGCAGCAAAGCGGTGCTTTTGCCAGTATAGCCTGTTTTGATCCAGGGGGGTGTTTTTATCATATGGTGCCAAATGTAGCTTTGCCAGCATAGCTGCGTCCGCCCGAGAAGCACTTTGCTGGTGTAGTATACCCGTATTCCTGTCCCTGTAAAGTGCTCTTACTGTAGACATGGGCCTATGCGTGACTACCTAGTACAACAGGATGCAGATCGAAGCTGGGGCCTGTAGGTGCTACAGCAAAATACTAGAAAATAATAACCCCACCACTGACATACATCAGCACTGCATTGCCAGCTACTTTGTTTAAGAAACCTTAGTGATAAACATGTCCTATTACAGTGCAAAAAGTACCTCGACCAAGCTCCCCAATCACAGATCTCTAGTTCCCTGAAGTACTGTATCCTCTACCTTTTAACAATGTCTTCAGAACACGAGCAGCCATGTTGACACAAATTAAATAGACTTTATACTAAGTGACCTGTGTCAATCTGACTGTAAATTACACAAAAGCAGGGGCCATTAGGATGACTCCATCTCAAATCAAATCCCTCAGTCAACCTATTTTCCATATTCTCCTAGCTTGTTCCGCTGTTACGTTGTCTTGTCATCACGCTGTTGAGTGCAATCCAAAAACCTCTTTAAGCTGTTTTCAGGTACTGTATTCTTATGTTAAACAGGAACACAGATATAACTGGGAGTGCCAGAAAGGCCTTGTGATCCATCGAGGCTTACCTTTAATAACCCAAGGAAATGTTGTACAGATCAGCCTAAATGCCTTCCAGGTTAAATAACGTAGCTTTTGGCAGTACATTTAGGATCCCTCCATTTCCTTAAAATTTGTGTCAGCTCCCTCGCAAACACTGTTTTACCTCTATTGCTGCCTTTGCCTATGAGCTTTGTTTAAAGAACTCTTTGTATGAAGAAATTTTCCCTGAATTGTTTATAATTTTATCCTTTTTTCCCTTGAGTACTTATCCCTTCATGTTTATGAATAAGTAACTGTCACGAAGAAATTACTGGCATCAGTCAGCATCTTCCATTTTCTCTTTTCCATCTTCCAGCCCCCCTACTCTTTCAGATCTTTCCTTAATATTCTCCTTCTTCGAAGCATTTTCATTCTATAATTCTGCTACTTACCCTGAAATAAATCAGTGGAGTAGAAGTACATAAACGAATATACACCCATTTTGACCAGAGCCACATTTTTTCAAAACTTGAGTACCTAAACCTAGGCACGTTAATCCACATTTCGGGCTTGTCGGGTAGGAGGTAACTGTCCCAGTCAGGACTGGTGAGGCCTCAGCTGGAGCGTTATGTCCAGTTTTGGACACCACACTTTAGGAAAGATGCAGATAAATTGAAGGTACCAGAGGAGAGCAACAAAAATGATAAAAGATTTTGAAAATCTGACCTATGAGAAAAGGCTTAAAAATGGCCATGTTTAGTCTTGAGAAAAGAAGACAACTGAGGGAAGACTTGATAACAGTCTTCAGATATGTTAAGTGCTGTTATAAAGAGGACGCTGACCAATTGTTGCCCGTGTCCAATGAAGGTTGGACAAGAAATAATGGTCTTAATCTGCAGCAAGGGAGATTGAGGTTAGATATTAGGAAAACAATCTTTCTAATTATAAGGATAGTTGAGTATTGGAAAAGGTTACAAAGGGACATCCAGTCACTGGAGGTTTTTAAAAACAGGTTTGACAAATATCATGGGGATCTGAGACTCTTCTTCAGGTCCTTGTAAACTCAAAAGCTTGTCTCTCTCACCAACAGAAGTTGGACCAATAAAAGGCATTACCTCATCCATGTTGTCTCTCTAATATCCTGCGACTAACACAGCTATAGCAACACTGCATACAACATAATTCCATGTACCTCAGTGAAGCTACAGTACACAGATTTACACAGTTGAGTCTCAGCCCTATAATCAATAATAATGTAAGGCCATGATGCTGCATAATAGAATTCTTGTTAACTGACTTGAATGGCACAGGATTGGATCCTAATGAAAAGGAGTTGAAGTTGGAAACCTCAAACTTGGCATTTTTTAAAAACAAACTCAGACTAAAACTTAAAAATTAAGCCAAGTTTGTAAAAAAAAAAAAAAAACCCCACAAAAAAAACAAACAAAAAACAGTTCAGTAGTTTTAATGTTATAGTTTCAATTTGCCAGTTTTACACCCAGACATTAGAAGTGTTCTATGTCTTTTTGTAATGCATTTTCAGGATGCATTTACTAAGGGAGCCTGAGGACAGCAGGCCAAATTCACCATTGATGTAAGCCCAGCGCTTCAATGGGAATTGTGTTTTGTTAGTGCCTCATAGAAGTTTCTCAGCACATTATAGGATTTTGCCTTTAAAATTTCAGGAAAAGAGCAGCAAATGAGAACTGACAATATATTACTTTGTTCTGACAATCACAATGGTAACTTACATCAGCTATTGAATATCTGCTTCCTGATAATCCCAAGAAAAGTGAATATACAGTGTGCAGTTTGTGGATTTCAGCACATAACAACTGACAACACCAATAAGCTCCCTGGAAGAAGAGCTGCCTGTAAGAACTATATATTATTTTGTTTTATTTTGACACCCCTGCACTCAGGATGATAGATCTGAACGTATATTAGAACTCATGTGCATGTGCAAAGATGTTTGTCTGTCAAATACCAGAAGAAAGATAAAGCATCAAAGCAATTATGTTTCTGATTACACAAAGGCTGTAAAATAAAATTCTTTATACAAATACACCCCTGCAATGCAATGAATGAATGGAGAATCATATAGGTTGGACAATGGAGGGAATTTTCATTTGCAATTTTTATACCCTATATATGTTTTGTAATTGGATTCCTTGTTTTCACTTTGCAAATAATAAACAAGTAGTCAATGCAGCAATACATTATGTCACAAAGACTGGGATGTCATCCTCTTTTTATTCAAATATCTTACTGAAACAACCCTTTCTCTTACCAGTACACAAGATGCAAGACAATGTAGATTCAGGCTCAGGGATTGTTCCTTCAGGAGCTAAAAGGAGCGGCCGGATGGGCCGGATTCTGCTCTCACTCATCCCAGTGAGAATCAGGAGCAACTCTGAGGAAATCAGCAGAGTCACCGCCTGTCTAAGACTGTGTGAGAGCAGAATTATCTTCCTAATCCTCTCCATGCTCATGTTCAGTCAGATCTCTCCTTAGCATCCCATAATCATTATAATTCAATCAGCATGCAATGTTAAGGTCAGAGAGCAGATAACCCCAAACATTGCACCATATCTAACTATGTGATCTTATTTGACATTGGCCATTCAACTGATGTCCCCACACACAATCTAATTAGCCCCATTAAAGGGCTTTTAAAACGTGTTATTAGTTCAAAGCAAACTTCAGGAGTTAAAAGGGGATGCACAGAGTTCATTGCAAGAGTTGGTTCAACTGAACACCTGCAGGATATACTAAGCGTAAATAATAATACTGAACACTTACATTGGACTTTAAATCTTCAAAGTGCTGTACAAAGATTCATTAGCTAAACAAACTTTTTTTCCCCCACCTCAAAGAGTTCTCCCTGGTCATAGTTTTACATTGGAAAAATATAAATCTCGTTTGAATGTAAAGCCAACAGACTTACCACGTTGAGGTGTGCTTCTCGCAAGCTAAGCAGGCCTATGCTTCTTCAATACACGGCTGGGCAACCGGCAGGTGCTTCAGGGAAGTGGTAGGGCTGATTCGGCAAGTGATGCCCTTCCCTCTGATTCAGCACAGAATCACTCTGCAGCTGTGTCCTTTGGCATAACATGCAAGACAAACGTTCTTACCAGTCCCGCTCATGAAAGATCCATAAGCTCGACTTTTGTTTTAATGTGTTCCACTGCGTAGGGAGCTATGTCATGAAACAACTGACAAGACTGAAGTCTGCTTTCTGTGGGGAAAGCTCTTCAGGTTTTCATTTAGACTTCTCTCTGGACTCCTCTTTTTAGAGCTAGGAACTCACTCAATGGTCCTTTCCTGTCATAGGAGTATCGGCCTAATCCTGCCGGAATAACAAAGAGTCCATCTCATAGCCTCAAGCACAGCACTGTGATCTTCTCTTATGTCCCCTTTCACACTGTACACATCCTCTCTACATATTCCCAAGGTGGCACTGTCTCTCCATGTAGCCAAATCTTCCTGGTTACAGAGGCCGTGAGCTCTGTGTCAAGGTACAAGTCAGTTTCATCTTCCGGCAACACAGCTTCTGGAAAACAAAGGCCAAGCATGAAGCTGGAGATGTTATCCTCATTGGCAGATACTGTCATTAAAATCATCCCCTCTCATTTGCAAGGGGATGGCCATGACAAACATGAGAGGTGGTGAAGCCAGAGACTTAACAGGTTAAAATCTACTTGTCAGCCAAGTGTCTAACTTTGTAGCTCAGCTGAAGAGTCTTTTATAAGAAAACACCTTCCCATGGCTCTTTTCAGCTACCTCTCACTGTTGGAGCTTGCAGTATTATGTCTCCTCCTTGCATATGCTACTTAAAGGAAGAAAAAGTTCTTACTTCTGTAACACATTAACACATAGTAGTTTATACCATTTTTTCCTCCCAGCTCACGTTCAGTTTGTAGACACTGACAAAATACATCAAGGGACATAATTGCTAGCTAATAGCTCCCAGTAATGTGCTAGTTCCCTCACAAATTAGTTTATCAGGTTCCCTCCCTGAAGAGTAACGTGTGTGTCATGTCCCCTTTTAGTGGCCAGCCCGCACGCTAGACAACAACCAACTACTAGTGTCAGCTGGTGGAGTTCCTCCTTAAACTCAAGTAGTAAAAGTCCATGCTTTGGTGCAGAAGGTTCAGGATTCAAACTTGCGGATGACATAATTGAAAGTGAGGGGTCAGCATGTTTGCAAATTAGGTGCACACGCAATGCAACAACACACAGAGGAGTAGGACACACTAATAAAATTACACCTGCATAGCACAGATGGATCCACACACAGTCTTCTGTATTAATTCTCTGCCATTGATATTGTTTTCTCCCCCACCCCTCCACAAATCTACTGTACTATTAATTCTCTGCCAGTTTGACATTGTATTTCCCCAGTGCACACTTCCCCATTGCAGCTTATCTCAGCCCACTACACAGGGCCATTCCCACAGGGTGAAATTTATCCCTGTACAGAGGTCCAGCACAAGCCCCTGTGTTCCACTTAGGTCCTATATTGAGAGCTTAAACAGCGCATAGAGCTTGTGCCAACACTCAACAAAGGGTGTCTGCCTATGTTTTTCCCTTGCTTCTGTTTACAAAAACTAATGAATGACTTTAAAAGTGTCTAATTGCACTGTGCATTTAAACAATACCCCCTAAATCGCTCGCCCTGCCACCAAATAATGAAAGAAATAATCAGGCAGTGTCAGTCTATGCCTACAGTTAGAGGCGGGCACATTACATAGTGTCTGGAGCCAAGGGAGTGCAGTGAAATTGATGGCCTTGTCGTTGGCAGGAACTGAACATAAATTCAAAGCGGGGAGGAGGGGAGAGGAAGGCAAGGAGGAGAGGAGAGTCTTCTGCCCAGCTATGGTTAGGCTTTTAACTTTAGCTTGCTTAATAAGTTAAACCACAGTTTTAGGTCGAATAAAATGTTTTGTTTGACCCAGAATAAAAAGCTCAGAATTGAAATGAACATTTCAAAGCGTTCTGAATGTGTTCATTTGGAGTTCTTTTCCTTTTTCAATAAAATTAAGGGAAATTATGAAACAAAATGTCGTTTTGAACTGAAAAAATCAAAATGTTTTGTTTCCAACATGTCAAAACAAAAGGCTTCGTTTTTCGGAATTTGTTTGTTTTTTCCATAACTAATAATATGATGAAACTGATAGGAATTGCAAAACAGTGTTCGTGTTGTTGGATCTGCTTCCCCCCCCCCCTTCTCCTCCAGAAGGAAGTTTCAATCAAAAAATGTCACCCAGCACTTGTCCTAGTCTAGGGCATCCTTCCTCTCAAGACCTTAAATTGGCCAAAGTATGGCTAGGCCTACACAGGAGCACCAGAGGGGAGGGATAGAGACTCAACACCCCTTCATTCATTTCCACCGAGCAGCCAATATTGGAGGCTTCCTTGATTTGTCTGCAATTTGCTGGGGTGCACATGCAAAGGGGCACTTAGTACCGTCGTCACTGTTACCTGGCGTGGCCTATCATTCTGATAGTAAAAAAAAAATATTAAAAAAAAATCAAACCTAGAACTCACATTCCAAAACAAAATCTTTTCTACCTGAAAAATGGATTTCTTTTTTTTAATTCGGAAAATGTCAAAATGAGATGTGTTTTGATCATTTCAAAATGTCTTCAGGTGTTTTTGTTTGTTTTTTTTCAAAAGAAGAAATTAGTCAAAATTGGCCCTTTCCCAAAACATTTCAATGTCAATGAATCAGCATTTTCCAATGAAAAAACATTTCATAAAAAAAGTTCCCAACCAGCTCTATTCTGCCTCTTTTGGTGTCTACCAACTAACAACAAAAAAGCCCTACATTCTCAAGCGAAGTCCTTGGTGCTGCCTTTAATTACAGCCTGATTATTCTGCAGTGCAGCCTTACGTGGCTAATTTGGCAAACGCTACAAGTCCCTTCCCTCATTCTAGTCTGATTGCTTGAAAGTCTGTGATTTCTTCTCCACAAGAAATGTGGATGTCGAGCATCAGTGGTTACTCACACTTCTCCCTTGTTTCCATCTCAGCAATGTCCTTTTCAAGAACCAATGGAGTCACCCTCTATGCCTGGTGCAGTATTGACCCCACCCTTGGATTTGAATGGGGCACAATGGACCAGCTGCAAGATGCAGCTGCCCATGGTCTCTGAACAGCCTCTTCACCGGAGCGGATTGGGGCCTCTGCCTCATCTAGCTCCGTCACCCTTTGTGTATCAAAGTCTTTGATACTAGTACTTTGTACCTCTCCAATGCTGCCCATGCCAGAACAGATGAGGGAATTCCCACTTCTTGAACTGAAATTTAAACTCTGAGAAATGCTGCAGTTCACTGCCAGATGAGGCTTTAGCAGAGCTTCACAGCCGCAAGTATACACTGTCCATATTAGTTCTAGAAATTTCAGAGATGGGCCTGAATCAATCTCCCTTCTTCCCCACCCTGTCCATTCAAGCCCTGATGAGCTTCCAGTTCGAAACTGAACTTGAATGTTACAGATGGCTTGACCTCTGCTGCGGCCCAAACCAAAGCCCCTGATTCAAAGCCCTCTGAACTGTGGAGCAGTCCACATATGGAGATAAACTTTGCAGCTCAGGCCCAGCTCTGATAACTGGAATCCACCATTTTCAAAAGCACCCACTAATTCTGTGTACTGCTGTCTCAAGGTGCCTATAACTTGGCGCGCAGAGGGCCTGGTTTTAGTACCAGCACCATCAGCTGAAGTTAGTAGGAGCTCCAGGTGCTCAGCCCCTCTGAAAAAACATCAGACTCCAGGTGTCTCAAAATTTAGTACCCAAATTAGTGGATATTTTAATCATTTAGTGACCAGATGGCCCAAGCCAAGCTAATGGGAAGGCTTGTACTGAATTCAGTGGGAGCAGGTCTGTGGTTCTGATCTGTGATGCTCCTGGTCTTCTCTTGTTGGATGTGATTGTGACACAGGGTTGATTGCTGAGAAAGCAGCAGCAGCAGGGGACCAGGACACAAAGAGCCACATTTTCCATTAAGATGGGTACTTCCCAGTGACTGGCATTGAAAGAAAGGGTTTGTGTGACAGCTAGCTGACCAGTCTGTGATGACTGGCAACCTTGGCTGATCTCCTATGGACCACAACTTCCCATTGCATTCTGATCTCCTGTCATCAAAATCTTTTCATCAGCAGCACATCATAGGCTGGCCCAGTATCAATGAGTTACAGCAGCTGGCTGGCAGGACTCTCTCCCCTACTTTCGGTTGCACGCTCCCTGGGGTGCTGCTTAGGTTTGAACAATAGCCAGATTTACTAAAGCTCTTCTGAGGCCAGATAAACCTGGGCCTGTCTGGAATATACCCCAGCAGAGATGCAGTGACATCCTTGTTCCTCTCTCAACAGTAAGTCCAGTCCCCAATTTCACTGTGCTGTGCTAAATAGGTCTCGTTGTCTCTTTTTACCAGTATGGTGGGCTGGCCTCTCCTTTTAGGGATTCCTCTGTCTATGCTGACCCATGGCTTTCCTTGGACAGTATGTGTCAATTGCCACTTCTTCTTGTGCACACTTCAATTTGCACTGTGAGCATACAGCGTCATGCTGTGCAAATACAGTACTGTATATTGGCAGAAGTGGAGAAGTCAACATACGGTGGAGAAGCCAAAGGCTGAATTCCATCCCTGGAGGTGGCCTTCCAGGCCACCAATGACTTCCATTGATGGGGTTCTTTTCGTCAATGCTTTCTTGCAAGATGTATCCAAGCAGCAACTAATTAAAAATTGCTGTCAATCTATCTGCGCAGCATGCCAGATGAGAACAGCTTTATTCCGGGTGTTCTGGTATGAAGTCCAAAGCACAGTTTAAATATTTAGATCTGTAGGCTAGCACTCCTTTCATCTTCACATGCGCCTCTTTCCCTCTGACAGCAGTGCTAGCAAAATAAGCACTAATGTTCTGACTTGATCTATCACCTTAGAGTTTTTTAACCCGTTATTGTAGGTTGCAAACCTTTTCCCCAAAACCACTAGACCGAGGTTTAATTAGGGCAAATTGAGCAGTGGTTAATTTATGAGATGCATGTCTGGCTTTCTCTCACCTTCTCTATATTCATCAGCACAGACAGTTTAGCCATTATTCTGGATCTTGATCATCTATAGTGACTGGAGTAGTGAATAAATAATTTGCTTGATACAAGTTTTGTGAAGGCTCCCAAAGCTAAATATCTGCCAAACTGTTTTCCCCTTTTCATCATAGGTGGTGCATTCCATCCTATGCACTGAATGAGGCAGGGATATATATAATATATATGTACTGATGTGTGTGTGTGTGTATTTCAAACCAGAGAGCATAAAGTTCCTGTGTGTGTGTGTGGGGGGGAAATTATGTGATTATGGCAGAAAAGACAGTATCATAACGCATAAGGAAGCTGAATTAAAGGTTACATGGGCAAACGTGTTTCTGGCATTTCCTAAACTTTTCAGTATTTGACTTTGCAATCGTAAAAATCTTTTTTTATGTAGAGCTGTGGGTTGTGTGTGGGGGGTGTTTTCGCTAGCCATTGTCCTCCAGTCATCAGTGGTGGCTTGTATTAGCACATGCCCAGCTGGGGCATCGAAGACACTTCTACATATGCAATAATCCTCATGGAAAAAAAAATTGCATTTCAAAATAGTCGGGACACGAGCAAATATCAAAGCACAGATTCAAGAGTCCTAGCACACTCTAGGGAGACAGCTCAATCTGAAGTGCCCTTTAGGTAGAGCCTGATGTCTTTGATAGTTCACCATATTTGATCAAATAAACCTATTGATCCTTCGCATGAAAGTTCAGTACCGGCTATCAGTGCTGCAAGAGTCGTACAATAAAATCCTCAGTCTTTTTGATCTCTGCAAAAGCATTTCATCTTGACATTTGTTAAATATATCAGATTGCTTAAAATGAGAATAGGGTTTTAAAAGCTTACTGGAAAAGGAAAGCACATATTAAAAATTCAACTTTTACATCTGGTAACTTTCACTTTGGGTACTTTTCATCAACTGTATTGCACAGCCAGATATCATTATCCAATTCCATTTTAAGCAAGATGGTGAAACCTAAATGGATTTCTAAATATATATGCATAGCTTCATTCTTACAAGTGCTTTATAAGAGGGTTTATCAGCTTCTGCACCTTCTCAATCCATCAGTCCTCAGGAACACCTTATGACCCCGGTCATCTCACAATGGGAATCTGTACAGGAACAAGAGTCTATGCTAAAATTCCAGTGAAGCACTAGGACCCAAATGGCAACGTACTTGGCAAATAGAGGGAAGGAAGGAAGGAAGGAAGGAAAAGAAAAAAATCAATAATTTGATGCACTGCATGAGTCAGGGCCAAACTCTGATCTCAGCAACACCCCAGTAAATCCAGAGTAAATGCACTGAATTCATAACAGTTACCCTGGATATGTTCAAGTGTAAGTGAGATTAGAAGCCAGACCCATGCATCTACACACACACACACACGCACGTATATGTAGTTAATTGTGATTTATGAAAACCATAGGCATCAGATAATAGTAAAAACCAAAATCCTCAATAGAAAACAGCAACCAAGTGTCTGAGCCAGTCCCTCACACTGAAAACTTCTACCTCAAAAAATGGAACCACCATTAATTCTCCTTTCATTCTTTATTCAAGAACCCAGAGGGAAAATGACAGGTTCTGCATAATGCCTGGAAACCTAACCAATCCTGGATCTGGTGGACAGAGGCGGGGAACTCAGTCCTTTGAACAAAATACGGAATTCCAACAGCCACCTCAATGTATGTTAACTGGGTTGGAAGTTGGAAGGGACTGAATCTCAAGCACCTTCACTGATCTCCACTGAACACAGCCTATGGCATCATCATGTAATGAGTAGAATGTGGCAAAATTTTTCAGATAAAACTTCTTTTTGCTGAAAAATGCAGAGTTGGGTTGACTGCAACATTTTGCGAATTCATGTCAAATTTTCCAAAATAGTTTCAATCAACCCCTCTCTCTCCCCAAATTCCCCAAAAAGTTTTGTTTTGACATTTTCCAAATGACTTTTCATTTCATTTTGTACTTCAATTTTATTAATTTGTAAAACACCTCAAAAATGAAACAAGATTTATTTTGGGGGTTGAAGAAAACATTTCATTCAACCCACTTTTTTTTTTTTTTTTTTTTACATTTTTAGTTATCCCTTAAGTTCACAAAAATGTTGTTTCGGGTAGACCCAACATTGATTCTCCCTCCCCACTTCCCAATTTCTCAGTTTGATGGCCAAACTGGTTCTTCACACAACTCTAGTAATGATTCCCAACTCCCGTTCCCCATGGGTGATCGGCAAGGATTGACCTGTGGGACCATCCGTTCTAAAAGAAAAGTTTCTAACTGCATGCTCTGAAGGAGTAACTTCATTATGAAGCAGCTTTAGTAGACTCTTATCCTTTTCATGGGGCCAAGCTACTAAAGGAGGGCAAAGATCCATTTTGTCCGACTGAGTTACAAATCAGAGAAAGAAGAAGTGTACGTGCAGGGAACATAAACAGCTCAGCCAGCACGTGTGGTCCTAACTATGGACTAACAGCCATACGACAAATTATATGCATTGTGTACCTTTCACATCCTCCCATGCACTCTGTCCACTAACCTGTCCTTGGTGAGACTACTCCTCACATCCTAAGCCCCTGCTATGAAAGAGAGGTCCTTTTGCTTAAAAAGAACTAACTACAAAAGCATTTTTCTTCTTCCTCTTCCCTTCAAATATGGATCATGTGAAACCATGGATAATAATAATAGCACACAGGCCTGAGGTTCAGTACTGGCAATATTCAGTCCTGGAACACTGGCAGATTTAAGGTTCAATATCTCATGAAACCTAAAAGGTAGAAACACAGGGCCAACTTCTCAGCTGGAGCAAACCGATATAGTCAATGGAGCTACTCTAAATTACACCAACAGATGCCTATAAATGCCTATAAATCTGCATCTTTTGAGAGAACAGGGATTTCAGAAACCTCTTTTGGTTTAATATCAGACCCCCTCAAACCCTGAGGGAGCATCGTTGTTGTTAGCTTGGTTTGCAATCTGTAAAAAGAAGAGGGAGAGGAAAAAAATAGGATTAAAACTATGCAATGAGTGGGTGGAGTGGAACAGAGACCAGGAGACACTATGAAAAAAGGCAAGGAAGAGGGAACTGAAAAATAAATACAGTGAGATCTGATCTGTCTCTACTTTGCAATAGCAATTTCTCCTGAACCAAGATACTCCAGTGCAGGAGCGTGGGTTGGCCCTTATGGCTGCCTGATCTTCTGTCCTGAGCAGCTCTATCTCCAGCCCCAGACCTGGCGTGGCATCCTTTGGGTTGGTCTAACTTAAAGACCATTGCAATCTGGCGTAAGGGCCTCTTCACTCACTGGGGAAACACTGGAGTGTAGCGATGGTCCAGCCACTCCTCCTACACCTTCCCTACACAGAAGTCATGCTGGATTGGGGAATCACATGGGAGCTGGAGGAGTTTTCAGAGAGCCAATACCTGAACTGTAAGCAGCACAAAGGAGACCGATTGTGGAAGAGAAGCTGGCCCATTGATGCCAAATCATGTTATTTCTGATTCACACTGATGGTCAGCAAGAATAGAACTGAGCCCATTAGCTCTACCATATATTGAGCACCCCTTGTGGCAGCCTTGCTCTGGAGGAAGGGGCTGGTTCTATCCCTAATCTGTAGCACAAATTCCTTAGCTAGAAAAACCTAGTGTATTACTAATAGATTATCAAGTCACTTTTGGAAACAATTGAGTTTAAAATTACATGGGGGGGAGGGGTAGTTCTCTATGATTCAGTCTGGTTTTCAACCCTGCTGGAAAAATAGCACACAACCTGGTACTCCAGGAGGCTCCTCGCACCATTAAGAAAAATATCTGAAGCTCAGGAAGGAAAAGTTAGTGAGTAACTTCAAGTGAAAGTGGGTTTTGGGGTTTTTTTTCCTTCTGGTCAGCATACTAGAAACCCTGCTGAAGGACATAAACAGAGAGATCAGGCTGAATGACTGAAAACAGCAGCACTCAGGGGAGAGAAGGCCAAGAAACAAGAGAGAAGAAAGATTTTTCTTCTTTCCTTTAAACTAAATTTATAACTCTGTGTTGGAAAGAACAATCAAGAAATTGCTTTCAAGACGAGAGAGAGCAGGGAATTGGGAGCACAGGGGGAGAGAGAAAGAGGCCAGAAGAATATTTTAGGAAATGGTCAGTGAATTTGGTTCTTATGAAAGTTTAGCAGCAAGGGAGAAATTTTCCCCTGTTCAGGGGGCTAGAGCAAAGCCTATGCAACACTTAAGCCTCACAGAGTTTAAAAGGAATGTAAGTGGTGTACGAAGCCCATGCTGTTCCCCTGTATCTTGGTAGAATTGGATATAGCCCTGCACAGAACACATGGAGGATTTTCTCTGAGGTGCAAAGCACTCTAGATCATGGATTCTGCACTAGGACCCCCTTTTCCACACTGAGTCCACCTGTGGACCCTTCTCTCATCCAGCAAAGATCTAGCCAGAACTCTGCTCCCTTTTAACAACATGGGAAGGGTAGGATGATACTTTGATGTGATGCCTAGGTTGAGAATCTCTGCTCTAGAGCATCTTCTAACCCTGCAGGGAAAGGGCCAGATGCAGGGGTGGAAGCACAAATGTTCCAGCCATGCTGCTGCAGCAAGAATTGTATGGGGAAGAATTGGCAGGAGAGTAAGAGGGTTCAGCAAAAAAAAAAAAAAATCCCACAAAAACCCCCCCTGCTGCCCCATGTCCCTGGAGCAGCTGGATCTGCCCATGCCCTGAATATCCTGGAAGGGGGAGGAAAGGTAGCAAGTTACGAACTCCCCTCAGCTCACCAGAAGATAGCTATTGATAAAGAGGGCATCAGGAGTTCTTCCCTGGGGCTACCCAGCAGGAGCATTGCAAGCGGCCAGAAAGGTGGCTGTCTCAGAAACATGCAATCTGTGTGGCCAAAGTTTCCAAGTGTTCTTCAAAGGTAGCCTTAAGGAGAATGCATCGTTACAGTTTAGCCTGGAGGTAACAAGGTCTGCAGAGTTGCGCAGAAATTTCACAGGGAGCTTAAGTGAAGCAAACGCAACTAAATAAACCCTCACAGCGGCTTCAAGTTTAATTTATTTATTTATGTATTACTGCGTTTTAAGAACAAAACTCACCACAGCCCCTTCACACAGCTTAAATCCTTCTACTCCCATTATGGAGCACAAGACTCCATGCTCCACTTAATTCCTTCTGAATCCTCTACCATGGTGCTTAAAGAGGGAATAGGACCCTCTGCACTGGGGTGAATTAGACCCAGACAGGGCTCAAGCACAACTGGAGAAAAAAATCCGTACGAGTAAATAAAAAGCCTTGAAAACATTCTGCAAAATTCATGAGGCTCTACTATTAATTATTTCTATTACAGTAGTGCATAGACACCCCCACTGAGATCAGGACCCTACTGTTCTAGGCACGATAAAATACACATTAAGAAACCCTACCTGTTCCAAAGATCTTATAATCTAAACAGCGCCCTATTCCTTGGACCACACTGCGTCTATTGGCAGCTTTGTGAGGGGATAAGCTGATTGGAAGCAACTAATTGTGTCATTTTTAATGGGTATTTTTCTTCGGGGATAATCCTTTGTCCATTGTTGCTTGGTTGGCTTTGGAAAAGCTTAGTTGGAGATGATACTGTAAATCTCCTCTGGGCAACATTCCTAATCTGTTTATTATTTTCATGCAAGAGTATAGCCCTGATACGATGCCGGACGCCACAAAAATGCTTAATTATGTTATTTCCCTTGGTCGGGGGAAAGGAGGAAGCATCAAAGCCACTGTGAAAGCTACAGCATTGACAATGGAGAACACACCTTTGACAGAAGACGGAGGAAGGCATTAACAATGGGAAATAGGCCCTATTTAACGGGTCAGTTTTGGTATCGGAGGAGATTTGGAAGATTATTTTGGAAATACGACCGAGACGTGATTTTAGTCCTCCTGGACAAATATGAGAGGCAATTTCCTTGCCTGAGAATATGTCCATTAGCTGACAGCAGGGGATGCAGCATTGTGCAGAGGTATAATGCAGCCCTCCATTATCTGAATTGAGCTGTTGGGAGGTGGGTCGAAAAATAGTGCAGAGCCTGTGCTGTTAACATTTGCCTGTTGTTCTGTCCCTTAGTTTCGCTTCATTACTGGCTCCTAGCTCTATTTCAACAACGATGCCACTACCAGTGTCCCCAGTTTGAACAAAGTGCTGCCAGCCAGAGTTCAAGGAAGGAAATAAAGGGAAAAGGCAGAACATATAAAGTCTGATTTTTCTCTTCTGTTGGTATAAACCAGGAGTAACTCTGTTCAAGCCAGTGAGACTCACAGGTATGAAGGGGAGTGAATCAGGCCTATAAACATTCAAAGAGCCACGGAACCCGAGTGGTCTCCACAGTACAAGATGGCATCAAAGGGAAGATTCATAAGGTGTTGTGTTGGGTTTTTTTAACTGAATGATCCTGCCGGGCTGGGAAAGTCACATTCAGCGCCATTACAGATTAAATGGCAATTTCCACTGTGCATTCCAACAATTGCCGTTCCCATCATGGTTTTTATTTGCAGAGCTGCATGGGCTTTACCAACATTAATGAACCCAGACACACACGACCCCCTGAGAGGTAGGGTAATAGTGGTATGGCCATTTTACAGATGGGGAATGGAGGCAAAGAGAGATTAAATGACTTTACTGTAGATCACGCAGAGCTGGGAACTGCACTAAGGTCAAGGTTAGCCTTGTTCAAATTACTAGATGACTCCCGTTCCTTAAACCACTGCAACTTAACTGAAGGTTAACAGGTTAACTTAAACCCCTCCATTCCGTTGTACTGTTTTTTATATCTCTGTTATATGAGGTTTTTTAATCTATCAATCAGTCTCTTTTAGGTACTTATACAGATAATGTATTTATCCTCACAACACCCTTGTGAAGCAGGGCAGTGCTACTATCTCTAGTCTACATATGGGAACTGAGGCTTAGTGACTGGCCCAAGGTCCCATCACAAGTCTGTGGCAGAGGACAGACTTGAACCCTGGTCTTCCAACTGCTAGGCCAGTGTCCTCGTACTGGTATAAAGCTGAATTAATGAAGAATCAGGCTCTTTAGACTGCCATCAAGGGGCAAAAATTCCCTTCTTAAATACGCACTGTGGATCTGCATTGCATATACTGCACTTATTCCCTGTGCAAACTTTCTACCAATATCCACAGAAAGTACACAAAAACAGTGCATGAAACAGAGCATAGTTCTAGCCTGCTGGGTATTGCTCTATGACCAGACATGTGACTGGAAAGAATTTGACTAGAGTTGATTGCAAATGTTTCTCCCCCACTGCCCCCCCTCCCGCACCAGGAAAATGTTGATTTTTCTTGGAGAGAGAGGTGGCAGTTCAGAGGAAGCCCTGGCTGTGGTGCATCCTGGAAAATGTAGTCCAGTCAGGGAGGCTCACCCACAGAGGGGAATGAGGACATGAGGCAACCAAACTACATCTCCTGTGAGGCACAGTAACAGCATATCCAAATTGATATTTTCCAGGGAGAGGAATCAAGATTTTCCATGGGAACCACTTTTCATGATCAGTCATGTTCTGTCAGAATCTCAGAACAGAAACTCAGCTTGCCACCAAAAAACAGTTTCTGAAGCCCTCAAATCGTGGTTTAAAGACTTCAAGGTGCAGAGAATCCTCCAGCAAGTGACCCGTGCCCCATGCTACAGAGGAAGGCGAAAAACCTCCAGGGCCTCTTCCAATCTGCCCTGGAGGAAAATTCCTTCCCGACCCCAAATATGGCGATCAGCTGAACCCTGAGCATGTGGGCAAGACTCACCAGCCAGATACCCAGGAAAGAATTCTCTGTAGTAACCCAGATCCCACCCCATCTAATGTCCCATCACAGGCCATTGGGCCTATTTACCACTAATAGTCAAAGGTCAATTAATGGCCAAAATCATTTTATCCCATCATACCATCTCCTCCTCCTGTGGCACTGTGTTCACCCCTCCAGAACATACCCACGCAGATCTCACTGGATATGATTTTTGTTTCACACTGATGTAATTCTGGAGTGACTCCACCAAAGTCAACCGAGTTACATCAGTGGAGGGAATGGGAATCAGGTCCATTTTCTTTAATGGAAGGTGTGCAGAATTTTAGTTATTTGATCACCTTGACTTGAAACTGAACAGCCACAAAACTAGTTTTTTATTTGGATGTGACCAGGAATAACTATAAATCAAGCTTTGGAAAACTTCACTGCTACTCTTCTTAATGGCTGGATGGAATTGCTGAGCTCATAAGACAGATTTTATGACACATCTCTGGAAGGGCTCCCCCGCCTGTCTCTCTCTGCTTTTTTAAAATGCTCTCATGTATTGTTTGGGTCATTTTAAGTATTGGAAAGCACAGGTCAATGGTTGTTAGAATTTTACGCACAGTAAATAAAAAAAAAATTCTTATGAACTCAGCAATTCTGTCAAGCACTAAGGAGAGTATCAAAGGAGTTATTACAGAGCACCAAGACACAGACAGATATATGACATCGTCCATCACAAAGTGCTACGACTCACTTATCGGCCTTTGCAGGGTTGGACAGAATTGCATTAAGCCAGTTTCACTTGTTCAGTTTGCATAGATTTTGGAGGGTCATGATAAGATATGGTTACTTTTCCCCCAATAGCTATCTTTTGTGCCTCTCCTTTCTCAAGGCCTAGTTCTGCGAGGTGCTACCCAGTGACTCTGCCAAACCCTCATCTCCCTTCAGCCAGTCATAGGAAACAGAGTTCCCCCCTCCCCATGAACAATTAAAAACCTTCAAAAAAAAGTTACAGCAAATTTCCAGTGTCCATTCTGAATCAAAATTTGTTTAGTTGCAATTTGAATCCATTTTGTTGTTTTGCAACTCCAAAATATTTACTGTAACTTCAAAATTTTCCATTGAATAACTTCATTTATAAAATGGGGAAAATAGCACTGCTGAGCCACACAGAGGTGTTGTGAGGATAAAAACATTAAAGCTTCTGAGGCACTCGGGTATTATGGAGCTAGGTCTATGTAAATACCTTAGATAGGGTCCGCACACACACTTTTCCAGGTGAAAACATGGGCAATGCCAAAACTGAGCTATTCTGGCATCAGACAAATAAGTGAAAAGTAAGTGGTCCCAGCTCAGTCACAGTTAGAGGCAATCTTGGTGCCACAGAATGGAGGTAACTTTTGAGGAACAGACATCTTCATTGTTTACGGAGGATGACCTAAGACCGCATGCTCTCCCTCATCTTCTGTCATTGAGGTGATGCACAATCTTGGGTTGCTCTCAGATCTGTGCCTACACAAGATGGGCACCCAAAAAATTGAGGCACTTATTGCCAGTAGCCTGTTTTGAACTTGGCAGCTGAAGTGACTCACTCAAGGTCAGTAGCAACTCTGGGAATAGAAACCTAAGACCAGAGCAGTCGCAAAGAGGAGGACAGAATCAAGGGCCATGAACTCCCAGCGTGACGCTGTGGCCAAGAGGGCTAATGTGATCTTTGGATGAGTAAAGAGAAGAACCTTGTGTCGGAGCAGAGGCGTTAGTTTACCTCTGTATTGGGAACTGGTGTAACTGCTGCTGGAATCGTGCATCCAGTTCTGGTGCCCACAGTTTAAGAAAGATGTTGATAAATTGGAGAGGGTTAACGGAAGAGCCACGAGCATGATGAAAGGGTTAGAAAACACGTCTGATAGGTTAGATTCCAGGAGCTCTATTTAGCTTAACAAAGAGAAGGTTAAGGGGTGAGTTGATTACAGTCTATAAGTACCTACATTGCAAACAAATATTTAATAATGGGCTCTTCAGTGTAGCAGAGAAAGTATCCAATGGCTGGAAGTTGGAGTTAGACAAATCCAGACCGGATATAAAGCATGAATTTTTCATAGCGAATGTACTTAACCTCTGGAACAATTTATTGAGGGTCATGGTGGATTCCCCATCACTGACAATTTTTAAATCAACATGGGATGTTTTTCTAAAAGAGCTGTTCTAGGGATTATTGTGGGGCAGTTCTCTGGCCTGTGTTATCCAGGAGTTCAGACTAGATGATCACAATGCTCCCCTCTAGCCTTGGAATCTATGAATCTAGGTTACCCTGTGCCTCAAGGCCCATGGCATTAGTATTCCAGAACAAATTAAAATAAGATACTGTATTTGTTGGCTATCATCTTCACAAAAAAGAAATGTACTGAGAAGCTGTGGATAGAAATAGCATCAGTTATTATCTGCACCCTCCTTTAAACATTACTAGAGCCCGCACTTCAATATGCGGCTGAACGTTACTAACAGGCTGAGGAAATGAAGGTCAGGCCACAGAAAGATGTCTGCACTCACTCATCATGCGTAGTTTGGTGTGGCACAGAGACTGTTTGCATCAGGAGGCCATTTAGTTCTATTCTGAAGTAAGACTTGAGCTTATCACGTAAGACTTGACACTACAGTCCAGCAACAGAGTGGTAGGACTGCCCACCCTGCTGTTGGGAGCAGATATCCTTCTGATCCGACACTGTGGATCGGTTTTTGAAGGGTAGAAAAACCAGTGAGCCTTCAGTTGGCTGTGTCTGAAAACAAGAGAGAAAAATCCAATTGCCGTGTTGGGTATTCTCCTTTCCTCATCACAGACTCCAACAGCTCAGATCTTACTCAGCGAAGGGATTTATTGCAAACCACTCTTTTCTTTGTAAATGCACTTGGTGGATTAACCAAAACAGGATATTAAGTGTATCTACATGGTAACTATTGATCTGTACATCAATGGATAGAGCGGGGGTGGCCAACCTGAGCCTGAGAGGGTGCCAAAATTTACCGATGTACATTGCCAAAGAGCCACAGTAATACATCAGCAGCCCCCCATCAGCTCCCGCCCGCCCCACTCCCAACACCTCTCGCCCACTGGCAGTCCCACCGATCAGCGCCTTCCCCTCCCTGCCCACACCTCCCGATCAGCTGTTTTGTGACATGCAGGAGGCTCTGGGGGGAAGGGGGCGGAGCAAGGGCACTACAGGCTGAGGGGAGGGGGTGGGAAGGGGTGGAGTGGGGGCAGAGCCAAGGGCTGAGCAGTGAGCACCCCCCGGCACAATGAAAGTTGTCACCTGCAGCTCCAGCCCCAGAGCCGGTGCCTAGACAAGGAGCCGCGTATTAACATCTCAAGAGCCGCATGGGGCTCCGGAGCCCCAGGTTGGCTACCCCTGGGACAGAGTATAGACCACCACATTCCACTGATACTGAACAAAACAACAGCCCGGTCTCTGCAAGCCTGGCATACGCCAGTAGTCCTGTCAAGCTTAATTGAGATCTGCCATGCGAACAATGATGGCTCCTATGTGTAAGGTTTTGCTGGATTGGGGCCAAAATAATCTGTCTCTTTCTAGGTGGCGCCAGGTACGGAGGTGGGGGGCTCAGTTTAAAAGCCTCACACCGTGTTGTCAGAAGGGCAGGTGGCATATGAGGGCTTTGCTCTATAGATATTAGAGAGAGCCAGCCCTTTGCTGCTCTCAGAAGGCTCAAAGAGGTCGGGAACTGGTTAGCAGAGAGTTCCCCTGTCAAAAGGGAACTCCCTGATAGGGTACATGTGCGGATCTGAGTCCTGTGCCTTTGCAGTTGGCAAAAGGGGAATGTCAGGAACAAACAGGAGGCAGGCAGTGGCCATGGCAGAGCTTCACTGTATCTCTACTCCATGGTTATAGGGTTCAGTGACACTAATTAGAGCTGCAAGGAAGTTGGCCCTGAGAATCAGGGAGCCAGAATCTCTCCCTGACACCCCAGCCCTACTCTCCTGCACTGAACAGAGCCCAGCTGCAGGAGAATCAAGCCCACCATTTGCTCGTCCAATTTGCCTCCTCTAAATCAGGAGTAAAGCCACTGAAGTCTGTGGAGTTAAATATATGTAAGAGGAGACTCAGTCCTTCCTGGATGCATCCAAATGAGGATTTATTGAAGCTATGATGGAAGCTGTAGGATGTAGCATATATTACAACACAGTCTAGGGATGTTCCTGCAATTTCAAAGGATGATGAAAAGATGAAACCAAATCCAGCTTTAGCAGAGGATCTGAGATCCTGCAGCATCCAATTTAAATCTGCGTGGGAAAATTTTGATGGAACTGTTTTCTGTAGAAATGCTATTTCATCGACACCAACATGTTTCACAGCTCTATGGCGATTTCAATGACATTAAAATAAAAAATAAAAAATGAAGCATTACAATGGCGTTGAAAAGTTCTGCTTCAATGTTATTGGAAAGTTTAAATAATTCAAACTATTCAAAATGAAAAGTCGTTTCTGAAACAAAAACATTGACTTTTTTTTAAATACCAAGCTCATAAAGAGATTGTTTTGATGGTCACAGATTTCTTCATAATATTCCATAGGCAATTTTGAATTTTTTTTCATTTTCATTCCAATGCAGAATGAAACTAAACTTTGAAATCATGGAAGTTCCCGCAAAATGGGAAATTTTGGTGCCACCTCTGTATTTGGCACTGGTGCAACCTCTGCTGGAATACTGTATCCAGTTCTAGTGCCCACAGATGAAAAAGGATATTGATGAACAGCAGAGGGTTCCAAGAAGAGACACAAGAATGGCTAAAGGATTAGTAAACATGTCTTACCATGAGATAAGCTAAATAGAGCTCCTTCAGTCAAACAAAGAGAAGGTTAAGGGATGACTTCATTGGTGATGGGTCCATTGGTATTAGATTAATCTAATCTAGAGAGACTAATTTCTTTGGTCTTGACTTCGCGTAATAAAAACCACCAAGCACTACATACATACCAGCCAACCTAAACACCAGCTTCCCATATAGTTAGCATTGGTCCTGCTTTGAGCAGGGGGTTGGACTAGATGACCTCCTGAGGTCTCTTCCAACCCTAATATTCTATGATTCTATAAAATTGGTTTAAAAAAAAACCAAAAAACCCTCCTGAAACAAGACGCTCCACTGCATATAATCATCCCCATGGAGAGAAGAGAAGAAAAAACAAACCATGCACGAGCCAGGTCAGTCACCTTGCTTAATGCACTCAGATGCTACAGTGATGAGGGACATGTAACAACCTGGATAGAATAAAGTATGCACTAATGTAAATAGGTAGCAGATCATGGCTAGAGACGTTCAGCGAGACGAGTCAGAAGGTAAAAATTTGCTCCTTGGTTTCAGTACAGAACTTTTTGCTTCACTGAAGACATCACAAATGACATGGGTGTGCTTAAGAAGGCACTGGGGCAATTGGAAGATCACATTGATACAATTTAGATAAGCAAAAGAGTTTATGGCGCAGTCCAGACAATCTGTGATCAGTTGCAGCTGGTCAGCTAGGGGGACAAAACCAGCTGAGAAGCAGCCCGACCGTTGGAAGAGGAAGCAGGGATTCAGAATGTGGGCAAGAGCGGTGTGGATACGAGTATGCTCAGCAGAAACCCCCATACTCTAGATTGCATTTGATCAGTACCCACTTGCCTACTGAAGTCAATGGGAAACCCATGTGTGAACTGAAGGCGGCACACATGGCCCTGATTTCCTAGGGGAAAAATAATTGGTAGACCAAAGCAGAGATAGAGGCATATTGGACCTTCCCTACCCAGCATCAGCCAAGGGCGGGTGAGACCCTAAGTTATACCTGGGCTTTAGTCGTCTCCATAGGGCTTTGCAGGAATCCCAGGTTTGCCCGAGTCATGCCCCCTCCCATCACATTATGAATCCTCCCCTCCTACAGCCTGACCATGGGGCATCTCTGGTCTGAATCTGCCCCCAACCCTTTGCCCCAGCTGGAGCAGCTCGGTTCACAGGATTATTCCTCGGCGGGCCTTGTACCCGCTGCTGTACAGCATCTTTGAGAAAAAGGGGGGCTGTCAAGGTTCCCTCCCCACTGTGAGTTCTAGGGTACAGACGTGGGTACCTGCTTGAAAGACCCCCTAAGCTTATTTCTACCAGTTTAGGTGAAAAACTTCCCCAAGGTACAAATCCTTCCTTGTCCTTGGATGGCTATTGCTGCCACCACCAAGTGAGTCAGACAAAGATTCAGGAAAAGGACCACTTGGAGTTCCTGTTTCCCTAAAATATCCCCCCAAGTTCCTTCACCCCCTTTCCTGGGGAGGCTTGAGAATAATCTGCCAACCAAATAGGTAAACCAGGTGAGCACAGACCAGACCCTTGGTTTTTAGGACACTAAAAACCAATCAGATCCTTAAAAAATAGAACTTTATAATAAAGGGAAAAAAAGTGGAAGAAACACCTCTGTAAGATCAGGATGGAAGGTAATTTTACAGGGTAATAAGATTCAAAACACAGAGGATTCCCCTCTCAGCAAAACTTTAAAGTTACAAAAAACAGGGATAAACCTCCCTCTTAGCATAGGGAAAATTCACAAGCTAAAATAAAAGATACTCTAATGCATTTCCTTGCTATTACTTACTATTTCTGTAAATTAGATGCATCATTCAGTAGGAGCTAGATTACTTGCTTGGTCTCTCTCTTTGTCTCAGAGAGAAAACACACACACACACACACACACACACACACACACACACACAGACAAAGCAAAAACCTTCCCCTCACAGATTTGAAAGTATCTTCTCCCTTTATTGGTCCTTTTGGTCAGGTGCCAACCAGGTTATCTGAACTTCTTAACCCTTTACACGTAAAGGAGGGATTTTATGCTACCCTTAGCTGTATGTTTATGACAGGGGCCCAGGGCAACAACGGATTGGGCCTCCAATATTAGGCAGCAGCAAGATGAGCTACACCTTCGATAACACTTAGTGCTTTACGGGCCTGACTCAACACTGTGGATATAGTTTTACGGCAGTGTAACTCCATTGACTTTTTGCCCTTTTGCCATGTGGGTGATCTTGAACAACTACATCCTGCAGCCTAGGGCAGGATTTGACCCATACGTACATATTCACACACAATATATATATGTACATATTCTTGTGGATGCGATGGAGGTTGCTTATATTCAGGAAGGGAGACTCTAGGCTCCACAAGTGAAGGACGATCTGGTGGAATGGGCACTGGATTGGGATGCAGGGGACATGGATTCAAGTCTCAGCCAGGTCTGTCTCTCAGCGTTTCTGTAGGCTACTGGCCTGTTTCCCCAGCTAGGACTGACACTACACTCAGTGTCTGATTCAAGATTTCCAACCCCAGGGCTTCACCTTGATTTCTTCCACTAAACAACTGATCGCAAAAAGAAAAGGAGGACTTGTGGCACCTTAGAGACTAACCAATTTATTTGAGCATAAGCTTTCGTGAGCTACAGCTCACTTCATCGGATGAAAGCTTATGCTCAAATAAATTGGTTAGTCTCTAAGGTGCCACAAGTACTTCTTTTCTTTTTGCAAATACAGACTAACACGGCTGTTACTCTGAAACCTAAACAACTGATAACCATCTCCATATTAGTTGTCCCTCTTCCTTAATCTGGGAGGGTCTGCGGGGACTTATCTATTGCACAAAGGTTTCCACGCTACAGACCACCTGTCTGAGAGTCATTCACAAAATGCACTTCTCTCCCCAGACCATGGGGCTTCCTGCCAGAACCTTGCTGCTCCTAGAAGCTCTTGTCCATTTCTCCGACAGACCATTTGCCTGGGACGCCTCCTGCCACAGAAGCTACCCTGCTCCTTGTAGGGTTTGCACACGCCCCCTCACCCCAGCATCTCCTGCAGAAGCTTTCCTGTTTCCTGCAGCACTCTCCCCAGCTGGGCTACTTGCTGGCTCTTATAATCACCTAATCCCGATCTGATCGGCCTCAGCTGGGATGTAGATGATCCACCACAGGTGGGGCTGGGCCCAGCTCCACTTAGAGGGCCAGCCACCCTGTGAGTCTCAGTTCCCTAACCATAAAACACTGTGAGGATAAAAACCATTAATTACCGAGACACTCAGATATCATGGGGATGAAAACCAGACCAGTACTTGCTAGAATTCTATCTAGTTATTCTTTGTTTGCATTTTCCACGCAAAGTCTCTCTCTCTCTCTCTCTCTCTCTGCATGTATAGATAGGTGCATGAATAGATCCTAGACTTGCAGCATCTTTCTAAAAACAGCAATAATAATAATAAATAAAAGAATAAGCAGATGCTGGCTCTTATTGGAAAATTCACTATCACCTCCCCCATTTGTAACCATTGCAGAACACAGTCATCTCCCTAAAGGTCTGAAACCTAAAAGCTTATTGAAGGAGAAAATTCAGTCTCTCCAAGACACTGGCTTTTTTGTGATGTGTCTAGTTGCATGAAAGAAGTGTTTCGTCTTGTATGAAGGAATTTGAAAGGATCGGAGATGCAGTGATAATAGAAGGGGGAGGGAAGGAATCTATCTGCATGCAATCCAGAATTTTTTTGCTTAGATGAACTTCTTTTAAAGAAAGCCTCCTGGAGGCCAATGTATATCACTCAGCAAACAGAAGCGACATGGAATTTCACAGCTGATGAATAAACCAATGGATAAAAACAAAGGGGAGGAGGGAGAACTAGGATTAGTGGGTATGAACCAGGATTACTGTTCTGTCCACTCTCTCATTTGGATAATTACATTCTGTCTACCTACAAACATTTGCCTTATTCGCTTAATAGGCTGTTTTGTGATCATTCCTGTGAGCAAACTCAGTTGGTAGAAAGGTGAATTTCACCTCAAGATAATGTCTATGCAACACGTATGTCTTATTTTGACATTTTAGATGGCATTTAAATACTGATAGCTTCTGATTCTCTGCACAGGGGGTGAATAAGCATCTATCTCCTGGGATTTATAAAACTCTCATCATCACAGTATTTAAGCGCCTCAAAACAATTAATAAATTTATCCACATAGCATTCCTGAGATTTAGGGACTATTCTTCCCAATTTACAGATGGGCAGCTGAGACACAGGGATTTAGGGCTATAATCCTGCAAGCACAATGCACCCGTGTAACTTTATTCACATGAAGTCAGTGAGAGTGCTCACATGCCTCAAGCTAAGCATGTGGGTCAGCATTTGCCGAAGATGACTGTGGAAGTCTGCAAGAGCGAGAAATTGAACCTGGAATTCTCGAGACATAGCCTTGTATCTTAATGAGGCTGCCATCTGAGAGCCTAACGAAGCTGAATTTATCTGAATCAATACCCTGGGCCAGTCAGCCAGACACAGTCAAGGTATAAACCAAGCTGCTCCTGGGAAATGCTATGTTCTTCCTCCTCTCCCCAGTTTCTAAACATATCCCTGTTACGCCCAGTTCATTACACTTAGCGTAAGAGCAGCCATCATGCATCTAAGCCACAAAAGTGTCAGCAAGGAAGACCTGAACCAACAAACAAGCAATTCCAAAGCAAAATCTAATTAGTGGGTAAAGACACAGAAAAGTGGCCTTTTCTGCGCCCTCAACTAATGATGAAAACGTATCAGGGAAAGTTTTGACTGGTTATCATCAAAAAGAACCCCCCATTACTTTTAATTGAGGCCAACTTGCATCTTGCAAGTTTATTTGGTCAAAAAACCTCCGTGTGAAGCCCTATTCTGAAGATGTCTACGCTCGTGTTCATTAAAAAGAAAAGAAAAAAAAAACAAATTAGAGAGAAGTGAATAAATATGAATTCACTCACTGAAGTGGCTAATTAAGTCTTGGGCACAGGTAATGGTAGTGTTAGCATAGTCTTGGTGTTTTTTCTTTATTGACTCAAGGTACTTTGTCCTGAATAGACTGAGCTAGAGTACTCCCGTGTCACTTGCCAAAGCAGTGGTAAGGGCTTAATCCAAAGCCCTCTGAAGTCAATAGGAGTCTGCCCACTGATTCCAGTGGACGTGGATAGGCTCTTAGCAAGTCACAGGCAGTTTAAGGCCAGAAGGGATCCCTAAATCGTCGAGTCTGACCGCCTTTATATCATAGGGTGGAAAAGCCACTCAGCACCTGCATTAAACCCAACAACTAAAATGAGATCTACTATTACAGCCCACAGAAGACTAGACTATGATGTGCAGCAGGCAGAGAATAGGAGGGACCGAGATGCGCCAGTGCCCAAGGTCCCTGCAATGGCAGGGAAATGGTTACGTGAGAGAGACCCAGATAATCCTGGCAACTGACCTTCATCCACACGCCACAGAGGAAGGTGAAACTCCTCCCCGCACAAGGTCACCGCCAATCTGACCTGGAGGAAAATTCCTTCCTCACCCCACATATGGGGATCAGTTAGACCCTGAACCTGTGAGGAAGAACAAAGTTAGCCAAGCACCTGAATGCTCAGTGCCAGGTGAAAGTCCCATGTCGCATCTCCAGCCGTGGCCACCCCTAAGTGTGTTACCAATGGCACAATGCACAGACACACCACCCGGGTCATCATTGGGCAGAATTCACCTTGGTGCAGAAGGCCAATGCAAGGGTCTTGGCATCATTTAAACTCAGTGGTGGTACGGGATAACATCAAAATGGCTATAAAAAGGAACACTGAATCCCTTGAATGCTTCAGAGTCTGTCTCCAAGTCTGACTACCTAGGTATTTATCCTGCATTCATCAGGGTCCAGGGGAGAGGGCCCTGTGATTTGCGTCTAACTCCCTGCACAATGGGAGGAGAGGAGCTGTAGCTACAACACTGGTCCAGAGACTGGACCAGAAGCCAAATGGAAGAGGAGCTGTTCTGCAGGCAGACAACCTAACCTTTTATTTTGGTGGGAAGAAGAACTTCACTTCCATATACCTCCTGTACTAAAAGCTAGATTACTCAAGAGCTTGAGAACAAATGTTTTCCCCATCCCCTGGGAATGTTTGACATTTCAAATTTGTTTCCCCTTCACTAGTTGCACAAAAAAGTTGATGTCTCAAAAATGTTTGTGAGCTGAAACTCAGAACACTGTTTTGATTTTGACCTTTTTTCTTTTTAACTTTTTTTTTTTTATTTAGTGAAAATTTACCAAAACTTCAAACCAAAAGTCATTTCAACTAAAAAAAAAAAAGCCCTCCCAAAAAACCCAAACCACTTTCTGGTTCAACAATTTAAAAACTTTTTAAACCAAATTTTGTCAAATGACGGGTTTTGGCAAAACTGAAACTGAACAGTGTGTGGTTTGACGAATCAGCATTTTTCAGCAAAAAACATTTTGACTGGGAATTTTCCAACAGCTGAGAACCTAGCCACCATTCCAGAGTACCAACTCTAGCGATGATCTTAGAAGCCAGATTGTAGGTGAAAACCTCCTCCCCTTTTTCTCCCCTTCTTCTGGGGGGAAGGGTCTAACACGCAACTTATTTGCATTCAGCAACCAAAATTTAACCCAGCTTTTGTACCAATGCCATTTCTGGGCAAAAAAGGCTTTTAAACTTTAGAAGTTTCAAAAATTTCATTCTGATGAACATTCATTTCCACACCAAAGTTTCCTGTTTCATTGCAATTTTGCACAAGTTTCCTCAACAAAGTTAAAGACAAATGCACACAAAATATTTTCACAGGGCCTGTGATACCTAGCTGACAAACAGACTGATCGACCAATCAGTATAGAGTTCATACAGACAATAGAGCATTCAAGAACAGCAGAAGTCCCCAGTGTTCAAATTATCATAGAATCATAGAACCGGAAGGGACCTCGAGAGGTCATCTAGTCCACTCGTAGCAGGTCTAATTATCAAGACCATCCCTGACAGGTGTTTGTCTAACCTGCTTTTAAAAATCTCCAATGATGGAGATTCCCCAAACTCCCTAGGCAATTTATTCCAGTGCTTAACCACCCTGACAGGAAGTTTTTCCTCATGTCCAACCTAAACCGCCCTTGCTACAATTTAAGCCCCTTGCTTCTCATCCTATCCTCTGAGGTTAAGAAAAAACAATTTTTATTCCGCCTCCTTGTAACAACCTTTTACATACTTGAAAACTGTTATCAAGTTCCCTCTCAGTCTTCTGTTCTCCAGACTAAACAAACCCATTTTTTTCCATCTTCCCTCACAGGTCATGTTTTCTAGACCTTTAATCATTTTTGTTGCTCTTCTCTGGACTCTCCCCAATTTGTCCACATCCTTCCTGAAATGTGGCATCCAGAACCGGATACAATACTCCAGCTGAGGCCTCGGCAGCGCGGAGTAGAGCGGAAGAATTACTTGTGTCTTGATTACAACACTCATGCTACTACATCCCAGAAGGATGTTCGCTTTTTTTGCAACAGCGTTACACTGTTGACTCATATTTAGCTTGTGGTCCCCTATATCCCCCAGATCCCTTTCCGCAGTGCTCCTTCCCAGGTAGTCATTTCCCATTTTGTATGTGTGCAACTGATTGTTCCTTCCTAAGTGGAGTACTTTGCATTTTTCCTTGTTGAATTTCATCCTATTTACTTCAGACCATTTTCTCCAGTTTGTCGAGATCATTTTGAATTTTAATCCCGTCCTCCAAAAGACTTGCAACCCCTCCCACCTTGGTGTTGTCCTCAAACTTTATAAGTGTACTCTGTATGCCATTATCTAAATCATTGATGAAGATATTGAACAGAACTGGACCCAGAACCGATCCCTGCGGGTTCCCACTCATTATGTCCTTCCAGCCTGACTGAACCACTGATAACTCTTCTCTGGGAACGGTTTTCCAACCAGTTTTCCACCCACCTTATAGTAGCTCCATCTAGGTTGCATTTCCCTTGTTTGTTTATGAGAAGGTCATGCAAGAGAGGGTCAAAAGCTTTACCAAAGTCAAGATATACCATGTCTACCCACATCCCCAATGCTTGTTACCCTGTCAAAGAAAGATATCTGGTTGGTTTGACAAGATTTGTTTTTGACAAATCCATGCTGACTGTTACTTATCACCTTATATTCTAGATGTCTGCAAATTGATTGCTTAAATTATTTGCTCTATTATCTTTCTGGGTACAGAAGTTAAGCTGACTGGTTTGTAATTTCCTGGGTTGGCCTTATTACCCTTTTTATAGATGGGCACTATATTTGCCCTTTTTCAGTCTTCTGAAATCTCTCCCGTCTTCCATGACTTCTCAAAGATAATCACTAATGACTCAGATATCTCCTCAGTCAGCTCCTTGAGTATTCTAGATGCATTTCATCAGGCCCTGATGACTTGAAGACATCAAATTTGTCCAAGTACTTTTTAACTTGTTTCTTTCCCTATTTTAGCTTCTTCTAATCCTACTTGGCATTCACTAAGTTAGACGTCCAGTCACCACCAACCCTCTTGGTAAAAACCAAAACGAAGAAGTCATTAAGCACCTCTGCCATTTCCACATTTTCTGTTATTATTTTGCCCCCCTCATTGAGTAATGGGTCTACCCTGTCCTTGGTCTTCCTCTTGCTTCTCATGTATTTGTAGAATGTTTTCTTGTTACCCTTTATGTCTCTGGCTAGTTTGATCTCATTTTGTGCCTTGGCTTTCTAATTTTGTCCCTACATTCGTGTGCTATTTGCTTATATTCATCCTTTGTAATTTGACCTAGTTTCCACTTTTTGATTTTTAGATCATTGAAGATCTCCTGGGTGAGACAGGGTGGTCTCTTGCCATAATTCCTATCTTTCCTACACAGTGGGATGGTGTCCTCTTGTGCCCTGAATAATGTCCCTTTGAAAAACTGCCAACTGTCTTCTATTGTTTTTTCTTTAGACTTGCTTCCCACTGGAATTTTACCTTCCAACTCCCTGAGTTTGCTAAAGTCTGCCTTCTTGAAATCGATTCTCTTTATTTTGTTGTTCTCCCTCCTACCATTCCTTAGAATCATAGAATATCAGGGTTGGAAGGGTCCTCAGGAGGTCATCTAGGACAACCCCCTGCTCAAAGCAGGACCAATCTCCAACTAAATCATCCCAGTCAGGGCTTTGTCAAGCCTGACCTTAAAAACCTCAAAGGAAGGAGATTCCCTAGGTAACGCATTCCAGTGCTTCACCACCCTCCTAGTGAAAAAATTTTTTCCTCATATCCAACCTAAACCTCCTCCACTGCAACTTGAGCCCGTTACTCCTCGTTCTGTCATCTGGTACCACTGAGAACATCCAGATCCATCCTCTTTGGAACCCCCTTTCAGGTAGTTGAAAGCAGCTATCAAATCCCCCTCATTCTTCTCTTCTGCAGACTAAACAATCCCAGTTCCCTCAGCCTCTCCTCATAACTCATGTGTTCCAGTCCGCGAATCATTTTTATTGCCCTCCGCTGGACGCGTTCCAATTTTTTCACTTCCTTCTTGTAGTGTGGGGCCCAGAACTGGACACAGTACTCCAGATGAGGCCTCACCAGTGTCGAATAGAGGGGAACAATCCCGTCCCTCGATCTGCTGGCAATGCCCCTACTTTTACAGCCCAAAAGGCCATTGGCCTTCCTGGCAACAAGGGCACACTGTTGACTCTATGAACTCTACCATTTCATGATCACTTTCACCCAAGCTGCCTTCCACTTTAAAATTCTCAACCAGTTCCTCCCTATCTGTCAAAATCAAATCGAGAACAGCCTTTCCCTTGGTAGCTGTCTCCACCTCCTAACATAAAAAATGGTCTCCAATACATTCCAAGAACTTACTGGATACTCTGTGCCCTGCTGTATTTTTTTCCCAACAGATGTCTGGGTAGTTGAAGTCCCTCATCACCACCAAGTCCTGTGCTTTACATGATTTTGTTAGCGGTTTATAAAAAGCCTCCTCCATCTCTTCTTCCTAGTTAGGTGGTCTGTAGTAGACCCCTACCATGACATCACCCTTGTTTTTTACCCCTGTTATTCTTACCAGGAGACTTTCGACAAATCTGTCTCCTATTTCCATCTCACTCTCCTTCCAAGTGCATACATTTTTAATCTATAAGGCAATGCCTCCTCCCCTTTTTCCCTGCCAGTCCTTCCTGAGCAAGCTATACCCTTTTATACCAACAGTCGAGTCATGTGTTTTATCCCACCAGGTCTCTGTGAGGCCAACTGTGTCATAGTTGTATTTATTTACTAGCATTTTGAGTTCTTCCTGCTTATTCCCCAGACTTCTTGCATTCATATACAGACATCTAAGATACTGATTTGTTCCCCCACCCCACACACTTCTGTCTTGTCTTTCCTTTACCCTGGCTATAACAGCCCATGCTCCCCCCAAATTCAAAACCTTCTCCCAGGTCTCCATGTTCTTGACTTACCTGTGGGTTTTGGTCACCTGCCTCCTTCAAACCTAGTTTAAAGCCCTCCTCATGAGGCTAGCCAATCTGTATCCAAATATGCTCTTCCCCTTCTTTGATAGGCAGACCCCACCTCTGCTTAACATCTTTCTTCCTGGAACAGCATCCCGTGGCCAAGGAAGCTGAAGCCCGCCTGGCGACATCATCCTCGCAGCCAGGCATTCACCTCCAGGATGCATCTGTCTCTGCCTGGGCCCGCTACCCTTGACTGGAAGGATCGAAGAAAACACTACCTGTGTTCTGAATTCCTTCACCCTTACTCCCAGAGCCTGGTAGTCACTTCTGATGTGCTGAGGGTCATTCCTCTCAGTGTCATTAGTGTCCACATGGATGAGTAGCATGGGGTAGTAGTCAGAGGGCCGGATGATCCTCGACAATCCCTCCGTAATGTCTCGGATACGGGCCCCTGGCAGGCAGCATACCTCCCAGGATGCCATATTAGGGAGACAGATGGGTGCCTCCATCCCCATTTTTTCCTTGACTATCCTTCCTGAGCAAGCTGTACCCTTCTATACCAATATTGTGCTTTAACATGATGCTGCTCAACTTCAGAAATATTGGTCCAAAGTGATGTTCTTCACATAAGCAGACCAGGAGAAAGACAAGGTAAATAAAATAGAAAATAAATGAAGAGCTTGGACGAGCCTAACCTACAAAAGTAAAAACAATTCATGTCCCTTTCAGTTGTGTCCTAAAAGCCCATTATTAAAATAAAACCCAACTCTCGAGAATAATTATTTCAATCTAAGGCATCTTGGTTGGTTTGTGTATATTGATCTATTGACCTGCATGGGAGCACAGCATTATAAATGATATTTACACTGGCTAATTGGTACCATTAACAATATAAACAGTTCCCCTTTGTTTGGCTGCAGGATAAGAATATAAATAGATTCGAGCAGGAATGCTGTTACAAGTAGATCCAAGATGACAAAGCAGGGCTCTCACATTAAAGCTACACATTTGAATTTTTCAAAAACACCACACTTTCTTCCAAATCATTACGAAGAATGTTAGATAAGATGTTATTTATGGTATTTTTACCAGTTTTCAATCCACAGCATAGTGTTCCTCTCCAAACCAATCTGAATGAATTTTTCAATTAACATTTAACGAGCGACTGTATCAAAGTCTTCGCTGAAATGCAAAAATGAACATCTACTGCACTATTTTGTAATTCTGTTTAAAATGTATGTTTGTTTAGTAATAATTATCCTTTATAATGCAAGACTGTTTATTGCTTGTGGATTCATTATCCTCTGGATGTTTAGTAGGGTTTTCCCCCCCCTCTCTCTATATACATTTTATACATATTTAAACGAGAGGACAGATCTGCAGCTGGTATAAGCCTGTGCAAATTCCACTGACTTCACTGGAGCTATTCTACCCTAGCTGAGGATCTGGCCTTGGGACGGAAGTTAGATATTTAAATTCATAGGCACCAACTCCATGAGTGCTCTAGGGCTGGAGCACCCATGGAAAAAAATTAGTGAGTGCTTAGCACCCACTGGCACCCAGCTCCCCACCCCCCCAGCGCCTCCCACCCACCGGTGACCCCGCCAATCAATTCCTTCCTCTCCCTCCCAGCACCTCCTGCCCACCGTTGATCAGCTGTTGTGCGGCATGCAGGAGGGGCTGGGCTGGGCAGAGGGAGAAGAGGGGATGGGGTGCACTTGGGGGAGGGGGAGCGGAGCAGGAAGAGGCAGGGTGTGGGTGCGGCCTTGGGGGAAGGGGTGGAGTGAGGGCGGGGCCAGAGGCGGAGCAGGGGTTGAGCACCCCCCCCCGCCAAAGGAAATGGTGGTGCCTGTATCTAAATTGGTAATGGGCAGAATTATTCTTTTCTGTTTTGATCATTACTCCTTTAGAAAGAGAAAGAAAAAACATAGCAAGAGAAAGATGAGATACAGGAAGGATTGGGTCCCCCCCCACACACACACTTTTGAGAGAAGGTCCTGACCGTTTGCTGGAGCAGAAAGAAGGCCCTATGTCAATTTAAATTCCGGCTATTAAACATGGGACCTTTCTTTGTCTGTGGGTCTCTGGAGCATCCAGTTTCAACTCATATAGGGGAGTCTCCCCAGGTCGTGGTACATCTCTGGAGGTGTTACAACCTTGTGAATAAAGTGAACAACTGTCTTGTCAAGCTTCAATGAAATAGAAGTATCGCAAATGTTAGGCCTCAAACTTGTGTATACTGCAAGATGCAAGCCTTGCAAAAATAAAGCTTAAGCTTGTGACTTGTGGTCAGGAAACGAGGCGACCAGACAGCTATTTATGCTGACTCCTATGTACTTATCAATCCAAAATTACCCACATTCAAAATCTAATTGGCTACAGAAAATAAATAGGCCTCAATTATACAAACAACAAACAATTGGACATAAAAATTAAGTACGCATCAATTATACAGTTAGGGCAACCACATAAACAATGGGGCCCACCCTGATTAGTTGGTCTGTTCTAAAACACGGCCGTCAGACCAGATAAAAGGGACGAAGGCACGGGAGTGTGTGTGTGTTTTCGGTCATACCTGACCCACACCCCTGGAACCGAAGGGACGGGCACTTCTTGACTGTCTGTACCTGGCCAATGCGCAAAACGTCCGACTGTATTTTTTGGACGAATGCAGGGTAAGTCTATGAAGTAAAGAAGTCTGGTCGCTCGAGTTGAATTGATCATAGTCATATCGATACTGTAGTACAAAATCAATAGTAGATGGCTGATGCATAATAGCTTTGCATGAGTTATTGCTTGTCTTTTACATCGTCCTAGCAAATGCATGTAGAGCTGTCGTTCATCAGCTTTATGTTGCCTTTAAAATAGTTTTAAACCAGGAATATAGGGCTGGTGAAGAATAGCTTTACTTATGCTTGTCTTCAGGGCTTTTATTATAACCTGCCAGGACCAGCATATGTGGAGTCACTGTTCAGGAACTCACAAACGGTCCACAATATTACATGTACTTGTGCTTGTCTTCAATATAATCTGCCTTTTGTATTAATCCTTATGCAGTGCTGGTCCTTGATTTTCCTTCTTTTGTTTTGTTTGTGCTGTTATTATAGTCGGAAATTATTAAAAGCCTTCCTTGAGGAATAATCAGAAGTTCTTCCTTGTTTTATACGGACACCACTTAACCTCATTACATCTGTGTTGGGTGGTGGGAAGTAGCGAACACCACGGGGTGAAATAGGGCCCCGAGGTGTACCTCCTTCTTCCTTTATCTCTGCAAACCTGAGTGAAGCTCACTGTTCACCCCTCACTGTTCTTAGTTGCTGGAGGGCTGTGGTCACTCCTTGATGGAATTATATGCAATCCCTGGCCCACAGTGATGCAGAAACTTAGTACACTAGAATCTCCCAAAGTTATTGCAGGAAATTGCCATATCTGTCACCATAGGTATCTTAAAAGATCGCTATTATTATGGAGATTGAGAGAGATTTACCTGGTCCATTTTACAGATGCACAAATTAAATCATCCAAGCGGTTAAAGCTGTGATTTCTGGAGGAGGGGGGAAGGGAGTTAACACCCAGCTCCCTTTGAAAACCCCAACAAAATGGCCGTTCCAAACCCATCCCAAGTGATTTGCCCAACCATACCGTGACTCACCTGAGAATAAAAGTCCCAGCTCCCAATTCTCTTCTTTAACTAACAGCCTGTGCTCTTTGTTTAAACCACCATTTCCCAATGCCATACCCTTAGCTTCACTGCCGGTTTCAGCTTTATGAGCAGCACTGTGTGTATTTTAGTCTTTTTAAAAAAAAAAAAAACAACAAGAAGAAGAGTTTGAAATGTGATTAAATAGAATGGGCCCAATTTTCCACTACTATTGCGACTATTCTGATGGGGCAGCATTCTCCACTGCTTGGAACGAACTTTGCACAGACTAGTTAAACTATCCTAAATGCAAAACAGTAAGAATCAATCCCATTAACTTCTTCAGTGCCTGTTCCATTCAGATGGTTCTGAGCTATTCCGAGCCTCCTATCCACCCCCTTCAAACAGTTGGCAGCAGAGTCTTGTGGATAAAACACTACCCAGGAATAAAACATAATTGCAATTAAGAAGCTACAGAAATCTCTGAAGGCTGCAGCAAATCGACGTTTGCGGCATTGGAGTTAATGGAAATACTTCATTTACACTACTTGAGGATCTGGCCCAATTGTCTGAGAAATCAGTCCCTTTGTGTGTGTGGGAGAGAATAAGATCCATCTTTCCAGAGCATTCAGCATTGCTGAAGCGGTACGAGTCCGATGAAGTGCCACTTGGCATTGTAGCTTGGCACTTTCCATGGCATGGCAGAGAGCTGTCTGTAAAAGAGGCGTCCATTGTCAGTGCAGCACCGTCACTGAACTGTGGTTGCCCTGGAGCCACAGGGGTTAGAATAACATTGAGTTTCCCTCATTATTGCAAGAAAAGGAATGTGCACACAGCAAAAGCAAGAATAAAGCCTATTGGGCTGATCCTAGGGTAATGTAGGGGGTGGGGGGCGGGGGAGGGATTGGCACCTCAATGTGACAGCTCAGCCATGGAGCAGAATGGGTGAGGAGTTCCAACACAATTAGGTTATCATAAAACTGGAAGGGATGGGCTAGTGGCCTTAGATACAGGTTAAAAGAAACCTAGGGCCAGATTCTCCACTGCACCTCAGAATCATTTGCACTGGTGCAAAATGGGTGTAAAATGCGGTCAGAGCACCACGGCAGCATTTCCCCCCACCCATTTTGCACAGAGGTAAATGGTTCTAATGGATGCAAGAGGTGGAGAATTAGGCCCACGGAGCCCAGTTCTGAACTCATTTATACCAGCTTAAGTCTCAAATACAAGCGGATTGCTTTGGGTGTGTGTGTGTGCAGATGGGGAGCTCAGAATCAGGCCCTCGATGCCCTGGAACCCTTCTAAGCAGAGGTTTTTGAGCCCTTTATACTTAGCATGCAGACAAAGTGAGAGGAGACTTGGGCCCTCTATTTCACGGGTGTAGATCAAGAGTAACTCCACTGAAATCACTGGAGTTGCACTGGCGTAAGTGAGATGAGAATTAAGCCCAGACTGGGCTTTAAAACAGTCCAGGGTATCTGCTTTCCATGGGCATTAAATATCTCACAGCATTTTGTGCCAGTCCTGGGGGTTGTCTTGGTATCTACAACCAAAATTACCCCATATCCCACCCTTATACATTTTTGTTGGCTGCATTTCATTGGTGCTGGATACAGCTGATCAGATCCTTTGGGATCTTGCAGTATGAACAGTCCTGGATAAATGCACAATCTTAGTACACAACGGATTGGAAAAGTATCATAGATATCAAGGTTGGAAGGGACCTCAGGTGGTCATCTAGTCCAACCCCCTACTCAAAGTAACTGTGCAGAAGGCTACTGTTTCCTATGTTAAACAAGGATTTCTGTGCCAGCCCTTGGAATCAAGCCATGAGGACCTAAGCGATTTAGTTAGACTTGAGTAGTGGAGTAAATCTAATGAAATCAAGAGCACTGACCAGATTCATCCCTATGTAAAGTGAGATGAGAATCAGACCTTCAGTGTGTGTAAACCATGACCATGAGATGGTCGAGTTCAGGATCCTGACACAAGGAAGAAAGGAAAGCAGCAGAATACGGACCCTGGACTTCAGAAAAGCAGACTTTGACTCCCTCAGGGAACTGATGGGCAAGATCCCCTGGGAGAACAACATGAGGGGGAAAGGAGTCCAGGAGAGCTGGCTGTATTTTAAAGAATCCTTATTGAGGTTACAGGGACAAACCATCCCGATGTGTCGAAAGAATAGTAAATATGGCAGGCGACCAGCTTGGCTTAACAGTGAAATCCTTGCTGATCTTAAACACAGAAAAGAGGCTTACAAGAAGTGGAAGATTGGACAAATGACCAGGGAAGAGTATATAAATATTGCTTGGGCATGTAGGAATGGAATCAGGAAGGCTAAATCACACCTGGAGTTGCAGCTAGCGAGGGATGTTAAGAGTAACAAGAAGGGTTTCTTCAGGTATGTTGGCAATAAGAAGAAAGCCAAGGAAAGTGTGGGCCCCTTACTAAATGAGGGAGGCAACCTAGTGACGGAGGATGTGGAAAAAGGTAATGTACTCAATGCTTCTTTTGCCTCTATCTTCACGAACAAGGTCAGCTCCCAGACAACTGCACTGGGCAGCACAGCATGGGGAGGAGGTGGCCAGCCCTCTGTGAAGGAAGAAGTGGTTCGGGACTATTTAGAAAAACTGGATGTACACAAGTCCATGGGGCCGGATGCGTTGCATCCGAGAGTGCTAAAGGAATTGGCGGATGTGATTGCAGAGCCATTGGCCATTATCTTTGAAAACTCATGGCAATCGGGGGAAGTCCCGGAAGATTGGAAAAAGGCTAATGTCGTGCCCATCTTTAAAAAAGGGAAGAAGGATGATCCTGGGAACTACAGGCCGGTCAGCCTCACCTTAGTCCCCAGAAAAATCATGGAGCATGTCCTCAAGGAATCAGTTCTGAAGCACTTAGACGAGAGGAAAGTGATCAAGAACAGTCAGCATGGATTCACCAAGGGAAAGTCATGCCTGACTAATCTAATCGCCTTCTGTGATGAGATAACTGGTTCTGTGGATGAAGGGAAAGCAGTGGACGTGTTATTCCTTGACTTTAGCAAAGCTTTTGACACGGTCTCCCACAGTATTCTTGTCAGCAAGTTAAAGAAGTATGGGCTGGATGGATGCACTACCAGGTGGGTAGAAAGTTGGCTAGATTGTCAGGCTCAACAGGTAGCGATCAATGGCTCCATGTCTGGTTGGCAGCCGGTATCTAGCGGAGTGCCCCAAGGGTCCGTCCTGGGGCCAGTTTTGTTCAATATCTTCATTAATGATCTGGAGGATGGTGTGGATTGCACCCTCAGCAAGTTTGTGGATGACACTAAATTGGGAGGAGTTTGTGGATGACACTAAATTGGAGGGTAGGGTTAGGATACAGAGGGACCTAGACAAATTGGAGGATTGGGCCAAAAGAAATCTGATGAGGTTCAATAAGGATAAGTGCAGGGTCCTGCACTTAGGACGGAAGAACCCAATGCACCGCTACAGACTAGGGACCGAATGCCTAGGCAGCAGTTCTGCAGAGAAGGACCTAGGGGTGACAGTGGACGAGAAGCTGGATATGAGTCGACAGTGTGCCTTGTTGCCAAGAAGGCCAATGGCATTTTGGGGTGTATAAGTAGGGGCATCGCCAGCAGATCAAGGCACATGATCGTTCCCCTCTATTCAACATTGGTGAGGCCTCATCTCGAGTACTGTGTCCAGTTTTGGGTCCCACACTACAAGAAGGATGTGGAGAAATTGGAGAGAGTCCAGCGAAGGGCAACAAAAATCATTAGGGGACTGGAACACATGAGTTATGAGGAGAGGCTGAGGGAACTGGGATTGTTTAGTCTACGGAAGAGAAGAATGAGGGGGGATTTGATAGCTGCTTTTAACTACCTGAAAGGTGGATCCAAAGAGGATGGATCTAGACTATTCTCAGTGATAGCAGATGACAGGACAAGGAGTAATGGTCTCAAGTTGCAGTGGGGGAGGTTTAGGTTGGATATTAGGAAAAACTTTTTCACTAGGAGGGTGGTGCAACACTGGAATGCGTTACCTAGGGAGGTGGTAGAATCTCCTTCCTTAGAAGTTTTTAAGGTCAGGCTTGACAAAGCCCTGGCTGGGATGATTTAGTTGGGATTGGTCCTGCTCTGGGCAGGGGGTTGGACTAGATGGCCTCTAGAGGTCCCTTCCAACTCTGTTATTCTATGATTCTAAACAAAAAAAATGGTACTTTCTTTAAAACCAGTTTGAGTGGTGAGGGATGTTGGCCTTTAGCAGACAATTGTTATTCAATATATGAGGATATACGGTATCTTTGAAGTATTTATTTGAACAATTCCATCTGACAAAAAAGGGCCACAAAAATCTAACACAGTTAGCAGGGATCCAGTTCTTAAAGCTTTCCGATGTACTGGCTCTGTGCTAAATGGATGATTGACAGGCTGCGTAGGTTACTCTAAACTGCCACTTGCTTTTTGAAAAGTCAACTTAGTTCTTGAGTGTCAGCGACTAACTGGAGCAGAAGAGTCCTCACTGTGCAGCTGTGTACAAAAAAGCTACCAACAGGGACAGTCAGAAGAATTCCACTCGCCGTTGTGAAATAAGGCTTTGCACGTGGATCTGAGAGGGTCCCCCATGCCTCAGGGAGAAAAAGCCCCCTGAAGTCCAAGCAGCAGACAGGGCAGCACATCAGCAGCCTCTCTCTGAGGCTTCCACAGAGGCTGGCAGTCTCACACGTGACAGCGTGTTTAGCCACCCACACTTCTTCCCAACACCCTTTGTGAAAAACAAATTGCAGCAAGAGCTATAAAGAGATGCTGCAAGAAAGCTGCTGTTCCAGTCATCCATCTACAGCGATGGGCAGCCGTATATCATGGGACGCAGGAAGGATGGATGGATAGGTTGAATTATGTGCACGGTTAGCACTGGCAATGTGAACGGGCTAAGGGCATAGAAGAACCCACACCTCCTTCTATTCCTTCCCAATGATAGATACTGCGTGGCTGTTCTACTACTCTGTGTTTGTATAGCACCTCTCACAGTGAGACCCCATTCTTGGTTGGTCCGTCAGCACTACTGATATGAACAAAATAAATATACATGTACACAGGGCTGGATTAACCCTGAGTATGTCTACACAGCCTCTAAGCACCCGCAGTTGGCCTGGGTCAGCTGAGTCAGGCTCTCAGGGCTTGGGCTGCAGGGCTGTAAAACTGCTGTGGAGATATTTGGGCTCAGGCTGGAGCCTGAGCTCTGGAACACTCCTTCCCCCCGAAACGTTTCGCCCCACAGCCTGAGCCCTGTGAGCCTGAGTCAACTAACTTGAGCCAGCCATGGCCGTGCCACGAGTCTTTTATTCCAGTGTAGACATAACCCCATACAAGCTCAAAGAGCAGACATAATCCATCTGAAGTGATGATGCTCAAGAGACTGCAAGTTCCAGGCCCAGAGATCTAATCTCAGTTTTATGCTCCCACAGTTCACCTGACTTCTGCCCAGCATGCAGTGCCAAACCGGTCAGAGATGAGTATTTTGTTTGTGTCCTTATTTAAACACAAATACCCTGGGGTGTTTATTACCATGTAAGTTCATGTTGCAATTTAGAGGCATTTTGAATCCACGTCTCCCTGCGAGTACAAGATATATGGCTCCGTCTACTGAGCCTGACACCTCAGAAGGGTCAGAATAGCTACTAGGATGAAAAGGAAAGCTTAAAAAAAGGGAGGCTTTCCAAATCTTGAGAGCACCAGGCAAAACGTGGTAAGAAGCTGTCAAGGTTCCTTCCCCACTCTGAACTCTAGGGTACAGATGTGGGGACCTGCATGAAAACCTCCTCAGCTTACTTTTACCAGCTTAGGTTAAAACTTCCCCAAGGTACACATTAATTTTACCCTTTGCCCTTGGACTTCCACTGCCACCACCAAACTTTATCTGGGTTCCTGAGAAAACGTTGTTTGGAAACGTCTTTCCCCCAAAAATCCTCCCAACCCTTGCACCCCGCTTCCTGGGGAAGGTTTGGTAAAAATCCTCACCAATTTGCATAGGTGACCACAGACACAAACCCTTGGATCTTAGAACAATGAAAAAGCATTCAGTTTTCTTACAAGACGACTTTTAATAGAAGAAAATTAAAGAATCACCTCCATAAAATCAAGATGGTAAATACCTTACAGGGTAATTAGATTCAAAACATAGAGAATCCCTCTAGGCAAAACCTTAAGTTACAAAAAAGACACACAGACAGGAATATTCATTCTATTCAGCACAGGTATTTTCTCAGCCATTTTAACAAATCATAATCTAACACATACCTAGCTAGATTACTTACTAAGTTCTAAGACTCCATTCCTGTTCTGTCCCCGGCCAAAGCATCATACAGACAGACACAGACCCTTTGTTTTTCTCCCTCCTCCCAGCTTTTGAAAGTATCTTGTCTCCTCATTGGTCATTTTGGTCAGGTGCCAGCGAGGTTACCTTTAGCTTCTTAACCCTTTACAGGTGAGAGGAGCTTTCCCCTGGCCAGGAGGGATTTTAAAGGTGATTACCCTTCCCTTTATATTTATGACAGACGCCATTCAGGGAGAATGGAAGGAAAGCTGCAAACACCATTCCTCAAAGAAGAGCTTAAAATGTTTCTCTTTCCACGGACATATTCTTCTCACGTACGTTGCAGCCTTATGGTCTTTTGTGTGTGTGACCTAGGTCACACACTACCCAAATGCATCCGACTAGTTTGAAGCACAGTGCTAAAGGATATGCTGGAGAGAGGGGAGCGTTTTCCAGTGGCTAGAGCAGAAGATTGAAAATTAGGGCTGTTGGAGTCTTTTTCTGGCTCCACTGCAAGTCACCGTGTGGTTTATAGCAAGTCCCTTTACCTCTGTGTACCTCCATTTACCCTGCTGTGAAAGATTCCCTCCACAGGGTCCACAAGATGATGCTATGGAGATAGCCAAGCCCCTCTTCCATATGGGTACTCTCATCCCCAAATGCACAGCTCTCCAGGCCTACACAAGGACTTGAAGACTTGACCCATACAACGTGAAAGTGATACGTGCTCATTTAAGCCCTGATCTTGCACCATTAAAGTGAATGGGAACTTTGCCGTTGACTTCAATCAGCTTAGAATCAAGTCCTTGTGCCTCCCTTACACACGAGAGTCTTGATCTTGCCACCCACTTAAGTCCTGTTTTGAGAGCCTAAATACTTACTCCACCAGTAAAAGCGCTGATATCAGTGAAAGTACTTGAGGACTAAGATACTACCTAACCTGCATAAGAGTGGCTAAATCCAGCCTTGTATGAATAAAACAACAAATGTTATCTCTTGTTTCAGGAAGATTTTCAGATGAGTCCAATGTTGAATCAATTTTTTTTAAATCATCACACCTCTCTTAAAACAATTCCTAGTTTTTAAATGTGAAGAAAATTAACACAAAAATAAAAACCCAGGTTCAGATAACATTTATAACCCAATAACCTTTGATATCTGCTATAAAAAAAGGGATTTGCTGCAGTAATTGATCATTTTTGAACAAGTAACCACCAAGATTTATATATGGAATAATTATAGGTTTTAGAAACTGCCTGGCTGGAAGGACACTGTCTGCAAAGAAGTTAATTAAAAGCCAAATATTATTTTTTTCCATATGCCCAGTAAGGTAGATCCTATAGATAAAACACACGCATCATCTTCAGGCTTTTGTTACATCACACTGTTATTGAAGTTTCTTTATCCCTACCCAATGAAGTGAATTTTCTGGCATTCCACAAATATGGATGAGTTTATCTAGGTACTTCTATGGCTCCTATCATAATATTATCTGAATGCTTCCCTGTATTTGATGTATTTATCCCCATAATCCCTCTGCCTTGGTTGGGAAGTGCTATTATCCTCATTTTACCGATGGGGAAACCGAGGCAGACAGTCAGACTAAGACCCCAATTGCGAAAGGTATTTTGGCACTGCTCTGCTGAGTACTGCAATGTCTGAATACACATCTAGGTTCAAGGTCACTTGCCCATGGTGACACACAGGGAAGCAGGGAATTGAACGTTGGTATCCAGAGTCTTAAAACAGCACCTTAAACCCTGGACTATTCCTTCACTCTGATGAGTGTGGTGGAAGCTGGGTGAAATGTTGATGGACTGCAAATCTTTGGGCAAAAGCTGCTTTGGTCTCTAAAATTATGCATTGAAATTGGATTGCCCCTCCATTTTGCACCCTTAAAACACGGAGTTGCATATGCAGACACAGAGTAAATGGCCAGTAGGCTAAGCAATGAAGAATTAAAAGAAAACATCCAACCACTGCAACGCAAGTCAAGGTATTTCTCCTGCAACTGGGAAAAAAGAGAAGAGATCTTACTGAATGACAGGTATATACAGTACCAGATATGCGCAGCTCAATCCCAACAGACCTTTCCTGGGGAGTCAATGGGAATGGAAGGAACTCAGCACTTCACTGGTTTGAGCCCTTGCTGTGCTGTTCAAGGCTTGTCAGTCTACTGTACAGCCTCTATCATGGCATCTGAGCGCCTCCCAAATAGAGATCAGTACAGCAGATCCGTTCCAGGGACTCGCGCAAGCTCACTATATACCCTCCTCAGTGGTGATGGAGAAGCTGTACTTCCCAGTGGGATTTTGGAGAACAAGTTTTGGCACGACCCTCTATTGTGGGCTCTTTGGTAATGCAACTGAGCCTTACCACATTCCCGTTCAGGCTCCATCCTTCATCGTTTAAGTCCAGGGGAGTTTTGCCATTGGAAGCAGGAAAGGCTTTGAGTTCGGAACTCCTGCTAGATGAAAAGCCTTCAAATACCCCTCTCTCAGCTACACAATTCATTTATTTTCCTGTAGGCTTTCAGGGTCTATTGAATATTACTTCCCCCCGATCCCCCAGCCCCTGCTGACTCTTTAGTCTTTTCTAGAAAGTGTTACTTAGAGGTTAACAGGCAGAAAGAGAATTAATGAGATGAACAAAAGCAGACTCCAAATGGTTTCTTCCTTCAATGCAAACTTCGTTCTGCATGGGGTAGCCTATTTCCTGTTGTCAAAATCAATTATCAGGAAACACAACAGGCTTTGGAGCCAACAATTTCCAGCTCTTCTTTCTTCCTTTCTTTTTTTAAATGTCAAAATATTTATCCTCATTTTTTTCATACCGTCACCACTGCTTCTGCTTTTCAAAACTGCTATGTCATGAGACAAGCTGCAAGATACACTTCCATGCTCTCTCATATACAATTCATTCTCTTGGGAAGCAATTCACTTTTGTGTGGAGGACCACCACTTAAGTCTTAGCAGGTGAGTTTTACCCTTGGTTTAATACCCAGCTCTGCTACAGATTACCTGTGTCACCCTGGGCAAGTCATCTAACCTCTGCTTCTGTTCCCTATCTTTAAAATAGACATCATACACCCTTTCTCTCACCCTTTGTCTTGTCTAGTTAGACTGTACAATCTTTGCGGCAGGGACTGTTTCTTAGCTTATGCTTATCCAGGGGCCCCGATCTCAGCTGAGGGCTCTGGGGACTACAATCCAAATGCATACAATAATCCTAATGAATAATAATAATTTCTTAGGAGCCCAGCGATTATGTTCTGTATAAATACATGATGCAGATGGAGCTACATAGTCACACAATAGTTAAATTTTGCTTTCCCTCCACAGCCTTTAAAAAAAAATGGAAAAAAAAAAGCTGATCCTGGGAGACATGCAATTCCAAAACCAATTTACTGGGGTCTATTCTATGGCCTTAGTACAGTACAGGGAATATGCCCTGGACTCTAACTTGATACCCCAGGGCTCAGAATGCTCTCACACCATTACTGTATTGTAGATTGCTCACCATATACTGGTCCACTGAATGTATATATATTTTAATGTGATAGCTTTAAATGTATCTGTTCTATTTTTTTGCCAACCTTCCAAATTTGTTCTACAAGTTAAGAAATCTATAATTTGGTACTTATTTGGGGGAGGAAGATAAGGAACATTACACCAGATGGTAAGTACAAAAACTCAAGAACAAAACTATGATGAAGTGAGCTGTAGCTCACGAAAGCTCATGCTCAAATAAATTGGTTAGTCTCTAAGGTGCCACAAGTACTCCTTTTCTTTTTGCGAAAACTATTCTTGAAATCAAGAACACATTTCTGTATAATGGACCATATAATTAATCCATGAGCGAGATGACAAAGTCCCTAATCATACATACAGTCAGCTGGTTCTTTGTAGATTTGGTTACTAACTCAACTGTTTCATTTAATACTCCGAGCTAATGAGGGGTCTCGTATCCTGACAAGCTGAACATTAGTGAATTTCTGCACTGAGCACAAGATGTTCAGAAGGTTTAGTGGCATGTGCAAACAGCAATTATAAAAATTAGAAGGGGATGGCCACTTTGGGAGCGCTTATACAAGCTCTGTGGTGGTTTTTACCCAGGGAGATCATTCTCTTAGTAGGCAGTCTTACTTGGAGCCTTGTTTGCCAGGAAAGGAACACACTTCTTCAGGTGCCTACACGGCAGAGAGAAAGCCCTCATGCATTTTCAAAAACTTTCGCTTCTTGTTCCTCAGCAAGAACCTACATAAAACAAGGTCGGTGCTTGCGAATCCATCAGCGAAGGCCTCAGCATGCTCATTTTGCTCAGCCCAAAATAAAGCTTTTGACATACTTGACTCCCCTACTGGGTAATGATCTGGCATTGTTAAAAAGTTGTTTAGCACTCGGAATTAAAGGCACATTTGTGGCATCACATGAGCCCCCGCCCCCCCCCCCCACACACACACTGCCAAACACTTGGTATAATTACACTGAACATTGCTGGGCCTGACTCTCATTTACATGAAGGCCCCTTTTACACCACTCTGATAAAAGGGAGCCTTAAATAGGTGTAAATTACAGCAACGAGCTTTGGTTTCAGTGCACTCCTGTTCCTTTCAATTTTTAGTCTTGGACTGGGGCAACTGCTAATGTTTCTGTGCTGCAGAAGTGAAGATAATGTCTGCGAATAATATTTACAAGTAACCAATAAACCAGTGAAATGTGCAGCAGCTTGGAGTGCAACCTAAATAAAGGATCTTGACAGCTGTCCTTGCAATGTGGGGTTATTTAGGATGTTCGAAAACATTAGTTTAATTGAATAGGATTAAACTGAGCATTGCAGTGGTTCTTCGGACTGCACAGCTAGCTGCAGAACATTAGCACCAGATCTATTTACAGCAAAAAGTGCACTGGGAATGAGTAATTGTACACCATTTACAAATTATATTATGGCAACTCCGCCAGTATGTATCACTGAGTCACAAGTGCTGCAGGGAGCAGCTTGGCTGGACATGTTTTGTGTTTTTCTTATATACATAGGCTGGGATTTTCAAAGGAATTTAGAGCATGTCTGAAAAATCTGTGGCACCACGTTTCAGACCCCAGGTCAACTGACTCACGGTCATGGGGCTTGTCCCTGGGGCTAAAAATAGCAGTGCAGAAGTTCTCCTTTGGTCTGGAGCCTGGACTCCAGAGACCGGCGAGGGGAGAGGGTCTCGGAGCCTAGGCTCCCGCCCGAGGCTGAATGCCCACACTGCTATTTTTAGCCCCGCAACTCAAGCCTGAGGCAATTGACCCAGGCTCCGAGACTCAGCGCCAGGGTTTTTTCTTTGCAGCATCGACATACCCAAAGGCACACAATGGTGATTGAAAAATCAATTGGGACAGCACACTTATCTGCCTTTAGGTTGCTTTAGTGCTCCAGGATTATATGACTGAGGGTTTCAAAGCGTCTCCTGCTCTGCAGGGTTTCATAGATTCAAAAACTTTAAGCCAAAAAAAAAAAAAGGGGGGGGGGCATTAGATCACCCAGTCTGACCTAGAATAGCACAGCCCATAGAATTTCACCCTGTTACCCACCATTCTGAGCCCAATAATTTGTCTTATTAAAGTATACCTTCCAGAAAGACAGACTCTTTATCTGAAGGCATCAAGAAATGGAGAATCCCGTGACAGTTTGTTCCAATGGCTAATCACCCTCACGGTTACCAAAAAAAAAAAAAAAAAGAGTCTTATTCCTAATTTGAATTTGTCTGGTTTCAGCTTCTAGACTCTCATTCTTGTTAAGCCTTCTTTGGCAGATTAAAGACTCTTTTGGTACCTGTTATTTTCTCCACATGAAGGTGTGATGGGTGTGCCCCAGAGTGCCACTTGGAACTGGGATACCACTGAGCCCACCTGTCCCACCAGCCTGGGTTTCCCTTACTCTGTGCTGCTATGACAGGCTCTCAAGCCTCCTTCCAGCGCACACAGGTAGACACACACCCAGCTGCAGCTATATTTGCACAGATGCTGAGATCAGCTCCACAGGAGACAGCTCAGCTAAAGAATTGCCCAGCATGCAAGTGCACACCCCCTCTAGAGCGTAAACCCAAGATTGTCTCATCTTGTGCTGCACAGGAACTATATAGCATAAGCTCATAAAATTCGCCCTCTCCCTCAACGTGGAGAGAAAGATATGCAAAAGCTCTCTGCCCCAAGTATGAGTTCCACACTGGTTTTAGGGACAAAACAAAAGTTTTTTAACTATAAAAGATAGATTTTAAGTGATAGCAAACAGATCAAATGGATTACCTTAGTAAATAAACAAAACCGCAAACTGAGCTTAATACACTAGATAGGTAGGATTAGAATTAGCAAATTCTCACCCTGAGTGATAAACAGGCTGGCAAATTCTTAAGGCACAAGTTTTCATACACAGGCTAAAAATCCTTCTAGCCTGGAACCATTACTTCCCACAGTTCAGTCCTTGTTCCTCAGGTGTGTTGTAGGGAGAGCGAGGTCCCCCCATGATGTCATTTCCCCCCTTTTATATCTTCTCCCCACTTGCTGGAAAGCTCTTTTACTGTGACCTGGGTCAAGCAGTTCCCATTGTGCAGTGCTATCTCCGAGAGGTCTCTATTGTACATGGTTCCCGGGGTAATCCTTGTGTTTGTGTGCATTTCCTCAATAAGCCATTAACATTGTTTGGCCTTTTTTACTGTCGTATCTGAAAGGCTGGGGTCTTTTCAACTTCAGTAACACACAGAGCCAAACTTCATAACTTCACATATGACGATCCAACGAGATAAAACTGTCTAGCAGATCAAGACTTTTAGAATGACACCTCACAAAGCAAACTTTGTATAACACAGATCCTAATTACATGACAGTGATGAATATTGGGGTGTTGGGGTGTCACACAAGGTATTTTTATGATCAAGTCACTTCTCAATTTTCTTTTTGGTAGCGAAAAAAATGCAGCTCTTTTAGTGTCTTACTGTCGGGCATATGCTCTAAATAAACCCTCAGACCATTTTTGTGGCTCTTTTTGGTACCTTATTCAGTTTTTCAATATGTTTTTTAAAAGGCAAAACACCAGAGACGCATGCAGTATTCTGTCAGCATCACCAATGTTGTATACAGAAGTAAAAATCATCTTCCTGCTCTGTCATAAATATAAAGGGAAGGGTAAACCCCTTTAAAATCCCTCCTGGCCAGAGGAAAAATCCTCTCACCTGTAAAGGGTTAAGAAGCTAAAGGTAACCTCGCTGGCACCTGACCCAAATGACCAATGAGGAGACAAGATAATTTTTAAAAGCTGGGAGGAGGGAGAGAAACAAAGGGTCTGTGTCTGTCTGTATGATGCTGTTGCCGGGGATAGACCAGAAATGGAGTCTTAGAACTTTTAGTAAGTAATCTAGCGAGGTATATGTTAGATTATGATTTCTTTAAATGGCTGAGAAAAGAATTGTGCTGAATAGAATGACTATTTCTGTCTGTGTGTCTTTTTTGTAACTTAAGGTTTTGCCTAGAGGGATTCTCTATGTTTTGAATCTAATTACCCTGTAAGGTATCTACCATCCGGATTTTACAGGGGGGATTCCTTTACTTCTATTTACTTCTATTTCTATTAAAAGTCTTCTTGTAAGAAAACTGAATGCTTTTTCATTGTTCTCAGATCCCAGGGTTTGGGTCTGTGGTCACCTATGCACATTGGTGAGGATTTTTACCAAACCTTTCCCAGGAAGAGGGGTGCAAGGGTTGGGAGGATTTTGGGGGGAAAGACGTGTCCAAACTACGTTTCCCAGTAAACCCAGTTAGAGTTTGGTGGTGGCAGTGGATATTCCAAGGACAAAAAGGATAAAATTAATGTGTACCTTGGGGAAGTTTTAACCTAAGCTGGTAAAAGTAAGCTTAGGAGATTTTCATGCAGGTCCCCACATCTGTACCCTAAAGTTCAGAGTGGGGGAGGAACCTTGACATGCTCCTATTCACTGCTCTCCGTTTATAGTGTTTTAATGGATACATTCCACTGACCAATACTGCGTTTCTCAAAGAGATGAGCTCTCGGGCAGGGGCTCAAGTTCACAGTCTAAATTCCTTTCTGACCTAAATCAATGCTAAAAAAAAAAAAAAAAAAACCAAAAAACTTCAGTTTATCCAAATGGCCTTGGGAACATCCAAAACTTTCAGATAACTGGGTGTTCAGGTAACAGAAATGCTTGTTTGACCTGCAGTTTTCCTGATATAATCCTATCAAACTGCTGTTGATGCTGAAATGGGATTAGGTCTCAAGTAACTGCACGTAGTGGCACAGAACTGCTATGCAAATACAAAGCCATTGATTAGCATTAACAGTGCAAAGGGGAAAAGTTATTAGTGGGTGATGATGAACATAGGCCTTCCTGGGGATTTGGATAACTAGGATTTCTGGATAAAGGGATATGGATAACTGTAATTATATGGCATTTACCCACTTTGGTTGGTGTCTAGATTTTGAAAAACGTTATGGAAGTGCTCAGGAAGGAAGTTCTAGAGGCAAGAACCCTGAAACAAGGACACCCAGCTCATCTGGAATTTAAGGAGGGAGAGATCTAAGGGTGGTAGCCTTAGAGGAACATGTGGGAGACAAACGGCTGACCGATATGTTGAGGCTTATACACCTTGAGCAGAACAAGTCCTTACTTGATCCTTTTCACCTATGCTAAGGATAAGGCACCCATGTCTGCATTTGACCGACTCTGCACCTCAAAAACATTTAACGTTCCTTTCTCTCCAGGAATTTCCAACAAAATACTTCAGTGTCATGCTTCAGGGACGATCAGGAGCTGATCCATTTAAAATAATTGGGAAGCACTCTTCCTAACTCACTGGTTCTTGTTTTCCCCAAGAGATACATGGAAAAAAACCAACAAAAACAAACAAATAAAAAACCCCCAAATACTGCGTTATTTTCTGCCCATTTAAGGCATTAAAGCATCACTATTGAAAACCATAAAAGTGAGGAGTTATGACTACTGCAAGTTACTCTAAAGCGTTTCTATGTCAATTATATTATGGCCACAAATGCAACACCGATTCCTTCAGCCCTTCGAGGTTTATAATATCAATTTCTGAAAGTGATTGAGCGCCCAGTGGCTCATACATTAGTGCACATCAATAGCCTGATTAGATTTTGTTTTCTAGCCTCTGCTTCAGGACGCAGGCTGTCAGTAGTATCCGCTGCACTGATTCAAGGGTGTAGAGGGAGGATTTCACTTAAGATCAGCAGGAATACAATTAAAAACTTTAAAAAAGAGGGTTTCCACTGAAAGGGAAGGAAACTCACATTTTCAGCCTCCGATGGGCCAAGTTGCAGCGGGCACAGAGGGGCTCACTAAAATTATTTAGGGTTTTTTTTTGTGTTTTTTTTTTTGTATAGCCCACATCAGCCTTAGATCTCAATGTGCATCACAAAGTAGCTAAGTATCCCCATTTCACAGATGAGGAAACTGAGGCACAGGGGTTTGACATGACCTGCCCAAGATTACCCAGTAGGACAACACAGGGCTGGCGTTAGAACCGCTGTGTCCTGAAACCCGTCCAATGCCCTAGCCAGCTAGATATTAGACCCAATGGGGCTCTGTCAGGCTGCTGCAGCTTGCCCTTGCAGATCGCACTGGAGGATCAGAGCCTATACTGGAGGAAAATGGTCCTTTTCAAAGTTTTGCCTGAAGGATGTTTTATTTTACAGACTTCAACATCCCTAATGGCTTGCTAAACAAGAGTAAGCAACATAATGGATTGAAGCAGTGACGGGCAAAGCTCCAAAGGGTTGATTCAAATAATAAGAAGAAATAAGCAATTCTAATAAATAAATGATATAAATGGAGGGTATCATTTAGCAAGAAAGGGGATGACTAAGTCACTGCCAGGCCTGTGTTTACCCTCTGCACAGCTCTCCATGAGATCTATTTATCTACAGGCTCAATTCTTCTCACTTAGGTCCCAATGTAGCAAAGCACATCAATGATCCCATTCAAACCAATTCGACTACTGATGGGTTTAAATATAAAAAAAAACAAGGGGATGAGTTAATATCTTTTATTAGACCAACATTCTGTTGATGAAAGAGATAAGTTTTTGAGCTCAGCAGAACTATTCTTCAGGTCTGGGTTTAAATATAATCAGATGTTCAGAGTTTTGCTGGTTCAGAAGTCTTGCTTGTAGCGATTAACTCCATTCAAGTCAGTGGTCAAGTCTGGTGGGAAGCTACCGTGGGAGGGGAATCAGGCTGATGGATAAATTAAAGCAAGTGTGGCCAAACCGTGGCCCATGAGCTGCATGTGGCTCTTTTACAGTTGAAGTGCAGCCCCCTAAGTCCCTCTCTCCATTCTCCGCCTACCAGACTGGGGAGAGAGCTCGGGCCTTCTGCCCTGTGATGGGGTGGTGGGGCTTCAGCTCGGGGGATGCACCTACCAGGGCTGAAGCCCTGAGACCCCCCTTCCCGTGGGGCTGACGCCCCGAGTCCCAGCAGGCACGCCTGGCTCTTGAATTTCTGAAGATCATAATATGCAGCTCGGAGGGTCAGTAAGTTTGGCCAACCCTGGATTGGAGTAAACTGCTCTCCCTGGGTGACATCACAACCATATGGAAAGGGCAAGGTAAAATGGGGGGAGGGAGGGGAGAGGCAGGAAGTCCCAACTACATGCGGCCGGAGTCCCGGGATAGAAAAAAACATTTAAAACCACTGGCTTCGAGCAATCAGTAAGAAACAGAGAGGTGAGGGAGAAGTCAAGTGGTTCAAGTATGAAAAAGGAAGTCAAGAAATGTGGCTTCTATTCCCATCTCCCCTACTGATGTCAGATGTCATGCAGGTCACTTAGTCTCTCTGTGTCTCTGTTTCCCCATCTAAAACATAGAAGAGAACATCCCTAAAGTGCTTGGAATTCATCTGAGGAAAGCCTCCATCTGAGTGAAATGAGCTATTATAGACGCAACGATGCAGACTGTGTACAAAAAGGAAGGATAATACAACGGTTTGGATGCTAGACTGGAATTTCATTCTATGCACAGCCACAGACTTCCTGGGTGACCTTGGGCAAGTCAATTACAGCCAGATTTTTTAAGTGCCTAAACTTGTACACAGGTGCCAAGGCACGTTTGAAAACCCACTAGGAACCTGCGTGCATCTTTCGGCATCTAAATACCTTTAAAAATCTGGCCCTAAGTCTCTTTCGTGCTTCACTTCCCCATCCCTAGGGAACATTAGCACTTCCCTACCTTGCAGGGATGTTGTGAGGTAAATACAACATTGAAGACTGTGCGGTGCTCAGATACTACAGCTTTGGGGGCCTATGGCACAGTTGACTCACCGCAAGCACATCCCCTTGTGACTGGGTGTGGCGGAGGCTGGCTCTCATCCTCTAGAACCCTCTGTAGGCAGCCACTTCAGCCCTGTAATGGTCTGCCCCTTCATATGACTCAACCCTGCAGCCAAGTCATGGTAATCTCCAACCATTCCAGAAAATCCAATAAAAACAAATGTTTGCTCTGCTGCCCTCAACTCTAGGCCAAGTGGTCCATCCACCTTTTCTCAGGGCTGTCAGTAGCCCATATCCCCTTCTCAGGGGCTACGTGCCACCTTATCAGTGGCTGGTAGGGAAACCCAGGCTCAGCCTCTACACTGGGCTCTAGTCCAAGGACCCCAAGACAGGCAGTCAAGGTTCCCTTCAACAGACTCCTTGCTGTTAGATTTCTTCATACCAAGCCTTTCCCTGGACTTGCTCCTCACCCTGCAAGAGCCTTCTTGTTCCATACAGGTCTCTTCACTCCTATTATCAGAACAGTGACTACTGAGACACAGAATTACCTAAGACGACAGGTGTTCACATGTTTGCAGGAACTAGACTTTCTGTAGTGCAGCACTCTGGGGTTTTCCATATACACACACACACACCCCTTTCACGAAAAGCCTAATGAAATCCAAGTGTTAATGCAATTTCTAAACCTAAGAATAAGAGGACTCTGGAATCAATGTGTAGTACTACCAGGTTGCTATCGATAGAGAGAAAATAACTAGGTTTCCTTATTTATGACTCCCTGGAAGAAATGAAACTGTGTTTTGAAGATTTATATGGAAGAAAGATTCTTCTGCCCTCTTAATATCACATAAAATCGTTAGCTTTGGGAAATTGCTCAAGTGGATCATAACTTGGGTCCAAAATGGTTGTATGTTCCCAATATTTAATTACAAAGATTATTCATCTCTCGGAGTTCTTCACCAAATTACGGGAAGGAAAGTCTATTAATCTGTTTTTATACTGTCCTTCCATAGTCATCCATAATACTTGGATGGTACAGAAATGTGTTTTAATTCAGCTACTTTTTGTTGCCATGCCTTTAGGGGAGAAATTATTAGTCAAAGAAATGGTATTTCTTACAAAATTCTATTTCCAGAACCCACGTTATATTAGAAATATGCTCAACGGTTCTGCAGAAAAGGTTTGTTCCAAAGCCCAGTGAAGCCAGTCAAAAAGACTTCAATGGACTTTGAACCAATCCCAACCCAGCAATCTTTATGCAGTAAGTCTCTGTGGAGAAGGGACTACATTCACTTGAAGTATTTTGACATGAGTTGATGTCATAGCAAAACTGTTAAGCGAAATTGTATGTTGAGGGATGAAGACCCAAAAGAACATAGGCCGTTGGGTGCACGGAAACACAGAGGTTTGGACTTTCCACCTAGACAGCTCACTTGACACTTTGGGAGGGGTGGAGTGGTTGAATTTGAGGATCTCTGGTTGGATCCTGAAGAAAGAAAGGGAGCAGGACCACAGAAGGGGTTGGGAACCAAGCCTATGATGAGGAAGGGAAGCACTTCTGGCTCTCATTAGACTAGGTAACGTGGAATGAAAAGATTGACCAAACTTGTAAAGAGTAACGACTACCCGAAGAGCACAGCATCACATCTACTGGTGCCTACCACCACATTAGTCTCAAATAAATCTGGGCTTCATTCTGCTCTCACCTTCTCTCAGCCAGGAATTGCATCATCGAAGTGAATGAAGATATGCTAACTTTGAAATGTGAGCAAACGTGAGCTCCGAATGAGGCCTGGCAGCATTTGGGGAATTGAACAAAGATATTTCAATGACCCAAAAGACCCAGGCCAGGGGAGGATCTTATGCTGGCGTTAATCGTAGCTTCATTGACTTAAATGGAGATGCATCAATGGGCATCAGCTGAGGAGACTGCCCTTCATCTGCATTTTACTGGAGTTAATTTGATGATTAAAAAAAAGCAGTACATGCCAAATGTTGCTATGCTATGGTAACTGAGGAAACCATCATATGTTTCTACATTAGACGAGGAAATCAGACAACAGATCACACAACTGTCACGGTTATTCAGCAGCAACCATTGTACCAGTCTACCAAGAAAAATTAATTACACAGTCTTACAGGTAAACAGCAAAGAAGTTATTAGCAATTAAATATCACGGTATTAATTCTTGCAGAGCTGAGAATACCCCACAGGTTAACCTTTAGGGTTTCTTAATTACTATTCCAAATAACCCTCAGCATTTGCCAGATAACCAACCAAGTGGAATTGCCCATTCAAACACTGAATGCTGAAACGTGCTACTGAACATCCTTGGTTGCGGTTACAATTTTCCTCTGTCCTAAGTTGAAGAACTTTCACTGCAAACTACAACAGACAAGGAAGAAAATCACTGCCACCAGAGACCCAAATACAGCATTAGGTGAAGGGCCATGACTCCCAGTGAGTTTGGTGGCAACCATGACCACACTGCTGTTGGAAGAATAGAGTCCTGAGCTTACTTCATTTGTGTGCTGGGCATAAAACTGGAGTAACACTGTGGTATTTCAGGCCTGTTAGGATTACTCTGATATTGAACGAATGGGCCAGATCTTCAGCTGGTGTAAATCAGCATTGTGAAGGCAGTGTCCACCAGCTGAGGAACCAGCTCCTAGCTCAGAATAAGAAGCCTTTGGTACAGGTTTAGCTAGTATATAGCACTTAATGTATGCAGTTACTGGAGCTGACCAGAAAACAGATTTTCCATCCCATGAACAATTTTGAGATACCAAAAAAAAAAAAAAAAAAGGTTGTCCAAAATGGGGAAGAAAAGTTTGCATTTTTTTTTTTTGTGAATTTAAAATATATAAAAGTTTCTGGTCAGCGGAAATTCCCGCCCCACCCCAATACATTCAAAATGTTTTCTTTTTATTAAGACCATTTTTCATTTGTTTTTATAAAATAAAGTAAATTTCAAGTTAAAGGTCATTTCAAAATAATAATAATAATAAAAAAACCTTTGTTCAAAAATGCTGAAATGGAACATTTGGTCCTCTGAAACAAAATGTCAAAAGTGATCCAATCTGTTTCATTGAAACAACATTTTCTCATGGACAATGTAGCCATTTTTTTGGGACCAGCTCTAATAATTAACTTTTCTCGAAACGGGAAATCATAGTACAGGTTACACATTAAGACGATGCCCACTACGTTGACAAAGTAGAGCGATACCATTTAAAATCCAGAAAAACAAAACAAAAGAGTGCTTGGCACTCTGGCAAGCCCTCAGGGCTCAGTCCTGCTCTGCAACTTGGTTGGCCCTAGACCCCATTTATTTAAACACACACCTGTTTGGAATTCACTACCATTGCTGAACTTGGTTCTGCAGAGAGAGGATTTTACTCATCTCCATACAGCACGTCACAAATACTACATTTAAAAAAACATAATTCAGTGACAAAGCTTTCTTTTTCCATTATGTGTGTTGGGTGGGGGGTCTACACTGGAAGGGGGGGAATCGATCTAAGTTACGCAACTTCAGCTACGTGAATAACGTAGCTGAAGTCAGGGTACTTAGATCCACTTACCGCAGCGTCTTCACTGTGGTAAGTTGACTTCTGCCACTCCCCCATCGACTCCGCCTGCGCCTCTCACCCTGGTGGAGAACCGGAGTCGATGGGAGAGCGCTCGGAGGTTGATTTATCATGTCTAGACTAGACCCGATAAATAGACCCCCCCGCTGGATCGATTGCTGCCCGCTGATCCGGCAGGTCGTATAGACATACCCTAAGACACAGCACTAACTTGCCACTCCCAATATCTTAATTCACAGCTCAGCTGGCATGCAAGTGCCACAGCGTGTTTCTTTGGCTGCTCTCTGAACAGCTGTCCAGACTTCTGTTTTGTGGTCGCCATCTCTTGTGGACTTTCCAGCTACTTTTGGTTTTTCTCTTCCATTGTCCGGATTTTACTCCCAGTATGCGTTACTTGCTGGTCCTGGCTGACGTAGCAGGTGGATCACTGGTTACAACTGCCACTATCTAGCTGATTCACCAAATAATTCAAAGGCAGTTGGGATCATTTCCCCGTGCACTCTGGATGCTGACAAGTTGGCTAGGAAAGCCGACGATAACCAATGGGAGAGATTTACATAAATAGCTCCTTAAAAGTTTCTTAAGTGCTCCTCAACAGACCATCATTGCAAAAAGAGTTCCATTTACTGAGACAGATGCTCATCTGGTGTTAAATAAGCGGTGGTTTGCACCAGCTGAGGTTCTGGTTGATTGATTATTTTGAGAGAATGAGTTGAAAATGGCCATTAGTGATTTAGGGGTCAGGCCTATAGCTGGTATAAATCTACATCGCTCCAACGGGTCCCTTTGCTCCCTTAGAACTCTGTGAGTTTACACCAGCTGAAGATTTGGTACAAAAAAGTCATCTTGATGGTAGCTATCAGGAAATACCAACGATTCCTTTGCTACAAGCAGGAGCACTGAGTCACTGCTGATTTCAGAGAAAGATTGCGGGCCTCTGAACTGCCCACAGTACTTGCAGCAAGCAGTTCGTCCTTATGGGTCTTTTACACAAGTACTGAGCCAGCCAGACTCTGCTTAGCTTAGGAGATCTGCAGCAGTCAAAGCACAAGGCAATACAGGCCGTGTCCAGAGCAGAAGACAGTACAGGGTGCAAGTCAGAGGAACTTCCCCTTTTTTACCATATTCCTTAATTCCTTCTGTACCCCCAACTTGCGCAGCATTCGTATTCAACAGACCGAACACTAAGAACCGCAATTTAACCTCATCCAAGGTTACCAGGCTCGGCTCATTCTTATTGCAATCAGTCTTTGTTAAGTAGAAAACTCATTTTTGACTGTGATTAGCATATCCTGAATTTTTAAGAAGGCAGCAGCGGCTGATGTTATAAATTACTAGCTGTCTCCTACTTGTGAGTATATTGTACTAGGTAGTATTTCCCCTTCAAATGCCAACACCTCTCCACAGTAAATTATTGTGATTGGTATAACCCCCTCTGGAGGACAGATTTGGATTAGATGGCAGTGGAAACCATGTCAGTCAAACCTGGCAAATGAGAAATACATCAAGTGCAGGACACAACTAATAAATCCAGAAGGGCCAAAAAATCACAGAGACTTTCACACACAAAAATGCTGCTCTGTCTCCTAAGAGACTAAGGAATGGTATTTTATAGTGCACCAAGGTGGGACAAAAATAGTGAATAAGAAAATACAATTTACAAGGCTAAGGAGACTGGAGGGGCGAAGGGACAGATCATGGGAGCTGCAGCCTTTTATCTGTATTTCCCCAGGTTGAATCTAGATCAGGATATCAGCTGCTACCAACTGATGGCTGTGGGGTATATTAAGTCAGGAGAAGTAACACCTTTTAGTGGTTAAAGCAGAGAAATGGGAATCAGAATCTCTGGCTCCACCATACACTTGCTTTGTAACCACAGACAAGTCAGTTAGCCTCTGCGAGTCATTTGCGTGTGCAGTCCCGATGAGTGAGTTGTGCATACAGCTCCCTGTGATGGCACACATGCTGTGATAACTGTGCATTCAAATTATGCACAAGCCTCAATGTCTCGAGATGTGCGCACCTCATAGTTACACTTTGCACCTTCTCATGAATTAGCTTGCATGATGCCAGCAAGTCTGACCAGCTAGCTCTGCAATAAAGAAGGTTGATGCTAAGCAAGCCTTGGGTTTCCAGTAAAAATCTCTGAAATGAGAGGAAGAACGCATGCATGACATTAGCAAAGTGACCCTTCCCCATCCCCCACACAAATACACATCTATCCTCTTGTACAGCCCTCATCAACAGAGCATTCAAGCACCTCAGAACTACCATGAATCTTCACAAGACCCCTATGAGGTAGATGTAGTAAAGTGGTAAACAAGGAGTTAACTGGGTTACCCAGAGTATTATGGGCTCCAGCCATGCTCCACAACTCCCTTATCTCCTATTTTAGTTAGTGGGCGTGCTTTCCCTGTCCATGCACATTCCCTCTGTATAGAGTTGAATCAAGCAGCACATTACTTACAGTCCTGAAGGCTGGGAAAGTGTGTTTCTTATGCACTGAGTAGTCCCTTTATGGAAGTAGGGAAGCAATTTTACAAGCGAGGAAAGATTAGGCGACTTTCCCAAGGTCACACAGAAAACTTGTGGGAGAGCCAGGAATGAAATTACGATCTTCTGAATCCTAATCTAGTGCCTTAGCCACAAGATCATCCATCCTTCCTCTCCACCTGCTCATGGCAACGAAAGCCTGCACTGCATTGCCCTGGCTCAGCCTGTTTCAGCAGAGCAGGAATAACTAACTGAAATGATCAACCCAAGAGAATACCACATAATGTGAAATGCAGAACTAAAGCTCGAGCAAAGCGGAAAAAAATAAAAGTTTCCCTACTGTAAAAGTTTGGATGAATGAAGGTGCCTAACTGGTTTGACACAAAACCTGCTTTTGTATGTCTGAATAAGGAGGGCAAAGGTGCCTGCCATCTTTCAGAAAGATGAAATATCTATCCACTAGAATGCTGCCCCTGAATCTTTCCTGTGTGTTTGAATTCATTGTATTCCATGAAAGTTCTTGACTGACAGCCCCGGAGAACAAAATCTATTCATCTACAGAATAGTTTCTGCATGTGAAGTAATAAAGAAAGATTCCACAATGTGATCCATTTCAGATCCAAAGAGAACACCTGAGAGGTGTAAATGTATCAGTGATAACACTAATAAGCCTATAACTTGTGTAAATGTACCAACTCCCCACTACCATGGAAAAGCCTGGATAAGGGAAGGCTGTGTTTGCCTCCTCCCTTTGCCCCACAGAACTTGGGGGAAATCCACGAGAGGTACTGGTCCTTCACTTCAGATCTATGGTGCATTCCTCCAGAGCACTGCTCCGGGGCTTTTTCTGCCATACTTCCTTAATATTCCTGTGAAGGGAACGGTAGGGAGGGTTCACGCTAAGACTGAGCTGTGTGGAAGGTTAATTGGACTCTCAGGCTGCATGAACTCTCTTATCAGTTCCCCGTGGGGCAATGAACCTTTCTCTCCGGCTTGGTCCCAACCTTCACTCTAGTGCCATCAGCCTACAACATTCCAAGTCATAGATTCCAAACTTGTTAAAGAGCACTTCATGGGGTCCAGAGACTCCATGCCCCAACCTCTCTCTCTCTCATTCACACTCATACCCACCATCTAAACAAAGGGTAAAATTCACAAGCAGGAAGAACCTGCATGCTCACTGATCTCCAAGAGATGACTGGGCTGGGAACCACCATTTAGTTCCCTGGCCTATTCAATACTGGCCAGTCTCAGAAGAGACATCAACAAGGGTGCTAACTGCTTGGCTGGTTTTTGTGATGCCAACACTTGGTCACAGAACAATCTAATTTATAGGACATTAGACTGGGAATTCAGCCTCAGAGCCTGAGCTCACAAACCCGAGTCAGCTGTCCCAGACGAGATTTTTTTTTTTTTACCCCCGAGTAGGCATACCCTGCGTGCCTCCATTTCCCTGCTTACAATGTGTCTGTCTTGTACTTCGATTGTAAGCTCTTCAGCACTGTCTGTACAGTGCCTAGCACATGGGACTCCGATCTAAGTTGGAGTCTCTAGGAACTACTGTAATATAACTACCTGGATGTTCCCAGTTATGTCAGTAATTACGACCACCAAACAGCCAACTGGAGGTAACAACTGTTGCCCAGCTCTTACCTGGGATGAAATAGAGTCAATGAGATGGACGTGAAAGGCTATAGATCTGAACTGCCACGTGATTTTTGGACTTGAATGGGAAACTTGTTTTTTTATCCAGTCTGCTAATGCATTCATTTGACTTATTGCAAACAGACTGCAGTGTTATGAGACCATTTGATTTTCTAATTCCACAGCTCCTTGCGAAGGAGCTACTTCCCCAATTTTGTTGATTACTGTTATAAAACAGAAACATTTGATCTATTGCAAATGTTGTATACGAGACGGAATATCTTGAGGACTAAATGAGTGATGCAGGGACTTCTCATAAAGAAGCTGTTCATCCCATCTTTTTGATTTATTGCTCTTTTACTACAAGATGGAAATCAGGAAATGTTCTCATAACTTCTAATGAGAATCCCTGAGTTATCAGTGAAGTACTTGAAAAGGTGTGTTATTTCGGGCTTTGTATTGGAGGGACTGATCTGTGTTTACGAACGATGATGATTTCCCCCAAATCTGTGGGGGGAAATATGTTTCCTTTATCAGATAGAGGATATCTACATTCATTCATAACCGTGCAAACAATCAGCATATAATGCACTAAAATTATCTGTCCCTCATCATCTTTTCTGCTTGTTGCATGCTTCAAAAAACATGTGGTATTTTAATATTCTCTTTGGACACAAGAAATATTATCCCTGAATAAAAAATGATAAGATTCAGTAACCCTGTCCCTTTACCCTTGACTCAGTCAGTTGTTCCTGGTTCTACTCCTAGCTCTCTCAGTGAACACAATGAAGCTTTGGGGAAAGTCGTAGGACCTTCTGTAATGGGGTATAGGAGCTGCAGTGAACAATGGGTTAACCTCAAAGCTCTGCACTGTCTCTTTTCACAGGTGTATTCCTGTGCGTGTTGAGGGAGAGGAAAATGTGGTCCAGTGGATAGGGCACTAAATCGGGACTCAGAACAACTGGGTTCAATTCATAGGACTGGAAGGGACCTCTGGGGCCACTGAGGCCAGTCCCCTGCTGTCACAGGTCACCCCATCACATGACCCTGTTCAGAAACTTCTCAAGCTCTATCTTAAAACTAGTGAGGTGATTTGCCTTCACTTCTCCTAGAAAGCTGAATTTCTGGCTCTGCCCTGACACATTATATGGAAATCACTTTCCCCTCTCTGAGCCTCTGCTCCAATGGATGTAAAAATAGGGATAAAACTTACTTTATTTTGTGAAGTGGTTGGAGCCCGCTGGATGAAAAGAATTATATAACAAACACCAAGTACTGTATAAAGACTATATTTGGTTACCTAAGAGGCAGAGAGGGGAAATGTCTCTCGGCAATTTTATAGATTTGAAAGCCAGAAGGGACCACAAGGTTGTCTATTCTGATCTCTTGTACAGCAAAGGCTACAGAGGTTCATCCAGTTACTTCTTTACTGAGTCTTATAACCCAGTTAAAGCTCCATTCCCGGGATGGGCAGATAGGCTTGAAGCCCCAGACTCGGGGTGTTTTCTTCTGATGTTTTGATTTCTGGCTAACAACACTGAGGAAAACCTTGACTGCATCTGGATTTGGATTCTACTGAATCAGATAGATATTAGGAAACCACCTAACACAGTAGGGCCCTGGCCTATGATTAACGCCCCCCTCGATGCTACTGCAACACAAAGAACAAACAATAAACTAGACATAGTATATGTGTGTGGCAATGCGTGCATACGTACACTCTCAGACCCCACCTCCCCCAGATACATATACTAGCAAAGGTGAAATAACCTCCTTATTGCAGAATTTGTGCTGTTTCCTTTCACTGGTAAGACTCCAAAACAGACATAAATTCTGTAAGATTAAGAGCTAGGTATGGATCAAGGAGGAGAAGAGTTCAGATTCATGCTCACTAATGATCCTCTTCAGATTTCCAACAGGGTTAAGCCATCTGTGAGTTTCCAACATATTGGACTGAGGTACCTCCAACATTATCCATTGAGAGAAGAGAACTCAGAGATTTCAGCGTGCACATGTGTGTATATATATAGAGAGAGAGGTGGACAGCTATGTCTGTATTTTACACTCTGTTTCTTCCCACAGAGCAAAACAGGTGGCATATGATCATAGCAAAGTTCTTCTCACAAACTCTTTTCTTCTTTTTTAAGTCCCAGTTGTCTTACATCCTTCTGCAGCTGATTTAACAATATTAACTGCCCGCCCATGACACCTTTTGAGACTGGAGCTCACGTTGCTAGGAATAGCGGTGGGGAGTTTAACTGAATCAGTGAGAGCTAAAAAATGGCAGAGGACTTGGGTAATTATGTGAGAGACATCAACCTGAAGCCCTTGGGTGGTGTAATAGACGGCCTGCTTCACCACTGCATTATTACAGTTACACAACAGTATCTCTCAGGGAAAGGAAGGGAGGGGTGTCAAGGTTCCTCCCCCACTCTGAACTCTAGGGTACAGATGTGGGGACCTGCATGAAAAACCTCCTAAGCTTATCTTTACCAGCTTAGGTCAAAACTTCCCCAAGGTACAAAATATTACACCTGTTATCCTTGGACTGGCCGCTACCACCACCAAACTAATACTGGTTACTGGGGAAGAGCTGTTTGGACGCGTCCTTCCCCCCAATATACTTCCCAAAACATTGCACCCCACTTCCTGGACAAGGTTTGGTAAAAAGCCTCACCAATTTGCATAGGTGACCACAGACCCAAACCCTTGGATCTGAGAACAATGAAAAAGCATTCAGTGTTTTACAAGAAGACTTTTAATAAAAATAGAAGTAAATAGAAATGAAGAAATCCCCCCTGTAAAATCAGGATGGTAGATATCTTACAGGGTAATTAGATTCAAAAACATAGAGAACCCCTCTAGGCAAAACCTTAAGTTACAAAAAAGATACACAGACAGAAATAGTTATTCTATTCAGCACAATTCTTTTCTCAGCCATTTAAAGAAATCATAATCTAACACATACCTAGCTAGATTACTTACTAAAAGTTCTAAGGCTCCATTCCTGGTCTATCCCTGGCAGAAACCAGCATACAGACAGACACAGACCCTTTGTTTCTCTCCCTCCTCCCAGCTTTTGAAAGTATCTTGTCTCCTCATTGGTCATTTTGGTCAGGTGCCAGCAAGGTTACCTTTAGCTTCTTAACCCTTTACAGGTGAGAGGAGCTTTCCCCTGGCCAGGAGGGATTTCAAAGGGGTTTACCCTTCCCTTTATATTTATGACAAGGGGTAAGGTAGTGTTTTTCAGCTGGTGAGCGTCATATCCCTTTCGAGAAGGAGATGTCACAAAGGTCACTGGGGGCTGTGAGGCTTTGAACATTTTATTCCCGTTTAGAGCAAAGAAAATCTTGCTCCCCCACTCCCTGAACATCCTTACCTTTCAAGGTCAAGTATTCTTTATCATTTTGGCTTGGTAGAATTCAATTTTAATCTTTTTATAAGATTGATGGCTAATGTTGATATTTGTAAGCAATTTTTATCCATTTAAATGTTCACAGTTGCGCAAAATTGGGTGAACTTTTATGTTTATTGATTTTCACAGTTGTCAAATAATTGACAGATGTTGAGATTCAAAAAGTTAAAGCTTTATAATTATTAAAAGCAAATTGCTAGCCTCACATTTCAAAATAGACAATGTAATTATCCTTAGATCAAGCTCTAAGTTCTCAAGCTGCATTTTTCTTCCTTTGCCTATCTGTGAACTTTGATAATTTTCGATGGAGATTTTTTTTGTCAGTTTCTATGTGTGTGAGGAAGTTGATGTTTACCAACATTTACCAGTAAAAAGCTAAGCCTTCTAATCTTATTTATCAACCTCGTGAACTGTGCACACACAAATTATAGGCTTATTAGGGTTAAAAATCATGGAGCAGGCCCTCAAAGAATCAATCCTGAAGCACTTACATGAGAGGAAAGTGATCAGGAATAGTCAGCATGGATTCACCAAGGGAAGGTCATGCCGGACTAATCTAATCGCCTTCTATGATGAGATTACTGGTTCTGTGCATGAAGGGAAAGCAGTGGATGTATTGTATCTTGACTTTAGCAAAGCTTTTGACAGGGTCTCCCACAGTATTCTTGTCAGCAAGTTAAAGTAGTATGGGCTGGATGATTGCACTATAAGGTGGGTAGAAAGTTGGCTAGATTGTTGGGATCAACGGGTAGTGATCAATGGCTCCATGTCTAGTTGGCAGCCGGTGTCAAGTGGAGTGCCCCAGCGGTCGGTCCTGGGGCCGGTTTTGTTCAATATCTTCATAAATGATCTGGAGGATGGTGTGGACTGCACTCTCAGCAAATTTGCGGATGATACTAAACTGGGAGGAGTGGTAGATACGCTGGAGGGCAGGGATAGGATACAGAGGGACCTAGACAAATTGGAGGATTGGGCCAAAAGAAATCTGATGAGGTTCAATAAGGATAAGTGCAGGGTCCTGCACTTAGGACGGAAGAACCCAATGCACGGCTACAGACTAGGGACCGAATGGCTAGGCAGCAGTTCTGCAGAAAAGGACCTAGGGGTGACAGTGGACGAGAAGCTGGATATGAGTCAGCAGTGTGCCCTTGTTGCCAAGAAGGCCAAGGGCATTTTGGGATGTATAAGTAGGGGTATAGCGAGCAGATCGAGGGACGTGATCGTCCCCCTCTATTCGACATTGGTGAGGCCTCATCTGGAGTACTGTGTCCAGTTTTGGGCGCCACACTACAAGAAGGATGTGGAGAAACTGGAGAGAGTCCAGCGAAGGGCAACAAAAATGATTAGGGGTCTGGAACACATGACTTATGTGGAGAGGCTAAGGGAACTGGGATTGTTTAGTCTGCGGAAGAGAAGAATGAGGGGGGATTTGATAGCTGCTTTCAACTACCTGAGAGGTGGTTCCAGAGAGGATGGTTCTAGACTATTCTCAGTGGTAGAAGAGGACAGGACAAGGAGTAATGGTCTCAAGTTGCAGTGGGGGAGGTTTAGATTGGATATTAGGAAAAACTTTTTCACTAGGAGGGTGGTGAAACACTGGAATGCGTTGCCTAGGGAGGTGGTGGAATCTCCTTCCTTAGAAGTTTTTAAGGTCAGGCTCGACAAAGCCCTGGCTGGGATGATTTAATTGGGGATGGGTCCTGCTTTTGAGCAGGGGGTTGGACTAGGTGACCTACTGAGGTCCCTTCCAACCCTGATATTCTATGATTCTATCACTGTTACACTTTTTTCTTATCTTTTATAGTAATTGTAAGGTGGAGTGGTTGTTTTTTTTTTTGCTTTGTTTTTAAGAAAAACATCTTCAGATAAGGGGGTCACCAATCTGAAAAGGTTCATAAACACTGCTCTATGGGATCAAGACACTTGACTAGGGAGAACTGGGTATAACTCCTAGCTGTGCTACAGACTTCCAGGATGACACTGTGCAAATCACTTTGGGAAGGAGTTACAAAAGACAGTTAGATCGCCATTGGCAATTAGATAACCAACCTCCCTTTGAAAAATCTCTCCCTAAATCTTTCTGTAAATTCCTCATCTATAAAATCATACCCCCTTGCGTCTGTGTTTTCTTTTTAGCTCTTAGAGGAATGGACTGCCTGTTAGGTGTACGCACAGTGCCTCGCACAACGAGACTCCAATCTCTAAGCATAATGAGTTTTGAATGCATCTGTATGGGCATGGAAGTGGAGGAACAGTGAGGAAAACATGGTCATACAAGGTTCACGAGGACACAGCTTGGTATCCATAATCTTCCCTCCAGCTACAGTACACCACCACTGATTCTTTTTAATCATCTGCAAAGTTTTGTACACAATCTTTTACTGATACATTTCAGGCAATTCCAGGCTCGCAGATTCTGGACTTTGCCATGAACATTGATGAAAGAGTGGTTTTCACATTTAACATACAATTCTTGAATTCAGACTTTTTGAGCCATCTTATACCTAAAATGGAAACACTTGGTTTTGTACCCAGGTACCATAGACGGGATCCATTTGCAAGAGAAAAAGTCACTCAATATGGCTCATATTTGATGAAAGATGACCTTTTTAGAGTTCATAATATGCTGTGGGAAAACTGAGAATTTGAATATGACGACTTTGGTATTTTGTTGAAAATCCTGGAGGCATATATTTACATGTCTCTTCCACAGACAGGTGGTACCCAGCTACAAAAACACACACTGACAACCACCACCTATCAAAGAGGAAAGCAATAGCCAAAATATATAATGGACTGGAATTCATACATATTCTTCTGCTGTAAGTAACAACAGTCATTTACCAGGTTGCCGGAAAACTTGGTTTTCCACCAAAAGAAATATACGTATTTGAAAAAAAACTCACCCTCCCCTTCTCTATTGGCTGTCTAGTCTTTAAGAAGGATTGCATGGGCTATAATGGGAATACACACCTAGCAAAAATTTATTTTTTTAATGCTCTCTGTCAGTATTCCACGCGGAGCTTGTGGACACAGATTGTGGCCACTAGCCAAATATTGACAGATAACTTTGGGCCAGCAGCTGCCTCATCCACAGAATGTAGATTCAGAAACATACACCCTTAAGGAGAGCAAAGTAGCCCCGAGGAGTTAATGGACATGAGATGGGATCATTCCAAGGTCTGATAAACAGACAAGGGACTTTATAGAAGAGGGACCCCAAAATTGCCTGGCCTTGCCTAAGCTGAGTGTTGAAAAAGCAGATGGCACATCAGATTTGCACTGTGCAAAAAAATAGTTTCTCCAGCATGTGCTCCCTTAGCATTCATCAGAGATAAGATATGAGCTGAAGTGTATCCAGCCTGGCTGTCCAGAGATGTCAGGGGCCTAAATACAAGGATATGAGAAAATAGCTGGTAGCCAAAACTCTGCTGTTCAAAAAGCAGATGTCAGGATAGCTAAAGACAAAGCAGAAAACTAAATGGAAGCAGTGGCATAGAAGGCATTTAAATGTCTTTAGATTCTAAGAAATATCAGGCACAATGTAATTCCCTTTGGGAAGGGACTTTTTACTTACTTTTGCATTCACCAGTACATCTTCAAAAGTCATTGGTTCTCGGAAACAGGGGGTAATAAAAAGGATACAAATTATTTTGCCTATTATGGAGATCAAACAACAGTCTTTCGCTACTTACAATATTTATGAAAATTTCAATCCATCATTTTGGAAAAGAGAATAGACAGCATTGATTAGAACAGGACTGATGGCAAACAGATCACTTCACTAGGATATAAGACAATTACCAACAGCATAAAAATGTCATTAATCTCAGTACATTTACTGCAGTCCTTAAATCCCCAGCTTTGGCAAAGACTAAGCAGAATATTTTAAGCCACTAATTAGTCTAATTAACTTATGCTAAGAAAGCTCCCTTATCAAAAAAGTTTAAATGTCTCCTCAAATTAACACACACAAGTTTCTCTCTCTCTCTCTTTTTTTTTTTTAAGATGATGCAGTGCTGTCAAAGTATGGAGTAGATGATTTCAAAAGTTTGGAAAAGTTAATGTCTATACATAAAAAAGTTCAGCTGTTAAGATCCTCTATATCTCAAGAAGAGGTCACATAGGTAATGATGCAAGGATGGTGAGCCTACGGGCTGCATGTTTCCCTAAACTTTAAAGAGTTCTTGTAGAAACATCATGAAAGAGCTATTTTTGATGTCTCTTTCTCAGAATCTCATGATGTAACTACTAAGTAAATATGGAAACAAGTTGGATATTTTAAAAACGTGTATCAGGCATCATGAACATAGGAATTGACACCATGGATCAGACCAGTGGCCCTTCTAGTCCAGTGTCCTATGTTGGACAATGCTAGTACCACCTGCTTCAGAGGAAGGCTCAAGAATCTGTCCAGTAGGCAAATTATAAGCTTCCCTAGGAGCAGATTCGATTTCTTCCAAACCCCTGTTACTTAGAGGTTGGCTTATTCTCTGATGCAGGAGAGAATATAACTTATTCAAATCTCTTGTTGTCTAGCCTTACTATTCTAACTCTGCATGTTCTCTAATATATAAATCTCTAATGGTTTTTTTTGTAAATCCTTTTAAGTTCTTGGCTTCAGCAGTGTTCTACAGTCATGTGTTCTGCAGACTAAATGTTTCCCCCAGAAATCATGTCATGGTGCAAAAGGAAGACCACACAGAGTGAAATCTGATAGAAAAAAAGCCATACATCATGATGATGACAAAATGGACTACTAACAACAGAGTCCTCCTCTTCAAGAAAATCAGAAAGGCAAATGTTGCACCTACAGACAGTAATAAAAGTTACAAGGTTAAGCTAAAAGCACAGGGAAGCAGCAGCAGAAACCTGCAAAGCTGCGACAGCTAAGGTAAATAAAATCATACATAATGATGCAAGGACGGTGAACCTACGGGCTGCATATTTCCCTAAACAATGAACGAGAGCTATTTTCAGAAGCCACAAGAGCCGAGTAAGCAGACCTTCCATGGGTTTAACATGCAAGAACTCTCTCCAAGAAAGATGTCATCAGGCAAAGATAAATATTTCAGCCTAGAAGAAAACTCCCTTTCCCTAGTCAATGATGAAAGAACGTAATCTGAGGAGCCTTAACCGTTGTGTTCAATTAGATCAATGACAAGAACATGACTGTGGCCAAGAATACCTTTTGCAGTTGCGGTACGGGTCATAGGCTGAAAAAAGGCAGTTAGACTGTAGGAAGATATGGTCTAATGGTCTTAACACAAGGCTAAGAGTCAAAATCTTCAGAACTAGGCTCCACCACCAATTTCCTTTGGGCAAGTTACTTAACCCAAGATGGACACCAGCACCCGGAAACTCCAAGAAAAAGGATAATGAACTAACTTTGAAGGTTCTTCTGCCCATCCAACTATTCCATGTTAATAGCTTTTGCAAATGTTACTAACTGTTAAAAGGACATACTAGTTGCTCCCAGTTACATCCCAGATTTGGCACCCTGTCAAGGTTCCTTCCCCACTCTGAACTCTAGGGTACAAATGTGGGGACCTGCATGAAAACCTCCTCAGCTTACTTTTACCAGCTTAGGTTAAAACTTCCCCAAGGTACAAAATTATTTTACCCTTGGATTTCCACTGCCGCCACCAAACTTTATCTGGGTTTACTGGGAAAAGTAGTTTCGACACGTCTTTCCCCCCAAAATCCTCCCAACCCTTGCACCCCGCTTCCTGGGGAAGGTTTGGTAAAAATCCTCACCAATTTGCATAGGTGACCACAGACCCAAACCCTTGCATCTTAGAACAATGAAAAAGCATTCAGTTTTCTTACAAGACGACTTTTAATAGAAGTAAAGGAATCACCTCTGTAAAATCAGGATGGTAGATACCTTACAGAGTAATTAGATTCAGAACATAGAGAATCCCTCTAGGCAAAACCTTAAGTTACAAAAAAGACACACAGACAGGAATATTCATTCTATTCAGCACAGCTATTTTCTCAGCCATTTAAAGAAATCATAATCTAACACAAACCTAGCTAGATTACTTACTAAGTTCTAAGACTCCATTCCTGTTCTGTCCCCGGCCAAAGCATCATACAGACAGACACAGACCCTCCTCCCAGCTTTTGAAAGTATCTTGACTCCTCATTGGTCATTTTGGTCAGGTGCCAGCGAGGTTACCTTTAGCTTCTTAACCCTTTACAGGTGAGAGGATTTTTCCTCTGGCCAGGAGGGATTTTAAAGGGGTTTACCCTTCCCTTTATATTTATGACAGACCCTATGAACATGTGTATTTATTCTTGGGACAACTAGGCTGTTTCTTTTTAAAATTTCAGTGTTGTCAACTCTTGTTATTTTAATCACAAGTCTTGTGGTATTTGGCATTTTTCGTAAAATCCCTATTTCTGGAATCATGCGAGAATCTCAGTTTTCAAGCTCTTCTCTGCAATCATAATGTGAAAAACATGAATCCTCAAGGCTCTAACACCACAAAGCCAACAAAAAGAAGCCCCAATGTATTACTTTATGTAAAAGTTCAGGCTTTCAGGGGGGTCCTGACTCATGGTTTGTTTATGTTTGTTTTGTCCGGACTGCTTCCATCTGTGCTGTTATCTGATGAACAGAACTGAATGATCTATCCCAATGCATCAATACCGCAAGTACCATCATCTTATACAGTGCAACTTGCAGAGATGGACCTGAACCACAACCAAAAACTCTCTCAAACTTTGGGGTGTTCAGTCCTAGGTTTTATTTTAACCCTTGCAGATATAGGAACCAAAATCAACTTTCCCCAAAGTTTAAGGGTTGTTTTGACCCAGGGTTCTGGCTAACGTCTATCTCAGTGCAGCCAGAAATTTCAGAAGTGCTCATTGCCCGTAACTGGGGATGGATTTCCAGAATCAGGTCTCTCCCATTTAGGCACCAATATAAATGGCCAGCACATTGGGTACTAAATGCTTTTGAACATCTGACTGTAAATTGGAACAGTGGTCGCTAAACACTTAAAAAACCTGGAGCCAGATCTTCAACCCCTGTAAAGCGCTGGAGCTCAATTGAAGTAAATGGTTCTAACAACAATTTCTTAGGGTCCATAACTGCTTATTTTGGTGCCTAAATGGGAGCTGAGCAGTTATGAAAACCTAGCCCAGCCCTACGGTCACTCCAACTAGTTATCTTTGCCCACGCCCATCTCTGGAACTGGATTATCTTTCCATTTTACAGCTCACCTCTGTTTTTCTGACTAGAGAATCAAACCAAGTCTCCTGCCCAATACACAAGATAACCAGTAAAGTCAGCTTTTGGATAAATACGTTTGTACTGTGTTGGAAAACAAGTATATATTTGGTATATATATGGACACTTAAGTATATAAAGCAAGCAAGGCGACGATGATTTTCTCCAGCTGAGTCAGACCGAAGCTTCACAAAATGTAGGAGACACCCATGACATATAGCTTCCCAGCCATTTCTTTCTTATCCGGACACACTGATCAGGGATTTTATTTGGATTATAACGTAAGTAACACTCACAACCACCTTGCCCCTGCAGTGTCTCATTAAATCTGCTCTGTTTCTTCTCTTTAATATAGTCTGTTCTCTCTGTCAGGAACAAAGCCAAGGCTCAAAGTAATGAATAAAAGGGAACATCCCCAAAAGAGGACAGATTCATCACATGGGCTGCTATTGAGCTTTTTGTGCTGTAACCCAAACCCGCTAAAAGAGGACTAGTGGTACACACCAGTGACAATCATTCCTTGGAAGCTGCTGGTATAATGTCAATGCAGGACTGCCTATCATGGGGTTTACTACTCACCACTGGGGCACCCGTGTGTGGCTCATCTCGGGATTAGCTCTCGACCAGTTGGACACTCCCTGTTTCGGTCTCTCTCAAGTCGACTGTTCCCTCTTAGTAACTCAGGCTGCTTCCTCTTCATGGCTTAGCCCTCAGGCCGGGTAACTACAGTTCTCCGCTTCTGGGGTCTCAAAGTCCCATTAGATGATCTGTCTCAGGCAATCTTTCGTTCCACAGCCCAGACTATGCCACTTCCCCAGTGGCTGGTAGGGAAACCCAGGTCAGCCATTTATTCTGGGTTCCAGCTCAGGGATCCTTTGCCCCAGCGATCACGGTTTAGCCAATGTCAGACCCTGTCTCTGTTTCCCTGGGTTTTTCCTACCTTTCTCTCTCTGTCTTCCGGCCTATCCCACTACAGCCTCCTCTGTGCCATGTGGCTACTTCACCCTCTCTGGGGTTCTTGCCAGGCAGGATTGAGGGTTTACGCCCCCTTAAGACTCCTCATCTCAACTCCCCTCTGCTCTAGGGACTGACTGCAGAGTTCCTTCCTGAAGCCCCATCTTACTTTTCACTTCCTAGTTTTATACCAGCTCAGCCTGCCCCTGCCCAGCTGGACTTCACCATCAGCCAGCTTATCAGCTTTGACTCTCCTGCAGGTGCAACCGGCCACAGGTTTAATTGGCTCTTTTAATTCACTCAGATCTCGTGCGGGGTAGACACCCCGTCACACTGTCCACAAGATTTTCTGCAGTCTCGTACGGTGTCAATGTAAAAATGCAGTACTTGTAGAAAAGCACCTGCATGCTCAATGTATAGAGTCACTAAAGGTGAAGGAAATCCTCTTCCAAGGAGAGGGCCAGCATATAACCCATATATCAACAAAGTCCCACTTTAGCGACGCATATGCTTTGTGCTGGCCCTCGGAGTGGGAGTGCGGGGGTGAATTTCACTCCAAGGCCTTGAATCAGCAAAGCGCTTACGGGCCTCTGAAGTCAAGAGGACTTAAGTCGGTGCTTAAAGTGAAGCAAGCACTTGCATGCTTTGCTGAATTGGGACCTGTCTATGGTTGAGCCACTTGCAGCTCATACTTTACTAACTCAAAAAGCTTCCTCGTTCCCATGAGCCACTAAAGCTACAATATGTGACTGTGAGCCAGTTTTCTAAAATAGGCAGCTGCTTTTAAACTCCACCTACAGTGATAAGTATAAGTAGGGGCATAGCGAGCAGATCGAGGAACGTGATTGTCCCCCTCTATTTGACATTGGTGAGGCCTCATCTGGAGTACTGTGTCCAGTTTTGGGCCCCACACTACAAGAAGGATGTGGAGAAACTGGAGAGAGTCCAGCGAAGGGCAACAAAAATGATTAGGGGTCTGGAACACATGACTTATGAGGAGAGGCTGAGGGAACTGGGATTGTTTAGTCTGCGGAAGAGAAGAATGAGGGGGGATTTGATAGCTGCTTTTAACTACCTGTGAGGTGGTTCCAGAGAGGATGGTTCTAGACTATTCTCGGTGGTGGAAGAGGACAGGACAAGGAGTAATGGTCTCAAGTTGCAGTGGGGGAGGTTTAGGTTGGATATTCAGAAAAAAATTTTCACGAGGAGGGTGGTGAAACACTGGAATGTGTTGCCTAGGGAGGTGGTGGAATCTCCTTCCTTAGATATTTTTAAGGTCAGGCTTGACAAAGCCCTGGCTGGGATGATTTAGTTGGGGATTGGTCCTGCTTTGAGCAGGGGGTTGGACTAGATGACCTCCTGAGGTCCCTTCCAACCCTGATATTCTATGATTCTATGATAAGGGTAACGACAGGGCCAGCTCCAGGGGCCAAAAGTCAAGCAGGCCAGCAACTGCCCCGACCTGCGTAGTGTCACTGATACACACAGATACAGAGCCACATGCTCTGTGCGACTGTCTCGTCAAATCAGAAAGAGAAACCTGCCACCCTGGCAGTCAGCAAAGCTGCCTTGCGGACTCGTAAGCAGAGCCAATTTGATCCAGGCGTCATGGAGAGAGAGAGAAATTTATGGCGCCCACCAAGTCATTTATTTTTCACGGCGTCGCTTTTCTGACCATAACTACGTTTTAAATGGTAACAGAAGAGAGCTGGCGAGGTTGTGAAATTAAAATGAAAAAAGCCCCAGGGCTTCTTTTCCCTTCTTCACTGACCAAACATGTTAAAAAAGTACTAGAAGTGATGTAGAAATAACAGGCAATGAAGAAATTTCATCATGCCTTATCAATGGTGGCTGCCAAACAACATGGTACCCTATGCACCTCTCTAATTTTAGCAAGAAACAATGACCAACAGCGAGTTGGTGCACCAGTAGGAGTTGTGGGGTGGGAGGATTAAGAATAGTTATTCCAGCACTGATTGAGCGTATTGTGTATAAAGACTGGAGCTAGACAGCCCAATTCTGATCTCACTGGCACCAGGTTACACTGATGCAGCTCTACTGACATCAGAATTACTCCTGATTTACACCCATGACAGATCAGAATCAAGCCTGTTTGGCACTGGGCCAGCTTCTGCTCTCTGTTGATGTAGTTAGTCCAGATTTACAAACAGTGTAAAGGGACAAACTTCCCGCCCCCTGCCCCCACATACCCCCCTGCAGTCTGTTCCTTAAATAGCTTCTCACTTTCATCCCTGCTTGTGTTGTCGTTGAAAGCCTTGTTGAGAATTTTGCACTCTGCTCCGTGTGTTTGATTTCAAACTGATACTAGAAAATTCTACACTCATTCCTCTTCTTCCAGCCAATCAAATGGCATTGTTGCTCTCTACTCCGCTCCTTCAGCCAACACCACCCTCATCACTGCTGATCTTGGTGCAAGAACCTTCTCCTCTGCAGTGCTTAGCATCTGGACCTCACATCCATTGTTACGCAATTAAAAGCATCCTTTTTTCTCCATTGCCACTCTCTTCTTGGCCATTACATATTATCTAATTCTGTAAGGCATTTGGGAATGCAGTCCCTATGGAAGGAGCTATGTATAAAGCTCGCATTGTAACGTATCCCATTTAATGGTAAGTTGGCTGAATTTCTATAGTATGTATAAAAATAAAAAAGGTCCAAAGGGACCAAGAACCACCACTTGGGACACATACAGAACATTTCACTACTCAAAATAGTGTCATTGATTAAAGCTACGACACAATCCCTTATCAGTTAGGGAGGCGTTATCCTCATTGTATAGTGGAGATGACAGTAAGAGACTTCCATAAGATCACACAGCACATCAGGAATAGGAAGACACCAAGGTACACTTTCCTGAAGCTTTGGTGGGAAGTTCGAAAGTCTAGGTCACACACACACACCACGACATACCTATCTGCTTCAAGGGATATCGACAAAGGGGGAGGAAAGTCAGGAAGGAAGGAGGTAAAGAATAAAGACACCGTTCTATTACCCTATTGATGGCCAAGGGTTAAACTCATCCAATAAAACTAATCAAGAACCGGAGTTGTCAACTCTGTTTGATCCTCGGGCAACGACGTAAAGAAATAATTGTGGGGAGTCTGATGGTCTTTAATGGTCAGTGCTCAGATGATACTGACTGCTGCTCTGAGGATGATTTAGGGGCATGTTCTCTCACTTTCTTAAAACGGAAACATCCAGACTTCCTATATAAATCAAAAACGTTAGAGAAGGTAAGAGAAGCAGAGGCCGAGGGGTACTCTAAATCAATAATTGGCATGAAGGAATCCAAGCTGAAGGTGTAGTTCCTAGTTTCTGTGCACACATACGAAAGAGGTGAACCTGTAGAGCCCCTCTGGAAAGCAGGCACATGCTAAGCAATAGCTTGCATTTAGAGAGAACCTTTCATTCTGAAGAACTACAAGATGTGGGGTCCACAAAGGTATTTAGGCATCTAGCTCCCACTGTAATCAGTGGGTGAGGCACCTTAAACCTTTGTGAATCCCTCCCCAAGTGCCTTACTGATTTTACATAGATAGGGATCACTCATCCACCAATGAAAGTACAGCCATCTATACAATGGAACATGAGAGACGTTCCCTGCAAAGCCATGCAACAGATTGAGGGGGGAAAACACAGGGGGTGGAGGAATGCATTGGACATCCTGCTTGGATTTTTTTCAGAGTCGCAGCCGTGTTAGTCTGTATCCGCCAAAAGAAAAGGAGTGCTTGTGGCACCTTAGAGACTAACCAATTTAGTTGAGCATGAGCTTTCGTGAGCTACAGCTCACTTCACTGCATGCATCCGATGAAGTGAGCTGTAGCTCACAAAAGCTTATTCCTACTTGAATTATTCATCTGTAATAGCTCTTGCAACTGACGGATTGCCTTTGTTTACTTCTCACTTCTATCCAGTCTATCAGAGAGGCTTGCCATGCTATTGTGACACCACGGTGCCAATTCCCCTACCCTAAGTCCTTTATTTTTATTTGTATTTATTTATTTATTTATTGGCATGGGGTTTTCTGTTTAAAGAGTACCAAGCAAGAAAAAAAAAAATCCCCAGGGTGAGAGTTGATTGGCTCCCGGTATGATCTGAGGCAGCAATCGTATATTTTGTCTAATTGAGATGAGGCTGCTGCTTCTTTGCGGGTTTCACGGATACTGAATTTATTGATGTAGCGTTACACAGCATTCTAGAATGATAAAATATAGCTGGCACAGAAGCCAAAGGCACCCGCAGCTGAAAACTGGAAAATGCACGAACAGAGATGGATCCGGTTTCAGATAAACATCCATGCCTCTCACTAAGCCAAGCGGTAACAGCATGTGCTTCAGTCCATCCCTGTTCAGCAAAGCACTCAAAACACATGCTTAAGTCCTAGTGATTTCCTGAATAGGGAACGCTTCCCTGGATCGAGACCCATGTTTGGGGAGGTCCAATCCAACATCCGCTTATTTGCCCCGCAAGGATACCGCGATGTTATAATGGTAACAAAGCCAAAGCACAAGTTTCTTGTCGTCCACATCATTTAAAAGCTATTACTTCCTCAAGCTCAGCAACCTCCCATGCAGTTGGAACCACTATTGATTAAGATAGTCCGCTACGGATTGAGTAATGAGGGCCACCCCTTGCTGAATCAGTGGTAACCGTTCAGCCACATACCGTCAGGGGAGGAAATACGGTTGCCAACAACTCCTAGGGCAGCTTACATTTGCAGCTGATCTTATAGCTCACTCCTGTGAGGAGCTTCAGTATCATTACATCCAATTAGCAAATGGGGAAGCTAAGATATAGTGAGGTGAATGACTTAAGGTCACAGCGTCATTTGGTTGTAATGCAGGCAATAGCATCCAGGAGTTCTGCTTCTGACTGAAGCCATTTCCCTTCTCCTAGCTGCACCTCTGTCCCACATATGTAGCATTTGCTTATCTCTCTCCCAGAGCTACAATGAGTCAGATAAGCCAATGAACACTTCCGAAAAATACACACAAAGAGTCTACCTGGGCAGCTAAGGTTCCCTAACTCAGTTGCTTTGGATACTGGACAGATTTTTTTTTTAAACTATGAGAGCATTAAACAAGAGACACTAAAAGGGGTTTTCCAGAAGATAATCACAATCACTTTATAGATTCCTAACAAACTGCAGGTTTGGTTCCGGGGCTATATAGAAATACGCCAAAAGAAATATGGAAACATATTCCCCTGCTTGATACTATTTAGTTATCGAGCTTTCTTTTATGGCCAGTTGTTGGGAGAAGAGAAGGAACTCCCAGTTCTCATTAGTTGTTGTTTCACATATTTCTCCTGCTAAACTCTGGAACCTTTAAGGACGAGTCAGCATGGGTTAAAGAAGCTAAAGCACAGAGCATGTGACCAACTCTGCCACTAAACGTCACTACCATAATCTAGACCTCATCCCTGATTTTTGCACGTACATAACCGTAAGCACATGAGCATCTCATGGACACTAATGGGATTGGTGTTTTGGGGGGGCAGGGATAGCTCAGTGGGTTGAGCATTGGCCTTCCAAACCCAGGGTTGTGAGTTCAATGCTTGAGGGGGCGATTTAGGGATCTAGAGCAAAAATTGGGGGATTGGTCCTGCTTTGAGCAGGGGGTTGGACTAGATGACCTCCTGAGGTGCCTTCCAACCTTGATATTCTATGATCTCTCACTTGGTTAAGTTTAAGCATGTGCGTAAGTGTTTGCAGGATCATAGCTTAGGACAACATGGTCAGTAACAGCCTCTAATTTTGGGTGCCCAACCGGAGACTCCCCGAGGGCCTGATTTTTCACAGTTTGGAGCACCCACAATGACATCTTATGTCACTTGAAGCTGCAGTGCTGAGCACTTCTGAAAATTGGGCCCAAATGATCCATTTGGGAAGCTAAGGTCCCCCAGATAGTGAACGCTACACACCTTTGGCTTTCCTTGAGAACTATCTTGGTTGTCTCAGCTGGCATTCAATCACTGTGAATACAATTACACTCCTTAAGTCTAACTTGTGGAGCTTCTGATAGAACTCTGTTTACCCGTCTCAGTTTTCTGGTTCCTCCTGGCTCGGGTTACACATACCCCATTTCAAAGGCAATGGGCCTTTTTAACTCAACAAGACAGTCAATGGTAATGGCACTGAGATAGGAGTGTTTATATAATTTCAGCAAGAGAGTGCATGATCCTTGGAGGAATAATATGGCATGGCTCTGCCTTGAAGAATTTACAGTCTAAGAGGCCCAATTCCACAAACCTGACTCACATGAGTAGCTCCCATCAGAGTAAAAAAGAAAAACAAAAATCTCCCATACAAAAAGCCAAGGTTCCTGAACTGTATAATGGAAGCTGATTGCAACTTAGATTAGAGAGCAGTAACTATCTTTCTCCATCATGATGACCTGAGGTGAAACTCCCTAAATCCAGAAAAGTTTGAATTTGGACCTAAGGTTTGGGCTTATGTCATGTACACACACACACACACACACACACTCCCCCAATAGCCATGGACAGCGTTTGTAACCAGAATTATAAGACGCCACTCTTCTCTTTAACGTTTGAGGCGTTACTTTGCATAAGGTCACTGAGAACGTGTCACCTTGTGTTGCAGCCTATTAGGAGCTGACATGTTGCGACACTACAAGATACAGTTTAACAAAACAATGCTATTGTTCATGTTCAGTCCAGCCTGTGTTTGCCATGGATGCTGATTATCTTTGAGATTTAGGAAAACTGCTGTGATACATTACTTGACAAACAAGATTAAAATCCCCGAAGTTCTTCATTGTTTCCACTTGCTCCCAGGCATTAAAAGTGCCTCGTCACATTAACTGAAATTCCATTCATTTCTTCTAGCCGCTGAGTGGATCTTTAGCCCAATGATTCTTAAATAAGATTCTTACACCCTATTGTACGTTAGACACTTTTCTTGACCCACGCTCATGGGAGCATGCCTCTTTTCAAAGTTGGCAAAGTACACTGAACTCTAAGGTGCACACAACAGCCTCAGGTGCGAGTCGTAGTGATGTAAGTACAAACGAAAGCCAAAAGTAACAAGTGTTACCAGATTTTCCCGTTACGTTGGGGTATGCTCATTTATTAGGGTTACTCTTCTGGGGGGTGGGGTTCTGTACTTCTATCAATGTACTGCTTGTGTCACTTGTGTTCTCATCTGGAGCTCTACTTCTCCCTGCTGCAAGTTCCCTCCCAATGGGGCTATCCTGCAGGACCTAGGCTCCTCAGGGCTGGGTTCCTCCAGACCCAGAATCAGATGAACACATGCACATTAACAGAGCATGTCTGAGAGGACAGAGTTAATCAGCACTCCCACGCTGACCCCTCATATGTCCCTGGACTCAGCAGGCTGGGTCGAGCAGCATTTCCAAGCTGCCACCTTCCTATGCCCCAGGTTCAGCACATCCCTATCCCGATTTTCACGTTACAATTGTTCTGGTAGTAACCCACTTGATGAGCAAACCCCACAGGATTTTTGGGCACTGCAGGGAGCTTTAGCTTTGGTATGAGGAGCATTGCTGGAGACAGGGACAGGGACAGAAGCAACCAGCTTAACCGTGAAAGTTATTTATTGCCAGGTCATAACCATACAAGGGGAGCCCAATGAACAAAACAGTTATAATATTAAATCTAACTTACGTTTGATTACAAAAGTCAGTTTAGAAAACTATAACTGATCACACAAGTCAGGGTCAGAAAGCTGTACCTAAAGAGGGGGGTGGATTCTCACCACTCCGTGAAGCTTGAATCGATCAGGGTTCTCCGGTGGTGGTGGTGGTAGCTGAGGGTCTGGAGTGCTGGAGACAGGCAGAGCCCCCAGCACCATCAGTCAGGAGAAGATCGAGTCTCAATGAAAGTGATGCAGATTTTGGATCCAGGCATCAGGCACTTACTTGAGCATGGGAAGGGGTTTTTGTAGGGAAAGAAGAATGGTTCAAGGGAGAACACTAGATTTGTTTATGGGTAAACTGATGGCTCAAGGGAGTATACCAAAGTTGTTTTGTTCAGGCTAGACAGTAGGAACTGATCATTCTTGGCGATGGGCAGTGTTCCTTCGAGGGAGCTCACAATGCAATGAGGCAGCTTCAGTATTTTGGATACCAATAAAGGATTTATTACTAGAATTGGTCTGATAACTACTGAGCTAGGTGTGTGCAGGTGTGCGTTCATTAATATCTGGAGCAGTGATCCCCCATCAGGCAGTGCTTCCTTGTTTTTCTAGGCCCAAAGTTCAGTACGGTTCTTGCCTAGGAATCTTTGTTCTCCAATCTGTATTCTAATGGGGATGCCTTCCTGCCCGATCTTCAATGCAAATGAGGCTAGGGTAGTTTCCTTAATTCTGTCACCCTTGTCCGGAGAGGTTTAGGTGAGTCTCCCACTGCCTTTTCATTGCTTTTTGTAAGTCTTTCTTCTGATCAGCTTTGGTTCAAGCAGAGGCTGAGGGGCAGAAGGTCTTTCGTAAGTCAGACAGGCTGGACGCCGTGCCCTGCTTCCCCAAGAACACAGAGCTGATCGGTAACAGAAGGCCAGAAAGTTACCATCCACAAGATGGAGGAAAATCAAGTCAGTTTTTATTGTCTGCTAATTACTATCTTTGCTACTTTGACATAAAAATTCAGTGCAAGATTCCAACTTTTGCCTGGTGGCTGAAGAATTAACTCAGCAGGTAGCTGTGCTCCAACATGCTGTGTTCTCTTGTTGCAAATTGCGTCAAGGATCAAAACAGAAAAAGGAGACATGATGTGGAGGAAACCTCCAAAGTTTTTGAAGTTTTGCTCGACTTTGGATATGTGCCCTGAAGTTTGGATGCTTTTTGGAGCCGAGGGTTCACTGGCTGAACTCATATGTCTGCAAAACTGGGCAGGAAACTCTCATCCAGCTATGTGATTTCTAGTAACACCTGACTTTTTAATTATTCTGCAAATATTGTCGGAAGATGGCATCTCATGCTGCTGTATTACTTTCAGTTCTGATCCCAGATGGGAAGCACAGAAAAAGAATCCATTGTACAGAGAGTAAGCAGTAGGTTTCTATGGTGGCAACCAAGATTTTTCAATGCCTAGCGAAGTATGGCTCCAAAAACAATAAGACACAGTTGCTGCTCTGAAGATCTTACAGTCCAGACAGACAAAGAGTTGGTGATCGGAGTCAGAGTAGCAGCCGTGTTAGTCTGTATCCGCAAAAAGAAAAGGAGTACTCGTGGCACCTTGGAGACTAACCAATTTATTTGAGCATAAGCTTTCATGAGCTACAGCTCACTTCATCGGATGCACTCACGAAAGCTTATGCTCAAATAAATTTGTTAGTCTCTAAGGTGCCACTAGTACTTTTTTTTTTTTTGGTGACAGGAGTATCATTAATCCCATTTACAAGATGAAGAAATAAAAGAGATTAACGGACTTGGCCAAGGTCACATAGGAAAGGGGTGAGAGCCAAGAATTGAACAAACCAATTCAGTGCCTAAACCAGAAATTCCTGAGCCCTATGTAGAACTCCTAAGTAACCTAACACATATTGTAGTTATATAACCGACCTAATTAGTCTTGTAATGCATCCATTGAACCCATGCCTAGAGATAAATCAATTTTTTTTCCAAGTGTTTCAGATTCAAGATTGAGATTTTGGAGGTAACAAACTGGAAAGGGACACATTTTCTAGTTATAAGTTGAATGTTGCCAACATTTTGTAAGACTGTTCCATTGAGATTTTGATCCAAGATGGCAAAAGTTCCATGAAGAAATTGATCTGGTACGATATCTGCCATTCAGGATGAATAAAAAATCTTGTGAGATCAGCAGACCTCAAGAGGCTGTTTGACATCAAATCCCTTGAAATCAGCTCACCGGGTTTTGGTGCCATTGAACCTGCATCTAAATTTGAGCCCTGATCCAGGTCACACCTAAACCCTATCAAATCCAGATGCTAATATTAGTTTCTCAGCCCCATTTATGATTTAATTTGAACCAATTCACTCATAACTACCAAGAGAGTCTGCCGTGGTGAACTTTAACATCTCAGTCATAAACGGTGTAAGCACTAAGGAGTAATCAAGGGTATTCTTCTCTCTGCTGATGCTCCCCTTAGGCTGCAGTGGATTAGTTAGAAATAATTAAAAATATGAGATGCCATTAGGGATATAATTCATGTTGGGGAACACATAAATCATAGAGTGAGATCAATACACAGTATAATGAAATACATACATTATATAATTCAAAAAACACCATTCTTAAAATAATCTTGGGGTTGGGACACACAAAGAAGAAAGGCTAAGGGTTCCAAACAATCAAGCTCACCTTTGTTCTGTGGATGCTGCATTTGAGTAAACTGACTACAACCGTAACTAGCCTCAAGTTAATAAAGGCAACCCTTAAAGCTCCATGCAACCTAAGGCCTTGTCTACACTACCAAGTTTTGTCGCCAAAAACTGCCTTTTGGTGACAAAACAGCAAAAGCATACACACTACAAAGAGACTTCTGAAGGGAAAAATGCCCACTTTTGGCAACAAAAAGCTTCCACCCCTACGAGAGACTTGGGTCTTTTCCCCTCCCTTTATTGTTGACAAAGAGCCAGTGTAGCCACTGCTGATTGTTCTTCCAGCAGAACTGTCTTCCGCCAGTATCCCACAATGCCTGCCCTGATTGCTCTGCTCCGTGGTTTGATCTCTGCTGCCCTGCAGGCATGCGCCCCTCCCCTTTCAAAACTCCGGGAAGTACCTGTGTGCTGCTCTGTCTGGGGAACAAAGAGCAAATCACTGGAATGCTCCTGTTCTGCCCTGCGCTAGGAACATAGCAGCATTCAGGGGTAGGGGGACAGATTGCTGGGCTGTTTTGCCATTCCTCAGCAGGGAGAGCTCACAGAGCTACTCATGATGCTCCTCTCGGCAGCTGAGGGGGCTGTGGGAGAACTCGGAGAGAATGCCAAGATGCACAGTGATCAGCTCTTCCTTCCCACAACACTGCACTGTGGGATACATACCCACAGTGCATTGCTCACCCTGTCGATGATGTTGTCCCCAATGGGGACGTGATCTGTCGACAGAGGGAGCAAGTGTGAACACCCTTTGGCAATTTTTTTGTTTTGTTAAGTTTTGGGTGTCAACATAAGTTTTGTGAACATAACTTGGCAGTGTAGACAAGCCCTAAAATCAAATCAGACATCAAATGGCATCCCCAAAATTTCCCCTCTTCCCATGGCTATCAACGTGGAGGCCTTCAGGTCAAATGCAATCAGATCCATCCAAATGATGGAGGACAAGTTCATCGCTCACCATCTCTCCTCATCCCAACGCACGGGCCCAGCGATTAGTGCTCTTTTCTCGACTGCCATAAAGGCAACATGCAGCACAGTGTGGTTACCATGTTCTCCACACTTGCACCTCAGCAGGTTATGATGGATCATCAACATGCCTACGTCTGAGCCACTGAAATTCAACCAGTTTGGACTAGTGTGGTTGGAGCAGGGGGCTGGGAGAGCCAGGGTTCTAGTTTCATGTGTTGCTATAGGCTTAGACAAAGCACATCTCTCTGTGCCTCTGCTTCTCCATCACTAAAGCGGGGGATAACATGCCTGCTAGGTAGATGTTACATGTATGGGTGGTCACACATTTTCCATCCATTTTTTTTTTTAAGGAAAAGTTTGCATTTTGATGATATATTTTTCGATGAAAAGGGTCTACTCCTTTCCTTTTTTTGCTTCTTTTCTGTTTATTTTCATTTTTGTCAAAAAAAAAAAAAAGGAAAGTGTTGGTGTTTTCTGCAGTTTTCCGACTTTTTTTGTGTGTTTTAAGTTTTTGATGGAAAAAAAACCTGAAGTTTCTGTGGGGGGGAAATAATTCTGACCAGATATAGATATGAAATGCTCATATTAATTAACCTCTGTACAGCACTTTGAGATACTCAGTTCCCACAGTGCAATGCAAGTCCAAAGCATTTGTAATTTATGCAATAATGAAACCATTGGAGGGTGGATCGGTCGCATGATTCATCAGAATTATTATTGCCTCGTTATACAGAGCCACAGGCATGCCTGGCATTTCACAGACAGATAAAAGATACTTTGCCCCCAGGAGCAGCAAGAATGCATCATGCTGACCCCCACATATGGAGCTAGCAATTAGCACTGATGTAAGTATTGAAAAATTATCCCATTGAATGCAATTTTCACATCAGCAGAATTGTTTTATTGAGTATTTTAACCACTCAGCTGTTACACACATTTCTTCACTCAATCGCTCAATGTTACCTCTAGGACTAAGCCACAAATGTCTAGTTATCGCACAATGCGCTGTGATGTAGGGGTTTCAGCATTTGGCTCCATCTATCTTTGGTAATTATATGGCCCCCATTACTACAGTGTGAGTGCCTCAGAATCTTCCATGTATTTATCCTCACAATACCTCTTAAGTATAGAATGAAGCATTATTACACCTGTTCTACAGATGGGGAATCGAGGCACACCAGAGACTAAGTGACTTGCGCAGGGTTACACAGGAAGTACATAACACAGCAGAGACTCGAATCCAGGTCTCCTATGACCCAGACTAGTGTCCTAATCACTGGGCTTTCCTCTTTTCTTTCTAGTTTGATGTGGAGGGAGGAGCACTGACTTCTTTTGACAGAGCAACTTTCCAGCCACCTTTCTGGTTTGCAACGAAGCAACTGTTTGCAGCCAAAACTATGCTGGACTAAACATGGGCCCAGGAGGTGGCATTTGGGACTGGATTCAGGTCACATATGTATTAATATTGTTATTAAGGGAACACTTTCTGCCAAAGATTTCAAAGCTCTTCACAAAGGAGGGCCATTTTGCAGGTCACAAAGCTCAGACACAAAGAGGTTAAATGGTTTCTTCATGGCAAATCAGTATGTGGATATACTCATTCCAGGATACGTGTGCCTTATGTCACTTGGGAAGGGTCTTAAGGGAAACTGAAAAAAAAAAAAAAAAAAAAAAAGCCACTCATACTTAGGGTGGCCAGATAGCAAGTGTGAAAAATTGGGACGGTGGAGTGTCATAACTGACTATATAAGACCAAGCCCTGAATATCGGGACTGTCCCTAAAAACTTGGGACATCTGGTCATCCTACCCATACTAGAATGATAACGGGGTCACAACAGGATGGGGTGTTACATGAACATAACAACAATGCTGGTATAGTAAGTAAAACTTTTCCATGCAGACAAGCCGATAGTAAGAAATGATCTTTGACCCAAACTATTTCCATTTTCTAAACTGACAAGACAGAGGTGAAATGACTTTCCCCAAGATCATACAGCAGATTAGTGGCAGATCTGGGAACAGAACCCAGCTTCCAATCCAATGCCCCATTGACAGACCACACTGCCTCTTATCTGGACAGCGGAATCATAGCACACCTCCTCATACCATGCTGCGGTATTGCTTGAACCATGGCTCCTAAAAGGTTATTACGATCTGTTATATTGTTCGCTCTTCGGGGCAGAGACTGAATTATTCTGTTTGTGCAGTGACTCGTGCAATGGAGCCCCATACTCAGTTGATTCTTAATCATGTTTTTTGCAGTTGTGCACAAGGGTCGGGGGGGGGGGGGGGAAGCCATTTACTGAATCAACAAAAAATCACATTCTGCTGTACCCTGGAGGTGTCTCATCCAATTTCTGAATATTCCTGACCCAGTTTAGCAGCATAAAGCAGTGTTGCTGGAGGCCACAGACAGTGTGCTCGGGCCCTGAGGAAAGTGGCGTTTCGGGCAAAGTTGCTATTTTATTTGGGTCGTTAAAAAGAGGAACAAGACAGGGGTTGAATTAAAGAGGGGAGAAAAAGTTAAAACCGCGGGGAGAAGCTTGAAGAGATCATTTAGACTGTATTTTTAACCTTGATTTATGTACCAGCTTTTTATTTTATAACCAAATACTGCACTCGCTATATAAAAACACAGCTGGACCATCATAACAAGGCTATAAAGCATCTCAAAATGACCTCTTCTAAAGAGAGTATCCATCATACGGGTATCACTTCCTGAATAGATGATGCCCATATGTTTCTATATAAAGTCCAATTTCAAAGGGGAAAAATGAATTGCACTCAAGCTGTTGACTTGCAGCCAGTGCTCAGCTCAGAAGGCTTTAGTATAGCCAAGGTGTTCAACTCTTTTTCTTAGAAGGGTCACTGAGCCTTAGTTACAGAACTGCCGTGTGGTACAGAGGACAGAACACTAGATTGGGAGTCAAGAGCCCTGGGTTCTTGTGCCTGGCTCTGCTATTCATCTGCGGTGTGACCTTGGGCAAGTTTCTCCCCTGTGCCCATTTTCCTTCCCATCCTTGGCGTGTCTTGTCTATGAAATTGTAAGGTTTTGCTATGTGTTTGTACAGCACCTAGCTCAACTGGGGCTTCTAAGCAGTACCTTAAGATGAATATGAATAAATAGAGGCCACTTTTTTGTATTTTGGGGGCCCCACATTGTGGGATGCTGAGTCCGCAGCTCCTTAAGAGGTGCCAAGCAGGCATGATTTGTCGCATTTACCCCAATCAGTATTGGGTGAAATACTGCCTGTATTCATGTCATATACGTCTGCATTTCATTGGATGAGATATTCTTTTAGAGACAAAACACATGTGTATTTGCATATTGTGTACAATACTGGAGGTAGAAGTGGCCTGTTTTTGGTTTTTTGGCAGAATAAATTTGAGCAAAATGGCATAGCTCCTTGGTCCTATATGTTCTGATGTTATTTTGATTCCTCAAGCTCTCTCAGTCAAACATTCGGAGAAGAAATGTGCTTTCCTTTTTTTAGTGGTTTCCAGGTAGAGTTTTCACTTAGGAAAGTTAATCTGAATTAACTTCCACCCAGGACATATCACGTGATCCATTGCCTACAGCCAAGCCCTAAGATAGAACCACATTTGCTCCAATCCCTCAGACAGAGACAAACCCATACAAGATCTTTATCAAGCATTCTTAAAACTACAATACCCACCTGGGGAAGGGAGGAAACAGATTGACAGAGCGAGATGGGTACCCAGAAGTCACCTACTACAGGACAGGCGCAACAAGGAAAACAACAGAACACCACTGGCCACCACGTACAACCCCCAGCTAAAGCCTCTCCAGCACATCATCAACGATCTACAACCTATCCTAGAAAATGATCCCTCACTCTCACAGACCTTGGGAGACAGGCCAGTCCTCGCTTACAGACAGCCCCCCAACCTGAAGCAAATACTCACCAGCAACTACACACCGCGCCACAGAAACACTAACCCAGGAACCAATCCCTGTAACAAACCCTATTGCCTACTCTGTCCCCATAACTACTCTCATGACGCCATCAGAGGATCCAACCACATCAGCCACACCATTAGGGGCTCATTCACCTGCACATCTACCAATGTGATACATGCCATCATGTGCCAGCAATGCCCCTCTACCATGTACATTGGCCAAACCAGATAGTCTCTACGTAAAAGAATAAATGGACACAAATCAGACATCAGGAACGGCAACACACAAAAGCCAATAGGAGAACACTTCAATCTCCCTGGACATTCAATAACAGATTTAAAAGTAGCCATCTTTCAACAACAAAAATGTCAGAAACAGACTTCAAAAAGAAACTGCAGAGCTACAATTCATCTGCAGACTTAACACCATTAATTTGGGCTTCAACAGGGACTGGAAGTGGCTGGCTCACTACAAAAGCTATTTTCCCTCTCTTGGTATCGACACCTCTTCATCAATTATTGGGAGTGGACCACATCCACTCTGACTAAACTGAACTTGTCAACACTGGTCCTCCACTTGTAAGGTAACTCTCTTCTCTTCATGTGCCAATATACCTATGCCTGTGTCTGTAATTTTCACTCCATGCCTCTGAAGAGGTGGGGTTTTTTTTACCCACGAAAGCTTATGGCCAAATAAACCTGTTAGTCTTTAAGGTGCCACCGGACTCCTCGTCGTAAATCTGAATTAATCACAGGAATGAATTTCAAGTGGTTTAGTTAAACCACATTAAATGGTTGTTATGGGTGCTCTGATTCAGAAAAGAAGTGGCCTTAATTCACCTTAGTTTAAACCAAATTAAGGCCACTTTAATTCTGAACAAGAGCGTCCACAACAGCCGTTTAATTTGGTTTAACTAAACCACTTGAAATTCATTCCTGTGGTTAATTTGGTTTAATTTTCCTGAGTGTCCCTATGTAGACAAAGGCTTAGGCTGGAAGCTGTTCAGGGCAGGGACCCATCTTTTTTTCCAAGTTTATACAGCACCTAGCACAATGGGGCCCTGGTCGACGAGTAGAGCTCTTAGCTGCTACTACAGTACAAATATCAACAACAATTACATACCAGCGGGGCCAAAAGAACTGGCTAGGTCCTGTTTAATGTACACATGGTATAAATGTACACAAATAAACCCATAAACCCAGGCCACTCTCCAAAAGGAAGGGGCCAATTCCCTTACTGGTCTCAGTCAGAAGCCATCGCTTCCCACAGGTAGCTTCCTATCCCTGCCATTAATACACCTATTTGCAAAAAATCTCTCTCCCCCCATCCATCTACTTTAAGGACATTGGCAGCTGCTGAATGCTGGCTGTTCTGGCCCACAAAGGGGAGGGAGAGAGAGAGAGAGAGAGAGAGAGAGAGAGAGAGTGTGCTGTGGAGGTAATTACATGTGATCTATTTTTTTTCCCCCTGGGTTGTCTGGAGATAGTGCTGTAGCACATAATGTACTTCAAATTGCTGGAGTGAAGCCACACAGTAAATGACGCGGTCACCGAATACATTGAAAAAACAAGATGTGGCTGAAAGAGCCAAAAGAGCACACCGTGGTTATACAGAGAGCTGTGGAAAACTTGGATGTGATGCACAAGGTGGGTTTGTATGCTGCTGTTTTTATTAGGGCTGATATAGGGACCTCCCCATAATCCATGTTTCACTTGGAGTTTCAGAGGTTTCCTCGCTTTGGTTTTAAAGGTATTTCTATATTAATAGCTTTAGCTGCACTTACAGTGAGCCAGATCCTTAGCTCGTGTAAATCTGTGTAGCTCCATTGGTGTCCCCAGGAGGTGGGGAATTCATCCATAGACTTAGCTCCCACCTCTCAGGGAGGTTGATTGACTATATCAATGGACTATATCTCTTCCACCACCTTAACAAGTGTCTGCACTGCAGGGGCACAGCTCAAGTTGCATCGTTGCAGCGTTTCTCGTCTAGACAGACTGCTAGGTGCTACCATGAAACAAACAAATCAGACCACCACCACCACCACGGGAGCAGCAGTAATTCAAGACCGGAATAATGAAGCTTGCACGATCACTGGTAATGCTGTACTTGTCCAGGGGACAAACGTCTCCAGGACCGTACACCTACCGAGTCCAAGAACTCAAGAAATCATCAAGCAGAAATCATAATAGGACCTTTTTTTTTTTTTTCAAGCAACATATTTTGGGTTCTTTTTATTTCCTTTCTGGGTTTTGGACCTTCAGGGGGCATTCGGGACACATTTTCAAGCTTCCCCGCACCCCCAAATCACTAGGGTTAGAAACTTCCATAAAAAAGTAAGTTGATATTCTCACATATTCATGATTCCAGAAACTGAGTCTTTAACAGAAAACACCAAATACTATGAGATTTGGCAATATTGGGATTGTCTCTCAGAGCAAGAAATTCATTCCTAAATAGGATGACCAGATGTCCTGTTTTTAAAAAGTGACAGTCCCATTTTTGGGGACTTTTTCTTATATAGGCACCCATTATCCCCCACCGCCGTCCCATTTTCTCCACAATTGCTATCTGGCAACCCTATTCCTAAAGAAGGAAAGTTTAGTTTAAAAAAGGACCAGAAAAGAAAGCAACATAATTGACTGAGTTTACCATCACGTTCTCTGAAATAATCTCACAAATCAATTCCCTTTCGATGAACTAATGGCATGAAAACGGGAAAATTGTGCTGGGTCTTCCAGCTGGCAGGATCCAATAGGTTATCAATTGAAAGGATATTTGTATTTCTCCCAGTGCACCTATAGGAGCTACCCTGTCTCCGTTAAGCCTGCTTTTTGATTACTGAAATAGCAACAGCTCGGAAAATATTCACCTGTTTCCTATATGTAAATAGTAAAAGAAGAGCAAAATGCCCTCCTCAAGAAATGAACTCAAAATATGAAGCATAAAGAGGAAAAGATAGACAAGATGGGTGAGGTACTAACTTTTATTGGGACAACTTCTGCTGGGAGAGTTAGTCCAATAAAAGATATGACCTCACCCACTTGTTTCTCTAATATCCTGGGACCAACATGGCTACAACTACGCTTCATACAATCGGAGGAAAAGAAAGGAATTTTGGACTCAAAAGGCACAAAGACAGAAACAAAACTAAATGAAATCAATTAGAAAGGCAACCAATTATATGGGAAAATTAATCACGTCCCAGATATTTGGACTAAGAAAACTGCATTGGGAAGGTTTTCGGTACACCTGAGAAATGTAAACACTATTGCCTACCTTAATATTGTAGATAGAAAGGGACCCAGTGAAGCTGAAAGAACCTGGAGAAGAACCACCTCTTAATTCTGCACATATCTATGTAACAATTCTTGGTTAGGGACTCAGCTGGTGTCAACAGAAGCTTCATTGATTTCCCTGGAGCTACTCCCATTAGGCTGGGAGGAAATTTTCAGCCAAAACCTTTTCTCCACTAAAACAATGCAGGTTCCAACTGACTGAAAGTCTTCATGAATTTGCATCCAATTCACCAAATTGTTTTGATCGAACAAAAAAAAATCTGAAAAAGAACCCCTTCAAAACGTTTCATCTTGAAAATGTCAAAATGAAGTATTTTGATGTTTTGATACCAAATAATTTCTCATTTGGAAATTTACTTCAACTTTGTTTCTTAAAAGATTATAAAAACTCAAAAAATGAAACAAAAGGTTTTGTTTTGGGTCAAATGAAACGTTTGTTTGCCACAAAATACATTTGTTGATCTTTTTTAGTTCTCCCCCCCCAAAAAATAAAAATAAATAAATAAAAAATGCAGGTTGACCCACAAGTTTTCCCCAACCCCCTGCAATTTTTTCTGTTCAGCCAGGAAACTGAAAAACTCCCCCAGTTATTCATACAGCTCCGTACACCAGTGGATGATCTGGATTCCTGGATCTGGATCTATTTCCGCATAAACAGGCACTTCACAGACAATGGCTTTGTGTAATTGATGGTGGCCAGCAAGAAAAAAAATCCAAGACTTTTTGTTCAAAACCACAAGACCTTATCCCTTAGCTAGGGATGAGTCTCTCCATTAACTTCACTAGTATTAGATCCTGGAGAGAAACCAATCCTTGTTTAACAATCATCATAAGAAATGGCAGGCATTGGGGTGGAAGGATTTTAAATGATTCAGAACAAGACCTTGGCCATGTTCTTTCAAGTCATTAGGAAGTTTCTGAAGCATTCCACAAAGTTTCATTAGATCCCGATGTCCTGAAATTTCATGTGTGAAATTTAAAATGATTCATGCTTGGACAACGCAAATTTTAGGAGCCATGCAGAGGACACCTCTGTGAGCAGCAGCCCAGGGAAAAAAAGTCTCCTGAAGAACTCTAATACACTGACTGTGTTACTGGAGCAAGGGAATGGAAAGTGATCTAGAAGATAGAGCAGTGGGACTAAGAATAGGTGCCCAATTTAGGAGCCCTTAACTCCATAGTTAGCCACCTAGATAAAAGAGGACCGATTTTTCAGAGACACTCAATACCTGCAGCCCCCATTGACTTCAGTGAAACTTAGCACCTCTGGAAAAATCACAGAAAACAAGCGCACACCCTTGAAATATCTGCAGTTTTGGCTAGTTCTTATTGTCCCCAAACAAGTTCTCCCATCATCAGTAACAGGAATTGTATTAGAAAATTCTAAAGCACTGTACTGACACCTAAATCTGGTCAGAACTTTTTTTCAAAGAAACATTGTTTGTTGGAAAACAGATTTGCTGAGTTTCTGTTTCAGTGAAATTTTGGGCAGGAAGGTTTCTTGGGACGGAATTACTAGTTCAAACGAGAGAGCACGCTCCACCACAGAATAAGCAATAGCCGGATGGTTAGAGAAATAACGAGCTCTATCTGATTTGCAACAGGGTCCTGACCTGGGTCTCCTAGATTTTGAGTGATGGCCCTAACTACTGGGTGTTCTGGGGTGGCGTTCTCTCAGCCTCATTGTTTCATGGAAAATTCTTGCTTTCAGTTTTTAAGGTCAGGCTTAACAAAGCCCTGGCTGGGATGATTTATTTGGGGATTGGTCCTGCTTTCAGCAGGGGGTTGGACGAGATGACCTCCTGAGGTCCCTTCCAACCCTGATATTCTATGGTTCTGATATGGAATGACCGGAAAAAAAAAATTCAAACCCACAAACATTTTCACAAAGCAGAATTCTTGTTTACTGACAGCCTTGGACACTGCTGTGTTCCGACAGGTTTCAGAGTAGCAGCCGTGTTAGTCTGTATCTGCAAAAAGAAAAGGAGGACTTGTGGCACCTTAGAGACTAACAAATTTATTGGAGAATAAGCTTTTGTGAGCTACAGCTCACTTCATCGGATGCATTCCATGGAAAATACAGTGGGGAGATTTATATACATAGACAACATGAAACAATGGGGTGTTTCCATACACACTGTAACAAGAGTGATCAGGTAAGGTGAGCTATTACCAGCAGGAGAGCCGGGGGGGTGGGGAGGACCTTTTGTAGCGATAATCAAGGTGGGCCATTTCCAGCAGTTGACAAGAACATCTGAGGAACAGCAGCGGGGGTGGGGGGGAAGGGTAAATAAATATGGGGAAATAGTTTTACTTTGTGTAATGACCCATCCACTCCTAGTCTCAATTCAAGCTTAAGTTAATTTTATCCAGTTTGCAAATTAATTCCAATTCAGCAGTCTCTTGTTGGAGTCTGGTTTTGAAGTTTTTTTGTTGAAGAATTGCCACTTTTAGGTCTGTAATCGAGTGACCAAAGAGATTGAAGTGTTCTCTGACTGGTTTTTGAATGTTATAATTCTTGACTTCTGATTTGTGTCCATTTATCATTTTACACAGAGACTGTCCAGTTTGGCCAATGTACATGGCAGAGGGGCATTGCTGGCATGTGATGGCATATATCACATTGGTAGATGTGCAGGTAAACGAGCCTCTGATAGTGTGGCTGATGTTATTAGGCCCTAGGATGGTGTCCCCTGAATAGATATGTGGACACAGTTGGCAACGGGCTTTGTTGCAAGGATAGGTTCCTGGGTTAGTAGTTCTGTTGTGTGGCGTGTGGTTGCTGGTGAGTATTTGCTTCAGGTTGGGGGGCCGTCTGTAAGCAAGGACTGGCCTGTCTCCCAAGATCTGTGAGAGTGATGGGTCATCCTCAGGATAGATTGTAGATCCTTGATGATGCGTTGGAGAGGTTTTAGTTGGGGGCTGAAGGTGACGGCTAGTGGCGTTCTGTCATTTTCTTTGTTGGGCCTGTCCTGTAGTAGGTGACTTCTGGGTACTCCGTCCATCTGTTTCTTCACTTCAGCAGGTGGGTATTGTAGTTGTAAGAACGTCTTACCTGATCATTCTTGTTACAGTGTGTATGGTAACACCCATTGTTTCATGTTCTCTGTGTATATAAATCTCCCCACTGTATTTTCCACTGAATGCATCCGATGAAGTCAGCTGTAGCTCACGAAAGCTTCTGCTCAAATAAATTTGTTAGTCTCTAAGGTGCCACAAGTCCTCCTTTCCTTTTTGCTGTATTCCATTATTCCACAGCAGTACAGTGGCTACCTTTAGGGAAGAGATGGTCATTTGGTTTCCTTCAGTTCATCCTCTGCCTGTCCCCTGAGATGGAGCCAATTTCAGGCCAATAGGGAGGTGGTTTCTATAATGTCAACCAATGCTCACCGGGAGCCGGGCTGAAATCTACCCAACTGAGATTGCTGATATCAGATAGTTACAACTTCCCATCACTACTGACTTGCAGTAGATTTTAACTAGCAACTAAGGATGTGAAGTGTTCATATGACCAGTCACCAGTCCCTCGACCCAAGGACAACAGTCCCCATAAGAACTACATTTTGTTTAAGGCTACCAAGATGGGACTTTTCATACTGCCTAGTATAATGCAGGCATTTAGGAGTTGACACATCCCACTAATGACAAAAGATAAATAAAACTCACATCGGGCCTGATTCTAAAACTCTTACCCCTATCAATCTGTGCAGGGATTGCAGGAACATGCTGAAAACCCCGAAAGAACTGAAGAGAAAAGCATCTTTAAAGTGCTTCTGATACGCCCAGCAGTTATGTATTTAGGTGAATTGGCTTAATAAGGTCTGATGTGAAGCATGAAGCAAATTACTGCAGATGGTGTCACTGTCAAAAACCTGGCTGAGAAACAATTCTATGCATGATCAGATGAATGCTGGAATTATCATACCAGCCATGACTTTCCCCAATACATTGTATCAAATAATCATCACCTGAAAGATTTGCAACATTCAGGAGTAGTTTAATAGTTTAATATTGCACAGCTGCATTGACATCATAGTTTCAAACAGATATCATAAGTAGTGAAGTGTCATCTCGCAGTCAACCTGGCAACCGTCTTCTTTTGCCGTGTTCTCCAGGTAGAACATATTCTAATGCCAGGTAGCTCACGAAAGCTTATGCTCAAATAAATTTGTTAGTCTCTAAGGTGCCACAAGTACTCCTTTTCTTTTTACACATTCTAAATGTCCACAATGAACATGTCAAGCACACTTGTTGTCTCAACATTGTCAGTTTGAATTACTTTCCAACTGATTTCTATTCCTATTTCTCGTCCTCTGACATCACAAATCAGAGATTTCCAGAATTGGCTAAAGGATATAGCCACATAACTCCCATTCATTTCAGTGGGAGTCATGTGACTAAATCCCCTAGACAAGCTTTGGAAGTCTCAACCTTCAGTTCCCCCTCCCCCTGAGCACCATCTAAATTTAGCTCAAGATTTTGCAGCTATGAGACAACATGCTAGTTTCCTTTGGAAAATCCTCAAACTTAACATGCTGCAAAAAGGTTTTATGTAGCCTCATATAAGATCGTTGCTGCAAGAGAGAAGTAAAAGATTTATTCATAGTTCTGATAATGCTATCACATTCTGATCTTCACATAGTAGATAAGCTACTCTTGTTGTGACTGAATAATGGAGGATAATGCATATTCATTCTCTGATAAGGAGCAAAATGCAGGCTTTGAACAGAGTACAGTATGCCAACTCCAGATGTTAAGGAGGAAAATATGCAGCACCGGTTACACAAGAGGCCAACAAATCTTTCAGTGCTGATAAAGAGTTAGAGGTGTTTACTAAACCCAAGATCCCTATCATATGCACAACAGTCTGTGTAGATAGCATGCACAGGGAAGGGGCGGGGGGGGGGGGGGGTAAGCAGAACATTGCTTTTCCCTTAGTAGATTTCTCTGTCCTCCCAAACAGCTGCCACTCAGAACAGATGCATCATCATAAACGCCAAGTCTTGCAGCTCTCCTAAGAGGATTCAAACTCTACCAAAGTGTTCTCCGTATAAAAATTCCATAATGGAGCCCTGAACTACTTTGGATGAACAAAGCCTAATCTTTTATAGATGTGGTGGTGCATGGCTATAGATGTGAGACCCATATACAACAGCTCCTTCTCAGTGCTGTCTTTCATCTTATTAGAGATGACTGCAGATATTTAGGCCTCTTAACTATGCATAATATTTCATATTATTTCTCATTAAATGCCGGGGAGGGGGGTTCCTCTCTATCCAAGGAGAGATGCCAGTAAGACCTGGTGTGGCAATGCTTTGAGACGACGACTGGAGTGAGTCGTCTTGCGTCTTCTGTTAAAAGATCGATCAAGAAACATCTCCCCCAATGGACGTTAGAGTATAACATGCTGATAAGAACCAGTGGGCCACATCTGCAGTTGTGGTCAACTGGAGCAAGGCCTATTTACCCCAGCTGAGGATCTGGCCCAGTAAATGGTTCTGTAATGCAGGGATGCACCTAATCGCTTCACTTTTATAGCAGTAATGAAGCAGCTGCCAATCTCTCATTTAAAAGGAGAAAAGGTATTTAAATTTTTAACTGGATAAACGCTGTGCTTATTTCACAGCCTGTAGAAGGTGCACAATCACCAACAGTGCTGTCTAGCGGTGAGGCAGAGTTTCTCCCCATTGAAGGCACAGTCTGGCCCTTCAGTGTTCCCGCGCCAAGGTTTTCCAGTCCCCCTCTTTAGCACAGAGACTTTATTGGGGGCCGGGTCCTTAAACAGTCAAGGACTTTTCCAGCTGGTCTCTCACCTAGGTGAAGTCTCTGAGCATGGTAAAGGCCTCTCAGAGTGGGTAGGGGAGCCCAGGCCAGCTCCGTCCCCCGGGCTACGGTCCAGGGTTAAGTGGTGGGCAGCTACACCCAACACCTTGGGGTGCTAAGCTGCTGCCCCGCCAGACCACTTCCTACCCCAGCGTAAATCACTCCAATCATGTCTCTGATATGCACTCTCAGTCACCTGCTTCTCCTGTGTGGGTTTGCACAGGTCTACGCTGTCAGGTCCCCAGCAATGAGCTCCTGGGCAGTACTTTCCCATCAGAGCTCAGCACAGCTGTCTATTCCCTTCCGCGCCCCGACTCCCTCGGAGCTTCTCTGCTCCCCCTTTTAAAGCCTTGTCTTCAGCTCATGCAGGGGCTTTGCAGGTGTGGCTGGACTGGGAAGCCTGGGCCCAAAGTTGCTCCTTAGCCCCTTGCTCTCCAGCGTGGGGTTTGTATTTCCCATCGCGCAGCCCTAGACATCGAGACCGGGATCTTCAAGGATTTAGGTGCCGAACCCACATGAAAAGCCAGTGGGAGTTAGGCGTATAGTTCCCATGTGTGCCTTCGAACACCTCTCAGCGAGCGAAGAATAAGCAGAGCCAGTGCAGAGGCTGAACAAGCTTCCCTCACATGGCCTCAAGACAAGTCTGAGCCCGAAGCAGGAGGCCAGACTCGAGGGTTCTTTCTGGCTTAGACTGGGTTAACGACCTGTAGGAGTGAGAGGGTATACTCCAGCCTCCTTCAGTTCAGCCCCCGGCTTTTCGGCAGAGATGGTGGGGAGGGTTCATGATGTGGACACCTGCCTATTGGGAAATGAGTTTGGTATCACTGTCTATTCCGTAAAGAGTGTTCCCATATACGCATTATGCTTGTTCACAAGCCTTTACAGCACTGGACCCTTAGGGCTCCATCTCCCCAAAGACAGCACGACCTGGATAAAGGCCTGAGACAAAGTACATTGAAGTGGAAGTCTTTCTATTGACTTTAGTGGGCTTTGCATCAGGGCCTAACTGACACCAAATGACTTCAATATAGCCCCTCATGAGAAGCCACACAGCAGCTTGCCGCTGTGGAGAGGGACCCCTAAAGTTGAGTTCCTTGCACCATGGAATTGCCCCAATTCCATCATCAGGAGCCCCCTGCAGTGGTGGAATACAGAGCAGGAATTGCCCATTAGAGACTTGGTGCTGCTCATTTGAGGCCAGAGCATGAATTTTCCATCCCCATAAGCAAACAGTTACTCACACAAGCCGTCCCAACGAACTACTTAGATGCCAACGTGCTCACCAACACAGACAGATAAAAACACCTCTTCAGTGGGAGGCATAGTAGAATAATCCACTCAAGTCAATGAGACTACTAACGTGAGTAGAGGCTAGAGGATATTGCCCTTTGATGAAAATTAAGCTACACTTGTCAAAACAAATAATCAAAATATATTTTATAATGCAATATCCTTGTTTTTTATTTTTCATCATGTTTATCCACTTAACTTGCTAATTTGCAATATTCAGCCAACTGCAATGGGTCTTTGACTGTTATTACAAGATACGTTTAATCACATTAGCAGAGAGATGTTCACAGTGTAACATTTCTTTTGCAATTACCCCCAACTCCCATCCTTGTGCTATGAACTAATGCCTCATAGCAGGCAGATATGCTACATTAAGTCTCACTGAATATGAAATTTAAACCATGAAATTTTGCCATATGTCTTACAAGGCGTTCTAGCAAATCATGAGCCCTAATTAAAGGGCCCGATAGGATTTAATAGAAAGTAATCACTCACCTGTAGGAGTTTTGAACATTCCTATTGGATTTAATAGAGAATTCTATAGTGCAAGTTTAAAAAACTATAGAAAAATTCTCAGTCTCTATTTCATTTTATGAGCTACATTGTCCCTCGGTGTAAATCAGCTTAGCTGCATTGAAATCAGTGGAATTATGCTGATTTACATCAGCTGAGAATCTGACCCTAATGTCAAAAAAGAGCAGTTTTTATAGAACCCAGATAGATATCTGCAGAAGCCTAGTAGAATCCATAGGACTTTGGGATTTTGGGTTATTTAAGAGCTTGTTCCTATTCCTATGGAGGTCAGCATCCAAGATCTCATTAACGAAACATCAAATCATATGAAAATACTCTTTCAAATTTCAGTGATCCAAGTGTGGAATAGATCCAACGATTATTACGTAAAGTGGAAATTTTACATCTCATGAAAAATGCCAAATGTTTTCTGTAGATAAAGTTCTCTGACCTTATGGAGCATTAACCACCTTTACATCCCTGTACGTCACATGATCATCTTGAGTGCAAACATTCCCACCAGTTACTAGAGACAAAAGTGAGGGAACAGTTTCCATATCCGTACACCTACTGGAAAATATCAGCGATTTCACCTCTGTACAGCAGTGCAATGTGGTGTACTCAGCTTGTGTCAGGCTGGGCTGCTGCAAGGGGTTCTTCTCCCTGGTGCCTCTGGCTGGCCATCTGCCTCTTGCACGGCTCCAGCCAAGTCACATAAAATCCAAACCTCTTCCAAAGCTACAGGTCCAAATGAAAGTCCTAACAAATCCAAAGTAAAAATGATTCTTCAGCCCCCCTTGGGCCAAACTAAGAACAACTACTTCTCCAGCAGGACTTCCCACATTGCCTGCCTCCCCTCGGGATTCTGGCAGTTTACTTCTGGGATGATTGTACGGTAACTAGAAGATTCCGTATCCCACTAACATCTCCAGTGATGGACACAGACTGGACATGCAGCTGGATTATCTTAAGGACCTAGCTAGAATCATAGAATATCAGGGTTGGAAGGGAACTCAGGAGGTCATCTAGTCCAACCCCCTGCTCAAAGCAGGACTGATCCCGACTAAATCTGATGCTCGATCTGCACAGAAGCTACGTCCCTTTGGAATCTTCCATGATGACAATGATTAAATGTGCCAAATAAGGACAGACTTCAGCACGCAGTCAACTTTAAGCCTCAGTTGAAGTGCTGGGTTAAATCAGGGCCTGACAGCACAAACACTGACCCCAAGCCTTTTCTTCTTATTCCATCTCTCGCCTAACTTCACTCATTTTTTTTCTTTTTACCGAACAATGCTCCAATTCACTCCCACACCATAAATCTCACTGAATGCTTCTAACACTCATTGGTTCACCTTTCCACTGCCCCATTGACAGAGAACGCACATTACAACATGTAATTAAGTATATGGCAAGATTATCGGGCAAGAGAAAAATTTCATAACTCCCCAGTGTGGAATCCCTCAGAAGCAATAATATTAAAATAAATAGGACAATGCTTCTTATAATATTCATTCATTTCATGATAATCTAAGAAAAATAATTATTTGTTTAAGATTAGCACAAAATCTATAGGAATTTAAGGTTTATCTATCTTTCACTGAACATCTAGGACAGAACTTCAATTATTTAAGTGAAATTAACAGCTCAATAATCACCATGTTATTTTAGCATAACAGAAATATTTAGAGAGTTAAATAAACTGATGCGTTAATGAGTCTCTGTAACCAGTCCAGAGGCTGGCATTCCCAGCAAGGTAAAATATGGTAGATTAGTGCTAATTTAAGTTGAATCTGGGGCTGCTCTTGACCTTTTTGCTTGTAGCACCCTTTGTGACGCTATAGCTTAGGACTGTCCCCATTGCACATTCTTTTAAATAAAACATTATTATTTAACCTTTCTATCTCGCACATCCCAAATCAAAACCAAGGAAGAGAGGCTGCCTCTTCTAAAGAATGGTTCTGATGTGCACCAAGATCTCTGAATGTGACTAGTGATTTGGGTTCACGGCTAGAGACACCCTAAAGAGGCTTGATTTTCAGAGTGTGTTCAGCAAAAAGGCATTTAAAAAAAGTTTTGTGTACTGAAAAATTTCAACCAGCTCTATTTTTCATACTAACATTTCTCTGTTTCTTTTTTTTAAACAAAGAGGAAGGGGGGGGGGGAAGTCCCTTCAAAATATTCTACTTGAATTTTACCACAATCACCCCCAAATATAATGACGATCTTTCATTTGAGGATCTCAATGCACTTTACAATTATAAAAATGAGCTAATCGCACAGGACCTTTATGAGGTATTAGGGCAGGCATCCCTAGATGGTGCTGTTAACCATAGTCTTGCAAGTTCTTTTCTCTTGGTATGTGAGCTAGTTTTGAGGATGAAGAAATGCTTCATTGTGTTTAGTTTTGCTGTGCAGCTGTCCTTTGAGGGAAGTTGTGACACACAGTGGAGAGTTTACTCTCTGCATGTAGACACAATTCCTGGGAACCAGGCACTGCCATGGGATGAGATTCCTATCCATATGCTGTTGTGTCTGCCCCCGTTCCAGGACTGGCACATGTGTGTAAAGAAAGCAAGTTACACTTCTGTGTCTTCACAGCACAGTTAGCCCAAGTTATAATACAAGTGTTACCCCTAACTTGACTCCCATCCACACACACACAAACTCTAGCTTGAGTTAAGTGGTGCTTTAAACTCCAGCTAGCTCTCCTGTCAGGGGGCGGTGAGCTGACGCCAGAGGTGATTGCAAAGACACTTTGAGTTGTAACAACTCATCAGCAGCTAATCCAATCACTCTGCCAATCCAACCAGTCTGTGCTGCGAATCAAGTCACTCTGCATCTCCAGTGTTGTTCTGGAGTATGGTCACACTCACTCAGACTAACTTGGATCAAGTGCAGTTAACTTGACTGTGCTCACTCAAACTAACTGTGCTGGAAGGACTCTGGAATGCATCACTGATTTCCTCCCTCGCTGGGAAGCTGACCTGCGAGCCCCCAGGATCCCACTCATGCTTGGCCGAGGGGTGATGCTGTTGTCAGCAGTGTTGAAAGAAAGGGCAACACAGTATTTTACAGATGGGGAAATGAGGGATCAAACAACTCGCCCCAAGTTACACAGCCAATTCAGTTGCAGCTGGGGGTGGGGGGAGAATTCCTGATCTCCTGATTTCAGTTGGGAATAGAAAATAGCTCTCCTCACTCCCTTCAGTGCTTTTCTCAGGAGATCATCTGCTATCAGACATGAGTGTTTCTCTAATAGGCTTCCCCGGTTTCAGTTGTCATATTGCAGGGGGCACAAGGTTCACTTATGCCTATATGCCATCACCTTCTTGTTACCGACTGTCATAAATATAAAGGGAAGGCTAACCACCTTTAAATCCCCCCTGGCCAGAGGAAAAACCCTTTCACCTGTAAAGGGTTAAGAAGCTAAGATAACCTCGCTGGCACCTGACCAAAATTACCAATGAGAAGACAAGATGCTTTCAAAGCTAGGGGGATGGGGGGAAACAAAGGGTGCTCTCTGTCTGTGTGTTGCTTTTGCCGGGACCAGAGCAGGAATGCAGGTCAGAACTCCCGTAAAGAGTTAATAAGCGATCTAGTTAGATATGCGTTTGATTCTGTTTTGTTTAAATGGCTGATAAAATAAGTTGTGCTGAATGGAATGTATATTCCTGTTTTTGTGTCTTTTTGTAACTTAAGGTTTTGCCTAGAGGGATTCTCTATGTTTTGAATCGGATTACCCTGTAAGGTATTTACCATCCTGATTTTACAGAGGTGATTCTTTTACTTTTTCTTCTATTAAAATTCTTCTTTTAAGAACCTGATTGCTTTTTCCTTGTTCTTAAGATCCAAGGGTTTGGGTCTGTTTTCACCTGTGCAAATTGGTGAGGATTTTTATCAAGCCTTCCCCAGGAAAAGGGGTGTAGGGCTTGGGGGGATTTTTGGGGGAAAGACGTTACCAAACGGGCTCTTTCCCTGTTATTTTTGTTAGACACTTGGTGGTGGCAGCAATAAGGTCCAGGGACAAAAGGTAAAATAGTTGGTACCTTGGGGAAGCTTTAACGTAAGCTGGTAAAAATAAAGCTTTGGGGGTTTTTCATGCAGGTGCCCACAACTGTACCCTAGAGTTCAGAGTGGGGAAGGGACCTTGACACCGACCCACCTATTTATATGCCTCTTGTATATTTTATTCCATTAGGCACTCAAAGAAATGAATTAGAATCACAGCACATCTACAGCTCGTTCTGAAAGAGATTGTTAGCACTTGACTCACCTCCTTACACGTCAATTGAGCACTCTTCGTTGGATTTAAATTGAATCGAGACGAACCTGCTTAAGACTGAATTGTATCTTTCCCCCCACATGTTTTGCAGGAGTGAAAATCACGTTATTACAACCTGAGAACATTTGTGAATTTAGAACATAACAGGCTGATTCACCTGCCCAGTTCTCCCACTTTCTGTATGACTCAGTTCCTCTGTAACTATACACAAGGACCAAGTGCAAACCTAGAATTTTAAGTGGCGGTGTTTCTGAGCAAAGAAACAACAAAAACACCCAGATTCTTATTGATGGTGCTCATCTCACATTTGAGCATGCAAAGAGCCATTGCATCCTGCTAACCTTACTAATCCTCACTTGGGCAAACACAACCTGGAGGTTTAGAATTTCACCTGTCTTGAAGTGGGTTTCCTGCCCCTTAGAAGAAGTGCATTTGAGCATGAGTTCCCATATAAGATAAGCAGAACTTCTAAAGGGAGGAAGAATGATCCTGTGGCAAAGGCACCCACTAGGGGCTCATGAGACTGGGTTCATTTCCCAGCTCTGCCTCAGATCTCCCATAGCACATTGTGCAAATCACTTAATGCATGACTTGGTTCACCACCAGTAAAATGGGGATAATACACCTTCCTCTGTGGGTCTTGTCTATTTAGAGAGCAAAGCTCTTTAGGGAAGAGACAGGCTCTTATCACAAGTATGTACAGTACCTAACACAATGGGGCCCTGATCTCAGTGGGGGCTATTGTAATCCTACTAGTTGTCGTGACTTCAGAATGGTAGTCGCTTTGACTTCAATAGGGCTACTTCTGTAAGTTGGGCTCCACATCTTATCTTTAATTGGGTGGTAGTGACCTGACTTTTTGAGGTGCTGGGCACCTGAAACTTTTGTTGACCTAGTGAAAATCAGAGAGTAGGGCCAAGATTTTCCAAAGCAATCACTGAGTTGTGGCTGCACTAATTTGGGGGTGATCAAAGCAAATCGAAGTGTTTAACATGCATAGAATCCAGGGCACAAAAAAAAAAAAAGATGGCATTAATGGGATTGAAGCATGTGCTTAAATTTTTTCCTGGATCAGGGCCTAATCAGCAGAACAGGGCCGATGACGCTGATGAGTACTTCTCATTCTACCCAGTTCATTACAACAGGAATAGCTGTCCCAGGAAAATACACAAGTATTTTTTCCCCTTTCTGCTGTTCATGAACTCTGGGAACACTAGGACCCTCCAGTGCATCTGATCTCTTTCCAGTTCCTCTTCCATATGTTTCTTAAAGCACATTTGAGCAGATGTACAGAAAGCTGCTGACGGAGTGATATTTAGTATCTCGTGGAAGAAATGGGGCTTTATAACCTGTGCTGGTCTCAGGATTACTCTCACCCACATTTCATGAAGTGTGTCAGATATCCTTTGTAACATACTGCATTGTTTTATTAAGACTATTCTCTCTGAACTGAGGGCTTTTAGCGATGAAATAGAGTCTTAAATAAATTTAACAGTGAAGCACATAGGAGAAAAAACACACAAATATACCACTTCTAAGGCTACAAGCTAGCTAACAATAGCTCAGAGATGGAAGGCTTCTAAAGATGATAATCCGTTCCCCCATCTCTCAGCGTATATCATTTTACTAATTAGCTGCATTAAGAGCTACGTCTGTCGCGTTTCACTCATTTACACAGACATAAGAAGACACATTTATAAGTCATTAGGGTGAAATAAAATCTTTGCTGTGTTTAATTAATTTAAATATTCATGGAAACAGTACTGGGGAAGAGTGTTGTTCTTAATCAGAACAGACACTGCTGTTTTATAATGCAAATTGCCTTTTCTTATGTGGACAACACCAGGTGCCTACAATAAAAAGGAGCAGAACGTTAATTACAAGGATGGGGAAAGTTACCTCAAAATGACTGCAACTGTACTGTAGCTACTGACTGAAGAATGAACTGAGCTGAGACCAACACATGCCTAGTACATATGTTGAGACTAATACATACATAACCTCCAGGAAAGTTACTGTAATTAACTGAATCTGAATATGGAGGAAAACATTTATGAGCTACCATTATTGTTGATAAACATATTATGGTAGCGCACCTAGGGACCAACCAAGAACGTGGCCCCATTGTGCTAGGTTGGGGTGGGCAAACTACGGCCCGGGGGACACATCAGGCCCTCCGGACGTTTTAATCCTGCCCTCGAGCTCCAGCTGGGGAGCGGGGTCAGGGGTTTGCCCACTCCATGCAGCTCCCGGAAGCAGTGGCATGTCCCACCTCTGGCTCCTATGCGTAGGGGCAGCCATGGGGCTTCACACCCCAAGGGGTTCCACACGCAAAAACCGTGGCCAACGAGAGCTGCAGGGCGGTGCCTGCGGACAGGGCAGTGCACAGAGCTGCCTGGCCACGCCTCCACATAGGAGCCGGAGGGAGGATATGCTGCTGCTTCTGGGAGCTGCTTTAGGTAAGCGCAGCCTGGAGCCTGCACTCCTGACCCCCTCCCGTGCCCCAACCCCCTGATCCCCCTCCTGCCCTCCGAGCCCCTCAGTCCCAGCCTAAAGCACTCTTCTGCACCCCCTACCCCTCATCCCCAGTCCCACCCCAGAGCCTGCACCCCCAGCTGGAGCCCTCACCCCCTCCCACACCCCAACCCCCAATTTTGTGAGCATTCATGGCCCACCATACAGTTTCCATACCCAGATGTGGCTCTTGGGCCAAGAAGTTTGCCCAGCCCTGTTGGGTGCTATACAAAACACTTAGAAGTAGACAGTCCTTCCTCCAAATAGTTTACAATCTTAATAGAAAAGATAAACATCGGACAAGGTGGGGGAGAACACACAAGTAGAGCAATTGGATTCCTCTAGGATAATGCAGATTATGAAATTCAGACAGGGAATGACTGAGAAAACTTATGAATTTAGAACATAATCGACTGATTAACCTGCTCACCTCCCCAACTTCATGTATGACTTTCCACTCGAGGCAGAACGATATTCACATCACTGTTCACGTTCCCCACCGTGCCCAGAAAAAAATAGCCAACACTTGGAGAGTAAAAGATGGTCACCTACATCTAGAAAAGGTTAAAAGCTAACACACGTTAGCTAACCATGACCTAACCTCCACCTCTTTTCCTAATCTAGACGTATCCACTATCCCCTACTAATGGAGGAGCTGGGAGTTTGTTTTTTGATTCATCAATATTCTATTTAGAGTTTTATACTGCTGCCCATGGCCGTAGTATCTGAGTACACTCCAAGTAAAATATTCCCTTTGTATTTATTGTTCTCTCTCTCTCTCTCTCTCTGCTCTCCTTTGAGCTCAAGGTAGGCCACATATCATTTTCGGAAAATGTATTCATAAACCACGCACCACCCGTTCAGGTGTCTTTACGCGCAACCAAGAACCTTTCTTCTGAGCAAGTTTCTGTGTCTCACTAAGGAGAGGGGTATTTTTAAACAGTATCAAAGGAGTTCTTCAGGCTGGGTAGAGAGTGTGCTCACGAAAATATGACCCTCTGCATCCCCCAGATCATTTGGTTAACATCTCAGCCAGCAGACACTGCACTAAAAAGGGGGGGACTACAAGCAGACTAAAGAAATACAGTGACCACACACTCCCCCTGGTTGGTCATGAGAGATAACAGGGCAACCCACTGCAAGTCATGCTTACTGTAGATCAGTGGTTCTCAACCTTTTCCAGACCAACACCTCCCTTTTGCACTCCCTTGCATCCAGCTGGGACCACATTTCCATTTAGCAATACAGGACAGGGAAGGTGGACATGACCTCTTGACAACTGTTTGTGACACCGAGGTAGAAAACTCCTGCTCTAAGCTCTTGCCCTGCACTGCTGAAGTAAATGGGAGTTGAACCGGTGATGTCAACATAGGAAGGATCAGGATGGGAGACAGTACGTTAATTCATTTTGGGGGAGGTTTAGGAAGCAGATTCAAGTATCAAAAGACAGAAAACAGGCCCCTGAATTTCACCCAGACATGCACACTGTCCTTGCCCCCTCCCCAGATGCCCATCAATGTGTCATGAAGAGTGGAATAAATCTCACCCTGTCACAAACGCTCGTTCTGCATTTGTTCAAAGCATAATAAAGTTTAATAGTCACGATTCAAACTAAACAGCCACAATTCAGCCTCAGAGCCAACTCCCCTTAGAATTCTGACAAGCAACAAATGAACTTAATATACATATGCAGGGAAAACTCATCTTTGCCTGTGGACTGGAAAAACTGCTGACTCCCAGCACAAAGAATTTAATAGAGTGACTGGTTGGAAATTTATTCTTGCTGAGACCTAATGCTTCAGCGATCTGGTTGTTAGTCAAATCAATGTTTGCTGAAGGCTCACGTGTCAAGAGTCAGAGTGGCCTTGTGCATAGGCCAATGGGCTGGGACACTGGTTTCTACTTCCAGTTCTGTCCCTTGCCCATTGCGTGACCTTGGACAAGTCACTTGACCTCTGTTTCTGCTCCCATCTTTTTTTATTGAGATGGTGAATTCTTGAGGGCAGGCGTTCTCTCTTAACAAAAGTAGAGGAAGGATTATCCTGTGGTTAGAGCACTCGCTTGGAGTTCTGGAGACCACGGCGCAATCACCTGCTCGCTCAGACTGTGTGTGGCCTAGGCCAACTTACTTAACCTCTGCTCCCCACCTACAAAATGGGATGATTGTAATTCCCTACCTCACAAGGCTATTGTGAGGATAAATATTGAAAATTGAGGTACTCAGATGCTATGGTAATTGGAGGGGGAAGGGTCATATAAGCACCTGCAACAGATATAGATTAGATAGGTACAAACTTGGCGGATGTCCTAGATGCAGCTGCACGAAAAATAACAACATTCTATGCTTTAATCACAAATTAGCTGTTATGGTTTTTGCTAGACCTGCCTAGAACCCAGAATTAGTGAGGTCTGAGAAAATGAGAAATAAAGGTATTTAAAAGAAGAGTGTTTAATTCCCCCCTCCCCGCCCCTTCTTTTAAACCTCTGAAAATGCTGAATTTTGTTTTGGGATTGGAAAGAAGAAGGTCCTGGTGCTGTAAAGATGAGGGGTAAAATTTTCAAAAGCCCCTCAGTGACTGAGGTTCTTATGTCACTTTTAAAGATGGGACTTTGTCACTTTTGAAAAATCTTTCCCCAGATCCCGAGTTGAATGCCCCGCTCCAATCATTTCAGAAATGATTCTGATTTCTGTAAGTGCATCTGTTATTTCTAAATATTTACCCAAGAAGCTTGGATAAATTATTTCCAGGCTTTGGGTGGTTCATGAATTGTTCACTGTGACTACTGGCCAAGATTTTCAGAAGTAACTTTGGATGCCTCAGTATTGGAGTTTCCAAATTTGACGCCCCTTTAGGAGGCCTGATTTCCAGAAAGTGAAGAGCACCTGCCCTCTTCAAATCTGTCTCCTTAAAAGCTCATCAAGTTAGGCACTGCGTATCACAAACCACTTTGAAAAATATGGACTATTCTCAGTTCACGGTGGTGTTTGGCCACATGGTGTTGTTTACATTCCCTGACTAGATGGCAGATTTTTAAGCCAGAAAATTAAGTACTTTTGCAGCAAATTCAATGAAATATTTGGGGTTCACAATTATTATTTTTAATACAGGTGATCATTTGAAGGCTCATGAACAATTCACAGATTTTGAAGGCTAGAAAGGGACCATTATGAACAGCTGAATTGAATACCTCTATAACACAGGACAGAGAATTTCATCCAGTCAAACCCATGTTTGGCTTAGCGAGAACATGACTTTTAAAAAGACATCCAAATGTCAAAGACTTCCAGTGATGGAGAATCCACCATGTCCCTGATTCTTCCAATGGTTAATTCCCCTCACTGTTTTGTTATCCACCTGCAATTTGTTACACTGTCACCGGCTAGATGCAGTCTTTTCCTATGACAAGCAGCACATCTAATTCAAAATAATTTATTTAACTGTCTGTTAATTTGTTATTCAAGTAACTCTGATCCAAAGTGGTTCACCTGCCATTTGATGGGATCGCAACAGAATCTATCCAGTAGTTGCTTAACAGGAAGTGTTTATAGCCCGACTGGACGGACACGAAGTCCTGGTTTTCAGAGCTGCTGAGGACCTTCCATTTGCCATGATTTCAATAACAGCTGCAAATGGCATCTATGAAAACTCAGGCCCGAGGTGTATTGTTAGTCCTGAGCAGCTGTGAAATGTACAGGTCAAGCCTTTAAAAATAATGTAGCAGAAAAATTGGCATAATAGCAAGCTAAGCTCGGGAAAAAAATGCTGCTCAAAAGTGAAGAGCCCTTTTAAATTTTCAGCTTACTATTCACAGAGGTTCTGTCTTCTATCAAGGTGTCAGAAGCTGCTTCTGAGCGCGCTGCAAGGAGGGTTCCATGGAACGGCAGGAGCAGTTGCAAGACGAGCAAGACACATCAGCTTGATACAAATCAAACGTTCTCCCCCCCCACACTTTTTTTTTTATTTTACATCTCCAGCCTGATGCTATGAACAGAGGAGGGAACAGATGCAGCAACTCTTTTGGCTCAACAGACCTTCGCTGCAGCTGAAATCTGTCCCGGCCTCCGCAAACAGCAGGGATGCGGATGTAAAGGAAAACAAAAATCTTTTAAGCCAACGTTTTAAGAAGCGATTCCCGATTGTGGGTGCCAAGTCTGAGACACCGTACAGGAGTCTGATTTTTTCAGAAGGAGAAGAGAATGCTTCGTGCTTTCGGAAAATCTGGCTCATTTAAGGGGCCTCCAGCTGGGCACCAAAAATTGAAATGCCCAAAATCGCTCATCACATTTGAAAACCATTGCCCCTGTTTTCAGTTCTTCCTATAGAAGTGCTCAGTGCCATTAAAATGGCTCTTTTAGCAAACATGCTCGCACTCACACACACACAGGGGTATGTCTACCCTGGAGACAGAGGTGCAACAGCAAGCTTGGATAGACATACCCCCTGCTCGCTTTGACCAAGCTAGCATACTAAAAATAGCAGTGCAGCTGCAGCAGTAATGGAAAGGGGCAGCTGCCCCATGTGCATCTCTCCGGTTTCAGATGGGCTTGTACGCTGAGTGGCTAGCACATCATGCTACTTGTGCAGCTTGGCTGTGCTGCCATTTTTAGTGTGTTAGCTCAATTAGAGCTAGCGTGGGTATGTCTCCCTGAACTGGAAATGACACCTCCAGCTCCAGTGTTGACGTACCCACAGTCTGAGGGACCAACTCGGTGCTGTTCCTTAGGGGTAGAGCAAAAGGAGCTTTAAAATATCATGACACCCTTCGGATTCTGGACCACATTGGAGTGGAGACCAACATTGCCCCGCAGTGTAAACTGGTGCAGCCCTAGAAAACATCCCTAACCCACGACCCTCCTCTACCTCTCTTGGAAGGCACATCTAAATCCCTCTCTTCCTTCTGGGTCTTCTCCTATCATGACAGAGGACTATGCACTGGCTCCAAAGCTTTGAAGGTTGACTCACTGCTCAGCCCACACAGGCTGCTGCTGATTTCCTGATAAGGCATGTCCATCACTACATAGGTTACGTTATTGGGAGCGAGATGGAAACAGGCCCGACCTGTGAGATTGGGCTTAGCTGCATTGGCTCAAGATAGTTAGACCTGAGTTAGAATTTTAAGGTGGACTATCCCCAAGTTAGAGGATATTTGGAGACAGGCTTCTGGTTCCAGCCCCATCCACGCAATGGGGTAAATGTTACATCCCACCTATTTCAATTCCTTGCTTTGTTTTATCAGCATGGAGTTCTGTATAATGCCATCTAGCAGAGTGGTTCTCAAAGCCGGTCCGCTGCTTGTTCAGGGAAAGCTCCTGGCAGGCCGGGCCTGTTTGTTTACCTGCCGCCTCCGCAGGTTCGGCCGAAGCGGCGCGGGCCAAGGGACGTGCTAGCCGCCCTTCCCACAGCCCCCTTGGCCTGGAGCGGAGAACCGCGGCCACTGGGAGCCGCCATCGGCCAAACCTGCGGACGCGGCAGGTAAACAAACAGGCCCGGCCCGCCAGGGGTTTTGCCTGAACAAGCGGCAGACCAGCTTTGAGAACAACTGGCTAGCATACTCCAATGGCTCAAAAATTCACTGAACTCTGAAAACAACAGCTGATTATTATTATTATTTTGGCTTAACCTTTTCCAACACCGTGGTGCTCAATATCAATATCAAGTAGCAGCCCCATGTTGGCTTACAGGGGGCCAGAATCTCAGCTGGTATCAATTGATCCTGCTCCTCCGAAATCAGTGGAGCTAAACTCTTTTACACCAGCTGAAGATCTAACTCATTTCTGTATCTTATGGTCCTTACTATCTAATTCTCCGAGTCGCCTGGCTACCTCCCCATAGTAACACACAAAAGAGTATGGAAAGCATCCCTTCAATTACTTGTTTCCATATTGCCTTTTCATCTGTGAAAAGGAATGTCCTGGGTACCGCGATTCATCTAGCTCGCTGCGGGCAATTTCTAAAAACACTATCTTGGAGGCAGGCATTTTACCTAATCTGCAGAGATTTATGCCGTCACAGAAGTGATATTTAGCTCGCAGGCTAAGACGTAAGTGTGTGAAATGCAGCTACAGATGGGTCCCCGATGAAGCAGAGCCAATGTGTATTCCACGGCACAGAAGGTGAGCGAGATTTGGGGAAGACCAGGAAAGAGGGTAAACCTTCTGGCTGCTGTGTAACCCAGCACCGGGACCTGGAGCTGGATAGAACACCACACTGGTGGAGGCATTAGGGCCATGGATCCACCAGAGTGGAACTTCAGAAGCAGCACACACTAGACTGTTAACTGTTCATAGAAGATTAGGGTTGGAAGAGACCTCAGGAGGTCATCTAGTCCAACCCCTGCTCAAAGCAGGACCAGTCCCCAACTAAATCATCCCAGCCAGGGCTTTGTTAAGCCGAGCCTTAAAAATCTCTGAGGATGGAGATTCCACCATCGCATGTTCTTGGCATTGATTACACCCAGTATTCCCAGTCCCATGCATTAAAAAAAAAAAGGCGGCGGCATGGAGTCAGGTCCCCAAAATCATGAGATTTTTCTGAGAACTAATAAGATTTGGGGAGGTTCTTATTTGCCCCTCAGTTTTGAACCTTTAAAGAAGACTCATTTCACGTTTCCAAGGTTTTCTCCACAGCCACCAGGGCACAAAACTTGATTCCACTAATAAATGGACACCAGCAGCTGTATCTTTCAGAAACCAGCAAAACCATTAAAAAACAACAACAAAAAAAACCCCACCACCAAATATTGTGCGACTCTTGATAAAACCTTGAGAGTTGGCAACAAAGAGATGCAGCTGAATGCGTTTGCGAAGTGTTTAAGCACAACGAGGCCTCGATTTTATACCTGTAAACATGGGGAACAATAATTCTTCCCGACCTCACACGGGCGCTGCGCTGAGGGCAGGATCAGCACCCAGCACAGAATAGCACCCAATCCTATGCAGTGCTCAATAACCTCAATGACAGCTCAGAGCACTCTGCATCTAACAGGATTGGGCCCCAGGTAGATACATTAATGCAGTGTTTTGGGAGCTTTATTAGAGACACGGCTGCAAAAATGTTTCATTTCAATTATTTGTCAGGTGCACGGAGAATCCTTGACAGGGGCTAAAAAAAAAATAAAAAGCTGGAATAAGGAAAAACAAATGGATACGAAAAAGAGCCCAATTCCCTTCCCCTTTATTCGGTGGGAGTTTTGCCATTGCTTCTGATCGGAGCATGCTCTTGAGAGAGTGTTCATTCCCAATGCAACATCAGGAGAAGGATTTTCACTGAAACATGAAACCGAAACGATGGGTTATTGAGTATAAAAGGAGTTTTCATTGTAGCTGAGTAGCTCTGCAATGCACACATTTATCATGTTAGCCTTGGTGACTCTATGGAATTTATTGTACAAATTCAGATTTTACAGCATCCAGTTGATCAGAATTGGAATCGTTTCTGCAATCTAACCCGATCAGATATATTGGGAGGAGAGGGAGAAAGAGAGAAGAATACATACAATGAACCACTTCAGTTTTTAAATCAGGGACAGCTCTAGGTTTTTTGCCACCCCAAGCTCCGAGAGCGCAACTGCCCAAGCTTATGGTCAAGTGAACCAAACGTGTAGCAAGCTTTAGGAATAATTTGTAATAAGAATGTTAAGTTGTGTAACCTTTATTAAGAGTGCAAAGTTTAGTCACATACCGTTTAGCATAATAGCCTGTATATCAGTGCAGGCGTTCTCACCATATTAGGAGAGAAAGTTTGAATACTGCAGTACATGCTTTGAAATTTGCAACATGTACCAAACAGAAGGGGATATGCAGAATTGTCCTGTGTGAAAAAAGGGAAGTTATAGATTGCCTGTAGACAACCTATAAAGTGACAGAAATTTGAGTTATTAGTTGGACCACACAGACGTTGGATCAGATGGCCACTGACTGCAAACTTGATTCCCTGAGGATCGGGTATTGTATCTCTCTCCTTATGTACTACTGTTAAATAACAGAGGCAACTTTATTAATAAGGCAATCAAGCCTGACTACTCTGGTCTGACTGTTTTATTCATACCAGCTGGGACCAGGTCACTAATCATACACACCTGGTAAGAGGATCTATCTGACTCAAAGGAGCTATATAAATGCAAGGTCATCACTGTCGATATTAGTTGCATTCAGGATTGTTTTCTCATGGTTACTACCCCTGCCATTATGCGGGTGCCTGACATCATGACCCTCGCATTTCTTTTGAAGACCCAGTCGTTACCGCAGCTATGACAACCTTGCAACATTGACAGCCTCATCAAAAATTCTAAAGGTCAGGCTCTCACTTGCTTTAAAGAATCCAGCAGCAGGAAATAAAACCCAAACTAAATTGCAATGGGCTGCACAAACGGAAACACAAAAATGAATGCACGGCAGATGGTTCCAACTTGAACCCTCCAAAGCAAGACGACTGAAAGTCAAGGTCAACAAGCCTCATAATGGCCTCAGGACAGCTCATCAATCCTGCCTTCCTTAATTGAGGTCTTTTTTGAGAGAGAGAGAGAGAGAGAGAGAGAGAATGTTCTTGTGACTAAAGCTCTGAATGGAGACTTGGGAGATCTGGATTCAATTCCCACCTCTGCTGCAGAATTTGTGGGTCATCTTGAACAAGAGACTTTAGTCTCTGTTCCCTACCTGTAAAATAGGGATAACAATACTTTCTTGCTCCTATCCTGTGTATGTCTGTTAGAAAGTGATCGACTGTAAGCTCTTTGAGGCTATGGGTATATACAGCACCGAGCATAATGGTCCTTAACGTTAGTTGGGGGTCTAGGCTCTACTGTAATACAAATCATTATGTGATTTTTCACAGCATATATAAAATTGTAACGTCACAAATAAGAATGCAAGATTATGGCCAACTTACGTGAGGGCATACAAAGTGAGGAGGGAAAATTAATCAATATCCTCATGAGTTGGACATGTTCTGAATCATAATACCCATTTTACAGATGGATAACCTGAGGCATAGAGGGATCATATGACTTTAAGGCTGCACAGTGGGGAAGTGGAGAAGCCCAGGAATCAGTGCTCATCACTAGACAATACTCCCACCACAGGAGGATTAAGCATCAAAGAAATTTTACAACCAACCAGAGCTCGTCAAGGGTACAATGCTTAGCAGCTGCTTGTTACTACAGCAGCTCAAAAAAAAATCCAGTTGAGAGGATTCCAACGGTCTCAGGAAAAGGACACCGACTGTAACAGGAATGGCAAGATGAACCTTTTGAGACTGCACAAAATCAGACAGCCCTTGGGAACCGAAAGCCCGCTGTTTAGGGCTGGCCAGAAAACTCTTCTGTTTCACTAAAAATGTCAAGGTGTCAAAAGTTGCATTTGTTCTGATGTGGAACGAAAAAGTAAGATACTGGGGGGGGGGGGCAACAACAAAAAAATAAAAACCACAACACCACACACACGAGAGACCAAACAATCTGAGAATAGCCTATAGCCCAGTAATTATGGCACTTACCTGGGAGAAGGGACAGGTTCAAGCCCATACTCTGCCTGATATGCGCAAGGACTTGTAATTGGGTCTCTCACATCCCAGGGGGGTGACTCTGTGGCTTGGTGTTCAACTCTCTCTCTCTCATGGAGCCACTCCACAACGTATCAATATTTAAATTCAGTGGTCCAAAGAGAGAGAGGAGGGTGAGGGGGAGACGGATTGTCTCATTTTGACCAGAAATTCCATCCGGGCCCTGAGAAACCTTCCCGAGAAAATCACGCTGAAACTGACATGGCATATTGACTTAGGTAGGATGAATTTTTCAATGGGGAACCAGTTCTCAATTTTTTGAACGACTCTACAGCTGCTAATTGTGCACGTTGGGGAGAACTAACACTGCCCTCCACGCACTGGATACTACATCCAGCCTTTCATGCATCAAAAAGCTTCCAGCTCATTGTGCGCCTCAAGGTAAAAAATAAAAAATAAAAAAAGAACCTGATAAAGGAATCCTGAAAACTCACTGCAGCATCTCCACCCTTGCTCTGCCACAGGCGAACACAAAGTCAGCCGCGCTCAGGGGCACATGCTACCTGCTACTGACGACAAGGGGCTGATAATGGGGCAAGCCTTAGCTACTGTACCGCAGTCGTTATCTCTCTTGCCCTGTGCCCCTTCGAGGCTGCTGAGGTCAGCCAGATTCTTCTTGTTGTGGAGCTCTAAGGCTCATCTGGCAAGGATCTCGCTCAGTTCAAGGAGCGTGGCCATAGAACTCAATCCATGGGTGTAGCCTGCAGTCTCTCTCTGAAGCCGTGCCTTCAAGGATCTGGGTCAGCCTTTGACTGTTGTGACCTCTGCGGTTCCGTCTGTAGTGGCGTCTTCAAGAATCAGCATCAGGCCTTTCTATCTGGGTCAGTCAGCCTTTTCCATCCCCTCTTCTTTCTTGGGTTTCTTCGCTTTGCCCATTTGATTGTGCATCTTCTTGTCTGGGCTGTGCCATTTATTGTGGCATTAACCTCTGCTCAGTGCACAGATGTGCAGGGCAGGCCAGGGCGTAAAGGAAGAAGCGACAGAAAACTGCAAAAGAGATTAGTGTTCATTGAAGCAGCAAAGGGTGGCAAGGGCGGTAGGGAAGGAGATTAGATACAGGGGATTAGATTCACTCCATGGGCTGCACCAGCTTCTGTTTGTCCAGGTGCTGGAGGACAGGATCCCAGATTAAGAAAGTCCATCGAGGCTGGGGTTGGCGCACAATTCCTGCTCCCTCCCCTCTTCCAGGGACCCACAAACAGCCAAAGCAGTCACTGAAGCAGGTAGTGCTAGCAGGAGAAGGGCCATGGCCAGGGAGATTCCCTTGGTATCTTCTGCCTACCAAGTCCCCATTGGAAAACCGCCCTCTTCCCCCTGTCCCCCAGAGAGCACTTCATGGGAGGGGCAGCCTGCCCTTGCCCAGGGTCAATTCCCAAATCCTACAGCAGGCCACATGGATACCAGTGCTGTGCTGAGCTTTGCACGTTCTGGTGGAAACTCAGGCAGTTCTGGCGAGGTAGCTGGCGCACATCTGCTAAGAAATTACCAAAGTTCAATCTGGGGACGGTGGCAACCGCTAAGGCGACAAACTCGCTTTTATTTTTAAACTCATCATTGAAATCCTCAGTGTTTCCGCCCCTTAGGTGACCTGTGGAATGTGACTGGGGGCAGCAAAGCGTATGAAGATGGAAGGAGAATCAGGGGAGTGGCCCCAAACCTTCTCCTCTTGGGGGAAAGCAGCAAAGCACTGCAAAGTTACCGCAGCCTTGCACAGCTCTAACTGACCAGATTCCATCAGCCATATTAGTAGGAAAGCTAATCTTGCTTCAGGTCCTTCATTTCCTCTTAGCATGACTACCTTACAAGGGGGCTATTTAAGTCAGCTGCAGCACATGGATAAAGCTACACAAATCGTGCACGTATCCTGAGGACAAGTACCTCCACTCCTTCAACTCCCCAAACTCGGTTTGCTATTATTTATTTATTTGTATTGTGGTTGTGTGTAGGAGCCCAGGCATGGTCCAAGACCCCGTGGTGCTAGGTGCTGTACAACCACAGGATAAAGAGACAATCCTTGCCCCAAAGTGCTTACAATCTAAATTCTTTAAGTTCATTACCACCTGAACTAAAGTAGAACTTCTCTAGGGAATGGTAGCTCTGGCAGCTAACCGTTAAAGGCAATATTCACTCCCTCACACTTACCAAACTGATAATATTACAATGCCTCTTTTCTTCACATGCATCTAGTGTTTGTGAAATCTGCACAGCTCGCAGCCCTGGAAACTGAAGATGTTTCTACCAGTATGTCTAATCTTTAATATGCAGGACATCTTTAGGGTCTCAGGGAGTTCAGCCTCCAGTAAACCATTCCCTCCCTGGCTTGTTGAGACTTACAACAGCAGGGCCTACTCCGGTGGCAATTTCTGTGGTGTGGACACACCAAGCCTATATTTTCACTAGGGTCTATTAATTTTGGCTCTACTCCTCTGGAGACCCACGGGGCCTGGTTTTTAGAGGCACTAAGCATCTGGCACTCCTAATGAAGTCAATTACCACTGTGAGTCGGCAGCATCTATGGAAATCAGGCCGTGAGCTTGTCAGAATTGGAGCCACTTTGGAAAGTGGAAGCCAGACTGCATAGGGAGAATCACACCATAAAAATAAAAAAGACTCAGTATTGAGATGAATTCATTTCCCTCTCAAAGAGAAATAGGTTAGTCAGAGCCTGTCCATGTTGAGACTATTTTACTGTTCTTGAAAGGATTCCTGTGCAAGTTTTCACAGAAGGGAAGTGGAGGTTGCTTTAGATTTTCATGGCATTGCAGCCTCTTTCTTCAATGTTAATGTTCCCAGGCTGTTGCTTCTTGCTAGGTTTTAGTAAGACTCCGAATTAGGAGGATCAAAAGTCTCCATTCTGGAAGCGCCAAGGAACCTAGGTTGACACAATGGGGATTACTGCCTGAAGCGTGGATCTCTAGCATGAAAAGTTACCTGCAACTCTCAAGCAGACATTGACATGATACTTATCTCAGATGCAAAAGAGATGGAGGAAGATTTCAAAGCAGTCATTAGATGTAAAAACAGGATGGGAGAGGAGAATGGTTGAAAAATAAACTATTTTTGGCATCGCTCAAAACAGACCTTGCTATAAATATCAGACTGCAGGGATTCTCCACTAAAACTAGTCATAAGTTTGCGGATCTCTGGAATTCTGAAAACAACGGATTTTTCAGTTCAGGATCCAAATCTAAAAGGGTCTAAAAGTTTCCTTCTGGGTTAAACTCAAGGTTTTGTCTGAGGGTTTAAAAAAATGCTTCTCCAATAAAAACATAAGTAACATTGAATGAAGTGAATGTAAAAATCAGAAACAGTCTTTTGGAATTAAAAAAAATAATAATCAGAAACATTTGGTTTGATACACATTGAAACAAAATACTTTGGTTTTTCCTGGGTTTTCTTAGTACTTTTTTTTGGCCAAAATAATTTGGCAAATTTGACATGAGAGTTTTGGTTGACCTGAATATGCATTTTTCAGTTTAAAAAAAAAAAAAGTTTTGTTTGAAAATTTTTTCCCTGCTGTCCTTCTCCTCCTTTCGTAACAACAAGGAGATTCGATCCTGAAGCTGGGAAGGTGGGCGCAGAGGACTCGGCTGTAAAGGGAAGTTATAGCTAATCCATCTGTTACATCTGCCGCTGCTGCTGCCCGGGCTGTAACGGACACGCACAGTAAGGGGGAAAAGGGCCCTCTCTTCTCTGGCACGGACTAGAAGTGCAACCATCTGCACCGTGAGCTGTGCCATGCTTCTATTTTTAAACTTCTCCTTGCATTGCAAGAGCTCAATTTAAAGGTCATCAAGATATGGTCAGATCAACAAGCCCGTGTCTGCCTTACCTCTGCCTAAGCACTGAACCTTGCTGTGCACACAGCAATAACGGGTGAATCTCAAGACTCCCAGGGTCTCGGTAAAGGAAAAGCACCCAAAAGAATTCAGATACTTATTGGAATATCCCCCATCTAAAACTGGGTGCCCAAGGTTACCCTTTGCCATGAAACTTCCTGTATTAATAGGGAGAGAGAGACAGGTGGATTGAACATTGCTTCAGAGGATCCTTCATACATCTCGTTATTATTCAGACAGCACCCATAACCATGGATGTTAACTCCGTAAGCAAACAAAACATAACAGTAACCCACTCCCGTCAGTCAAAGGGAAATCCCCAGTTCACTTCAGAGCTCGCAGAAATGAGCTTCCAATAGGAATTACTGTGTTAAACCAGTGTCAACAACTGCCAAAAAAAGGATGGGGAAGCAGGTGTGAGAGGCTCAGGGTTCAAACTGTGAAAGGTCCAGAAGCCACAGAATTGGATTCACCAATGGACTAGTGTAACCCAGCTGGAAGGCTGGACTTCAGGGTGATTGTAGAGACATAACATCTTAGTGGTGGATCAAAGCACCATCCAAGGCGTAGAAGGCAAACGATACACATACACACGGAGAAATGCACACTTACGTACTCGTGGGCACACACTCCTATTGGGTCAGATTTCCAGCTCCAGCTGAGCCATGTTCAGAACAAAGCCAGATGGGGGTGGCTTAACATCACGTATACTCTCTCCCAGTCCCAGGGATGTCAGGCACAGGCTGGGGTAAAACAGGGTAGCCTTTTACAACAGCTGCCAATAGCTCCTAGGGTCCCACTGATACAGCCAGGGATAAGCCAGACCTATAGATGCCCTGGCCACATGCTTATTCTGTCAACCATGTCCGAGATGCTTTTTTACCCATCGAGCCTTTTACGCACACACACCTGAGTGTATATATATATACACGTGCGTGCGTGAACAAAAAGCCCTACAGGTAGCATTTTCAAGAGCCTCTAAATCCCATTGACAATTAGTGGGGTTTAGTCTCCTAAATCACATCGGTGCCTTTTGAAAATTCTATCCTAGATCTATAGTACATTATAAAGTGTGCGTTTACATGTATATGTAAAATACAATTTCAGCTGTAGACACACAATTGCCAAGAGACTTCATTAAAAATGGTAACCTTTAAATAAAACAGTTGCCAAATCTAAAACAGCAAATATGTACAAATTTCATGTACAAAACTAATAAGTAATGAAGTGAAGATTATTTAGGGCAGCTGAAACCCACGTTGCTCTGCCAGTCCAACCATTAAATTCACAGGCATATTTTTACCAGCAGGAAACTTGTAGACATTATAGAAAAGGCTTTAAATAAGCAGATTTTGTTTGACATCGTAACTGTATTCTCTTCATAAAGGTCACCCAGTCTGGCTTCCTCTCTCACTTTTGTGCTTTTGTCCCCGGGATGCAAAGAGGACAAGGCGAGTTCAGAGCTTGTGGGGAATCTGATTTGTCCACTGGGTGGGAGCGAGAACAAACAGGACTTGCTGTTTGTATGACAGGTGCACAAAAAGGAGGAGAAACAACATCACAGCAGACTGAGGAGCTGCAGGGTTGAAAAAGAAAGAACCCGTGTTCTGAAAGGCAGCGGACGAAGTGGAAGGCTCAGAGCAAGTCAGATACTCTAAGAGCTTCCAGTGACCACAGTGAAGACATTGTAGATTTTACTTACCCTTTTAAAAGTACAGATGTTCTTATAGGACTGACACTACTGATACACGAAACAAGCTGCAACTTAAAATGGCAGCGTAGTCTAGCGGCTAGGGCACCAGACGAGAGATCAGGAAATGTAGGTACTACTCCCAGCTCTGCCACTGACTAGCTATGTGCCCTTCGGCAAGTCACTTCACCTCTGCTAGGGTGACCAGACAGCAAGTGTGAAAAATCAGGATGGCGGCGGGGAGTAATAGGCACCCGTATAAGACAAAACCCCAGATATCTGGACTGTCCCCATAACATCATGATAGCTGGTCACCCTAACCTCTCCTTATTTTCATTTTGCACTCTCAAAATTCAGTAAGCTATACCACTGTGCTACTTGCTATTCCAGCATCTATCCATCCATTCCCCCACCCTCTCTCTCACTTTCCCCCGACAAACCCACACCCCTCCACTTTCCCTTCTGAACCAGAGCAACCTCCTCCACGAAAGTTTTGTGGAAATAAGGTTTCCACAAAAAGTTTTGTTTTCAATCAACTGGCACTTTCCAAGGGAAATTCCCAATGCTAATCTTGAGCCTGTTTGCCTGAGGATCTGGAGCCACTTCTGGAAGGAAAGAGTCGAGTGTGTTCAGAGCCAGATTATGGTCAAAGTCTGTCTCTAGATATTGTCCCATGCTGCCAAGTGTTAGTATAGTCCTTAGGCTTTTGTAATGTCCATTGAAGTCAAAATACATTTCAGGTGAACAAGAACCACAGGAGCAACTGTAAACATTTATAAAAAAAACAATCACCGTCGCTAACTTAACACAGTTTTACCTGTTTCTTTGGCTTTACCTATAAAGCCGATTTATGTATGGGATATTCCAAGTCTCCTGTTCAAAATAAATTTGACTCTGCAACTGCGAGCTGTAAAATGCTGCCTGCCCTGTAGGGTGAATTCTGCTGAATAACATTTATTTATAAGCATTTTTATTGTTCTCATCACGGTAAATTTCCCTGACACCTTCACCGAGCTCCTAGGAAAACAGGAGCAAGTGAAGTGGAGTTAAGACTGCAGGAGTGCACAGGAAATATTTTCAATAATAATTGTCCTCAAGGAAGTGGAACCACGACCAGCAATGTACAAATAAAACAAAAGGCAGTTCCGAGAAAGGCAGCTGGATCCTGCATGTGCAACATGCTTCCCGATAGCATTGACCACCTGGTACCTGAATGTAAAACCAAGAGCCAGGTTGAGGGTCCTAAAAGGTGAAAGACACCCCTTTGCAGAGGGCTAAGACATAGCTTACATACAATTTTTAAGTACAAGCGGTATGGGCCTTGTGTAAGCTCTCTGCACACGGATAAATTTCAGCCTAAGTATAAACCACATGACAATACACCTTTTATCCATCAAATTAAAACTCATCTTTGGTACATACGAAGAGGCTGACGTCAATTGGGTTCTATGCCAGCGACAAAAGTGGCCCTTTGAGTTAAATGTAGATGATGTTAACGTATACCTATTGTCCACACTATGCATTAATAGGACGCTTCTCTGTACTGAGCGAAGCATGTCTGTGGGTGGAGACAGCTAGAGGACAGAAGTGAACTTGGCAAAGTTATTGATATTGTTCAAGTGAGTGCGATACATTCCATGAGCACATATTGGTTCTCCAAACACACAGCATGAAGCAGTCAAGAGTGCATTAGCTAAAGGATGAAGATAGATGTTCTGCCAAAAGTTAAAAAAAAAAGTAAAGGTTTAAAAGAAGAGGGGAAAATAGAAGCATTGCGTCTCTCAGGACAATGGATATTAGATCAATTTGGAAGATGCCTTGGCTTCTACAGATAACAATGGTGATCGTTATCTATGAACAGCTTTCAAAAGCCATTTTAGAGATGGACTCTATCTCAGCAGCCCATTACAACACTTGAAATCTTCAAGGACCCTTTCTCTGATTGATCCCAAATGCTGACCCCTAGACTAGGTAGTTCCCTGAAACTGGAGAGGAGCATGGGATGGACCAGGGGTGCCGGAACAGAGAGGGCCAGGGGGCCATGGCCCCGTCACATATACCTGTCTTAAAGGCGAGAGACAGGAGGAAGGAGCAGAGAGGAGCGAGTGGGAGACGGGGCCTCAGGGGAAGAGGTGGAGTAAGGGGCGAGGCCTTAGGGGGAAAAGGCAGGGCGGGTCTGGGCACCAGTAGCCCCATCTCCCTTTCTAGGGTGCTTCCGGCGCTCCTGGTTTGGACGTTACTTTGAATGTAACATTACCATTGCCATACCACCGACCCCCAGGCTTTTACAATTGTACACCCATGGCTTCAACCTAAGCCTATATCTCCATTATCAGATGACCAGGGTGTGTAGAAAAACTAGCCCCACAACAGTCATTTGATCACAAAAGACTGACGTACCCAGGAAGAGAAAGCAAGAGTGAGACACTGCCATTATACACGAGCACAAAAGCAACATATCCTATGGGATCATAATAATATGATCAAGTAAGTTGTCTTTCATCGTTGTGGCACTTTCTTGGCACCATCTTGCACTTCCAATGTAGAAAGACTTAAACCAAAACCCATTTTTGACTGTTCTTCCATCAGTTATTTGAACTCTGTGGAGGGAAATTTGATCCTGAATCCAGGCCCTCATGTGAATTTTGTAGCTGGCCGCTTTCTGTATCGTCAAGTCAAATGATAATGCCAGATCCCAGTGCCCTCGAAGTTTGGGAGAACTCAACTACAAGACCAATTTTTATTTCCATCATGGGATGTTCCAGACATCTCGCCCTCTGATGTGGCAGTTGGAATTTGTAATACATTCTTAACACTGCATCACCTGGCATTTTTATTCCCTCCATTTTATCCTTTTATCTCTATGGTTACAGCTGTTCACAAGCTGTACAACACAGGAAATGGTCTCTTTTAAACTCATTATACTCAGGTTTTTATGATGTGAACAGTTTATGGTCGTGTCAACTTGGAAGACTGTGTTGGCATATGCAGGAGATATATACACTAGTAAAAAGCGGAGAAGAGTTTTCATAAATATGTGCAATGGAATGAGGGGGAAGCATAATTTAGTGGCTAGGGCACAACAATGAAGATCATGATAACTGAGGTCTATTCTCAGTTTCTTCCACTGACTCCCTGTATGACCTTGGGTAAGTCACTTAACCTGTCTGTGCCCTATTTCATGAGCATGATACTGGCTTCGGAGAAGTTTTGAAAAACTAAATTGATGAACGTTCGTAAAGCTGTTCCGGGATCCTTTGAAGAGAGATGCTGGCATGTTTTCAGAACATACTATTAGTATAAGCTATTTAAATACCTCATGGTCAAACACAACTGTTACTTCCTCATTTATGTAATACCGTATATAGCAAAGGTTCAGACCAAGCATTATAAGAAAACTGATCACATTCACATCAGTGAACAGTCATTGACACAAGCCCCATTTCTGACAGTTCTTCAATCAGTTTTCTTAACAAACAAAGAAAGATTTCCAACTAATGCTTTATGCACCTTCTGGAGAACCAATAACCCTTTCTCTTACTTCCACTGAGAAACAAAAATTGGCTTTTAGCTGGAGCCATTTCAGAGAGTTGGCTTTCAGTGAGCACTGTCTTTTCCTATTAGCAAATATAGCACTGTTGTTAGGTCCTAGACTGACAGCTGTAGAGACACAGGGAGAGAGGTAAATCCTCTATGTAGTCTTACAACAGGAAAGCTCCCTCACTGTACCAGAGACCTATTCTGGGACAACTGTGTGGCACGTTCAATTCTTGGATTTCCTTCTCTGAACAATAACAAGGTGGCTAATTTGTGACACCTCCAATGGGTGATTTAGTTCCTCATGTGGGACACCATCAGATGGGAAAGAAGTTCAGGGTGAAAATCATCCCTGAACAGAGAGCCAAGCACCCCTGAAACCCAGAGAGATTTTAAGTGGGATTTCAGCGGTGCACAGGCCTTGTGTTGCACCTCCACACAGGGATGAATTTGACTTTTGTGGCCAGATTCTAATCCCCTTAACCATGCTGAAATACTACCTCACTCCTCAGAGTCCCCTTGATTTAGGCTTTTAAAAATTCCAACTTCTGTTGACTTTCCAATTTTCACTGGTAATTGGGCACGTAACACCCATTGGTCCCAATTCAGCAAAGGACTTCAGCACATGAGTAGCCCCATCAACGCTCCTATGGAGTGGTAGCATGTCCTAATAGATTGGTCTTTGGATGTGGACTCCAGAGACATGGGTTCAAGTCCTGGCTCTGCCATTGAGCAAGTCACTTCATCTCCCTGTGCCTCATTTTCCCCCATCTGTAAATGGAGAAACTGACACTGCGCTCATTATGAAGCATTTTGAGATCTACTGAGGAAGAACACCATACAAGAGCAAGGTATTTATCAGTATTATGATTACTACTCACATGTTTCAAGTTAGCCAAGTGCCTAAAGTACCTCAGAAATGGAGCCTGAAGTGATGAAAGCAGGGATACCTAGAGAAGCACTGCCAGATTATATGAGCATGAAAAAGACATTTAATAACCTCTCTACGCTCCCACTTGACCCATGCATAAAATAAGGACATTCTGATGTAACTCAAAGGGAGCAGTAAGGCTAAACTTTATTTTGTCAATTACTTGACGTTTCCGAGATGAAACACCGTTCTATACGTGCAAAAGGAATCTGAAGATTTGTCAACCTGTGGAACTCCTTGCCAGAGAATGTTGTGAAGGCCAAGACCGTAACAGGGTTCAAAAAAGAATTAGATAAATTCATGGAGGATAGGCCCATCAATGGCTTTTAGCCAGGATGGGCAGGGATGGTGTCCCTAGCCTCTGTTTGCCAGAAGCTGGGATTGGGCAATAGGGGATGGATCACTTGATCGTTACCTGTTCTGTTCACTCTCTCTGGGGCACCTGGCACTGGCTACTGTCGGAAGACAGGATACTGAGCTAGATGGACCCTTGGTCTGACCCAGTAGGGCCATTCTTATGTTTTCCTGGATGATAGGTCAGGCGGGTCATCCAGTTTCACCAGCTTCTTTACCTCCTGTGATTGACAGCCTTTGGTCACACAAACTGGGAGTCAACCTGCCATCCCGCTTTTGCCATCTTAAAATGGTTGGTGTTTAAGTGTCACGAATTAACTTGTTTAGGCAAGTTACATATATTGGGACAACAATGCCAACCAGTGGAGGAACAAGTTACTGAAAATATGTCACTGGAAATGCAAGGTCAGTGCAAATTAACATACAACGTCTGGAAGCCCAAGCAGAGAAGATTAATGAGCTACTTAGTAAAGTGCGAATCTTTCAAAGGTTGTTATTTAATGGACAATTACAGTCTCCTGAAGACTATTGGGAACAGCGGAAAGGAAACTCTTTCGACAGATTTTGCAACAAATGGCGAGAATAAAGAATTGCCTATGCATGGAAGATCGGGTGGGGCAGCCAGTGCACTTTCAAATTCACATCAAGGGATGAGGGGTGGGGCTGAAGAATTTGGAGTGTGGGAGGGGGCTGCGGGTTGAGGCAGGGGTTGGGATGTGGGAGGGGGTGCGGGATTTGGGCTGGGGCCAGGGATGAGGGGTTCAGGGTGTGGGAGGGGACTCTGGGCTGGGGGGTTGGGGTGTGGGGGGAGTGAGGGCTCCATCTGGGGGTGCAGGCTCTGGGGTGGGGCTGGGGATGAGGGAGAGGGCTCCAGGTTTGTGTGTTGGGGGGGAGCTCAGGGCTGGGGCTCGGGCTTACCTCAGGTGGCTCCCAGTCAGCAGCACAGCGGTCCAGGTCCAGCTCCTGGGGGCGGGCGGGGGGAGGAGGCAGCTCCACATGCTGTTCTAGCCCGCAGGCACCGCCCCTCCCCCCCGCCTCCCATTGGCCGTGGTTCCCGGGGCACAGCACGGTGCCAGGGCAGGTAGGGACTAGCCTGCCTTGGACCTGCCGCACCATCGACTGGACTTTTAACGGCCGGGTCAGCGGTGGTGACCGCAGCCGCCGGGGGCCCTTTTCGCCTGGGTGTTCCGGTCGAAAACCAGACGCCTGGCAACCCTATCTTGTCACTTTCTCTCTATGCCTCGGTTCCCCATTGGGAAAATATTTATTTGTCTTTTCTCCTGAGACTGTCAGTTCTTTGAGGTAGGGACGCTCTTACGTTTATTTAGCATGTAGCTCTACACCTCTGAGTGCCATAGCTACACCGACCTAACTCCCAACGTAGCTGCAGCTACGTCAATGAAAGAATGCTTCCATCGCCTTAGCTACCGTCGTCCGGGCATGTGCCGTTCCTACGGAGATGGAAAAATCTCCTTCCATTGCTGTAGGAAGGGTCTACACTACAACGCTGCAGTCGCGTAGCCGCTGTGCCGCCATAGCTCCTGGAGTGTGGACGTGGTCTAGATCTTATCTCTGTCGGCTTCACTAGAGTACGAACAACAGATGTGGCAACTTCCTTCAACATCCTTGGAAGACCTTACTGAATTCACTTTAGGTATCTTTGGAGTATTATCGTAGGCTGGGATTTTATGTAACCTTGAGGGGGCAGATGTGATGCCTGGGGTTCAGAAGACTACATTGAACCGTGTGGCAGACAAGAATGGACTATTGGAATAAGGTACGTTGAGTGGTTTTCTTGGGGAACGTCTAGGAAGTACAAACACCACACCTCGGGTTATGCAAAAACCCAGCTTTTTGAGGCGAAGACCTAGGGAGTGAGCCATTGTCCGCTGATCACCTGTTACATGAGACCATAATCAAAGACCCAAGCTGTATTAAAAGGAAAAGACTGAACTATTCATGGATTGTTCTGGTTCTACATCCGAGACAGTTATGAACGTGTAACCGTGGGGATACCCAGTGGTTTGTTTTGAAGGACTGACACCTACCAGAGCCTGAAGTTGGATCGGGTGGCCTCTGGTAAGCTTTTCAAGTGTTTGTGTAGGTTTCTTTATTGTTTTAATGTGTTTTCTCTGCAATGCTTTCACCTTCAGAATACATGTGCTTGCTTAGAAAGAGCTGCGTGGTAATTTATAACTGCTGGCAATTACACTATTTATAGCCTTCGGAGAGAAACCAAAATGCAGATGCTGGCCTATTTAGGCCATCTGGTTTGCTGGGGATATCACAATAGGCAAATAACTCTTAGAACTTGCACAGGGCTTTTCATTCAAAGACCTCAAAGCACTTTAAAGAGGTAGCATAAGTATCCTATTTTAAGCTAGGGAAACTGAGGCAGAGAAAGGGAAGTAATCTGTCCAGTATGAATAAATCAAGTTGTTAGCAGAACTGGGACCTCCCCAAATCTCCCAGTGCCCAGGCCTGTGCTCTAAAGAGTCAAAAACATGTCTTAAGCAGTTCAGGTGCTCAATCCTCACTTGTGTGAAACTTTCTGGTCTAGGAAACAATCACATACATTTCCCTGCACTCATGGTTTCAGCAAGATCATAATCCGGTCTCATATTCCTAGCCTGGATCCTCCAAAATGCCACAATGTAACAATTTCTGAACCTACTGTCTACATGTGATGACACCATAATTGATTTCCTGGACGTTTTCTTTTGATCTTACAGTTTTGCTACTGTCATCCTTCAACATAGTATCTGGGTGCCTTCCCCGTAAAATAGATTGTCGATAGTAGATTCACAGAGTCTCACCCATCCAGCCACTTCAAATTACACCACAGTACGTAGTACTGGAGATGGGGTCGCAAGGCAAAATTGGACTGAAGGATTGTTTGCTGGTGTTCGTAAACTGAAATTAAAACTAGAGTATTTTCATAGAATCATAGAATATCAGAGTTGGAAGGGACCTCTGGAGGCCATCTAGTCCAACCCCCTGCCCAGAGCAGGACCAATCCCAACTAAATCATCCCAGCCAGGGCTTTGTCAAGCCTGACCTTAAAAACTTCTAAGGCAGGAGATTCTACCACCTCCCTAGGTAACACATTCCAGTGTTTCACCACCCTCCTAGTGAAAAAGTTTTTCCTAATATCTAACCTAAATCTCCCCCACTGCAACTTGAGACCATTACTCCTTGTCCTGTCCTCTGCTACCACTGAGAATAGTCTAGATCCATCCTCTTTGGATCCACCTTTCAGGTAGTTAAAAGCAGCTATCAAATCCCCCCTCATTCTTCTCTTCTGCAGACTCAACAATCCCAGTTCCCTCAGCCTCTCCTCATAAGTCATGTGTTCCAGACCCCTAATCATTTTTGTTGCCCTCCGCTGGACTCTCTCCAATTTCTCCACATCCTTCTTGTAGTGTGGGGCCCAAAACTGGACACAGTACTCCAGATGAGGCCTCACCAATGAGGCCTCACCAAATTTTGTTTGTTTCAAGAGCAAAACAGTTACACAGAAACAGTAAATATGTTACCTTAGAGACTAAGAAATTTATTTGAGCATAAGCTTTCGTGATGAAAGCCCACATCAAATGAAGTGGGTTTTAGCCCACGGACGCTTATGTCCAAATAAATTTCTTAGTCTCTAAGGTGCCACAAGTACTCCTCGTTGTTTTTGCTGATACAGACTAACACGGCCACCATGCTGAACCCGGAAAATATGTTGTTAGCTTATGAGAAGGCCTATTATTGTGGGCTGTACGCAGATATTTGTAGTTTCAACTAAAACACTATTCATAATATACAAAGGAAGTTCAAGCCAAGGAAGTTATTTCTTTAAAACATGACTACGTCTGTGTGGATGTGCACAGCCCACCTCCAGGTGGAAAGACAGCAGTTCCTTCCGAGCAACACTAAAGTAGTTTAGGAGGGGAAGTGACGAATGCCCCATGGAAGAGGAAGGGCGGGGCGAGGGATTTTACAGTATCAGTGAGAACGTAAATAGAATTGGACAATACCCGTACTCACATGTCAACAGCTTGACAAGCAATTATCGCCTTTGTTTGAAGTCTCATCCAAAGAATGACAGGAGCAAAACAGCTCAGTGTTCACATCAGCACCATTCAGAGACCCTTGGGTCCCAGCATGACAGTGAGCTCTGCTCAGCTCGTCCTGCCGCCACACAGAGCGTCACGCAGGCCCAGGCTAATTGCAGGGTGTATCTTTCGTACATTTACGTCCCATAGCACCGTACTATAGGAGAAGCTCACAATCTAATATATTTACCCTCACAACACCCCTGTGAGGCCCAGAAAGTGGGGATATCCCCACAATACAGAGGGGAAACTGAGGCACAGAGAGACCAAGTGACTTGCCCAGGGTCACACAGGAAGTCTGTGGCACAGCCGGGACTTGAATCTAGGTTTCCCAACCACTAAGATTAATGCCCTAAGCACGGCACCCTCCTTCCTGGAAAAGCAGCACTCTCTCTTTGGGTCTCTGTACTGACAGAGGCCAAGCACCCCATTCCCAGTAACACACCTTGGAGCCCCCCATCTGGCTGCTGACCAGCTCCAGCCTCATCTTAGCTTGCAAGATCTGAAGGGATCACAGAGTAATGGGAAGAGCTGCCAGCTGCCTTGTGAGGTCTGAAGTCAAGAAAAGAAAGAAGCAGGGAGAATGAGCCATTTCACAGCCACAAGCCACTTCCGTTAAGGAAAGAGCAACAGGTCTTGCACAAATGCCATTATACAGATTCCCTGGTCGCCTTATACTATAGAGGAGAATGGGCTCTGGTTTTATGGTGAGCCCTACCCATCTGCACTCACAGTATTTGATTCTTGAACCTATCAACATAGGGGTTGGATTCTTAGCACTCGAGAGCACACTTACAGTGGTGATAATTGTTGGCAGTGCAAACGTACACATTGCATTTCTGGCAGGACAAACCCACCAACATTCCTGGCAAAACATTTTTTTCCCTGGGGTGTGGATAAGCAGGTCCATACAGTCTGCCAGGACTGACACATGGGTCTGAATTGCAGGCCAGGGAAAGTACAATGATTCTCTTCCTGAGAGGCCTTATATGACTCTAGCAACCCAAATACATATTGGGTTTGAATTCCTGTCAGGACTGACCCTGTAAGATTCACAGTGGTTCAGAGTTGATTTCTTGCCAAGTAAAATTCCTGTAGGTCACCTCCAGGCAAATGCACCAGATGGATTCCTACGGGAGGAAATAGATTGACCTGAGGGTTCCCCCCCTCCCAGTAGTTTATTCACAATTTGAAAAAAAATCAAGAGGGGTGTCAAGGTTCCTCCCCCACTCTGAACTCTAGGGTACAGATGTGAGGACCTGCATGAAAAACCTCCTAAGCTTATCTTTACCAGCTTAGGTCAAAACTTCCCCAGGGTACAAAATATTCCACCCGTTGTCCTTGGACTGGCCGCTACCACCACCAAACTAATACTGGTTACTGGGGAAGAGCTGTTTGGACGCGTCCTTCCCCCCAAAATACTTCCCAAAACCTTGCACCCCACTTCCTGGACAAGGTTTGGTAAAAAGCCTCACCAATTTGCCTAGGTGACTACAGACCCAGACACTTGGATCTTAAGAACAATGAACAATCCTCCCAACACTTGCACCCCCCCTTTCCTGGGAAATGTTGGATAAAAAGCCTCACCAATTTGCATAGGTGACCACAGACCCAAACCCTTGGATCTGAGAACAATGAAAAAGCATTCAGTTTCTTACAAGAAGACTTTTAATAAAAATAGAAGTAAATAGAAATGAAGAAATCCCCCCTGTAAAATCAGGATGGTAGATATCTTACAGGGTAATTAGATTCAAAAACATAGAGAACCCCTCTAGGCAAAACCTTAAGTTACAAAAAAGATACACAGACAGAAATAGTTATTCTATTCAGCACAATTCTTTTCTCAGCCATTTAAAGAAATCATAATCTAACACATACCTAGCTAGATTACTTACTAAAAGTTCTAAGACTCCATTCCTGGTCTATCCCCGGCAAAGACCCAGCATATAGACAGACACAAAGACCCTTTGTTTCTCTCCCTCCTCCCAGCTTTTGAAAGTATCTTGTCTCCTCATTGGTCATTTTGGTCACGTGCCAGCGAGGTTACCTTTAGCTTCTTAACCCTTTACAGGTGAGAGGAGCTTTCCCCTGGCCAGGAAGGATTTCAAAGGGGTTTACCCTTCCCTTTATATTTATGACAAGGGGAAAGGAAAAAGAGGCCACATCTGCTCATTTCATTAAGTTACCCAGATATTTACACGCTCCCCACACACAGCTGAATACCAACTATGCCGCACCTGTGCACGGGCCATGGCTCAGAGGAGACCTACAACCAAAATCCAGACACTAACCAACCAATAGCACTTTTCATCTCTTGAATGAAAAAGAAGAGTCTCCATTTGCTATTAGCATGATAGAGCCTGAGAAACACAGCTGGGCAGTTCTGATGCTATCCAGCGGTGAGCAAAATCTATCCAGCTGAATGCATCCTATCAGCTGAAGGAAATCTGAACCATTAGCAAACCACAGAACCAACATTTCAAATCCTCCGCTGCCTCCCCATTCGTTTTCTCTTCTTGCTATCATCAGGACAATTTATCCTGCCAAGAAATTGCTCCAGTGAGCTCAAGGCCTCTACATGATAGACACCCAAATGCAGATGGGGACATGACTGCTTTAATACAAACCACCCTGGTGCACACACTGGGGATAAGTTTTCTCTGCATAATTAAGATCCATTCTTCCCCCACCCCCAATCCACACACGACAACTCTGACCTGGGTGGTGCTTTCAGCCCAACCTAGGTGGCTCTTCTGGGGCCACTGGCTAAAACCTGAGTGAGGCACTTCCCACAGTTCCACCCCCTATACCTAGAAGGAGAGGTACGTTTTCCTACAACTCACTAGCAATTATAGAGTAGCTCAGCTTACCGTAGCACAAAGAGCCATGGAATATGCCCCGAGATGTCCCAGCAAAACATGGTTGGAGCGTGGCACCAGTGAGGATACAGTAACTCAGCTGCGGCTTCCCAGCGACTATTCATACCTAAGCTAGGCTGACCCAGGTGCTCAGAGCTGGATGCCAATCACATGCATTGACTCTGTAGTGAAAACATACCCCGGCTTGCTGAAGAACCCGCACGGGTTCAAAGGAAGGCAAGTCAGCCTGAGAGGACAATGGTGGTCGAGGGCATTCCTTTGAACTGGGCTACTTCCGAAGCACAGCACTGCTTTATCGGAAGTTCACCCACCCACACCCTTGTGCGCAAAGAGGGCTAATTCTAATTTGGTTTAGCCCATTCCTTTCTATTCACTAATTCACTGAGCTTGAACACCTACATCGAATGCTGCCTGCACCCACCCACATCTGGTCAAGAGCCTTTTCTCCTGAACAGACTTTGGAAAGCAACGCTCAGCCGTTTACCCCATTAAGCACGGTAGTTGCACATTTGGATGTTCAGAGTCAGGTGTAAGAAACACTGAGGGAGAGAGAAGTGATGCTCAGCCCCTTTATCTTGTACTGAGGGATACACACAAGCCTCATGTTGAGAATCTTTACTCAAATGAGTTGCTACTTTGACTGCAATGGGCGATTGTGTGTAACTATGGACTACTCATCTGAGTAAGGACCTGCAGGATCAAACCTTCTTCCCTCCCCCCAGTTTTTACCGTGTACCCAATTAAGCCATGGCATCTGCAAACCTTGTTTTGATGTGCTCTAGCCTTTCCTCCTCTGTCGCCTTGGGGATCTACCTCAATCATAGCCAGTGATGCTGCTGAACCTGTGAAAATGTCCCATGCAAACAGCTATTACCATCAGTTTGCCTGGATGCACCTTACCGTGGGCGAGTGCCACCCATCGAAAAGCAGCTTTGCCCTGTCTACATTCGGGAGGGTTGCCTAAGTAGCCACCAATGGCCCAAATAGGGTCAAGTCCCTATTAAAATTAGCACCTGGCCTCAGGTAACTCCAGTAAAAGGAAAAGCGACCATTCACTGCAAGGGGATTTACTCTGCTCAAAGTCGCCCTGCAGAATGAGTTAATTGACGGCTTTAAACAATCCTACTTAGTACACAATTGGAAAACAATCAGGTTGTAAACTGCAGATCCCTGGAGCCCTGCAGACAAAAAACACAGGTCTCTGCTAACTCAATTAGCCCGGCAAGGCTGTATCTGAGGATGTGCCATTTTGTTGTTTACAAAGTGCATAAGAGGGGCCCTGCAAAAATTGGAAAGCTCCATTCTAATCAGGCTGACCTTGGGGGCTCGATGCAGATTAGACTGAAGGGGTGGGGAGGGAGAGACAGACACTGAGTCCTCATGCAAAATACAGTGGTGCGGGGTCTGCCACTGTGGGAGCATTTGGAAACTGCTCTGTTGTTCGGCTGTGTATGAAAGAGAGATAATAGGCCTGCATATTACAAAGGCCTGAGGAAGAGACAGCAGATTCAAAGAACTCAGCCGTGATTATTCCAATACCTTTGGGAACAAGACTGCAGTTCTTAACAGAACAAAACTCCCATTGATTTCAGTGGGATTTTTGTGCCGTGAAATACTGCAGAGTGTGGCCTTTGGGACCAAGCCTATAGCTACACAAAAGCCCCGTTGTCTTTGAAGACGTCAGGGCTGGGTCCAGTAGGCTGAGATCATGACCGCAAGGCAGCGTGTGGGCATTGTCTGCGGCAGAATGTGGAGAGAGAGAGAGAGCGCGTGCGCGCAGAACAACTAGGCAGCTGCTGCTCCTACCTCTGAAGCAGATGCACAATGGCTATTAAAACCATGGCGCCAGTTGGAAACAATACCGGTGCAATTGAAATGGCCAGCACTGTGGGTCAGAAGCAGAAATTGAACCCGCGACCTCTCCCGTGAAAGGAGTAGGTGTGGTCTAGTGGACAGAGCACTGAGACTAAGGTTCTACTCCTGCCACTGCCCTGCTAGAGGACCGGCAATCTCTTTGTGCCTCAGTTTCCCCTTCTCACCGCCTTTGGACAGTGCTTTGAGATCTGTGGGTAAAAATATCTATAAGAGCCGCATATTATTAATAGGTCTCTATTCCTCAAGATGAAGGACTAACTCACCCAGTTAGCAGATGCAGCAATTTCATCTGCCTCTTCCATGGACCAGACACTACAGGGGGTCTAAGACTCACACTGTGGCAACGTGAGTTACATTTGTAGTTCCAAAAATGCAAAAGTAACGTTGGAGATAGAGTTAAGCCCCATTTAGAAAAAGCAGGGGCTTTATCTGAATATTACCCCTCAAAGTTTTTAGACAGAAAAATGATTGCATCACAGGAGAGTTTGGAGGTTTAAATCATTCCACCTCGAAATTATAGAAAGAATGAATTCTAGAACGAAATTCTATTATGCATTAGTTAAGTGGATTATTTTATCAAATGTTCCGGTTGACTATATTTCACAACTGTCCGAGCTGAAGTCTCGTTCAGCAGCTGAAAACTTTTTCCTCCCAAAATTCTTCTTCAGATAACACAAATACTCAAAAATAAATGGGATTTATGTAAAAGAGTTGCACAGCTCCCCGATCGCGATGGTCACGTAGCGCTACGGTGAGCTAGTCACCCATAGTTGTGACACAGAGAAGGAAATATTTCTTCCACACAACGCGGGACTTGTTGCCATAAGAAGTCACTGAGGACAAGACTTTTACAAGATTCAGAAAGGGATTGGACATCTCTATCGATGCTAAAAAAAGCCAGTTACCATAAATAAGAGCAAAAAGTATGTAAGGGATATTAAACCTCATGCTTCAATCTTCCTCTGACGCAATCTAGTAGTAGCCACTGACAAAGGCAGAATACAGGATGAAATGGACCTTGCCTCTGATTATGTATGGCAATTCTTGTGCTCTATTGTTCATATAGCTCTTACTTAACTGCTTCTTCCCGACAACAAACCCAGAGTTGCTCAGGCAAAGTAAGCGAGTCTAACCCTTCGACTGTAAAGGTATTGCACTCAGTGTAAACTCCCTGCTCTCACTGACATTACCAGGGGCCATGCACACAGAGAGGCCAATCTTGAAGGTATGGTTCAGTTCCGCCAAAGCTTAGCCATCCCGATGTGCACATTTTGCTTTTGGCATCTGCAAATCATTTTTTATTTATTATTTGCTGAACACCAAGTGTGGGCCCAGTGGAGTCGAAGACATGGAAAAAGACAACAGGCCTGATTCTCATGCTGGTTTTACACCAGTATTACCCAGTAACGTCAGTGCAGTAATTACATCAGTGGGACCCCACCAATTCTACCTTGGGAAACTAATCTTTAAAAATCAATAAATTAAAATAAATAAATTAAAAAAACAGTCACCTAAATAATTTCGTTGTAGAAGAAATTAGGCAGCCAGATGTCTCAATTCTATACCATTATTAAACCCAACATGGTTTCATGACTTGGTGACTGACTTGGCAGAAAAATAGCTTTGCAAGAAATCTGGATGCTGGGGAATTATTTGTTAAATATGCAGATCATTTGCGAACATTGTCGTCTCTGCTGAGGCAAAATAGTGAAACGTGCTACACACTCCACAGGGATCTGTAAATGAGACTCGTGAAAGAAAGGACTGACTGACAGGAAGGATTTTCTTTCTCCCAAAATTTATCAGTGGTATTTGACTTCACACGGTTGCAAACATAACACAGCGGAAAGGCTTCCCAGTGACTTTAATGGGATTTGAATTAGGCCTTTGGAGCTCAGTTGCACAAGCCTCCGTCAAGCAAATAGCACTCCCTCCCTCACATAGTCTTCACTTCAAGTAGGACTGCTGCGTGGGTGGGTAACAGCTGCAAGATCAGAGGAATAAAGCTAAAACCCGTTTGTGACTAACAACGTAGGGTAGAATGATTTGCCCAAGCCCACGCAAAGAATCAATGGCATAATGATACAGCCATTCGGTCCTGACACCTAGTCATCTGCTCCAACCACCAGACCATACCTCCCTTGATTTTAATCACTAAGATACTGGTTTACATTTGTGACGCTTCCTCGTTCTTTTCCCAATACGCTGCTTTGGGTAACTCCTTTTTCTTCTTTGTTTACGTATGTGCAAAACAGAGATTCTATCTACCATCCCCACATTGACAAAGATGGTGCATTAGTTCACAGTGAGTGAAACAGAAGGCCAGCACTGGACCCACATAACACTTTAGCCCTATTTTGAGGATTTAAGCCGTGTATGTGTAATGACATGCCCAGAGCAGTCACCTGCAGAGACTGAAGCCTAGACTCCTGGATCTAAAAGCATACATCTACTTCCAAAGTCAAGCCCACTAGCTCAGAGGCAGTAGCAGACATTATCCAGCCACTAGAGGGAGACAAAATGATGCAATTTGCCAGACGGGGTTGCACAGGGCCCTTCGCACAGGGCTGAATTTCATCTACTGCAATGTGCAAGTTTGACCCCCAGATTCAATGTGAAAGTTGAAAACATTAATAATAAAGTAATATGCAGTTTTTATCCCTCAGTGGATCTCAAAGCACTTTACAAAGGAGGTCAACATCATTATCCCCAGTTTTTTGTTTTCATAGTTGTAGAAACTGGGGCATGGAGAGCTAAAGCAGCCTAGTAGTCAGGGAGACAATAGACCCCAGGCCTTAGAAGGCTCAATCCAGTGCTCTACCCACTAAACCACACTGCCTCAACATTCAAGCTCGAAACCCACAGGTTGTGAACAATCACATGATACAAGGGATGCTGCACAGTTCTGTCACATACTTTCTTTGGGGTCCTCCTGTGTGTTAGATAGAATTCACCCATTGTCTCTTGTCTTACAGTTATATTCTAACCTTCTTGGCACAGGGATCATCTCTGCATGAAGTGGTAGGTGCTGTACAAACACAATGGGTCTATGATTGGTGCCCCTAGGCATACCATGGTACAATAACGATCATACAAAAAGCACCCAAAGGTCTGAATTAAACAGATACATGTGCTTTGCAGGGTCAAACAATCCAAAGTACGCTTTATACAAAAGGATATTCATGAGCAAGTTTTTCCCTGCTATTTGCTCCGCTCCAGGATGGTTGGAAAACATTCCTCTAGAGCGTGGATGCCTTCTGGGTACATAGGCTCAGTTAGCATGTGTCGGCAGCTAACGACACTTTTACAAAATTGCAAAATCTTGGCAAGTTGAAAAGTTATTGTATTATTATTAATTATGTCACATCCTGCTGTGCCTTGACTTTTGAGGCTGTTACTGCATAACAGAAAAATGTGTGTGTGTGGAAAGAAAGGATATGGAATGGGGAGTGGCAGGGGCATGGGGGGGGGCAGGGGGGAGGATGGTTTGTGTTGCAGTTAAAGTCCTGGGACTGGGACTTCAACAAGTTGATTGTGCCATTCACCAAGCTGCTTGCTCACTTTGCCAAGGGTAGTCAGAGACCATTCAAGGAGGAGGTGTTTTATTACTCTCACATCTTGGATTACCCAGATTGATCTTAAAGTACTTTGGCATGTCCCAAGTGTCTTTATAGATGGCTCCATCTCTGAATTAATAATGAAATGCTCTTTTCCAAAATTAAAACTAGACCAGCTTAATAAAGTTTTAAAATTGACAAATCTGGGGGGGGGGGAACTGATTTCCTCTCTCCCCTCCCCGTGACTGCAATTAGCAATAGGAGATACTTCAAGGTTCTCTCAACTGTTCAAGAATTTTGAGAACTTCTGTAAGACATTTAAATAGATGCCGCCCCCATCCCCTGATAAACTATTGAACATCTCCTTCAGCACTGTGTACTGTGGGGACACACTCAAAGAGCCATGTGGCAGCTATTAAAAAAAAATAGAATTCCCACAATGTATTAAAACTCACTAGTGCAACACATCCTGGTCCTCTCCAGTAGCTGTGGAGAATCAGGAACTCGATAACGCCCCCACACACTGGTTTAAGGAAATCTCATGTCTTGTATGCTCAACAAAACAGAACGCAAGCAAGAATAAAATAATTTTTAAAAAAAGATTAGCCTTCACAATGGAGAGGGAAAGTGGCTGGTTCTGTGAATAGGACACTGGACTGGGAGTCAGAAGTAAAGGTGGCCAGAAAGTTTTCATTGCTACTTTCATTTTGATTGAAATATAGATTTTTAAATGTGTGGCTTTTGATGAAGATTTGTTTAGGAAAAAAAACCCACTAAATGAAACATTTCAGTAATTTTGAAACATCCTGCTTTGGTATTTTGAGAACGGAAAACGAATTTTCAAAAGTAAACTCATGCCTTACATAAAAGCATTTTAAAAAATTAATAGTCAGAATCAAAACAAAAAGTGTTCAGATTTTAGACACAAGAAATGTTTCATTTAACCCCCTTAAAAATATTCTGGAATTTCATTTCACAGGCAATTTAGAAATGTGTTTTCTTTCCATTTGGAATGGGGTCGGGGCGAAGGGAAGTAAAAAGGTAGAAGTCACAGAATTTCCTGCCCCCGCTCTACTCAGGAAACCTGCGTTCAATCCCCACTTCTGCCACAGATGGATTAAGGCTCCACTGTGCTAGGCACTCTCCATACGGTGGGTGTCCCTGCCCTGAAAAGTGTAAATCTAAATACACAAGACCAAGGCTAGGAGAAGGAAAGATTAGTGTTTTCACTTTGCAGATAGGTAAGTAAGGCACAGAGAGACTAAGGGTATGTCTACACTACGAAATTAGATCGAATTTATAGAAGTCGGTTTTTTTGAAATCGGTTTTATATATTCGAGTGTGTGTGTCCCCACAGAAAATGCTCTAAGTGCATTAAGTGCATTAACTCGGTGGAGCGCTTCCACAGTACCGAGGCAAGCGTCGACTTCCGGAGCGTTGCACTGTGGGTAGCTATCCCACAGTTCCCGCAGTCTCCGCTGCCCATTGGAATTCTGGGTTGATATCCCAATGCCTGATGGGGCTAAAATATTGTCGCGGGTGGTTCTGGGTACATATCGTCAGGACCCCGTTCCCACCCTCCCTCCCCCCGTGAAAGCAAGGGCAGACAATCATTTCGCGCCCTTTTTTGTCTGCTGCCAGCCAAAGATGTAAAGGACAGATGGAGTGGGTCAGAACAAGAAATAGACCAGATTTGTTTTGGACTCATTTTCCTCCTCCCCTGTCTAGATCACACTGCAGTCAGTCACAGAGAAGGCGCAGCGAGGTTAATCTAGCCATGTATCAATCAGAGGCCAGGCTAACCTCCTTGTTCCAATAACAACGATAACTTTGGTGCACCATTTCTTATTGGAACCCTCCGTGCAGTCCTGCCTGAAATACTCCTTGATGTACAGGCACCCCCTTTGTTGATTTTAGCTCCCTGAAGCCAACCCTGTAAGCCGTGTCGTCAGTCGCCCCTCCCTCCGTCAGAGCAATGGCAGACAATCGTTCCGCGCCTTTTTTCTGTGCGGACGCCATACCAAGGCAAGCATGGAGGCCGCTGAGCTCATTTTGGCAATTAGGAGCACATCAACCACCACACGCATTATCCAGCAGTATATGCAGCACCAGAACATGGCAACGCGATACCGGGCGAGGAGGCGACGTCAGCGCGGTCCCGTGAGTGATCAGGACATGGACACAGATTTCTCTGAAAGCATGGGCCCTGCCAATGCATGCATCATGGTGCTAATGGGGCAGGTTCATGCTGTGGAACGCCGATTCTGGGCTCGGGAAACAAGCACAGACTGGTGGGACCGCATAGTGTTGCAGGTCTGGGACGATTCCCAGTGGCTGCGAAACTTTCGCATGCGTAAGGGCACTTTCATGGAACTTTGTGACTTGCTTTCCCCTGCCCTGAAGCGCATGAATACCAGGATGAGAGCAGCCCTCACAGTTGAGAAGCGAGTGGCGATAGCCCTGTGGAAGCTTGCAACGCCAGACAGCTACCGGTCAGTTGGGAATCAATTTGGAGTGGGCAAATCTACTGTGGGGGCTGCTGTGATGCAAGTAGCTCACGCAATCAAAGATCTGCTGATATCAAGGGTAGTGACCCTGGGAAACGTGCAGGTCATAGTGGATGGCTTTGCTGCAATGGGATTCCCTAACTGTGGTGGGGCTATAGACGGAACCCATATCCCTATCTTGGCACCGGAGCACCAAGCCGGCGAGTACATAAACCGCAAGGGGTACTTTTCGATAGTGCTGCAAGCACTGGTGGATCACAAGGGACGTTTCACCAACATCAACGTGGGATGGCCGGGAAAGGTGCATGACGCTCGCATCTTCAGGAACTCTGGTCTGTTTCAAAAGCTGCAGGAAGGGACTTTCTTCCCAGACCAGAAAATAACTGTTGGGGATGTTGAAATGCCTATATGTATCCTTGGGGACCCAGCCTACCCCTTAATGCCATGGCTCATGAAGCCGTACACAGGCAGCCTGGACAGTGGTCAGGAGCTGTTCAACTACAGGCTGAGCAAGTGCAGAATGGTGGTAGAATGTGCATTTGGACGTTTAAAGGCGCGCTGGCGCAGTTTACTGACTCGCTTAGACCTCAGCGAAACCAATATTCCCACTGTTATTACTGCTTGCTGTGTGCTCCACAATATCTGTGAGAGTAAGGGGGAGATGTTTATGGCGGGGTGGGAGGTTGAGGCAAATCGCCTAGCTGCTGGTTACGCGCAGCCAGACACCAGGGCGGTTAGAAGAGCTCAGGAGGGCGCGGTACGCATCAGAGAAGCTTTGAAAACCAGTTTCATGACTGGCCAGGCTACAGTGTGAAAGTTCTGTTTGTTTCTCCTTGATGAAACCCCCCGCCCCTTGGTTCACTCTACTTCCCTGTAAGCTAACCACCCTCCCCTCCTCCCTTTAATCACCGCTTGCAGAGGCAATAAAGTCATTGCTGCTTCACAGTCATGCATTCGTTATTCATTCATCACACAAATAGGGAGATGACTACCAAGGTATCCCAGGAGGGGTGGTGGAGGAGGGAAGGAAAATGCCACACAGCACTTTAAGCACAGCACTTTAAAAGTTTACAACTTTAAAATTTATTGAATGACAGCCTTCTTTTTTTTGGGCAATCCTCTGTTGTGGAGTGGCTGGTTGGCCGGAGGCCCCCCCACCGCGTTCTTGGGCGTCTGGGTGTGGAGGCTATGGAACTTGGGGAGGAGGGCGGTTGGTTACAGAGGGGCAGCAGTGGCAGTCTGTGCTCCAGCTGCCTTTGCTGCAGCTCAACCATACACTGGAGCATTCTGGTTTGGTCCTGCAGCAGCCTCAGCATTGAATCCTGCCTCCTCTCATCACGCTGCCGCCACATTTGAGCTTCAGCCCTGTCTTCAGCCCGCCACTTACTCTCTTCAGCCCTCCACCTCTCCTCCCGGTCATTTTGTGCTTTCCTGCACTCTGACATTATTTGCCTCCACGCATTCGTCTGTGCTCTGTCAGTGTGGGAGGACAGCATTAGCTCGGAGAACATTTCATCTCGAGTGCGTTTTTTTTTCTTTCTAAGCTTCACTAGCCTCTGGGAAGGAGAAGATCCTGTGATCATTGAAACACATCCAGCTGGTGGAGAAAAAGAAAGGGACAGCGGTATTTAAAAAGACACATTTTATAAAACAGTCGCTACACTCTTTCAGGGTAAACCTTGCTGTTAACATTACATACATAGCACATGTGCTTTCGTTACAAGGTCGCATTTTGCCTCCTCCCACCGTGTGACTACCCCCTCAACCTTCCCCCCTCCCTGTGGCTAACAGCGGGGAACATTTCTGTTCAGCCACAGGCAAACAGCCCAGCAGGAATGGGCTATACTGAGTGTCCCTGAAGAAAAGCACCCTATTTCAACCAGGTGACCATGAATTATATCTCACTCTCCTGAGGATAACACAGAGAGAAAAAGAACGGATTTTGGTTGAATGCCAGCAAACATACACTGCAATGCTTTGTTCTACAGTGATTCCCGAGTATGTGTTACTGGCCTGGAGTGATAAAGTGTCCTACCATGAAGGACGAAATAAGGCTGCCCTCCCCAGAAACCTTTTGCAAAGGCTTTAGGACTACATCTAGGAGAACCGCAAATGCCAGGGCAAAGTAATCCTTTCACATGCTTGCTTTTAAACCATGTATAGCATTTTAAAAGGTACACTCACCAGAGGTCCCTTCTCCGCCTGCTGGGTCCAGGAGGCAGCCTTGGGTGGGTTCGGGGGGTACTGGCTCCAGGTCTAGGGTGAGAAACAGTTCCTGGCTGTCGGGAAAACCGGTTTCTCCGCTTGCTTGCTGTGAGCTATCTACAACCTCCTCCTCCTCATCATCATCTTCTTCGTCCCCAAAACCTGCTTCCGTATTGCCTCCATCTCCATTGAAGGAGTCAAACAACACGGCTGGGGTAGTGGTGGCTGAACCCCCTAAAATGGCATGCAGCTCATCATAGAAGCGGCATGTTTGGGGCTCTGACCCAGAGCGGCTGTTCGCCTCTCTGGTTTTCTGGTAGGCTTGCCTCAGCTCCTTCAGTTTCACGCGGCACTGCTTCGGGTCCCTGTTATGGCCTCTGTCCTTCATGCCCTGGGAGATTTTCACAAAGGTTTTGGCATTTCGAAAACTGGAACGGAGTTCTGATAGCACGGATTCCTCTCCCCAAACAGCGATCAGATCCCGTACCTCCCGTTCGGTCCATGCTGGAGCTCTTTTGTGATTCTGGGACTCCATCATGGTCACCTGTGCTGATGAGCTCTGCATGGTCACCTGCAGCTTGCCACGCTGGCCAAACAGGAAACGAGATTCAAAAGTTCGCGGTTCTTTTCCTGTCTACCTGGCCAGTGCATCTGAGTTGAGAGTGCTGTCCAGAGCGGTCAGAATGGAGCACTCTGGGATAGCTCCCGGAGGCCAATACCATCGAATTGTGTCCACAGTACCCCAAATTCGAGCTGGGAACGTCGATTTAAGCGCTAATCCACTTGTCAGGGGTGGAGTAAGGAAATCGATTTTAAGAGCCCTTTAAGTCGAAATAAAGGGCTTCACTGTGTGGACGGGTGCAGGTTTAAATCGATTTAATGTTGCTAAATTCGACCTAAAGTCCTAGTGTAGACCAGGGCTAAGGGTAACATTTTCACAAGCACCTGAGGGTATGTCTACATTCCACATTAAGCCCAGGCTCTGACTCTGACCTTGGTCAGCAATCACTCAGGACCCTGCTGTGGGGGACTCAGAGCCTGAGTCCTGTTGTGTCTCAGGTCCAAGCCCTGTCATTGTGTAGTGTGGACTCAGCTCAAGCCACAGACCCAAGTCAGGAGGTCTGCATAGCACAGCATGGACATGTTAGTACAGCCGTGGGACCCTGGTCCAGCAATTGCAAACCCAGGTTTATAATGCAGTGTGGAAGCTGAAGTACAGGCTCAGAAACACAGAGGAGTCCACAAGCTTGAGTGCCACAGACCCAGGCTTACAATGTAGAGTAAACATACCTTAGGGCATGTCTACACTGCGATAAAACATCTGTGGCTAGCCCATGTCTGCTGACTCAGGAGGGTTGCAGGGCTATAAAATTGCTGTGTCGACCTTCAGGCCGGGGATGGAGCCTGGGATCTCAGACCCGTCCCCTGATCCATCCCCTGCCCAAACATCTACATTGCAACTGCATAGCCCCACAGCCACAGCCCAATGAGTCCAAGTCAGCTGACACTGGCCAGCTGAGGCTGTTTTATCACAGTGTAGACATACCCGAAGTGATTAGACACTTAAGTGTCTTGCCCAAGGTCACACAGGAAGTATGTGGCAGAAACAGGAATTGAATCCTGATTTCCTATGTCCCTGTCCAGGCTTTTAACCACAAGAATAACCTTCCTCCAGCTTCCACTGCAGAACTAAAAGTCTCTGACAGTAAGGGGAGGTGGGAACTTTAAACAGGAGTTTTGGCCCATTTATTCAAGAGCCCTTTCATTGTTTACAGTACACACACCATCAGGTTTTACAATGGGTCATAATAAAAAGACAGCCCTGCAGGATGTGTGGAAACAGCTATATATGTTCTGAGACGATGAATTTATGGAGTGTGAATTCACAGTTCACCAAAGCCCTGGGGGAAAATAAATAAATAAAAAATAAAAAGCCAACAACCTACATGCAGCAGCTGATGCAGTGAGTCAAACTGGAGCTGGAGCATACTAAACAATTCAAGTCTTTTCCTTTCCTGTTCAGATCCTTCAACAAGAGCAAACGAAGCTCTCCACACAGAGCAGGTAACTACCACAGCCTGGAACACACCTTCTTTAACTCCAAGCTGCGAGTCCGTTGAGCTATGGTAAAAAAGTTTTCCTTCTTTAGATTTGCTGTACCAATTCCACTCTGCAGCCTTTGCATGACAGCCCCTCCATCTGCTCCAACGGGGATATAAATTGTTTGCTCTGCATTGCTGCAGTGTTTGCGTAGGAGAGCATGGAGGAAGGGGATGTTCATATTTCCCTCCTGCCTCTCGTGTCAGATGCATAAAGAAAGAACGTGACCCTGGCAAACGAACCCCATCTAGTCCTTCAGCGCTGCTCTTACAAGAGCCTGATCCAAAAAGCGTCCGAGAAGGCAGGTGTTAGGAGAGCGCCCCCTGGCAGTACTGTGTGGTGCAGCAGCCATTCATCCTCAGTTTCCCAGCTGGTCTGTGGCTGCTCTGCCCAGCCACTAACACCTCGGGAATTTTTAATACACACCAGAAAGAACCGCATGGGCCAGCCGGTATGCAACAGGTTGGCGTGCTTTACCATTTGCACATGGGTAGTGTGCAGTGTGGCAATGCAGACACAAGCTCTTACCCTGCCCGCTAGGGCACTCAGAGTAGGTCTACACCGCACGCTAAACACGTTCACGCCCCAAGCACCACTTCTGTCCACATAAAAAGCAATCAGCAAGCCCTCGAGTCAGTGACCAATGTACATGGCAGAGGGGCATTGCTGGCACATGATGGCATATATCACATTGGTGGATGTGCAGGTGAACGAGCCTCTGATAGCGTAGCTGATGTTATTAGGCCCTTTGATGGTGTCCCCTGAATAGATACGTGGGCACAGTTGGCAACGGGCTTTGTTGCAAGGATAGGTTCCTGGGTTAGTGGTTCTGTTGTGTGGTATGTGGTTGTTGGTGAGTATTTGCTTCAGGTTGGGGGGCTGTCTGTAGGCAAGGACTGGCCTGTCTCCCAAGATTTGTGAGAGTGTTGGGTCATCCTTCAGGACAGGTTGTAGATCCTTAATAATGCGTTGGAGGGGTTTTAGTTGGGGGCTGAAGGTGACGGCTAGTGGCGTTCTGTTATTTTCTTTGTTAGGCCTGTCCTGTAGTAGGTGACTTCTGGGAACTCTTCTGGCTCTATCAATCTGTCAAACTATCATTATAGTCTAACTAATGCAATGGCGGATGTTCTCATTACCCATATGCATGTCTAGTTGGCCGGTGTGTTACCTTAACCTCAGTCTGGCAAACGCTTATGTATGTATTTAATTTTAAGCGTGTGAGAGATCTCATTGAAGTTACAGGGACTATTCGTGAACTGAAAGTTAAGCCCATGGTCAATATTTGCAGGAGGGGGCTTCAGAGTTCTCTTTAGACGGGTTCCTAAAACCTGAACATCATTTTCTGTAGGACTTTTCCGTAAGGGTGAAGGACATATTAGATCATCATATATATCCCTATATGATTGGCTGAGCTGTTCTGACTATTCACCTTCATTTCTGAAGAACCTACATCTCTGATATGTGTTTGCAGTGCTTCAGTTCTTTCTTTAATGTACCTCACACTTAAATGTTAAACAAATGCTGATTTGAATATGTTAGCCTAGCATATTAATTTACTGCACAGAATGACTCTCAGAAAAGGTAATAAAGGACTAATTGGTGTCAATAATGGCAACATTGACAAATGCCTCACTATGTAAATGTAAGCAATGTTTCCCAGCGCGTATGCAAGCGCTCTGCAACCAGAGCCTTGGATACTGCTAGGGGGCATGGGCCAGAGCCCAAGTCCCAGCAGGCTGTCCTTCTGCAGCGTGGACGCAGCTCGAGTCCCAGACCGGATACAGAAGGTCTGAGGAATACAGTATTGATGTGTTAGCATAGCGGTGAGACCCAGGTTGAGCCATCGTAAGCTCAGGTTTACAGAGCAGTGTGGACACTAGCATGGTCTTGGAAACTCGAAGTCCAAAAGCCCAGGATCCACAGACCCAGGGTTACAACGCAGTGTAGACATACCCTTCAGCTCCACCCCTCCCTCGGCACTCAAAGTCCAAAACAAATCGGAAGCAACATAGACAAACTCTTCCCTTTCCTCTGGGAGAGCCCTCAAACAGATCACACCCACGTTTTCTCCCACAACAAGAGCCTCGCACCTGGTCTCTGTCTGTCCCCCTCCAACTGAGCAGGGCTCTTTCTTTTAAGTCTTCCCTGGACGCCTGACTCCTGCCCCAAGTGTCTCAGTTTGGGTTGATTAGGCCTTCAGCGGTCCATTAACCCCTTCCTGCCTTGCGTGGAGGCTTGCATGCCCCACAACCACAGACATCTGTTAACCATCTACAGAGAGAACAATTTATTGCAATGGCAGCGCTCAACATGGAACAGAGCTGGAGAAGTGGGCGTTCTTTGCCTCTCAGATGGACCTGACTTTGGGGGATGCCACTCAGTTTAGCCCCCAATTCGTGTCTGCGCCAAACATTTGCACTTTTGTTGTGGAGGGAGAATTATTTACATCAGATATACAGAGTTTATGGAGAGCTGTATGTGCTAAAGGCAGGGGTCCCAGAGCGTTTAACATTTCTTGCACAAACCGTTGTGTTGGCATCTTTCATTTTGGGTTTTGTCACTTTTATTTAGGTGAGTAAATATGGATTAAGAGCCTAAATTTATTCTGGTTAAGTAGCATCTAGAGGCCTCAACCAAGATCAGGGTCCCCTTGTGCTAGGTTCTGTACGCAGATATAGTTAGATCGGAAGGCATGGACTGTCTCTAAGTAGACAAGTTAGAGAAAGAGTGGGAGGGAAACAGAGGCATGGAGAGAGGAAGTGACTTGCCCGTGGTCACACAGCAGGGCAGCAGAAAATAGGAGTCAGGAATAGAACCCAAGTCTCCTGAAGTCCCCGCCCAGTGCCCTACCCACTAGACCACACGGTCTCTCACACCCCCATATTCTAAAACACATTGACTCTGGGTCCCAGATTTGTTGCCTCGATAGAGGGGTGGGGCTGTTGACTCCCTTCCAAATTTTCAGTGCTGAAAGGGTGACGAGGAGAACTCCCCAGCTGTACTGAGAGCAAAGGGAGAGATTTCCTAGATTAAAAGGGAGAGCATTTCTGTAGTGATTGCAGCAAACCCACTACAAAGCTCATGCCAAGACTTTCAGCCCATGTTAATCGGCAGCCTGTAGGTGGGTTTCAGCTGCATCCTGTGGCTCCCTGAAATACTTCTTTCTCCAGCAGGTTCCACCGTCTGACGGTGAGCTCACCCGCATCCCTTCTTACCTGCAGCACTGGCCTTGAGGCTTCGCTTACAACTTGTTCTAAAGGGGCATATAAAAAAGGAGCCGTCGTTCAGGGCTTTATGGTGCTTCTATTTTGATCCACGGACAGCCCCTCCCTGCTCTGTATACTGCACAGATGTTGAACTCTCTTGCCTGCTCAGTTTCTCAAATCCCCTATTGCAGCCGTCATTCCCCCAAGCTTTCCTTGCCTCCCTGGGTTTGCACTTCTGCGCACACAGCAGACCGATCTGTTGCTGTCATTCAGATCCATCGAGATAAACTCTATATCCCTGATGTTAGTTTTCTTTCCAGGCCGCTTGGCACTAGTGCATCTGCATTTCTTTTGCTGCCATCCCCAGATAGTTGCCGCCTAAGGTATATCTCCATTATAAAGAAAAATCGCGGTGACGGAGCCAGCCCAATTGACATGAGCTTGCAAGGCTTGGGCCGCAGGACTACCAGTAGAAGGGTAGACGTTCCCACTTGGACTGGAGCCCCATGCTCTGAGAACTTGAAACCCAGCTGGGTTTCAGAGCCTACTCTCCACTCCACGCCAGAAGGTCTACACTGCAATTTTTAGCCCCACAGCCTGAGCCTCACTAGTCATTTGACCTGGGCTCTGAGACACATTTTGCTTTGCAGTGCAGACCGCCCTTCTGCCTCTGCCCCTATTGCCAATGGCGGCATCTCTTCCTCTCATTCCAGGGGATTGTTATCACACTAATAAAACCCATGCTTAGAAGAGGCTGTTTGGGAGTCGGTGGGGGGAAAGCTCTTCTAGCAGCTGTCTGATTCTGTTTGTATTGGGACGATTTCACCCCAGGGCAGAGAGCCAGTAGGCACAAGGGCAATATACCGCTTAAATCATAAGGTCTCTTTGAAAATGGGACTTAAGCAAGTGATAAGGGGGGCGGGAAGGGGGACGACGACACCCACCTTGGCTTAAAAAACCCCATCTGACCCCACTGACACTGGGTGCACAGGAGTGAATTCCACCCAATATGAGTGAGAGTCACTGGCAGCTGAAAGGGTTTCTTTTTACTCTCATGTGTGCTTCTCACAGCAGGGCCTAATTCCCACACTGCTGAAGCAGCGTTGCCAACTGTAATCATTTTATCGAAAAAAAACCTCACCACATTTGGCATTTTTCTTAGGGTTCTTGCAGTCAGGTGATTAACCTAGACAGCTGCTTGCTTTTTTAAGTTCCTAGCCCTCGTGGTTACAGAGGGAAGCTTGGAAACATGATCCCCAAAGGCTCCCAAACCAGATGTCTCATGGTTTTTAAGCCACTCTCTTAAGTTTTGAAGGCCTGGTTCTGGCAGTCCTGCTGAAAGCAATGGAGATTTTGTTAATGAAAGGCTTTCCATGCCACTAGAGGATCACAGGGTGGGGGGGAAGGGGTATACAATGGGATGAAGGAATCATTGGTGCACACTTACAGGTATGTCTACACTGCAATTAGACACCTGTGGCTGGCCTGTCCCAGATGACTCTGGCTGTAGGGCTGTTTAATCGCAGTGTAGATACCTGGGTTCGGGCTGGCGCCTGGAGTCTAGGATCCTGCAAGTTGGGACAGTCCCAGAACGTCCACATTGCAATTGAACAGCCCCATAGCCTGAGCCCTGCAAGCCCAAATCAACTGACTTTGGCCAGCCACGGGTGTCTAACAGCAGTGTGTACATATGCACAGCATCTTCTCTGGAAGTCAAGGGGACTTACTCATTGTTTGATTATTCACTTGGTTATTTCAGTATTTGGGGGCGGCAGAAGTGCTGGTGATTTCCACACTTCTATCATTGGTATTATAGTAGAGTAAAGAGACAGCAACTGAGATGAGGGCCCCATTGTCCTCGGCACTTTACATGGCAAGAGACAGTCTCTGCCTCAAACAGCTTACAGTCCACACAGATGACGAGACAGAAGAGGAACAGATGTACAGGGTGGAGCTACACCACAAAAAAACAAAAATAAAGCAAAAGGGCAATGAGTCTCAGAGCCCTGGTCAACTGACTCGGGCTCATGTGATGGGGTTACAAATAGCAGCACAGATGTTCCTGCTTGGGCTGGAGCTTTGGCTCTGAAACTCAGCTAGAGCGATGGGTCTCAGACTCACTGCTGCAGGCTTTTGTTTGTTTGTTTGTTTGTTTTTTTCCATAGCATGGAGGTGTCCATGGAGAGATGAAGTGATTTGCCGAAGGTCAGAGCACAAGTCAGTGGCAGACAAAGGAATAGATGCCAAGTCTCTTCATCCCAGGCCAGTACTCAGTCCATTAGACCATGCTGCACACAGCCGGGAATTACAAAACCTACACAGATCATGAACACTATTAAAGTAGGTTTCAGAGGAACAGCCGTGTTAGTCTGTATTCGCAAAAAGAAAAGGAGTACTTGTGGCACCTTAGAGACTAACCAATTTATTTGAGCATGAGCTTTCGTGAGCTACAGCTCACTTCATCAGATCTGATGAAGTGAGCTGTAGCTCACGAAAGCTCATGCTCAAATAAATTGGTTAGTCTCTAAGGTGCCACAAGTACTCCTTTTCTTTTTACTATTAAAGTAAACAGACTTTGAGTTTGGAAAGTCTCTTGCAGAAGCTGTATTGTGGATGCTCTGATCATTAAACAACAGCACATTATCTACACCTACTGATCATCTACAAAGAGATCTTTTTCTTCTTTAATGATACAGTTTTAAAATAAATAAATACCTGTAAAGGCTGCTTTAAATAATTTGTTTAACTACGGCAATACCTGGTAATATGCAATCTAATCTCACTCCTCTTTTATAGTTACTTTTCATCGGTAGATCTCGGAGCACTTTACAAAGGAGGTCAGTATCACTGTCCTCATTTTACAGATGGGGAAACTGAGGAAAGGGGCAGTGAAGTGACTCACTCAAGATTACCCAGCAGGCCAATGACAGAGCCAGGAATACAATGTAGCCACCTGTGCCCCAGTCCAGTGCTCTAGTCACTTGAAATTGCCATGGGAGGCAATGTGGTCATTTTTTCCCCAGTATTTCCAGTGAAAGTTATGAAACCAGAAGCCCTTTGAGAGACTCCTTCTTGGAAGAAGCACAGATAGCCTGATTCAGCAATCTCCTATCGGCCTCTCTGCATTTTTCCTTTGTCCTGTACTTCCTTCCCCAGGTTAGCCTGGGTCAACTGGCTCCTTCTCCTGTGCCTATGCATGTCACCATTGGCTTTGGTGGGATTCCACAGGGTTCTTCCCAGAAGAATCGGGGCCATACCAATGAATAACCAAACTCTGGAGCTCTGTGCATGTCCCCGACCTATCCTAGGGGGATCGTGACAATAGAGAGCACCAGTGAGAGGGGAGGTTTGTCCAATGGTTAGCGCACTACTCTGGGACTTGAGAAAACTGGATTCATTTCCCACGTTTCCTGTCTGACCTTGGGCAAGTCACTTAGAGTGAAATCTTGGCCCCACCGAGGTCAATTGTGAAACTTCCTCCCATTCTCTTCAACGGGGCCTGGATTTCACACTTAGCCTTTCTGGGTCAGATTTACATGGGAGTTAGGCACCTAACCGGTTTAAACCATTTTGAAAAATCCCCTTATCTGACCCTTTCCGCACTTCAATACCATTAAGAACCTGCCTCCCTGTGCCTCGGTTCTCCATCAACAACAATCGTTCTCTCTTGTGAGAGCAAAAACTATTTCAATACTACAATAATGGCCACCACACAAGTCCCTTACATAGATATTAAATGCAAAAGAATCCAACAAGTCTGCCTATCAGGATGGGACGAACAGAGTTTTTCGGCTGTGCGCATTCACCAGTTTCTCTGTCCTGGCACCAACTCTAACAAAGACAGAATGTGGAAAAAGAGTAAACACCTCCCTCTTCATTTTTTTTAAATATAATTGGGTAGCTCACACTGTGAACCAGAGGAGAAAAAAAAAATACACCCAAGTCCAGCTTCACATTGTCCTGGTCCAATTTCAAGGTAATTCCCCATTCGCTTCTATTAATTCTTCACTTCGGAGCACCGCAACTGGCATAGCATCAAACAGCTGCAATTTTCATGACCTGAAGTGAGCCTCCGAGAGGTGAGAAGAACACTCACTAATTTACTGTGCTACTATAAGACGACAATAACCAGCTCGAGAAGGTAATGGACGGAGACAAAGACAGGTAACCATTATTTGCTTTGGCACGCCTGGTGCCCGGTTTTACTAGCATGAGCCCTTACTTAGCTCTTTAATTAAAAGGCGGTTTTCAGCACTGTTTTAATACACTGATTTTACAAGAATGGTATTGGATGTTCTCAGCCTGTCTTTAGCTGGGAAAGCAGAGATGTCCGTGTGCTCCAAGCAAACCTAACCCACTGGAATATTGCACTTGTGATTTCGGTGTTCTGACAGATTTATTTTATACAACATCCAGCACACCTTTTTTTCTTTGGAGAAACTCACTCTTCTAAATAGCACCAAATCAATAGCTCCCTTCCAAATCTCTGACCTGCATAGATCTTAGATGGCTGGCAGCTTGCGTACAGACCTTTTTCCATTTCCTTGGTCACGGACGTCAGCATAGCTGTGTGCAAAGCCAAATTGTAATGCCATCACTTTGCATTTACAAAGCTTCTTTCATCCAAGGATCTCAAAGCATTTTACACACATCGGTTAATTAAGCCTCACAAGCACCACTGTGAGGCAGATAAGAAAATTTAGTAGTCAGAAGAATTAAGGCCAACATTTTAAGCATCCTCTGACTGAATGACTCAGTTTCTGGGAGACCAATTTCGAATTACCAAACACCACTGCTCTAATTGAAGTCAATATAAGCAGTAAAGGGGAAATCAACACATCGAGATGTAGCCAAAAATTGACACATACATAAATCACTGTTCAATTTTGAACATTTGGTTGCTTGAGACTTGCTCATAATTACACAGAGAGAGTTCGCGGCAGAGATAGGAATAAAGCCCTTTGGCCAAATTCACCAATTTAACTTGGTGCAACTCCACTGAAATCTGCTTAAACTAGTAATTAGATTGGCTCAAGAAGTCCCGGCTTCTATTGTTCTGTATGCATAGAGTGAAAAATCACCCCCACGCAGAGGGCCAGTGGAGAGATTATCCAACATTTGAGTTCTACTGAAACTCTAACTGTTGCATCAATCTTTGCACAGGAGTACTTAGGCCCTCAGAGGAAAAGGATTATATCAGGGCAGTAATGACCTGCCTGGAACTTGGAGGAGCACAGGTTTCAGGAGGGAAGCGTTTGGAGTAGGCATCGGCAAGTCCGTCTGTGTGCACGTGGCTGGAATGCTAGCTATAGTTGCGGCATCTCTGTAAATAGTTCTCTTAATAAAGAGCCAGTTTAGTTTTACAAGCATGAAGTCCTTTCATGTTAGGATCCATAATCCTGTGCATGAAAGAAGAGCAAAGTATTACTGGCCCATTGCCGATTACCTTTCATAAAAGAAGTCCTTATTTACAACAACAGTAAGTGTGACTCTTCTGGCAAGTGACAGGCACCTGTCAAAGGTGACCCTCACCAGCTGTGCTGCATAGTGGTCAGGCAGCGGTGTGGCTGGTGAACCCCTTCCCAGACTGCTCCTCTTTCTTCTACAACTTAGTCCTGTGGGGTCAGTCCCCCTTCTTTTCTGGCTTAGCCCTCTGTCCAGATCACCCATTCTAGTCCACCCCATTTGGCATACACAGAAAGACAAGCGCCATAATGGAAAAGTCTTTTGGTGTGTGTGAGAGGGCTTCTCCTTAGCTCTGGGACTTGGGGTCTGGGCACTTCTGTATTCAGGGTCTTTCCTAGCTGGGTTCCCTGCCAAGGGGTAAGCTCTGGTTGTTGTTCCACCATCAGCGGTTGGTAGGGGAGCCGGGCTGTACCTCTCCATTGGGCTCCAACCCAGGCCTCAGTGGTGGGCAGCTAAGTTCTGCACCTTGGGGTACTCAATAGCTGCCTTGCTGGATTGCTTCCCATCTGAGTTCCCCCCAACCCACCCCCCAGGGTAAATTAAAGAACTGATCCAAAAAGAAAGTTTCTGACCTTCCCCAACAGTCACCAGTCTCTCCTCTCAGGTCAGCATAGTCAGGTCTCAGGCAAAAAGGTCTCATGGGTTGTTATTTCACCAGAGCAGAGGTCTGTTGCCTTTCATTTATGGCCCCCTTCTGAGCTGCTCTTCTTCCCCTTTTAAGGTCCGTCTCCAGCTTGTGAAGGCTTTGCAGGTGCAGCTTCACTTTGGGGTTGCCTGGGACCAGAGCTGCTGTTTAACCCCTTCTTCTCCAGTGCGGGGTTTGTACACCCCATCACACAGCCACATAAGAATCTACATAGATAGTTTAAACGATACTAATTCCAAACTGAGCATTTATCCCCAGTGCAGTTGGTAAAACTTGGCCCCCAAAGTTCTGTCTAGGAACCTATATGTCCCTCATCACTATAGCACCCAAGTTCCAGTTTGCATTAACCCAAAAAAGCCAAAGCAAAATTACCCCATTTCCCCTGGTTCCAAGTGAAGCCAGGCAAAAAATAAACAAAAACCACTGAATTTTGTAGAGTTTCCACCTACAACCATAAATCACACCAGGTCACTCAAACGTCAAGCCAGATTTCATACAATTTGTCGCAGATTCTCAATCTTCAGCCGAGTTTCTGGTGTGTATGACAAAGTTCCTGTTCTACCTTGTTGGGTCTTGCACTTATTGGCGGATTTGCTCGTCTTGGAGCTTCACGGCAGCCCTCAGCTTGGCCGTTTTTCTGAACCCACAGTCCAGGTCGACTCCTCCTGTGTCTGACCAGGAGTTGGGAGGATTTGGGGGGAACCCGGGCCCACCCTCTACTCCGGGTTCCAGCCTAAGGCCCTGTGGAATGCAGCTGTCTAGAGTGCCTCCTGGACTACAACTCCCTGGGCTACTTCCCCATGGCCTCCTCCCAACACCTTCTTTATCCTCACCATAGGACCTTCCTCGGGGTGTCTGATATTGCTTGCACACCTCAGTCCTCCAACAGTCCACGTTCTCACCCTCAGCTCCTAGCACCTCTTGCTCCCAGCTCCTTACACACGCACCACAAACTGAAGTGAGCTCCTTTTTAAACCCTGATTAGCCTGCCTTAATTGATTCTAGAAGCTTCTTGATTGGCTGTAGGTGTTCTAATCAGCCTGTCTTAATTGTCTCCAGAAGGTTCCTGATTGTTCTGGAACCTTCCCTGTTACCTTACCCAGGGAAAACGGACCTACTCAGCCTGGAGCTAATATATCTGCCTTCTATTACTCTCCTATAACCATCTGGCCTGACCCTGTCACGTGTGTTAATACAGCAGAAATCAAACTTATCTCCACTTAATTTTAGGCAGCACAGGGAAAGGTTTTTTTTTTCCCCCCTGCACGGCTCCATTTATCAAGCTCATAGTATTGTTGATGTTATTGTATGGCTGCAGGAGACAATTTTCTGCTGAGTTGGATTCATGAGGGAGTAGGACACACAGAAGGAAAGCTATTTCCACAATGGAAAGGGTTAGGCAATTCATATCTGTAACAACAAAAAATCAGACGGGGCATGAAAATGGCAAAAAAGATGTAACAGGAAGACCTTGAAATTGTAGAATCTAAGCTACGAGGTTGTGGGGCATTTGTGATTTTTTAGGCACATTGGCTTTAAGAGGATATTAACGTAACCCAGTTGAAAAAGTCTGAGCACTGGTCTACAGAGCCATCCAAAAAGATTGTATTCTTCTTTGAATTATTTCTGATAACCCTGCTGACATGCAGGGCTACATTTTATTTAAGCTCAATACCAAACCAATTAAATTGAAAAGCAATTTGTCTATTATGCCTGAAAAACTGTATTATTTGCCGTTCCATAAATGTACTTATTTTAACTATTCACCTCAAAGCTACGAAGACAAACTTCAAAACTGTCATAACTCAAAATCCCCAGGCAGCAGTCAACAAATCCAACTGTTAGAAAATGACAACAGGGTTCCATTATCCCTTTTACTTTAACACCATCATATTGACTATTCATCTTTTAATTTAAAGACAGCATCTCTGGGCAAGAGCTATTTCCCTTTACAATTATGGTAGTGTTTACTTTGCATCAAAGGGCTTTGGATATTAGAGTCACATGGATTATGCATGACATAAGCTTGGGATCCAATACAACAGAACAGGGAAAATATATAAAAAGGCCAACAAAAGGTATTTTATGAAAGATTTCTTTCTGTTCAGAGAAAAAGAAATCACGCACTAAACGTTCGGAAAAAAAATGTATTTGGAGCAAGATGCTAGATCTTTTTTCCACTGGGACATAAATCACATTTTTAAGTGTTTTTTGAAGAATGTGGAGCTGCTTATGAAGAAGCTGTATGAAAAATAGTGCATTAAAATAAAATTAATGTCTGTAACATATTCTTTGTACCACAGTAATACCCCAAATTGTGGCTGAATTGAGCTAAGCACTGAACATGCACCTAGGGAGAGGCAGTCTCTGTCCCTAAGAGCTTACAAGATAGATGAAAGGTATAGCTACACTTTAAGGTGGGGGTGTGATTCTCAGCTTAAGGAAACAGCAGCACCAGCTCTGATCAAGTTAGCTACACTTTTGTTTTAGTGCGTCGTGACAGCACGAGCAGTGGAAGGGGCTAGCCAGCCAAAGTATGTACCTGTCCAAGACACTATAAACCCCTCCCACCTCATGGCTACACAGTGTTTTTAGCGAAATAGCTTGACCGGCGGTAGCGGGGGCATGTCTTCTTGAACTAGGAATTGCAACTCGAGTTTGATGTGTAGGTGTACCCAAAGAAAGGGAGGGGGCAGTACAGCGAGGTGAACAGGTTTGCATAAGCAGGTCAGTAGCAGAGCTGGGAATAGAACCCAGGCCTCCTGGCTCCTAATGCAGTCTCCGATTTCTTCTATTTCAGTTCTCCAATTTACTTTTGTGATCATTTGGCCTAGAAATTTTCCCGAATTGCAAGCTGAACTGTAAGAAGCGGCTGAAAGTTTACAAAAATGTGACAAAAAACGTATAACAAACGTGAATGGGGAAAGGTGCAAAAGCAAGGCAGATTGAAATAGGGTTGTTTTTGTTTTGTTTTTTTTAAAACACACACACACACACACACACGAGTCGACTGATGTCACTCAAGGATTTTGCTAAGGTCATGCCTGATAAGCCACAGACACGTGGGTTTTCTTCCTTCTAAATGACTTAATACTTGACATTTCAAATGCTTTAACATCTACACTGCAGCTGGAGTTGTAATTCCCAGCTCAAGGAGACATCCCCGTCCCACTTTTGACGGAGCTAGTGTGCTAAAAATAGCCGTGTTCCAGTAGTGGTGCCAGCAGAGGGACAGGCTAGTCAACAGAATACGTTCAGAGGCTCCCAGGCGAGATTGTACTCAGGGTCGCTCGTCCATCCCACTAGGACCGCACTTCTATTTTTAGCGCAATAGCTGGTGATCAAATCTAGTCTTCATACATCTACCCAAGCTCGAAGACACATTTCCAGCTGTGGTGTAGATAGAGATACCTTTTGACGCTAATCTGGCAACCTGCTCTCCAAAGGCGTATCCCTCATGAACGGGGCGCTCCTTTGACTTCAACATGGATGGACCCTTACGCCCACCCAGGGTCCCATGTAAGTCAGTGAGATTCTGCACAGCTACACGGATCAGAGCCTTATTTTAGATGTGCAGATGTTTGCAGGCCACACTTTCAGGACACGTGTGACTGTACGCCTCATTGCTTTCTCGCAAAGGAAAATTATGTAAGCTAGTTTTAACAGAAGATTTAAATTAATGTTGACATCGATAAGTAAATTGGAAGATTACATAGCTTGCATGCATTATATAAGCTAATTCCAAACCCCGCTTTGCAAATATTTACAAAGTTTTAATTGAGTCATTACACTAGATATTTACAAATCATTTGTAAATCACTGGTTTATGTCAGCTTCATTTTTCCAAACAAAATAATTAGGTGTTAATGGGCAGCTGATCATGTGCACTTCCCGACCTTTTTTGTTCAAATATATAAGGTGTTTATCCACACTGGTGCCGCAGCCATGTATGCTCTGAAATTCATAGCTGGTCTCTCTCAAACCTGGTGTAATTCAAACAAAAAACATTGTCACTTGAATTGACAGATCCATGTAAATTAAATTTACTCTCCTTCTCTAACCGGAGGCACCTAAAAGATGCCGTTATACTTAGAAAAAGAGATCAAAAAGACTTCACTGTGGGGTACCATATCTATTTTCTCTTGGGATCAGATTAGGATGCCTTAATTCACCACAAGTAATCCCACTGATTTCAGTGGGAATACTTACGGTGGAAAGTAGCATGCATCAGGAGTAAGTGCATCACGGTCAGGCACTTGATGGATTCCATATCAAGTTTTTGGTCACAAGTCACAATCAGGATCTCTGTATCAATAGTTTTTAGAGGCTTAATAAATAATCAGTAGATGTTATAAGCATGTTACAAGTAGCAAGTTGGTTTATCGACAGCTCATTTGTTGACAATATGATTAATGATCAGAAGATATATCATACGAACGGCCCTTCTGGGTCAGACCAAAGGTCCATTTAGCCCAGTATCCTGTCTTCCGACAGTGACCAGTGCCAGGTGCCCCAGAGGGAATGAACAGAATAGGTAACCATCAAGTGATCCATCCCCTGTCGCTCATTCCCAGCTTCTGGCAAACAGAAGATAAGCAGAGAGGATAATCTCGCTAGATCTCCCATAGTTTCATTAGCTCTGTACCACTTACAATAGGAAAAAGTTCAGAATTTATACCAAGTGCAGATGACTCATCAGAGCTTCAGGTCTTTATCTGAACCTCTTAACTTTGCAAAATTAAGGCTCCATTCTGCCACCATAACTGCCGTACCACTCTAGCAACTCCATTGAAATCAATAGGACTACTTGCAAAGTAAGTACTAAACTAACCTAACTCCCACTGAAGCCAATAGAAGTCTTTCCAATGACTTTCACAGGGACAGGTTCAGGTCCATAGTGAAGTTCACTTCTGTGCACATGGCCAGCAGAAGAGTCTATGCACCACTTAAATCTTACTTAAGCTGTACTTTGATGCATTAATGGGTGCATGGTCCATATGTGGCTCCTCTGCACAGGGCTGAAGATGTCCCACATGAGTGAGAAGGATAAAATCGGGCCCCTAAATATTGCTATGCTCAAGGGTTTGTCCAGAAGCAAAATTGTCCACAAAGTCACCGTTTACAACAGCCGCTCTCACTCTATTTTATAAACTTTGTTTCCAGTGCCAGCTGGTCCACCCATCCTAACAATAGACTTGTGCAGTGTTTCTCAACAGGTGGGTCATGACTTCAGGAAAATATCACAAAAGGCAATAAGAAGGTCGTGAGGCATTGGAAAACTTTATTTCAATGTGAAGCGAAGAAAAATCTCCCCACCCTCACTCACCGCACTCCTTACCCCCTCAAGGTCAACTATTCTTTGTCAACCTTGAAACACACACACACAAATAATGCTGGGCTATCATGGTTATTAATACATTTTATATTCTTATGTTCCAAGGTAATGTAAGGGAGGAAAAAATCACAACCGGTTTTGACTTGGAATAAGGGGTCGCCATCCTAGAAAGGTTATGAAACACTGCCCTATTGAGATCTTTATCTTGCAACACTGAGAATGAGGCTGTGATCCATTAGTCATTTTTGCTACTGTTCTGAAATTTTAAAAAGGACCTCTCTGAATGCATTACAGAGCATCAGACATTCCTTTGGAATTACTCTTATCTCCAAGACCATTGTGCACAAAGTTTCTCTCTGAAGAGAAAGCAGAAATGAAACTGTATTAAAAAAAAACAGTACAAACCATTCAATGTGTATAATAGAAATAGCACCAATGAGAGATTTGTTGACATTTCTTTCAGACTCATCTCGAGATAAACTTGAAATAATGATTGATTTGTTGTTTTTTCTCTAAGTATCTATACATTATTTAACATGACGGAACATTTTGTAAACCAACTTTCTTGTGCTTTTGAAATATTGATACTTTTTAGAAGGTTGAGACTTCGACTGTAAATCTCAATTCCATGAATAGGGTACATTGGCCTAAAATGCTGCAGTCTAATCTATACAAGAGAGAAAACAATGATTAGTCGTAACAGACATGGTGACCTTTACAATTCTCTTATGAGCTGATCTTCGTCAGGCTTCACTTCCCCCTGAGACTTTCACGCTCGCTTTCTCTGTCACATTCAGAGGGTTCTCTTTCCTTTTCAAAAACTCCATTTCTTATTATTTCTGAGAGAATAGTTCACTACTAGTAGGAACACAGGAATTGCCAGATAGGATAAGACCACTGGTCCTTTTAGCCCAGTATACCATCTCCAACAGCGGCCATTCCCCGCTGCTTCAGAAAAAAAGGACAAGGAACCACTTACATGACCATTATGGAATAATCTGCCCATGGAGGAAAGTTGATTCCTGACCCCCTCAGTTAGGGGCAGAGGTCTATATCCTGAAGCATGATGGTTTATATCCCTTATAACATTCACACGGTAACATTATTGTGTATATTGAGAAATTCAACCATATTATCATTGGTAATATTTATTGTGTTGCAGTAATACCTAGGAGCCTCAGTCATGGACCAGGACCCCATTTTGCAAGGTGCCGTACAAAGAACAAAAAGACGGTTCCACTCCCAAAGATAAACATTTTTTCTGTACGTACCAAGTAGCGAATCTAATTCTGGTCTCAGTTTGGAGTATCCTGCTAGAATTATCCAGCAAAAAATATCCATCTCCTATCTGTTCAGTGTCAGATTTTGCTCTCCAGACATTTTGAGGATATCAGATTACGAGGAAACAAAGGTCCCCATAACAATGTGTGTTTTCATTAATATCCAGGAATTGCATTTGTTGCGCAGCTGCCACAAAACATAGGATCGGAGCCAATCCTACTATCACAGGCACCACAAGTAAACATTCCTCTGACCTCAACGGGAGCAGAATGAGCACTTGATAAAAATTGTTCATAAACCCCGACTCCCCCTCTTCAGGTGGACAATTCTGAACCAGGCTTAGCTTCAACAGCTTCTTCTGAGTGACCCAGTTTTGACCATTAATGGAGACAGGAGAATACCAGACTGGATAGATCGTTATTCTGTTCAGGTCCAGGAGGGGGTGAAGACATAACAATGGATATTAATCCCTACGCTTCACAAACCAACCACTAACCGATGAGTCGACTATTCCCTAATTGTCCATTATGTCGTTTCTTGCCCTTTCCTCTCAAGCTGCTGATACTGGCCACCGTGCGACAAAGTATTTTCTCGTTTCTCTGATGGTTAATAAACTCCTGGGTGGAAACATGTAATCCTGCATGTTTGTACAGGGCAAAGTATGATGGGACCCTGATTCTGACCTGGCAGCAACCAAAAGACTCAATTACAAATAATAATTCACAGTATTCATGATACAGGACACCTTGAATTTATGAAGTCAAACGTGTATTTCAGAAGGGCTAGAAAGATATTAAATCTTCCTTGCTTTACTAATGCAAGTAATAAGAATAAGCTCTTACATAACATTTTCCACTGTAGTTCTCAAAGAAATTTCAAAGTAGTTTTAGAAGGAAGCCCCAATTTAATATATGAGAAATTGAGGCACAAAGTGCTAGAACAACAGTATCTGGGTGAAATTTTGCATTCAAAACTTTTTGAGGGGAGGAAATGCAAATTAGCTACACAAACATTTTATGATTTCATTTCAATTTCATCAAATTGCTTAGAGAGAAAAAAAAAAAGATCCCCCTGCCCAAATCAAAACATTTCATTCCAACATTTTCAAGATGAAATCTTTCAAGTTTACAGTTTAAAATGCCTGTTTCAAAATGTCCTTTATTTTTAAAAAAAAATTCAAATACATTTAAAAATGGTGGAAACCGAAACATTCGGTTTTGTCTGTAGGAAACATTTTATTCAAACCAATTTTTTTTTCAGCTTTTTGATTTGCTGAAAACTTCCAACATTTTCATGGTCAGTCCAACCCATAATGATTTTGAGATTTACTTTTCAAACGTGCCAAATTGAAAATTACGTTATTCGCCCAACTCTAGTAATGACTTGCCCACAGTCAAAGAGCAGGTCAGCGGTCGCGATGGGAAGACAATCCAGGTATCCTCATTTCCAGTGGCACGCACTGAAGTTAGCAGGACCACTCACATCAATTAAGAGAACAGGAATTAATATTAAATAAATCATAGACATGTAGGGCTTCAAGGGACCTCAAGTGGTCCTCAAGGCTATCCTTTTCACTGAGGGAGGACCAAGTATACCTAGATGGTATACTCCTGGATGGAGCTGGGAAGGGAGCTGTCTGAAATCTGAGTCTGTAGAATCTGAGACTCTAATAAGGGAGCCATTTGGTAGGCAGGGCATGTTACAGGTCTGCTTCTTTTCCAAAAATCTATTGAGATTCATATATTCAGCAGAATTTTAAAGCCTTCTGAACTAGATGGATTCAGAGAGTCTCCGGAGTAGACAGGAAAAAGGGTTGACTTTGTTGGGTACAGCACAATCTAGTTTCTCAGATAACGCAAAATTCATCCACTTGAAGACTGATTTTTGATGAATTATGTCATAAAGGAAAACAGATATTTCAGCCACTGGACTAAAAAAAAAAAAAAATGTAAGCCTGAGTGCCTCGCAGCTTGCTAAGTCATTTGCATTTGAGGAAAGCGGATATAGAACACCCACTGATCAGAGTAGCAGCATTTGACACCCACTTAAGCTGAGGGGCACTGGAGAATCAGGTCCTTGGATTTTATTCTCTTAAAGTGAAATTCACCCCTGTGCAGACGGCCTAAACTAAGCCTCTCACTGGTAAATCCCACTTCACCAATGAAAGTAGGACGTAAGTGGTGCATAGGTTTCATGCTGGCCCCCTGGACAGGTGTGCATCTCACCTTTTGCTGTGCTCAGTACACAGCCTGTATAACTATAGGCTTCATCTATGGGTGCAGAGGGAAAGGATACCATTCCACAGGGCACCAACAGAGCTGGACTCTTCAGCTACTATTCCAGCCTCACTTCTGGTCCCTGGTGCACCCGCACCTTGAATACTGTGTCCAGTGTAGTATAAATGCTTTAAAAAAAAAAGAACTAGATAAATTTATGGAGGATAGGTCCACCCATGACTACTGTTAGCCAAGATGGTCAGAAATGCAATTCAATGCTCTGGGCAACCCTAAACCTCTGACTGCCAGTAGCAGGGAGGGAAGACAGTGGTGGATCGCCCCAAATGCCCTGTTCTATATACTCTCCCTGAAGCTCTGGTACTGGCCACAGTCAGAGACTGGGCTAGATGGACTATTGGTCTGATCCAGTGTGGCTGTTCTCATAATTAGGATCTGCAGCCCTAGGGTTTGTACTCCACACACCTGTTGCCATTCTTCCACCCCCAGGGAATGTAGCACAAAAGGATACTAGTATTTAAAATGGCCAATGAGAACTCAGTGATTACAGAAGAAACAGACTACAGCCTCAGTAAGGATACAGCCCTATTAAGCCAACAAGCTCCTTATACCTGAGAGGACCCTTAAATATATTTTCAAATGCCTGGCCCCCCTCTCTCTCAGGTACTTGGATTGTCCTCATCACCCTAACACCTGAGCACCTCACAATATTAATAAATAGTTTCACAGCTCCATGTCGTAGGGCAGTGCTATTACCCCCATTTTACAGTTTGGGAACTGAGCCACAGAGAGGGTCAGTCACTTGTGCAAGGTCACCCAGGAAATATGTGGAACAGCAGAAATCGAGCTCACGTCTCTGTAGTCAGAGTCAACAACCTTAACCACAAGGCCATCCTTCCTCACTCATATTCTATTAGATGCACTACTCTCCCCCCGCTCCTCATCATGCATGAACATTGACAGCAGCCCTGAAACTTCAATACCACAGCATAGACTTCTGCCACTTGACCTCCATGACCATCAACCTGCCTGAGTACGTCTGTATCACGTACATACATTATTTATTAACCACTGACAGCACAGTACAAGACACAGAGGAAGTCTCGGGCCTTGCCCAGAGGAGCTTACAAACCAGGAAAATGTGAGACAAGACATGAAAAGGAAACTGTGGATGTCATATGAAGTCTGACAGAGGGTATTTGATAGGACATAAATCCACTGTCCTTAGATCCATCTGCATGGACTGTAAGTTCATCACTGTAGTACCTAAGCACCTGCTGAGAGTTTATAGATGCACAGCATGTAGGGATGGCTTCCAGGCGAGATACCTGAAGCTCTATCTGCTAATATACCAAGTTTTGCAGATAATTTCCCTGCCTGGAATATCTCACATTTCTTATGTATTCTCCAAGACTATCAGTCAACATATTTTCAGATGGATGTTGCTAGCAAGAACCTAATATGATGCATATCAGCTGTGCATGTGACTCTTTCTTACATTGCTACCGTCAATTTACCCAATTATCTACATGCGGTTTTTTTTAGGTAGTAACATAGTAAAGGAAGCCATTCTGTATATAAACAACAGGACAGAATGCACCTAGATAGTCATTCAGTGCTTAAGCAGTTCTACCTCTTTCTAAAGCTGTTCTTGAGAGAAGTACATTTTAAGGGGGGAAATTCATGTAAAACCCACTTGCATTCTCCATATAGTGCTTAAATAGTGCCTATGTCTTGGGTCAGCCCTTTGCACTGGAGTGAATTTCACCCGAGAGGAGATTTTAACCAAGGACCTTGTCAATGCGGGTGGGCGGGCAGTGTGTTAACTATCATGTGTAAACAGAATACCCAGGAGAGTTGACCCCTACCAGTGAGCACATTAAAATACAATTTTTCCTGGTGTTCATTAGGTTGTTAACATCACTGCTGGTCAAAATGTTTCCACTGGAAGAGTTTTCCATAGGAAAATGCTAATTTAACTCAATAGACACATGTCACAGGAACATATCCCTTCCATTGAAACTTTTGATGGAAGCCAGACAGGCAAGCTGGTTTCTGCCAGCCCAGGGATGTGTAAGCTGCTTGGCAGTCCACCTGGCAGGGAAGCTTAATTGCTGGGGCTCCCCAAGGTACCAAGCTCCAGAGTTCCTTGGTCTCTGCACCATCATGCCAGCTGTTATGCCATAGAACCAGGGACCGTGCACCAGAAATTAAAACAAAACACAACCAAAAAAAATCCATTTTGGTCCTTCCAAAATGATTTTTTTAAACTATCTGTTCGACAGAAAATTTTGCAGCTCTGGCTTTCCATTCTGATTCCAAGTGATTTCCCCCTCCCACTTGTGGGATGGAAATTCTGGTTCCCACTCAGCTCTAGTTAATGGGGTTTAAAAACACCCCCCACCACACACACACCATAGCGTAGGCACACCTATGGAGATCAGTAGTACTAGGAGCCAGAATGTAACCACTCTATTATAATTTCTAACCTGAACTGATGTACCACCTGCCAAGGAGAGGCTCTGCTGGTTTTCCACCAATTTAGATACAGACGGTATCATTTAAATTTCAGATGTGCAGTAATGTGTTGATTTTCACATTAAAGACATACTCTAGGATACTTAAAAATGCTGGGCTAGATCCTCCTCTGTGTAACTGATTCAAGCCAATGGAATTATGCTGATTTACGCCAGCTAAGGATCTAGCCCTCTGTGTTGTAACCAAACAGATGTCTTTCCCCTGTTTCTAAAAAATGCCTTAAAATTTTCAGAGAAAAACATTTAACAATCCAACATACCTGTCACTACTTTCCCTTTGCACATTTCTCTCAGGTTGGGTAATAAAAAGCAATAGAAGCCACTTTCAGTTCTTTTTATAGTCAGTTTCAAAGTAAGATTCTTAATGTTACCACATGAATGTTTCCAACTCCTTTAGAGAATGTTTAGTTCACTTTAAAATAACTATTTTAACTAAAATAACAACTCTAAAAGGAAAAAATAATACATATTTAGTGCCAGATGCTCAACTAGTGTAAGTCAACATAGCTTCACAAACATTCAAATCGGCAAAAGATTTGACTTAAGTGAAACATAAGCCATGCACATTGGCCACAAGAACTGGTATGAATTTCAGAACTTGCTAGCAGCAGCTGGGTGCAAGCTAGCTCCCATTTTTACTGCAACAGGCACCATTCTGGTTCAGAGAACATTAACTTCTATTTACTATGGTATCATACACTTTAGGTACTCACTCTTCAGAATCTGGGCAGAAGCTGCTTTTTAGGGTCCAGTGGTCATGGATATCCCCATAGAGCAGCCTGGATTACAGCATAGTTTCAAATGCTCTGGTAACTCCTTCAAACCCAGCAGAGCGCACAACCACAGGTGAAAGGATAAGTCATTAAGGTCAATTGTCTGCTCCTCAGCTGTTCCCTCTCCTCACAGATGCTGCTCATGTGACTTCCACCAGCCTGGGAAACCTCTGCAGAGCTCCAAACAGTTGCAGCCCACTGACTGGCTTTTTCAAAGAGGAGCAAACAAGCCATCTTTTACTGGCTACAGATTGTGCCCCAAACAGCAAGCCCTTTTAAGGGAGCCATGGGAAGCTCTGAGACAGGCTTAGGAAAACTTTAGAAGCATGATTTTTAGAGGGGCTGAGTTTCTCCCCTTGACTTCACTTAGAGCGGTGGCCCTAAAGTGCTACGAAAGTTCATGAGTCTTGCAATATTTTGTGTTTTCTCTTAAAGCCCCAGCTCCTGCAGTCGTGGGACTGTGAGATTCCCAGCTTTCCTTTGAATAATACTACATTTCTAGTCTTTATGATTTCAGACAAAAGCTTGAACATGTGACTCCTACAGACTCAAAACAAATAGAGACACCCCCCAATAATTATTATTCATAAAACCCATGATCTGGGGTCGGGGAGAGGGGTCCTGAGTCAAGATTTCTGAATGTGTGGACTTCTGAATATCAGGCAGTGTAACTTCTGGGATCAGGGAAGAAGAGAATACTGGTGGGGAAAAAGTAGTTTTTTCCAGTTCCAATTCAGCAAAGCCCTTAAGTTCATGCTTAATTTAACCCAATTTTTTTCAATGGGTGGGGTGCACCCCCCTAGGGGTGGGCCATGGAGTAACATTCTAAAGGGGTGTAGCTAGGCTTCAGACCAGTCGTCCCCACGGGGGGAGGGAGGGAGTGCCGACCAGCTCTGCTCCTGGCCCGGGCTGCTGGCCCCGCGCCCAGGAATCTGCTCCTGGCCCCACACCTGGGGAAATGCTGCCAGCCATTGCTGCCCACCCTGCATCTGGGGCTCTGCACCCGGCTGAGGGTCCGTTCCCACCCCCAGTTGTAGCCCCGGACTCAGCCTCCTTATTCCTGTCTGCGTCTTCCCCCTGCTGGCTACCAGGGCAAGAACCAGGCAAGAAGAAATCTCTCCAGGCTAATCGCCTTCTTTGTTTGAGAGGTACTATGGGATCCTTAACAACCATTAGCAGCCAGGATCCGAAGAATATAGACTGAGGCAGCTACAATGTTTCATATTTACAGGGAGGGAATTGAAATAACTGTATAGGGAAGGATCATTATATTGTTTCAACCGGTATATTCACTCTCCCTCCTCATCTTTTATTATTTATTGTTTCTACTGCAGTATTAAACAGAGACTTCAATGAAGTTTGGGCATAGAATCATAGAATATCAGGGTTGGAAGGGACCTCAAGAGGTCATCTCGTCCAACCCCCTGCTCAAAACAGGACCAATCCCCAATTTTTGCCCCAGATCTCTAAATGGTCCCCCTCAAGGATTGAACTCAGAACCCTGGGTTTTGCAGGCCAGTGCTCAAACCACTGAGAAAGTGACCTGCAAATCATCCCCATAGCACTTGGAGATAAACTGTAAACTAATTAATATCAGAATTATTGATTAAAGGCAAATATTTTGCAAGGGATTTATATGTAACGCTGTCTCCACTGTACAGTGGGCAGCTTTGCTTTATAAATCATTGAACAAATGGGGACATGCTCAAACAAATACTTTCTGAATGTTTGCCAACAGTTTATCTCATATAACGTACTATAAATATGTCACTAATACTATCTACGTTCATTATAAACAACAGTATACATCTAGCATGGCTCAGAAATGCGTTCATTCTTTTGCCACATAGGTAACACTTATGAAAACATCTTTGGGTTTAATGGCATAAAACCTGCAGTGCCTCCCTCTCGTCAACACTTATGGTCCACTTGTTATATTTTCAAGTATGCCCCGGTAAGCTTTCTCCCCTTCAAGCTTGGGAGGGTCAGCCCATAAACATCCACGAAGCCACTCATCCTCTTCCTTCAAACTCCCCTTTGACAATGGTTAGGCAGCAGGTATGCTGAGACCACGGCCTGCCATGCCAAATAATATTGTCTCTCGGTATTTTCCTATCTATCTGTATCTACCTATTGCCTCTGGTCTCATGCTTAGTCTGCAAGTGCTTTAGGTCAGGGCCCATCTTGTTTTTCCCTTGTGTTTGTACAGTTTTTTCCAGAATTTTCCTTTGCAGAGAATTTTGAAGTTTTCAGGTTTTGCTCTGATTTGGAATGGAGCCAAATTTCAAAATCCTTCATGAACCGGCATTTCTGTTCGCCTCCCAGCTGTCAAGCTCTGCCTACACGACAAATTACTTCGGAATAACCTACATGAATGTGAATAATCCACACCCCTGAGAGATGTAAGTTATACTGACCAAAGTGCCGGTGTAGACAGCACTAGGTTGGTGGGACATAGATACCACCTCTCGTGGAGGCAGGAGTTATTAAGAGCATTCTTCCACTGGCTTAGAGTGTCATCAGGTGCTGGATTATAGACATAGCCGAAGAGAAGCTGTTGTGAGATATTTTTCAACTGTTGGATTTTCTAAGCCTGAGCTGTAGATAAGGACTCGAGCCAGTTGAAAAAATTGAGTTGACAAGTTTTCTGTCAGAAAATGTTTTGACAAAATTGAATTTTTTGGGGCAGGAGGAGGGATTTCATTTTGGATGAAATTTCATTTCACAAAAAAAGGAAAAAAGATGGTGACATGTTTGGACGCAAAGTTTAGATTTTACACTGTAAAACATCCTTTTGTTTTGAAACTTGATACAAAGCCTGGAAAAATAAAAAGAGGGCAAACGCTCAATAAAGCATTTTGAAGTTACTCAAAAGAAATGCTTTGATTCAACTGAACCATTTAAAAAAAAAACAACATTTTGTGAAAAATGCCAAAATGTTGGTTTTTCATCCTGATTCGGGATTCCCTCCCACCCCCACCCCCACCCCACAGGCCATAAAATCACTTTTCTGAACAAGCACTAGAATCTGGGAAGTTGACACAGGCGGAAGATGCTTTTAGGGACAGGTGGCCATGAGAGTCTTACTTGAAGCAGTTGCTGAGATCAGGAACAGACATTTTGCAGGTCAGGCCATGTAAGGTGTTTCTGGAGCCAGTGAACTGACAGAAACCATATTGAAATGTTTACTAGCCTTGGGTGGAAAGAGACCAAGGTCAACTGGTCTAATGCAGCACAGGGGCATTGCCTTCAGTGAGTTAGGTAGCCATATCCTATTGAATTTAGCCATCCTCGAAAATTCCGCCTAAATAAATACAACACACCCACCTCTGCATCGATAGCTAGAATGAATTATGTATTGTTCTAATGCCCATGTGAGACATTTTTTAAGCTATTGTCCTATATATATTTTTTTAAACTCAAGGAGAGAAAATCCCAAGAGGACTTTGAAACAAAATACTTTTTTCCTCTTCATCAATATCCCCTAATTCCTAGCCTTCCAAGAGCACACTCTTAGCAAACAAGAGTACTTCAGATCACGAGGGAATCTGGAGTACTGATTGAAAGGAAGTCGTGAGTTCTCCTAGCTGTTGCATTAGCAGTTACCTATCTTTTTTAAACTCACAAACTATCACCAGAAGGAAGATTACATTGGTAAACCTTACATTTTATATTATTTATTATTAATTAATATTCAGTAGCACCCGGACGCTCTTAGCTCACATCAAAGCCCCACTATTGACAGGACACTGGAATGGGACTCATGAGACCTGGATTCAATTCCCAGATCAGCCAGTGGCCTGGATGACCATGGCCAAGTCATGTCCCTTCCCATGCCTCAGTTTCCCCATCTGTAAAATAGGGATAATGACACTGCCCTCTTTTGTGAAGCGCTTGGAGATCTAAAGATGAAAAGTGCTGTGTAAGAGCTGGCTATGATTATTGTGCTCGGTACTGTACATTCACAAAGTCCCTACTTCGAAGAGTTTTCAATCTAAATAGAGAAAACAGAAAAAAGGTAGCAGGGGCAAAAATGAAATGTCTTTCCCATAGTCTCTTGGCATGGCAGTAACAGAATAGGAAATAGAATCCAGGTCCCCTGACTTACACTGCAGTGTCCTAACGACTATATGTAGACAGATAGGGAGAGAGTACAAAGAATATTGAGAGTGCAAAGAAGTCCTTTGGCAATCTCTATTTGTACCCGCTTCAGAAAACCTCTCCTGCTACCTGTAGTTAAATGATAGAATGAAAACAAACAATACATTTAATATGTTGCTCACTTAAGACATAAGGCTGCCTTAATAGCTTTTTGGCTTGATGTTTTTAGAGCTCCTAAAAAGCATCATCTCTTTGTAGCTAGCAGATAATGTGCAAATCCATCTTTGCGGTCCAAAGAATGCCTGGAAACTGCAGAGTCAGCACTGTCAGAGCACTTGGTAGCTATGTTGCAGGGAGGAAAAGATCTGTGGAATATGTCCGGGCCTCAGATGCAGTTTATTTTCAGAGAGCTTGAAAATGTCCTGGTACAGTATGCCATTTAGTCAGCAAAACAGGGGTCTAATGTATCCCTTGACTTCGGTAATGAGCAATACAATTCACTCTAAATTAATCTGACCTGCCTATATATTTTTAATATGCCAGTCACCATGGTACTAAGAACTAGTGCAACAAGATGGACATATCCATCCACTATCTCACTGATGTCCTACAGAATGTGGCTGCAAGGTTGACACACTCTTACTCTTCCTTTTCTCTCCACTGCCCTTCCTACCTACCCACTCAATCAACCAACATTTCTATGTAGATCTTCCATTGGTATCACATGAAATATCATGGCTGGAGGTTTAAAGGGCTGGCTAGTTCTGGGACCAGTATTAGCATTTATAAGTATACACGTTACAATATGGGGTAATCAAATCTTATTCTTCAGGCTCTGAGCGAATTCACCATACTGGCCAGGAAGGAATTTTTCCACGTTGATACAGCAGTGAACAGCTCGATTTGGGGAATAAGGAGAGATTTTCATCTTTTCCTGTAATGTCCAGAGATTGCATGAACTCCACTGGGAGCTTCACTATCTCTATTGATTTTACATGGAGGCACTCAGATATTCTGATGATGGGCAGCAGTATGAAACCCTAAAATGATAGATAGATAGATAAAGATTAGCCCCTTCATTTTGAGGCATCTCAAGTTGGGCACCCTAACACTGATCTGTCCAAAAAAAAAAAAATCACTCACTGAAAATTTAGGCCCTGTTCTTTAACATTCTTTTCTGCTTCTCCAATAAGCTGTCCCACACAAAGCACCCACAAAGCTCAGCAATGTTTCCCTCAGGGACTTTTTTTCCAACCTCCTGGAGGAAAAATGATCTTATTCATTCAGATTTCTAAATCTCAGAGCAAACTATTTCTGGCCCTTGTAATGATCCCACTTCTCTCTTTCCTCTCCCCCCCTCCCCTTTTTTTTTTCCTTTGGAAGATCTTACCCGTAACCCTAACTGACAGTCTAATTTCAGTGTCCTACCAACACTTGACTTGAATACTTAAGGTTACATGCCAGGCAGCATTCAACTGTGGAAATAGCCACTTGTCAATCTTCTCTCCCCTCTTACATAAACTATTATTTGATCAAGTCAATGGCTGTCCTTTGCTGAAGCGCACAAGATTTGGTTCATCAACTCTGCTTTGGAGGTAGGTGTGAGCAGCAAAATCTCTTCTAGCTCCTGGGAGCATTCAACAGCCAATTGTGATCTCTAAAAGAAGCCTGGGTTTTCTATTTTTTCAAGAGTGCTGCATCGTTTGGGAGGCAGCCCCAGTGGAACCACTGTCAGCATGTACTTAGGAAGAAGTGCAGTGAAACTCTGTTAGTGAATTCCTGTTTGCTCTGAGCTGAATCACGAATAACCTTACAGAAGGCTTGATTCTGCCTGGGTCTGACCTCGGCGAGCAACAAGAGGCTGTGTACCAGGAACCGCCATTCCTCCTTACAGACAGAATTCACTCAAGGTGTGATGCTTTGAGGTTCAACCCAGACCAGTCCAGTGTTATGTCACTGCCTGCCCTGCAATGAGTGCCTTCCCTGCTGTGCTCACAACCCTGACACGAACAGCCAGCCTACAAACGTGCAGGACACACCCTGACTTCCACAGTCCAGTTACTTTTTGCAGGGTGACCCAGAAGCCCCTCCAGTCCTGAATTTTCCCCAAACCGTCTCCCTACAGTGTCCAGCCCGCTCCTGGAACACTCACAGACATTAAGTTTGTTCCTCCTTTAAAGAGACAACACACTGCAGCCTGTTAGCGTAAATAGGCTTCACACACCATTCCCTGAATTGGTTTATAGCAAAAGTAAAATGAGTTTATTAAACAAAAGGCATAGGTTTCAGTGATACCAAGTATAAGGAATAAAGATACAAAGGGTTGCAAGCAAACAATAGTAAAAATATGCTTCTAAAACTAAAACTTAATTTCAGCAAGTTTCAATCTTTGCCTAAGCAAGTTTCTCACCTAAACCCATTTTTTCAGAGACTTCAGGCTCTTGGCTGAATGATCCAACATTCTGTGATTTCAAAAGATCTGGCCCCTTCAATCCCCCCAAGTGATGGATACCAAAATGGCTTTCCTGTTTCTGTTTAAAGAAAAGGAGTACTTGTGGCACCTTAGAGACTAACCAATTTATTTGAGCATGAGCTTTCATGAGCTACAGCTCACTTCATCGGATGCATACTGTGGAAACTGCAGAAGACATTATATACACAGAGACCATGAAACAATACCTCCTCCCACCCCACTCTCCTACTGGTAATAGCTTATCTAAAGTGATCATCAAGTTGGGCCATTTCCAGCATAAATCCAGGTTTTCTCACCCCCCCATCCCCCTCCAAAAACCACACACACAAACTCACTCTCCTGCTGGTAATAGCTTATCCAAAGCGACCACTCTCCCTACAATGTGCATGATAATCAAGGTGGGCCATTTCCAGCACAAATCCAGGTTTTCTCACCTCCCCCCCATACACACACAAACTCACTCTCCTGCTGGTAATAGCTCATCCAAAGTGACCACTCTCCCTGCAATGTGCGAGAAACTGCTGAATTGGAATTCATTTGCAAATTGGATACTATTAATTTAGGCTTAAATAGAGACTGGGAGTGGCTAAGTCATTATGCAAGGTAGCCTATTTCCCCTTGTTTTTTTCTACCCCCCCACCCCCCGACGTTCTGGTTAAACTTGGATTTATGCTGGAAATGGCCCACCTTGATTATCATGCACATTGTAAGGAGAGTGGTCAGTTTGGATGAGCTATTACCAGCAGGAGAGTGAGTTTGTATGTGTATGAGGGTGGGGGGGTGAGAAAACCTGTATTTGTGCTGGAAATGGCCCACCTTGATTATCATGCACATTGGAAGGAGAGTGGTCGCTTTGGATGAGCTATTACCAGCAGGAGAGTGAGTTTTGTGTGTGTGGTTTTTGGAGGGGAGTGGGGGGTGAGAAAACCTGGATTTGTGCTGGAAATGGCCCAACTTGATGATCACTTTAGATAAGCTATTACCAGCAGGAGAGTGGGGTGGGAGGAGGTATTGTTTCATGGTCTCTGTGTATATAATGTCTTCTGCAGTTTCCACAGTATGCATCCGATGAAGTGAGCTGTAGCTCACGAAAGCTTATGCTCAAATAAATTGGTTCGTCTCTAAGGTGCCACAAGTACTCCTTTTCTTTTTGCGAATATAGACTAACACAGCTGTTGCTCTGAAACCTCTTTCTGTTTATATCTCTCTGACTCTGTTATCAGAGGCAGGAAGCCTTCCTGCTGTTCTTCCTTTCCTGTTGACTTCCTATCCCCCTGATGATCTGTACATAAATAAGGCTTCCACAGTTTTGATTCCATAATGCTTAATCTACATAAGAGACAGGGAGATAGCTACCCTTCCCTCCTCTCCGAGAGAAAACTTGTTTCTTGCTGTGTTTGGTCACAGAGTATAAAGCTTAGTATCAGTGAGTATCCATAATCCCTTGTCTCGTATTAATGCATACATTTTACAATGATACTAATCACCAGTGTATCATAGGCTTTCATAAAAGACCTTATTGATACACTTCTATAATACAGTAATATTGTATACATTCAGTTGATTTATCATTTGTTCAGATCCCCTGTCTGTATAGTCCAGTAAACTTTTTAAATGAATTCTTCTGAAGTGTATCCCCAGATAAAGTTTCTCTCTCCTGCTGCGTGTAGACCCCATGTTGTCTTGTTAGCTTTGTTTACCTTGTATGCAAATGTATTTTCATTGTCTCTGCCTGGGGGCCAGGCTGATCAGACAAGCAAATGCACATTCCTTTGTTTGAGGCAGACTGGGTTTATGCATTGCTTTAACACATTTCAAAACCATGATTCTAGCACATATTTCTAACTCTTTGTACATGCCCCGTACATACAGCATGCAAAGATTTTGGGACCAGCGTGTTATCAGTTTGTAGATGATACCTTATATGACACTTTTTAGATACAGGTTATGACAACAGTGTTTTAGGTGCAATGAGTATGTCAGGTCTCACATGAGTTGCTGACAGAGTTGTGAACCACCAGTGGGCCTGCGTGTCACAGCAGTCCGCTTCCTTTTGTCTCAAAGGACGTTCAGGGAGAGACGGGACCTTGGCTTCGCCTGTTCCAATGTACCTGCCAACAGAGGAGGCTGGCTGTGATGGGCATGGGGTGGAAATGGGCAGGAAGCTGCACCCTGTAATGGGCATGGTAACAGGCATTCTGCCCATTTACAAATCCTTCTGGGGCTGTACAACTCCACACTGTTCCTTACTCTGCACCTCCAAGGCACGGCACAACACAATCATGAGGTCATCCAGCCTTTGGAAACCCTGGTGCCGTGATAGAGAAATCCCTAATTTAGATATAAGAAGGACCTTCCTTAGTCTTTATTCAGGCACAGCTTCTATTTACTTAAATTAAAGTTTTGCCTTTGGGGGTATTAATTATGGACTTCAAGATTTGAGCTGCTGAATCAAATGATTGTTTTGATGGAGTAAGAACAAGGAGGAAACTAGGATTTCGCTCAGGGATAGTCAACAGTATTGCCAAGCAGACCGGGTGCCAGCTCGTGCCAAGGTCTCCATTTCTCAACTGGACACTTACAAATATATAGCTAGAATCAGTCTGGCTCACTCGTATGTCAGTACTGCTAAAATAGGATTAGAATTATAAGAATGTCTTTTAGACTTAATTGAATGGTTGTTAATCTCATTTATAACATCTGTATCCCTTACTGTAAGGTAATATTTAAGCAGTTGTGTTGTGAGCCTCGGTCACTGTGTAAGTTACCAGACAAAAGAAAGACATTCACTCGTGTGAAATGCTGAACTCCAACACGTATTACATCCTGCCCAACAGAAAAGTTCCATTGACACCAGATGCGCTACGATGAGATATTAAAGAAGAAAAGACATTGGTTGTTTTTCCCTTCCACCCCCGTGAAGACAAATCATGCAAGTGGATATCTCTGTATTGCTTGGACTGAGGCAGACAAGATTTACTTGGCATATGCAAGAGATCCCCAGTGCTTAGCCTGGGTTAGCCCTAAAGGACATATAGATCTTAATTAGTATAGAAGCTTCTATTATTTTCTTAAACTTAAGTTTGTAACTCATTTGTGCATATATGTTTACCTGCTTTAACCTTTTAAATAACTCATTTCCTTTTCCTACTTAAGAAATTTTGTATAGTTTATTCCAGGATTGGCTACAAGTCCTGTCTTTGGTGTAAATTCTAAGATGCAAATGACCTGGGGTAAATGACTGGTCCTTTGGAAGTAACCTGAATACTGCTGTGATTCTTGGTGTAAGGGACCATCTATAACAAAGGTATGAACACTTAGGTATTGAGATAATTCAGAGAACCCAAGGGGACTGTCTGTGACTCCGTGTGCAGGCTGTTATCGTGCCTGAGGGAGTTTACATTTGATAATTAGTTGGTGAAATCTAAGTATAGAACTCTCAACCAATTTGGGGATTGTGTTCTGGTTCTTAACAATCTAGCCTGAGGTTGGTGCTCATGCTCTTGACAGGATTTCTCCCAGGGAAAGTTTGCTGCACAAGCACCCGAAACGCACGTGTAAGATGCCAAAAAAAAAAAAAAAAAATCATGAGACTGACTGCGAAAAAAATCACAAGATTTAATTTAAAAATGAGGGTTTCTTTTACTGGGTTTTTGAGTCTTGAGAATGTGCTTAGATCACATTTTCAAGCTCTTCCCTGCAACCATGAATGCTAGAAACTTACATATTTTTAGGATGAAAGCTGTCATTATACTGTATTCACATGACTCCAGGAGATGAGGCTTTAAGGAAAATATAAAAGATCATGAAATTAATGATTAGAGCAAAGGAGTTGGCAACACTGATTTTAGCTCTGTTACACTCAGCATTTAAAATTTAATAGAACTCTGTGTCCACAACATTCTCTACAAATATTAACCGATTAATCTTCAGGATATGCCCAGGAAGAAAGAAAGTACAAAGCAAGTCAGCAGGACTCCAGCACACATGTAGAAGAGGCAAAAGTAAAACGTTATAGGCAACAAAATGTTTAGTCAGTATCTGCTTGCATGGTGACTGCAAGCTGTATAGGCAGATGTTAGCTGCTCGTCCTGGAGCAGCAGAATCATTAGTGTCAGCAGAAATTCACATCAGTTGTAAGCAGCTTTCCATGCGGCTAGAGTATGAAATATGGCAAAATTCACAAGATATTGACGTGCTGCCAACATTGCATTCAAAAATTATGAGCCCCCACCTCCAAATTATTTGATTGCTTTAAAATTAAAAGATTTAACAAACAAACAAAAACACGCTCATCGTCCTTTGGATTATTTTTATTTACTTTCTCTTTTTTGAACTTGTAGAGTTCACCGGAGTCACATGTTCAAGCTTTTCTTTGCAACCCTGAAGGGTAGAAACTTTAATTTAAAAAAAGAAAAAAGTAAGCAGAGATTCTCTGGTATACATATGACTCCTGGAGCTGGGGCTTGAAGAAAACATAACATATGCTAGGAGCTGGCAATATTGGATTCATTACTTATTGAATAAAGAAAAAGACACCTTATTCTGTCTCTGATATTGCTAGGAGCAGGTTGGCAGATACACCACTGCTGTGTACTGGACTGAAGCAGAATTACACAACTGTGTGCCATAGGCCCTGAGAGATTTTCCTTTTGTTTTAGGAGTAGTGGGAAGAGAGGTCTATTTCAACTGTTGCCACAAACTTCCAAGTACCACAGCAATAAAAACAGTGACAACCATAAAGTCACAGTTAGCAGCCATAGATTTCTTACAATCCATTTGTCAGTAATGGGTCTGATTTTATTCCCACTGAAGTCTACGGGAGTTCTGTTTTGCAGCTTACTGAAATTTACTCCTGTGCAAAAAAGCCAATATGCAGCCAATTTGCTACTTGAATCCCTCTTAGGGCCAGATCCGAAGTCCACTGAAGTCAACGGGAGTCCACAAGAACATAAGAATGGCCATACTGGGTCAGACCAAAGGTCCATCTAGCCTATTATTGTGTCTTCCAACAGTGGCCAATGACAGGTGTCCCAGAGGGAATGAATAGAACAGGTAACCGTCAAGTGATCTATCCCCTGTCGCTCATTCCCAGTCTTTCCAATGACTTCAGTGGGCTTTGGACCAGAGCTTTAAGCCTGATTTTGAACGCTTAAATGGTGCACCACCCTAGTGCCGTCCCTCGACATAGGACTGAATTTCACTCTGATTATTGTAGCCTGTGGGTTATCAGCATGAACATGCTTTTACCATGCTGTCCCCTATGCATGCTGCAACCTTTTCAAGCCTCTTATTCTATCCTCCTTTATGTCCTTCTCAGACACCCACTTCTGGCATGCTGTTTACAGTGAAATGAGCTGACTTGTACATTTCCCTATTCACTTTCCACTAACCTCTGTCTGTCTGTCCCAAGATTGAAAGCTCTTCAGAGCAGGGAGTCATCCTTTCTCGAATGTCTGGAAGCCGCCTAGCACATTGAAAGCATAAACAATAATTAATAATGATAGCAGAGACTCCTCATTCCATTCCAGAACAATGAGTTGGCTGAAAGGTCAGAAGGGACCATTAGGGTCCTCGAGTCTGGCATGACGTGGGCCACAGCATTTCACCAAGTACCTCCTGCATCAATCCCACATATTAAGGCTGGACTAGTACATGTCCTTTTAGAAAGATGCCCAATCTTGATCTCAAGACTTCTAGTGATGGAGAATCCACCCCAGCCTAAGTCGTTCCCAGGGTTAATCACACTCACTGTTAAAAATGTGCATCTTATTTCTAGTTTGAATTTGTTTAGCTTCTCCTTGCAGCTATTGGATCTTGCCTAATAGATTAAAGAAACCTTCTCCCCATGTAGATGCTTCTAGACTCTGATAAAAATCACCTTTTAACTTTGTCGTAGATAAACTAAATAGACTGAGCTTCTTTAGCCTCAGGTTTTCCAGACTTCAAATCATTCTTGTAGCTCTTTTCCAAAAGGTGATAGGAGGCTTTGGTGATTCTTCCCTTAAAATCAGCCGAGTTACCATGTAACACATCTAGAGAAACCATTCAAACATTATCTTGGCTGTGGTGTCCCAACCACAAAATAATATGTTTATTTTTTTCCACCACTTTTTTTGTCCTTTTATTGATAAAATCTACACAAAAGCTAACTCATCATAATAATTAATTAAAAAAACAAACCAAAACGAATGCTACACATTCTCCTGTGTTTTAGAAATTGTGTCGGCTATTGAGTTTCATTGAAATGCTCCTGCTTTATGCATTTCCTTCCAATCCATTTTGGGCACATTGTATCCATTTGGGTACCCAATAGTCCATTATTTTTTGCCCATGACATCTCTGGATTGTAAATGTGTGAACTGATATTCCATCAGGTTTCCCCATTTTTAGAGCCCAAATGGTAATTATAATGTTGACAATGGAGCATGATGAAGATAGTAAAAAATCCAAAGCACCCTCCATAGTGCACAGCATGGGTCTTAAAATGTACATGCACCCAAGGTTTTTGTTTGTTTTTCTTTCTTCCTTTGTTCTGCTGCATCAATTGCCAACGTCCTTTTGGTTCAACACAAGCTGTAATGCCCATGTTTGGAGTTCAAAATATTAGCACTTGACCCCTCCCCCCGAAAAGTAAAATAAAATAGCCATCGTTTTGTTGTTTGATTTAAAAAAGAAAAGAAAAATCAATTTAAACAAAGCTTTTAAGAGTAACAAACACTTAATAAAGAAGCTATGACTGACCCACCTTGCAACCTCCCACCTCGTTTTTACCTGTGGTTCTCCTTCTCAAGAACCGTGCAACGTAGAAAAATCAAATATACAAACAGAACTCTTAATCCATCCCTTTATGTAGCTAGAGTGAATCTATTTTTAATAAGAACTTGACAATCTCTCTTTAATATTTACAACAAGGAGTCTGTTTGAAAGTTTTAAAGCAAAGAAAATCTTCAAGTTCTCAGCGCTGAATTGCAAGACAGAAATTCCACACTTTTCTTTATCCCTTTTCCTTTTGTTTGTGGTGGAACATTTGCAACTGGAATGGTAGATTTTGTTTGTTTTTTTTCTTGTCCTATTCTCTTCTGAGATGGAAGTCCCTCAAAAGAATTCCCTACTCCCACCCATTCCCGAAGAAGCGGTCTCAATGATTAGTTTGGTATTCTCTCAATGTAAATGGCTGGAGCGGCTGAGCGCGCAATTGTAGCTATGAAGCTGTGGTCTCGACTGAGGTCCAGGTTGGTGGTCTCAACCTGCTCCACCCGGGAGATGGTGTCGTACGCCTTATTTACATGGAGAGGCTTGTGGGCCTGGCAGTATCCGATCACTGGTTGGTCATAGCTGTAATAGGGCAAGGTCTTCATGGGGTGAGGCACCTGCATCAGAAAAAAAAACAGAGACAAAAAGAGAGAAACATGTGAATGATCTGCTTAACTAGGTGTTTGTACAGCACCAAGGACAATGGGCCCTTGGATAGGTCGACCGCTTGGCAGTAGCACGATATAGATGTTAAAAAATAACAACGTTAAAACACTTTTCAGAGTCTCTCTGAATCCCTTTCATAGAGGTCTAATTCTGCAGCCCTTACACTTAGTGGGTAGCACTTATGCTTAATTCTTACTAGAATACACAAGACTATTTGAGTTCCATTGTAGTCAATGGGACTATTTGTGGATGGAACGCAAAACTGTGTAGAGGGCTCAAGTGCTGCACAGACCCATCTATCCTGGATCTTAATCCTGGATCTCTGGATCCCAAGGCCTATTCTAGATCCCCTCTCTCCCTTTTATTTGAATTCCTTGGTAAGCATCTTTCCATACCCTGGCATAACAAACGAAGAATTTTAAAAATACCCCATACTTTTAAACGTTAATCCTAAAAACTAATATAATTAATAGCAAAACATTAGATACAAATCTTTTCCTATCTGCCTTTGCAAGTAATTTAATAATCTGCAGGAGATGAGCTGATCAAATTGAAAAAAGCCTGCTCCATGGGGATGGGGGAGAATCTACAGGAAATACAAGTTACAGTTTATTCCGGTCGTGCTAAAGCTAAACTCACCACAGCTGGAGATATGCTATCTTGTAACAAATACTTCTTTATAGTCCCTTCCAAGCTTTAAATGAAGAGCACAGAGCCAGTTCATCATGACTTTTCATTGCATGGTATACTTCTTCTAGACAGGTATGAAAATGCAGTGCATCTCAGAGCTATTAATGCTAATTATAACTTTTATTGTGGTAGAATGAATGTGACACGCTGTACCTCAGAATAGCACCCTGTACCCCTTTATTCATCCTTCATATATTAATGTGATATTTCATACACATATGCCATGTCAGATATCATATGAAAGGTCATGATCTGCCGAAACCACATGTTCTGTCAAAATATGTGTATTATTAGTGTGTATGATGTTATGAAATTCTGTTGTATGGTTGTTACTGAAATATGCTGTACATTTGCTAGGGACATACAAAGGACCCCCGCCCAGGAGGGTGTTCAATGACCATTAATCAGCAGAAGAGTTGTAATCAAGGGATTTACAATTCAATGAGGGCTGCCCAAGCACCACACAATTGGGACTGCTCAACTCTATGACTCAAAAAGAAAAGGAGAACTTGTGGCACTTTAGAGACTAACAAATTTATTTGACCATAAAGCTTTTGTGAGCTGCAGCTCACTTCATCGGATGCATTCTATGACACAGTTGCACAAGACAACACCAGGGGGATTGCTCAACCCAGTGACTCAACAAAGCCCACCAGGACATGTCTGGGCAACTGTCTTCTAGGCACATGGACTAAGGATATAAAAAGGGGTACAGTGGCAACATGTCTTGGCCTTTCTCCTCCCCCACCTACGCTGGAAGCAACAAGAACGCTGAGAAGATGAAAACTTCAGCTGAGCAGACTGGTCCAGGCCTGTGTATTGAGACCTGTAACATCCAGTGGGGTGAGAACATTGCTTGATCTAAATACTGCCTAGTGTAATAAGATTTAAGATTTAGAACGTGCGCTTATCTTTTATTTTCTTTGGTAACTATCTCTGACCTTTTATGCCTACCACTTATAATCACTTAAAATCTATCTTTCTCCAGTTCATAAATTTGTTTTATACTTTACCTAAAACAGTGTATTTTGCTTGAAGTGCTTGAGAAATCTCAGTTTAAAAAAGCTGGTGCACGTCCTCTCCACACTGAGGGAGGGGAAGACTGGGTAATAAACGTACAGTGGTCAGGCTTCTGACCAGAGCAAGATGGTGCAGCTCTGGGGTTCAAGGCTGTGGAGCTGGGGAGAATTGGCTGGTGCCTTTCTCGGAGTGGCTCTGGGAGCATTCATGCAATCCAGCTGCGTGTGGGGCTCTACATGCTGTTGTGCAGAGTGATAACCGCACCTGGTCACTAGCAAAGCATTGTGGTCACAGCTGCTTGTCACTAGCAAAGCATTGTGAGAGACAGCACAGGCTGGAGAGTTAAGGGGGCACCGTGGTAGCCCAATTCCAGGTTGCCCCCCCCCCCGGGGGATCCCATCACAACGAGTTCCTCCTGCATTCAAATCTAATAGGTAGTAGTTTTGTCCTTTTCCTCTACAGAATGCTGAAGGGACTCCAAGACACTCCCAGTTGTTATTCAACTGACAACTTTTTCATCTTAAATGCACCAGTGCAAAAATCTAGCCACTCAGAAGACTTTGAAGGCACAGCCGAGATCACTTATGTACCAAATTGAGCCCTGAGGTCAGCAGATACAATTCTCATTTGAACTGGGATTTGCACCATTTTACAACCGTGTTTGAATTTGTCCATAGCTTTTAAGGTGGGTCTTTATGATACAAGAAAAGCCAAGGACTGCTCGTTTTCGGTAGACCTTTGTGATTGAGGTCCTGTGCTTTACAGTAATAATATACAGTACATTAACCACCTGGATCCCCCTGTGTACATCATTGTTTATTCCCCCTTCTCCACACAAGAGTTAAAAGAATCAGAATCACAGTAATATCCCTAAATGGCATTTAAATTAAATGGCATTTTCCTTGTCAACCAGTTCTCAGTACTTTTCCAAACCATCCCTTGATCAATTCAAGGTGTTTTCTCTCTTCAGCTGACAGGAACAATGCCAGTTAAAGAAACAGTTTTGCACATTCCTGAGATCCCACTGAGAGCTTGTCTAAACTGAGGATTTTTGCAATGATGTAGCTGATTTTCATTTACACTAGGATCCCTTTACACTGCTGCGTTAGCTTACATTTATTCCCATTCCGAGGCTTCTTTACACTGACCGAGTGGTATGAAGAGACCTCCGTGCAAATGAGAATAAGGCCTGTAAGTACTTTTCAGAGAATGGGCCTGATTGTGTAAACTGTCAGTCATATGGGCAGTCCCTATTGAGGTGACTAGTTGTAGGACTGTTCATGTACAAGGAAAATTTGGCAGGATCAGACCTTATTATGCGTAATGCTGAATAGTGTTGAGGAAATTGGTCATTTTAAAACAAGTTGAAGCTATTAGATTTTCTATTTAAGCACCAGATGGGAACTTGATCTAAATTCCCATACAAGGAATTGATAAACATATTAAATCCAGTCTCCAGAATAACGAATATCTTGCTTCATTAAAAGAGTAAGGAAAGATTTATGGTTAAGGCAGCAGACTAGGACACAGGAGAATTAGCTTCCGTTGCTGGCTTCTGCCATAGCCTTTCACAAGTCACTTAATCTACTTTACACAACAGTTCCCACACTGTAAAATGGGGAAAATGCTACTTAAACTTAATGCTACTTAAACTTAAATGCTACTTAGACTGTAAACTTTTTGGGGCAGAGATGTCTGTACAGTGCCAAGTTCAATGGAACACCTACCTCAGTTGGGATCTTTCTCACCTGAAGTACAGACCACACCCACTCTAGGTCTCCTTCAACCACCATGCTTCATTATACTGTTCCAGCCGGCCCGTGTCCTGTGGTGCTCTTTAGATATTTACAAGTCCCAGCCATATCGCCGACTTGCTTCTCAAGGAAGGGAGCAGTGCTAGCAGCCATTACTGCCTTTCTTCCGGCCCTCTGCTTCCCCCTTTCCAGGGCTTCCTTCCTCTCCGTTCATCTGTTCCCAGCTCCTGGGGTTGCCTCCCCCTCTAATTAGCACTTCAGCTGTAGCTCCACTTGTTAATTGATTCTCTAATTAGGCCCCAATTAACCTATATTGCTAGGGATTTGAGTGACAGTGCTGAGTCAGCTTCTGACTCAGCACGCTGGTTACAGGCCTCTAGATTGCTACTGCAAAACAAATAAACTACAATTTAATCATTCAAAGCGCAAAAACAGGTTACTATAAATACTGTAATAAACACAATAGTACCTAACATTTCTACAACACTTTGCATCTGAGGATTTCAGAGCCCTTTACAAAGGAAGACAAATATGATGTTAGTCTCACTGGGCAGATGAGTAAACTGAGGCACAGAGCGGATACTTGAAAGGAAATCAATGACAAAGGCAAGAACAAAATTTTTATATCCTAGCCGCTAGGCCTATGTTCTATTTGTTGTACCACTCTGCCGCCAGTAATTGCTGCAATTCAGGCTACAAAAGTTTCTAAATTTGGCTTTGGAACATAGCAAATTGTAATGAAGACAAACAGTTGCTTAGGTAGGAGTACAACAGATACAGAAAGTGCTTCTTTCTTTTATGATGAATCATAATATCCATTCAGTCTTTGGCTAAGTGTACTCTTTCATTATTACACTCTAGGACAGCCCAGTCCAGTAGACTGCGTGAGACAGAGACATAGAATGAAAGATGATGAGATATTTGTCACAAGACCATTCGCCAGTACATATCTGTTAGCCATCGTTTCTAAACGAATTATTTCCTTTTCTAAAAGTTGTACTGTCCAATAATATTTATTTTCGTTTAAACTGATAGTTTATTTAATATAGGGAAATAAAAGTACCTTAAAATGAAATATACTCCGATGTCACTGAGATTTATAGACGACAACTTTTTTCCAGTTAATCTTTGTACTCAGAAGGGATAATCTAACTTCATTTTAAATGTTTTTGTATAAGGCCAAATACAGTCCCTGAAGTGTTGCAAATAGTTGATTAAGTCAATGAATGAGGTGCTATCTGTTCTTCGAAGTAAGCTTTGACTCTATCAGCCAAAAACATATTATGCTAGAAGCACTAAGTATTCAGAAAGGTTTTCAGCTAATGGGCTGTATTAATTAGCTGGTATTAACTTCTGAAGTCTTCACCTCTGTAGATCTTCCCACTAAATGGTCTAAACATTGCTGTCTTAACAGCCACCCACTTGAAACAAACATTCCATTACAAGCAAAATTTACATAAACCTGTATCTGAGGGATTAACATAAAAGATTCAGTGGGAGAAATTTAGGAATGCAAATCTTCCCTTTCAAAGTGAAATTAACATTGGAGAGGTTAATGGCTCGACATCCTCATGGCTGAATAACAACTGCACTAAAACAAGCAGAACAAAGCTGAGTGTACCTGACACCAAATGAAATTCTGGAGCAGCATTAAACATATGTTTCTCAGGGCTTCATGCTTGTTCAGTTTTCTCTTGAATGCTCAATAGTGAGCCTGATTCTCCACTGGGTTGGGCCCCAGTTCATGAGAGCATGTAAGCACATATTTAAGTTCACCCCTATTCAACAAAGCACTTAAGCATGTGGTCGAACTTTGATGAATACGAATGGACGGCAGAATTCGGAAGCTGCACAGATTTTATGGGGGCATAACTCTGTTGAACTGGAATTTTCCTTGGCAAAGAACTGCTAAAACAGAATGTAAAATCTGGGCCAATAGTTTTGCTTACCTACCTCAGAGAGCTGCCAAGCGAGTGAAATACCTAACGTGTAAAGTGCTGTGATGAAAAGCGTATGATGCTAGTGCTACCGGTCTAATGAGAAAAGACTTATTTGAAAATTCTTTCAAAGGCTAGAATTCAACGTGGGCTCACTCTTTCTACAGCAGGGTGCCGCTAATTAACATAATTAATAATCAGTCACTCCCAATGATGTTTAGATAAGGAGGTGCCCTTGGTAAGAGCTGATGTGAGGAGGTAGGGAGCACTGCAGTAAAAGTGAAAAGTTTGTTTTTACACAGCCCACAAAAATACAAAACTAAATCTTCACCTTCATCAGCTATCACTTGTCCATGTTTTAGGGCCTGATCTGGTGCCCACTGAACTCAATGAGAGTGTTTTCATTGGCTTTAGTGGGCTTTGGATTGGAAATTCAAAAACACAGGGGAAAAAAAAGCCACCGTGGCTCAATAGCCATGTAAAAGAAGCAGTGAGAGATAAAGAGGTATATTTTAAAAAGTGGAAGTCAAATCCTAGTGAGGTAAATAGAAAGGAGCATAAACACTGCCAAATTAAGTGTAAAAACGTAACAAGAAAAGCCAAAAAGGAGTTTGAAGAACAGCTAGCCAAAACCTCAAAAGGTAATAACAAAATGTTTTTAAGGACATCAGAAGCAAGAAGCCTGCTAAACAACCAGTGGTGCTCCTGGACCATCGAGATACAAAAGGAGCACTTAAAGACAATAAAGTCATTGCAGAGAAACTAAATGAATTCTTTGCTTCAGTCTTCACAGCTGAGGATGTTAGGGAGATTCCCAAATCTGAGCCATCCTTTGTAGGTGACAAATCTGAGGAATTGTCATAGATTGAAGTGTCATTAGAGGAGGTGTTGGAATTAATTGAAAAAAGAAAAGGAGTACTTGTGGCACCTTAGAGACTAACCAATTTATTTGAGCATAAGCTTTTGTGAGCTACAGCTCACTTCATCGGATGCATACTGTGGAAAGTGTAGATGATCTTTTTATACACACAAACCATGAAAAAATACCTCCCCCCACCCCACTCTCCTGCTGGTAATATCTTATCTGAAGTGATCACTCTCCTTACAATGTGTATGATAATCAAGTTGGGCCATTTCCAGCACAAATCCAGGTTTTCTCCCCCCCTCCCCCCAAACCCCACTCTCCTGTTGGTAATAGCTTATCTAAAGTGACCACTCTCCTTACAATGTGTATGATAATCAAGGTGGGCCATTTCCAGCACAAATTCAGGGTTTAACAAGAATGTCGGGGGGAGGGGGGGAGGTAGGAAAAAACAAGGGGAAATAGGTTACCTTGCATAATGACTTAGCCACTCCCAGTCTCTAAGATCTTCTACACTTTCCACAGTATGCATCCGATGAAGTGAGCTGTAGCTCACGAAAGCTTATGCTCAGATAAATTGGTTAGTCTCTAAGGTGCCACAAGTACTCCTTTTCTTTTTGTGAATACAGACTAACACGGCTGTTACTCTGAAACCTGGAATTAATTGAGAAACTTAACAGTAACAAGTCACTGGGACCAGATGGCATTCACCCAAGAGTTCTGAAAGAACTCAAATGTGAAATTGTGGAACTATTAACTGTGGTTTGTAACCTGTCCTTTAACTCAGCTTCTGTACCCAATGACTGGAAGACAGCTAATGTAACACCAATATTTTAAAAGGGCTCTAGAGGTGATCCCGGCAACTACAGACCAGTAAGTCTAACGTCAGTACTGGACAAATTAGCTGAAACAATAGTTAAGAATAAAATGTCAGACACATAGAAGAACATAAATTGTTGGGCAAAAGTCAACATGGTTTCTGTAAAGGGAAACCATGCCTTACTAATCTACTAGAGTTCTTTGAAGCGGTCAACAAACATGTGGACAAGGGGGAATCCAGTGGACATAGTGTACTTAGATTTCCAGAAAGCCTTTGACAAGGTCCCTCACCAAAGGCTCTTAAGTAAATTAAGTTGTCATGAGATAAGAGGGAAGATCCTCTCATGGATTGAGAACTGGTTAAAAGACAGGGAACAAAGGGTAGGAATAAATGGTACATTTTCAGAATGGAGAGGGGTACCAAGTGGTGTTCCCCAAGGGTCAGTCCTAGGACCAGTCCTATTCAACTTATTCATGAATGATCTGGAGAAAGGGCTGAACAGTGAGGTGAGAAAGTTTGGAACTTCAAAAAGATCTCACAAAACTAAGTGACTGGGCAACAAAATGGCAAATGCAATTTAATATGGATAAATGTAAAGTAATGCATATTGGAAAAAATAACCCCAATTATACATACAATATGATGGGGGCTAATTTAGCTACAACTAATCAGGAAAGAGATCTTGGAGTCATCGTGGATAGTTCTCTGAAGACATCCACGCAGTGTGCAGCGGCAGTCAAAAAAGCAAACGGGATGTTAGGAATCATTAAAAAAAGGGATAGAGAATAAGACGAAGAATCTCTTATTGCCCTTATATAAATCCATGATATGCCCACATCTTGAATCCTGCATACTGATGTGGTCTCCTCATCTCAAAAAAGATATACTGGCAGAGAAGGGCAACTAAAATGATTAGGGGTTTGGAATGGGTCCCATATGAGGAGAGATTAAAGAGGCTTGGACTTTTTAGCTTAGAAAAGAGGAGACTAAGGAGGGATATGATAGAGGTCTATAAAATCATGAGTGGTGTGGAGAAAGTGAATAAGGAAAAGTTATTTACTTGTTCCCAGAATATAAGAAATAGGGGCCACCAAATGAAATTAACGGGCAGCAGGTTTAAAACAAATAAAAGGAATTTCTTCTTCACACAGCACACAGTCAACCTGTTGAACTCCTTGCCCGAGGAGGTTGTGAAGGCTAGGACTATAACAGGGTTTAAAAGAGAACTAGATAAACTCATAGAGGTTAAGTCCATTAATGGCTATTAGCCAGGATGGGTAAGAAATGATGTCCCTAGCCTCTTTTTGTCAGAGGGTGGAGCTGGATGGCAGGAGAGAGATCACTTGATCATAACCTGTTAGGTTCACTCCCTCTAGGGCACCTGGCATTGGCCACTGTCGGCAGACAGGATACTGGGCTGGCTGGACCTTTTGTCTGACTCAGTATGGCCATTCTTATGAACCTTGTTGAATAGCCACATGTTGAATATCCACATCCACATTGTAAATCCATGCTCTTTCTTTTCCTCTTTTAGTACATTACCCAAACTTGATTCTGCAAAATGGTCAGGGTGGTAGACTTGGGAGATCCGCCTTCAAGTCCCTTCCCTGCCATAGACTTCCTGTGTGATCTTGGACAGGCCACCTAATCTCTCTGTGCATCAGTTCCCCCATCTGTGAATAGGGGATAATAGCACTTTTCTACCTAACAGGGGTGTTGTGTGGATACATACACTAAAGATTGTGACAGGTTTCAGAGTAGCAGCCGTGTTAGTCTGTATCCGCAAAAAGAAAATGAGTACTTGTGGCACCTTAAAGACTAACAAATTTATTTGAGCATAAGCTAGCTCACGAAAGCTTATGCTCAAATAAATTTGTTCGTCTCTAAGGTGCCACAAGTACTCATTTTCTTTTTGAAGATTGTGAGGCACGGATATATCACATTGCTGAGAATAAGATAAGTTACTTAAGACAGATAGGAAGTTATGCCCTTTCTGAAAATCAGTAAGGTGTCTCAATTTGGACATCCAAAAATCGAGATACCTTGAATCACTAGTTACTTTGGAAAATTTGGGTCTTGTAGTTAATTATATGGGCAGAACTATAATTTAATAATTTCCAGTACTGTTTGCTCATGTGCCTAAATTAGAAAATAAACACTTTTTAAAAAAATATTCCCAGACCTGGTCCTCTCACTCAGGTGGAATAGCTCAATGGCCATCCCATTGAGTTTTCTTCTGCAGAAAACAAAAATAAAGCATGAAAGTTCTCAGCCAGGTGAGTGCTCTGGTTGCCTGCACCATAGCGCTTTGCAGTTAAGATAAACCCAATTTGCACTTCATTTGTTTCCTAAACAGGTATTTATCTAATGGTACTTGTTGAACAAACAACATTAAAAAGAAAAGGAGTACTTGTGGCACCTTAGAGACTAACCAATTTATTTGAGCATGAGCTTTCGTGAGCTACAGCTCACTTCATCGGATGCGTACCGTGGAAACTGCAGCAGACATTATATACACACAGAGATCATGAAACAATATCTCCTCCCACCCCACTGTCCTGCTGGTAATAGCTTATCTAAAGTGATCATCAAGTTGGGCCATTTCCAGCACAAATCCAGGTTTTCTTACCCTCCACCCCCCACACACAAACTCACTCTCCTGCTGGTAATAGCCCATCCAAAGTGACAACTCTCTTCACAATGTGCATGATAATCAAGGTGGGCCATTTCCTGCACAAATCCAGGTTCTCTCACCCCCTCACCCCCCTCCAAAAACCACACACACAAACTCACTATCCTGCTGGTAATAGTTCATCCAAAGTGACCACTCTCCCTGCAACGTGCATGGTAATCAAGGTGGGCCATGTCCAGCACAAATCCAGGCTTTCTCACCCCCCCCCCTTTTTTTCCGGGGGGACACACACACACACACAAACTCACTCTCCTGCTGGCAATAGCTCATCCAAACTGACCACTCTCCAAGTTTAAATCCAAGTTTAACCAGAACGTCTGGGGGGTGGGGGGTAGGAAAAAACAAGGGGAAATAGGCTACCTTGCATAATGACTTAGCCACTCCAAGTCTCTATTTAAGCCTAAATTAATAGTATCCAATTTGCAAATGAATTCCAATTCAGCAGTTTCTCGCTGGAGTCTGGATTTGAAGTTTTTTTGTTTTAAGATAGCGACCTTCATGTCTGTGATTGCGTGACCAGAGAGATTGAAGTGTTCTCCGACTGGTTTATGAATGTTATAATTCTTGACATCTGATTTGTGTCCATTTATTCTTTTACGTAGAGACTGTCCAGTTTGACCAATGTAAATGGCAGAGGGGCATTGCTGGCACATGATGGCACATATCACATTGGTGGATGTGCAGGTGAACAAGCCTCTGATAGTGTGGCTGATGTTATTAGGCCCTGTGATGGTGTCCCCTGAATAGATATGTGGGCACAGTTGGCAACGGGCTTTGTTGCAAGGATAAGTTCCTGGGTTAGTGGTTCTGTTGTGTGGTATGTGGTTGTTGGTGAGTATTTGCTTCAGGTTGCAGGGCTGTCTGTAGGCAAGGACTGGCCTGTCTCCCAAGATCTGTGAGAGTGTTGGGTCATCCTTCAGGATAGGTTATAGATCCTTAATAATGCGTTGGAGGGGTTTTAGTTGGGGGCTGAAGGTGACGGCTAGTGGCGTTCTGTTATTTTCTTTGTTAGGCCTGTCCTGTAGTAGGTGACTTCTGGGAACTCTTCTGGCTCTATCAATCTGTTTCTTCACTTCCGCAGGTGGCTATTGTAGTTGTAAGAAAGCTTGACAGAGATCTTGTAGGTGTTTGTCTCTGTCTGAGGGGTTGGAGCAAATGCGGTTGTATCGCAGAGCTTGGCTGTAGACGATGGATCGTGTGGTGTGGTCAGGGTGAAAGCTGGAGGCATGTCAAACTTGGATTTAAACTTGGAGAGTGGTCAGGTTGGATGAGCTATTGCCAGCAGGAGAGTGAGTTTGTGTGTGTGTCCCCGGGAAAAAAGGGGGGGGGGATGAGAAAGCCTGGATTTGTGCTGGACATGGCCCACCTTGATTACCATGCACATTGTAGGGAGAGTGGTCACTTTGGATGAGCTATTACCAGCAGGAGAGTGAGTTTGTGTGTGTATGGGGGTGGGGAGGGGTGAGAAAACCTGGATTTGTGCTGGAAATGGCCCACCTTGATTATCATGCACATTGTAGGGAGAGTGGTCACTTTGGATGAGCTATTACCAGCAGGATAGTGAGTTTGTGTGTGTGATTTTTGGAGAGGGGTGAGGGGGTGAGAGAACCTGGATTTGTGCAGGAAATGGCCCACCTTGATTATCATGCACATTGTGAAGAGAGTTGTCACTTTGGATGGGCTTACCAGCAGGAGAGTGAGTTTGTGTGTGGGGTGAGAAAACCTGGATTTGTGCTGGAAATGGCCCAACTTGATGATCACTTTAGATAAGCTATTACCAGCAGGACAGTGGGGTGGGAGGAGGTATTGTTTCATGATCTCTGTGTGTATATAATGTCTGCTGCAGTTTCCACGGTACGCATCCGATGAAGTGAGCTGTAGCTCACGAAAGCTCATGCTCAAATAAATTGGTTAGTCTCTAAGGTGCCACAAGTACTCCTTTTCTTTTTGCAAATACAGACTAACACGGCTGTTACTCTGAAACAACATTAAGTTAACCCTTAAAGTTATGTGTATCCATAATTCCTGAACACACAGACATTGGAATTATGGAGGTAATATTTTCTCATTTGCGCTAATATTTAGCCTCTGAACACAATGGTTTTGTTACTGAATTAATATGTCTGCTGTTAAATCTACTTCAGAGCACATTTTATACTGTATATCATTTAACGTAAAAAATAATAAGCAAGATATGAAGTCATAGTTTTAGGATTAGTGGAATACACAGCTTCACCTAAAAGATAAATTGATTAAATACATTAGCCAGATATAATTGATATCGGAAATTTTAATGAATTTCATGCTGTTGAAAGATGATGAGTTGAAAACCCTGGAAACTCGCTTTGGAACTGATTCAGGGAAGCATTTAGGCATGTGCTTAAGTTGAAGCATATACTTAAAACCCCTTAAAGTAAATGGGACTATATAGAATAAGAGAGTTATACAAATGTGGGCTGGCAGGACCCCATAAGGTAGCTAGTCCATTCTCCTGCACTGAGGCAGTATGAAGTATATCTAGGGCACTGACATGAACAATCAGTCCCATTTCAAAGAGCACTAGCTCAAAGCACTCCAACAAACTGTGAATGTACATCAGCAGTCTGCACACAGGCAGTTAGAGCATAACAGGCTAGTGCAGGGTAGGTTCGCTTCCCAGTTTACTGCGGCCTGGTTGTTCATGTAGAAAAGCCCTCAGAGCACACTTAATAGTTTTCCAGAGCCAGGGCCTTTACCCGCAGAACAGGTGCAAGCTTCCACGGCACTGCCAGTGTGCTCCAGTTGTGACCCCCAAGGTCCAGCACAGGTGAAAGAGTGATTTAGGACTTAATCCAAAGCCCAGTGAAGTGAATGGAAAGATTTCCATCGATTTCAGTGGGCTCTGAAACAGGCCCTTTGTCCACAGATTTCAGCCCTTGGACTTCCTGCTGAGTCTGCCAACTGCTAAGAGCCATCACATCTCTAACCACCTTACATTCCAAGGGTAAGGCACATTGCAGCTGTGCCTTTGCAAATACACAAAAAAAGCAGAGCTACACCTTATACATATAGTATATAAAATTATATAAACCCGTGCACACATATATACACACAGAGATCCCATTTTCAGTTACTGTAAACAAAACAAAACAACAAAAATAGTTTTCAACCCTCTCCCCCTCTCTCCCAAAATCTACTGACATTTTCTGTAGAAAAACCCATTTGGATTTTAAAAAAAAAATCTGCATTTTATTTTAAAAATCAAATGAAAAATTGTGACTAGCTCTACGAGGAAGTGCCAGAAGTCTCATGAGAAACCCTGTTCATGGAAAATATCTCAGCCAAGGGGATGTGCATGAATTTGGAATAAGTCTCAGGTAAACTGCTCAACTTCAGTCTCGAACTGCTGTTCCACAAAATCTTTGCCACCAATCCTGACAGTCCCCCTAGGTATACCAAGGTTCAAAAATCCTACAGAGAACTTTGTCTGAATCTAGAACAAGCCTGGATTAGGCCTGGAGCACTGAGCAGAGTTCATCTGACAAGATGAGGGGGTGTCTGACTTCCCTGATCAGTTTACTGCAATTTCATGTTCACTTTCCTTCCCATGCCAGAGAGAAACTGTTTCCGAACCTCCTTTATTCACTTCCCACCAAATCATGCCAGCAGCTTATGTAACTTCCACAAGGAGAGGACACAGGCAAGGAAGGAAGGAACACATAGGGCCTAACTGAGGTGCAGTCATGGTGCAGAGCCCTGCCTGAAAGATGTCAAGGTCAGACCAGGATCTCTCAGGATACACAAACCAGAACTGCAGCAGAGAACCTACAGTGCAGCCAGAAAGAGACTGAAAGAGAAAGAGACAGAAAGCACAGGCCTGAGTTGTCAGGCAGAGAATCACCAAGTCCGTGCCTGTCAGCTTTCCCAAGGAAAATGAGGAGAGAGTATAGGGTCAAAATCTTAGGAGGGGGTATCACCTTGTCTCCATCAAAAAGGGAAAATCTTTGGTTGGGTGTGCACTAGGAAACCACTAATAACCCATAGCTTTAAAATGCTGTACAAAACCAACTTTCTGCTAAATAAAGTACTTTATCTCCCTTGACTTTCCCCCTTTTCTCTTCTTATTTTCCACTTTCCCTTCTGGATCCTGATGTGTCTTTTATTTATGAATATCAAAGTTAATTTTCCATCTTTTGCCTGTTGGCTAATTTGTCCACCCTTTTCTCCAAACCTACTTCCCTTATATTTCTTTAAATTATTTTTCCTTTTTTGATCTACTCTGCCTACTTTTGCTTTATTGCTTTGTCCCCATCTCTCTACTTCCTTTCCCCACCTTGATTTCTCCCCACGTAAGTCAAAATCCTACGAGCTGATGTGCACGTGTGGTGCCCTGTGCCCATGTGGCTTCTTGTTTGATGCATCATCATCAATGGAAATATCTGTCCTCATGGATCAAGAAGCAAAATCAGGGTCATCATGCCCCTTCCTATCTCCCAAGTCCTGTTTGGATGGGCCCAGAGCACAGGTCTTGCGACCTTTCACATACAGTTGCTGGGAGGAAGCTGGCGCATAAGCAAGTGTCAGAATGAATTTGCAGGTTTCGCCTTTCAAATGCAAATGAGTTGACAAGGACAGTGAACAGCATGTGCTATGGTTGCCACCTCGGCCAACACTGAGGATTGAACAAGGACCTCTCAGGCCAAATGCAGAAATATCTACAGCTTCAGCTAAGGAGACAGGTTGTGTAACTGCATCAGACTCACATTTTCTGTGGACTGGAAACACCATGCACCGTGACCGGTGCTTTCCACATGCAATTGTGATACCGATTACATACTTTACAGGACCAGCTCCCGTGTGCTTTAAATCACAATTAATATTTGTATCTATTTATTAGATTGCATCTCGTCAGTAAAGCATGAGAGAAGACGTGGTCAAAGTAGAGGCTGCAAATGAGAGTCAGGGGTCACAAATTTCAGAGTAGCAAAAACTCCTTCACGTCTCATATTTTCAAACGGAAGAGCAGGATCCCAGCCAGTTGGAGAGGGTGTCTTAGCATGGAAAATGTTGAGAACCGACAGCCTAGAGAGTAATTCAGGATAAAAAGCACTATACTATCAATTATCATGGTCACGCTTCATGTTAAGTTTCTATTTCTATTTTGTAAAGGGTTAATAAATGGTTAATAGATATAGTAATTGGTAATAGTTATAAGCTATAGTTATAAGCTACTATAACTAAGTTATAGTTGGTACAGACGTGAGTAGTATGCGTTGGAGAGGGTCATAAGCACATTAGTGTAATAGATTATTAAAAGCCATGCTTATAAGGCTACTTATGGGCTTGCTGAACAATTGACGAATCATTTATTAAAATAATAATAATGCAATATACTTTCATAAACTATTTATAATATAAAAACTAGGCCATTATGATTTTTGTTGTCCATCCTTCCTTGCAAAAGTATATTACAGGTTACAAGCCCCCATATAGAATGACCAGATAGCAAGGGTGAAAAATCGGGACAGGGCGGGAGTAATTGGCACCTATATAAGACAAAGCCCCAAATATCGGGACTGTCCCTATAAATTCGGGACATCTGGTCACCCTACCCCCATATAACATCATCTTGTTAGAATGCCTGTCAGTTTAATGGATACGATATGCACACTGGAATTCTATTCTTTCTTTCACTGAGTCATTTCTGAAGATAACTAAGGGAGTATCTGTCCTACCAGACCACAACAGTACCTGCCCCTTTAAATGCAAACCTTTCACTGGATTATTTAACTGGACACACTACTCCCAATATGAGAGGGAAAGTCATGAATATCCCACTCTTCTGTCTGTGGGCAGATTTCAGCTTTTCATCAGTAAGTGAAATGGTTTCCCTATAGAAAACTACTGGAGAAGAGAAAATCTTTTAAACCCTGTTATTGTTCCTTGGATAAGGTATTTCTTTTAAATTGCTTTATATTTATTTTATGGAGTAACTGTTGCTAGAAGAAAAGAACCTTTTTCTGGGAAGTATGATGAGAGAGGCATGGCAATTTTTCACGTTTCACTGTGGAGGAGGTGATAGAATAACCAGATATTTATTTTATTCTGAAAGTCATTGATACTGCTGCTATCACTACTAGTATAATTTCCCTTATGAAAGAGTTCTATAAAATTTAAAAGGGATGAAAGGGTGATGTTTTCAACGGTACTTAGAGTCACAAGGCTCAATTTTCAATTATATTAAGGCATCTAAAGATGCAGAAAGGCTCCTTGTAAAATTTTCAAAAATGCATAGGCCCCATTTCCTCATAGGCACCTAACTCCCATTGATTTCATGTTAGGTTAGGTTCCTGAATAACTTTGATGATCTGTCCTGGGCACCTAATGGGAGTTAAGTACCTAGAACTTTTGAAAATCCCACTAAGCACCTATCTGAATCTTGAGCTCACACGCACACCTTTGAAAATCTGGCCCACAAGTCCCAAAGGACTCCTAGGCCAAATTTTCAAAGTACCTCATTTTCAGTTTCCATTCCTACACCTAAATATGTGATAGACTGTCAAGAGCTCAGCATGTTGGTTGCTAAGCTCTTTTGAAAATCTGGCCACAAATGCTGCAATAGGAGCAGCGGGGTGCTAAGCCCTTGTCCACACCTGGCTCTTATTTTGGGGCCTAAACTGAGCCTGAGCTGTTTTGAAAATCTGTCTGATGAGCTCTTTCATGCCTAAAGACCAGATTTTCAAAGGTATTTAAGCTCCTAAAGATGTAGATAGATCGGCACCTAATGGAATTTTTTCAAAAGCTCCTAAGCAGGTCAGGTGCCTAACTCACATTTATTTCAATGGAATTTACATGCTTAACCTGCTTAGGCATTTTTGAATATCCCCTAGCATCTATCTGCATCTTTAGGTACCTAAATTCCTTTGAAAATCTGCTCTTCAAGCACTTTTTCAAAATCCCTCTATGACTTTCCCCAGGGCGCAATCTGAACTGTTGGACTACTGCATCCCCTTAGTTCTCCAGCCTGACATGCTATTTAAAATGCTTCGCTGAGGAACAGCAGCCCCTCCAGGATCTGCTCACTCACAGACACCAGCATGCAAAGTCACTCCCAGCTGAATCAATGAATTCTGTGCCCAGCCATCCATGAATTATATACAGGGAGACACCCACACACCCCTCAGCCCCAGCCTTGCTTCCCAGAAATGCGCATCTTGTCCTGCTCAGTAGACCATTGGACAGTACAAGCTCATCGATAGTTTGTCTTTCCAACAATGGGTAATGATTATGCAGCAGGCTTGTTGACCTCAGTAGGGATTCTCAAGCTCTTCAACCAAAACACACTGGCTTAGATAAAACCATAAAACAAGTTTATTAACTAAAGAAACAGAGATTTTAAATTATTACAAATATAGATGCATATACGTCAGGACTGGTTATAAAAGGATAAACATGCAAGCTAGTTCATAAACTTACCAAGGCGAGTAAGTTTAAATGCGAGAAAGGAGTTTTTCTCACCAACAGCTGCAATACATTTCACAGGCTGCATCTTTTCCCAGCCTGGGACCATTCCCCACTTTTGTTCAGTTCTTTGAGAGTCATTGTCGTCATCGTCATGAGCAGAGAGATGGAAGGAGGAGAGGGGTGAGGTGAAGGTCACGGTCTCTTATTTTTTATACCCTCTTCCTCTCTTTGAGGATTACCTCCCACCGAGGTACAGACAAACAGTCTCCTGTGTACCTGAGGTCGGAAGCATTTCTGAGAAGAAATGTAAATTCTTTGTTTACACTTCCCCATTGTTCAAGAATGAATGGTTGTTTAAGTAAGTGATAGCCCACTTGTCTTTGTTGGTACCTGTCTGGGGTTGCCAGTGCGTCTTTGTCTCTGAAATGGTTTGTGGGCGTTACCCAGACTTACAAAATATTTCAGTAACAATCATAGAGTAGAATCTCTTAAATTTGATCTGTAGTGATGTTACACACATTTCAGGAAGGTGACAACATTCAGCAGACGATGAGTTTTCAAATGATACCTCACAAGGCACACTTCGTACAAAATATAACCACTATATAAAAGTGGTGAACATGGGGTAAGGGTGTCACACCCATAGTAGAGGGAATCTCCTTTGCAGTGTTGTGTATCAAAAGTAGCTCCACCAAATTCAAAGGAATTGCACTGGTGTAAAATTGGTGTAAGAGAAGAATAAGTCACATAGAATTTAAAAGAAAACTATATTCCCTACTATATAATTCTACAGGTTGATTTAAAATTCTGTAGAAAGGTTAATCTTCTCCATCAAATACTATAGAGTTTTGCCCAGAAAGGCTGCCAACAGAGCCCAAAACAAATTTCCGTCTCCACAGTCCATCTCAGCTCTACAGCTGCAGAAGGTACTGAACATCCCGGGAGATTCACCCCATAATTTCAAGGGTAATGACCACCCCTGTGAGAGAACACAATCCTCCTCATTGACAGAGATATGGTCTTTACTCTGCCCAGCTACACTGCCCTATAGGGCAATCAAATATAGAGGCAGGGAGCTCATATGACACCCCCATACCCACCGCTTGGGCCAAAACTTTGAAAGGTCTCAATTCTGCCTTCTTCCTGTTCTACTCCTCTCATGGTATTGCTCTGCTACCTACCCCAATAAAGGAGAACTAACAACTTAAAATGCCTTGTTCAAAAATTTTAAGTAACACTTCACTTTCAAACGCCTGAACAGCAAATGTAACTTTTCTCGTCTGCACAGTAAACACGGGCATTTTTATCTGTTTGAATAATCAAAGTGGTGCTTTCCGTGCCTTCTTGGTTGCAAAGATTTTAACTGCTTCCTGAAGGTCCACCAGCTGGGCCAGCTCATGCTCTATTGAGATGGTTGCAAGGCCGACCAGCCTCTCCTGTGTCATTGTGGAGCGTAGATGTGTTTTGATAACTTCAGCTTGGAGAAGCTGCGTTCTCCACTGGCAACTGTTACAGGAAGCATTCGAAGTATGCGCAGAGCAACAAAAGCATTTGGAGAGAGGGTGGTCATCTTATTTGTGCACATAGATTCCAGAACAGCCTTTGGAGTTGATCCTGCTGAAATGTATCCTGAAAGGGCTTTCAGTTCATCACCTAAATCACTCGCATCAATATTGCGCATGTCATCATGTGTCAACACTGTCTCTCGTGCCCTGCATTGCTGGTGTAGGTCTTCTTCAGGTATAGTGAGGAGTTTTGGAATATCTTACAACATCCCAGATATACTGCTGTGTTCCTTGAGCTGCATGAAACGTTCTTCAACTGACTGTATTGCACAATCTAGCACCTGGTTAAAGAATTCAACTTTGAATTGTTGTTTGGGGTCTCTTCTGGGATTATCCTGTGCCCCGTAATGAAAATGTCTTTTTCTTCAGTGACTCTTGTATTCTTGAATGGGTGGGAAAATAGCTTCAGTGTGAAGTTCCTCTGCCAACTTCTGTGCACTCTTCAGAACATTTTGAAATCCCTCATCTGATCGGTAAGACTATAGGTGGGACTTTGCTTTGTCCAGTTGTTCCATTGCTCCAGATATCTCAAGGTCAACCCCTTGGAGTCTCTTGCTTACAACATTTATTTCAAACAGTATGTCATGCCACAACACTAAGCCACACAGAAATTTGAACTTATGTATGTTTCTGGTGATTCCATTTCCCTCTGCCACTGTTCTCCCATGAACAGTTCCTGTCACAGTATTATCCTCCATAATGGCAACTATGGCAGCATCTATCTTCCCAATTTGGTGTTTGATAGGCTTTATCGCCTCCACTCGACTTTCCTATCGTGTGGCACACCGTGGTTTCAGTGTCCGAGAAGATGTTCCCAGACGTTGCTTCAAAATTTGCCACTGATGAGTTGATGCAGAGAAAAATACATCGATGCTTTGAATAACATTAAAAAATTCAGCAGTCTCACTAGAAGCTGATGCTGCATCACTGGCCACCAAGTTCAATAAATGAGAACTGCATGGGACAAAAAAAGCTCAAGGGTTTAACTCTTGGATCCGCGTCTGCACTCCTCTGTTCTTTCCTCTCCTGTTGGCACCTCTCATGTCAGCTATCACAAATCCCATATCTTCCAGCTTTTTAAGAAGCACATTTGTCATACCAGCTCCTGTAGTATCATCAATGTCAATAAATTCTGGAAAATGCTCTCTGACAGTCACCATTGCAGGGACATTTTCACTAGGTTCTGGCGTTGTTACAAAACACACCATTAAAATCATTTGTTCCATATGGCTGATGTCAGGCGTACAGTCCAGAATAACGGAGTAATATCTTGCTGACTTCAGATCTGCCACAATCTTCTGCTTGACTTTTGTTGCCAGTAAATGTATGATCTCATTTTGAATGGTTTTTCCAAGGTAGTGGTGTGTGTACATTTCTTGGGTGGTGACTCTTCTTAGATGCTCCTGGAGTACAGAATCAAACTCAGCCATCAGCTCCACAATTTTAAGGAAGTTTCCATTGCTTGGCACATACGGCTGATCTGAAGTGCCACACAGTGCTAGGTTTTAGGTAGCAAGCATTCTCACAATGGCAACGAGGCTTTTCAGAACATTTTGCCAGGAAAGAGACTCTGATGCAATCTTCTCTTGATGCTGATCATCTAGGGTAGCCTTTAACCTTAGTCTCATCTCAAGCTCTTTCCACCTATGGAATGCTCTCTGGTGATTTGCTGCCTTCTCATGGCATGCCAGATTTTGCCAGTCCTGTGTTCCTGTAGAACCCAGTGTGGCTGGAACATTAGACTGGAAGAGTTTGCAACAAAAACAGTATGCAGCATTCTGGGTTTTTGAGTACATAAGCCATGGCCTCTCCACTTTGTCACCATTGGAGATTTCATGCCAGTAATGTGTTGGATAGAAACTTCTATTTTCATTGTCTTTGGGGAACACAAAGTTTTTCACTTGCTGTGGCCCATGCAGTACAAGGAAGTCCCCCAGGCTACTGCTCAAGTGGGTCCACAGTCCTGGATCATCTAGACTTAAGGAACTAAACTCCACAGCAGCTGTTTCTTGCACCTCCACCACACCCTTCTCTGATCTACACTTTTCTTCAGGAATGTGCATGGTTACATCCATTTGAGATGGAGATAAGGATGATGCAGTAGCTGCCAGGTCACCTGCACTCTGACTAACTGGAAGATCAGGCCTCTCATAGAATCATAGAATATCAGGGTTGGAAGGGACCCCAGAAGGTCATCTAGTCCAACCCCCTGCTCGAAGCAGGACCAATTCCCAGTTCTCTCCTCACCACTCACATCCTCATTGGGGCCAGAAGGCTCACTGTGAATATTTGTGTCTATGTATCTCAGGAGAGCTCCTTCCTGCTTAGATAGAAAAGCTTCCTTTGCTTTCTTTCTTTTTCTGAATGCTGCCCCAGAGGGGCGTTTTCTTCTTTCACTCCTGACTGCTGTTCTGTGTCAGCTATAGTGGCTATCAACACTCAGTTGAAGGGGACAAATAAGCAGGCTGGTAGCAGGGCCTGAGAGAGGGAAGATATCAGCATCTTAAGGGCCTAACTGGCTCCTACTACTTCAGTTGACTGCCTGTTCTCCTCAAGTGGGTTCAGGGAAGCAGCAGGAAACCAGAAGCTCCCTGAGAAGCTGGTGTTAATCAATCCAGGATCCTTGGGGTGATAGAGAGGTACATAAGAGGCTCCTCCTCCTCTCTCTCCCTGCAGCTCCTTCTGCTTTCTGTTATTCCGTCTCACCTTTTCTCCTGCCTGCCTGTTATGTCTCTTGTGCCCTCCTTCCTCCAGCACAGCACTCCCCCATCTCTGTGCGTCTAGAGCAGAGAGAATACATATGCACCAGCAGCAGACACAAGTTTCTACACTCTGAGTCCTAATGGTGCCCCCCACAGTCTGGCACCTGAGGCGGCCGCCTCAGTTCACCTAATGGCAAGGCCAGCCCTGAGGGCAATCAGTCTTTTGGGGAGAGTCTCAGACGTGGCACTGAGCACGCCCAGGGGTCCCAACGGGAGGTAGATTCCTCCCAGCTTGTCTGTGGTGAGACTGAATAGACTGCCTGGCCTACAATGGTGTGTCTGTAAAGACTACTGCAGTGGTTGAACCAGAAAATCCCAGCACTGCTAGTAGTTAGTCTGATGCAACTTGCATCCATATCTATATCCTACCTCCCTCACAATTTCAGCAAAAGAACGTATGGGAAGTCATAACCTTTCCCCTCCCATCTGATGGTTATTCCCAGAGTCAAGCGTACCCCCATATTGCATATGGGAGAGAGGGAGCATGATCTACATGGGGCTACTCAGGGAACAGGGAGATCCTTTATGCGAACATTGGTCTGCTAAATAGAATATGGACCAGCATCTCTGACCTGGTGTGATACCCTATACCCCATATGAAGGTAACATCTGAAAACTCAATCTGCTGAACCTCATTGTCCTGTTAAAACGTGTGTATGAACATTGCATTTGGAGCGAGGAGATTTTGCCATATGATTGTTCCTGAAATGTGCCGTAGTTCTGGGTAATAGACAATTTTCTCAAAGACAGAGGCACGCTGGCACGTCAGCTAGGTGCTAAAAGGCCGTTACCTGCTTAATTGGAGAGTCACCAGCAGGGGAGTTGTAAACAAGAAATTTACAATTCACCCGAAGGACAGGTTGCACTCACATATGCCATGGAAGTGCCTGACCTCATGACCCAGCAAATACTTTTCCAGTACAAAGGGTCAGAGTAGAAAAAGGAGAGAGACAGTGGCCTCCCCATCACCTCTCCTTCCCCATCTCTACTCTTGGCAGCAAGATCGTTTGAAAGACATAGGGATACCATTGAACTCGGGGGAGTGATCCTGGCCTGGAGGTTTTCCAGCCAGTACAGACTGTAGAAAGCTTTTGGGTGAGATACACCTTTTTGATTAGGAGCCTTGGTAACATTTAGGAATTAGCTTGTAAATCTATCTTTTTATATCTTTTGTAACCAACTCTGACTTATATGCCCTATCACTTAAAATCTATCTTTCTCTAGTTAATAAACGTAACTATTACCTAAATGATAAACTTGTTTATTGTTTTATCTACACCAATGTGTTGAGTTGAAGTGTTTGGGCAACTGCCACTTGAGACAAGTTTGATGCATATTCATTCTTTGTTGGAATGATGAACTAATTATGAGCCTGTACGGTCCAGTGGGCTACTGAACAGTACAAGATGTGCATTTCTGGAGGGCAAAGCTGGGACTGAGGGATATGCAGGTGTCGCCCTGTATCTATTCATACATGGCTATGCATAGCATTCATGTACTCAGCTGGGAATGACTTTGCATGCTAGTGGCTGTGAGAGATCAGAGCCTGAAGAGGTTGCATCCAAGACTGGAGAGTTAAGGGGACAAGCAGTTCAGGTTACACCCTGGGGAATGTCACTCCTGGTTCTGGTGCAAAAGGGCTGGGATCTGGCCACTGCTGGCTGGATGAAAATCCTTCCCCTACCACCACTCGATGGCACTTCCCAGTGGGTAAGGGTTGGGGGCAGAGAGTTCCTGTGCCAACTTCCCCCCAACACCCTGACACAGAGAGCCTGCCAGGAGAGCGAGAGGGTGTCAAGAGCAGGGAGAAAGTGATGTTTCGAATGGGAAGGATTGCAACTCCTTTCTGCCAGCTCACAGCTGGAGTATGGTCCATAGCCAATTCTCATAAATTAAAGCAGCCCCTATGCTGCTCTAATTTATGCCACAGCTGGAACATCTTGAGAATCAGGTAGCTTTAACTGGCTCTCCCCAGATTTCAGCAAAGAACTGCTGCTAGCCCTATGTTTTCATGTTGGAAATGACATCAAGCAGAGACTGGTAGCTTAAGTGGAGCCTCTGTGAAAGATTCCTTATGGCATTTGAAAAAACAAGCACATCGCTTCTGTCGAGGAAGAATTATGACAATAAGGGAAAAGGTAGAGTTGTTTTTTTTCGTGCAGCGATCATAAAGATGGCAACCTGTTCCATCCATTACTCACAATAAATATGTACAGTCTTTAATATGAACATTTGATAATGCTGCTGCCACAGTGACAAATGAAGGCTTTGGAGAATGAGTGAAATAAGTCTTTGTCTAGTATTAAATATTGGCTTTCCATTAGATATGCTCAGAATTTATAGCATGCAGGAGAACTACCCAGAAACTGATGGTTTCTTTAAAAGTTTTAAATACTCTTGTAAAGTTGGACAAGGAATCTGCACATGGAGAGACCCCTCCCCCCCCAAAAAAAGAATTCTTAAAGTTGCAAATGTGACTAAGAATGCACAGCATTCTGTCCCCAAGATCGGGATAGGTTCAACTCCGAGACCATGACAACTTTTGCCTAGAGATTCAAAATATTACAGGAAAGGGAGGACTGGGTGACTTAGAGGAGTTGTTAACAAAAGAGGTAAGGTTTTCCTTCTACGCAATACCGGTTTGAATCTAACCTGAACATAGGCTGATCAAACAGCAAGGGCTGCTATGTGGCTTCTGTGAAATGAGTTGATGGGTCTCAGCTGATCTGAGTAAACAGTTGCCCATAAAACTGCCCCAACAACTAGCATTAATTAATCGAACCGTGCTAATGAATCTAACACATTTTTTGAAACCAAGAAGCAGCATCACAACAGATAACCGAACACAGAGCCTTTCACCTCAGGTTCCAACCCAGTCCCAGTCAGCAGTGAGCAAAAGTAGCTACAGTGACCAAGATTTTGGGTTGTGACTTGGGATGCAAGGTTCAAGTTTTGGGTGCTCACCTTGAGACTCCTGATTTTACAGAGGGTGGCTGCTGGGGACTTCAAAAATGAATCGACTCCTTTAACGTGTCTCAAGTTGGACATCCCAACATGATGCAGCTTTGGCATTCTATACGGCAAAAGGGGTTAATGGCTCTCCATCCAGTCCCTACAGGAATGGTACGCACATCACAAAGCCCACCCGCCACCATCACATTCACTGCAAAGTGGCACCACTGCAAACCTCCTTAGTACAGACCGAGCCATGCAAACTCAGCTGTCTCCTTATACTGCTTCCCATGGTCTGAGGATCAACAAAGGGGTCTGGTCTCTGAAGCTTCCAGTCAAGAAATTCATAAGTTAAAGGGGGGAAATGACACTGTAAACTAAGCAAGAGTTCAAGGATTTGTTGTTTTGTGGTGGTGTTTTTTCTTGGAGAGACTGTTTTATATGCCAATTTCCTCTGGGACGGGCTCTTTCTGATGAGGGAGAATAAAGAAACTACAGGCACTGCAAATCATGTTTGCCTCCTTCCTGCATGCAGGAGGGACCTCCTCTCAGCCTTCATGCCTCAGCGGGACTCTGTTCATGAGAAATTACAAGAGCTTAATTGCCTCCGCTTGCTCCTAGCAGTGAAATCAGCGTGCACGGGCGCACAAACATATTGAAAAGCACGTTAATCCGACACCATAAGAGAGAGCTTTCCCTCTTGACGTTCACACGTCACCTCTCATTAGCACTAAAGGGAGCTGTGTGCCCACGCTGAGAGGAGACTGCAACCCCACGGCTTCCAAAAAGTACCGATCTATATGACTCACGTTGGTGGTGAGGGTTTATATAATCACCAGCTTCACTGAAAAGGATGGGAAATTGCAGAGTCGAATAACAGGGAAGGGAGCGTGGGGTCTAGTGGTTAGAATAGATCACTGAGAGACAGGACTTCTGGCTTCTATTCCTGGCTCCGGCAAGGAGTGTGGTTTTAGTGTCTAGAGCCAGGGAGTGGGAGTCACAATTTCTGGCTGTGGGTGGGAGTGTGGTCTATTGGAGAGAGCAGAGCATCAGGACTCCTGGTCCGATTCCTGGCCCTGGGCGGGAGTATTGTTGAATTGTTAGAGCTGGGGGCTGGGAATCAGGACTCCTGGAATCTATTGCTCACTCTACAGGGGGGGCATGGTCCAGTAGAGACGGCAAAGAGCTCAGAATCAGAACTCCAGAGTTCTTTTCTTGGTCCTGGAAGATAGTGTAGTCTAGAGCAGTGGCTCCCAAACTGGGGTTCGCGAAACGTTACAGGGGGTTCTCGGAAAAAAAATCCTTAATGGCGGACAGAGTTGTCCCTAGGGCCATGGGCAGCATGGGGCCAGCAGCACGGAGCCCCTGGACTTTCAAGAGCTAAGCAGATCAAAGCAAACGTATCTATCACACTGAAGAGATTTTAAACTTCAAGACTCCTTATAAGAATGGAAAGGGTGGTGGATATTTTTTGCTGTTTTTAAAATTAAAGAGGCAGCTAGTATTCTTTTAAAAAATTATTATGAAGAAAAAGTTTAAGCTTTGTTGTAACGTGTGTTCTTTGCCTGTGGACTGCTCAAGACCTGAATGGTTGTGTAGGAGGAGCTCATTGAGTTGGCTTCTTAAATACCTTCATGCTGTTTTACTCCTTGATGATACAGGAGCCTTGTCATGTAACAGGCTTATTCAAAGTGATACAAGCTACAAAAGTGAGATCTTGGAAGAGTGTTGCCATTTTCATAATGTAATAAAAATACTGTAATGATAAATGATCATTAATAAGTAGTGTGTAATAAGCATGTCATAAAAAATATATTTCCAAGATCACTGCTTTTATAATTTATACTCAGGTAAAGGAGAAAATCCCTGGAAATATTCATTTTTAGGAGGGGGTTCGCGAGACTTGACATTTTAGTGAAAGGGGTTCACAGGCTGTTAAAGTTTGGGAACCGCTGGTCTCGAGGTTAGAGTAGGCAATGGGAAATCAATACGCCTAAGTTCTATTCTTATCTTCTGTACAGACAGTATGCCTGAACTTTGGAAATTACTTCATCGTCTTTGTCTCTATTTATCCAGCAATGAATAGATACCACTACTAACCTACTCATGTATTTTAATAAGCCCATTAGTGTGGTAATTAGGCACTATCTAGGAGTGCTGTGAGTTTTAATTAAGGTTCATAAAGTGCTTTAGAAATACAAAGTATTAGAAAACTCCCCTAGACTTTAATGGGACCAGGATTTTCTCCGAAACTGAGCATCCCGCTTAAAATGGATGTTTGTAATAGTGGCTTCTTATTGCCTTTGAACAGATTACAAAAATGGCAGTCAAGCAAAACAAAGGGGAAAAACCATATAGGAAACAATATTAGAAAATGGATAAAAAAAACTTCAGTTCATGCCTTATTCATGTTCTATAGACACTGTGGATATCAGAGATCAAACACGCAGAAAATTAATGCAAGATTGTCCAGCATTGCAGGCAGGGATATTTCACAACAATAGCATTGCTTTTTTAATACTCTCCAGAAAACAAATGACTTTTTCGTTCCTCCAGGCAAGTTTTACAATATGTAGGGAAATCAACAGGAAAGACACTCAAAATCCTCACGAAAATTGAAAGAAAGATCGGTCAGAAAATATTCTCAGCTTAGTTATCTTTGAAGCAAAAGAACCTTGAGCATACCCATTAAGTTACTCTATGAAAGCAAAAGGAATAAAAATACTTATTGAGTAACCACAGTTTACATGGCACTTTAAAAAGACTTAGATCCTGCCCCATTGAGATACAGTCTAAAGCCCCAGTAATGCATTGTGTAGCATGGGAGCCAGCTGAGGAGACCCCCTTTGAAGCCAATAGGGTTCTGGGCAAGTTTAGCAGTCAACCTTGCCATGGCACTATGTAGGATCGGGGCCTAAACTACACCGCCAAATATAGGTCAGACATATAGATATAGATTTTCTGAGCTCATTCAGCTCAGCAGAGATGGCCGAGGGCTGTGAGGGAGCTGGCTGGGGCTGCCTGATTCTCTGCCCCAGCCCTAATGCAAGTTAGAGCAGCCTGGAGGTTGCTCTAACTAGTGCCATTTGAAAACATTCCCCTAGTGACCATCTGCCAGGTAGGGATAGCCAGAGCACATGGGCTTCTAGCCCATTCCTCTTCCCCAGCCTTCCCCATCACCTGTGCTCAGCATTGCTGGGATGGAGTGGCTATGTTGACTCTACACCTCCTGGGACACCTCCAGACCAGGAGAGTTATGGGCCATCTCCAGTCCCTTTTCTCTACCTCAGCAGAGCGGACCAGAGAATCTGGCCAATTATATACTAGATGTATCAGATAATTAGGTTCTTTTTCTTCTGGTATGTTTTACGCTCCTCCTCACCTCCTCCTGGTAGGGATGATTTAAGCCTGACAATGTCCCTGGAAGGATAACTTATTTTCCTTTCATTATTATACATATATATGCAGGTGGCTTGCACCGTATCTAAAGAGACACGTTACAGGGAATGCAGTCTGGTGCTTGGAACGGGCGATTTTGAATAAAAACTTCTAGGTTCTATTCCTGGCTTGGTTACTGACTTGCTGGCCACACTTAGGGCAGGGGACAGCACCCCTGGGCAGAGAGCAAACAGAAGCCCATGAATCATTCAAGGTCTTAATTGTGGCGCTGGCCTTCTGCAAAAGGGGTGAATTTTATCCTCTGTGAATTGTGATTACTGATAAGTAAGAAAACGATCACAAAAGAGATCAGTATCGTCATCAGGAGGATCAGAGTCAGACTATCTGCTTACTGGCTATGAACCATAACAACCTTATTACCTTCTTTCCCTATTGTAACAAATACACAACACTCTGTGATGATGCGGCACACCACAGACACTCAGACCTTAAAACAGACATCGGGGACATAACTCAGATCTTACACCAAGCGCCCAAGATCCCCTACCACTGGAGCTAAAGAAAAAGGCCCAGTAGGAAGCTAGCTGTATGGAACATATATTTGGCACATTCATTCTGAAAGGCGGTGTGGTAAACGACAGGAGACTGGGATCTGTGAAAGCAAAGGCTTGTGTTCTATTCTCTGCCAGAAGTGACCATGTTACTTACTTACTTAACTTTACTTACTGTAAAACGGGGAGATCAATAATTGATTGCCAGCCAGGGGAGGGATATGTGTCCTTCAGTAATAAGGTGTACAGGAAGAATTTAACAATGGTCTCTCAAAGAGGTGAGTCTTTAACTGATGGTCTCCTGGCTCCCAGATCTTTTTGAAAGTAATGAGGGAATTGTAATGAATGCTCCATCTGTTTTGCTCATAAAAAATGGAAAATTGACTATATTGTGTAAACCTGCCTAGGAGCCCGAGACCCGCTCTGAAAATCAGGAAATTTTCAGGGACATCTGGTCACCCTAAAGTATAGGACCTTGCACATGAAGTTCAGCGGTTCTGATCCTATCCAGCAGTGTGAAGTAATGCACAGCGTGCTGGCTCATTACACTATGTGGATGATATTTTGTGTAAACCTAGCAAAAAACAAACAAACCCTCACAGCTCTTTTAACACAATCAACATTAATACATTTATCTGCAAAGCAGCTGCTGGATGCGTAGACCATTATTGTGCTTGAGCTCAACAACAGTGATGGATAGTACATGAAAAGGACGAGGCTGAAAGGATACTGGAGAAGAAATGAAACCTGTCCTGTGAGCCCTACAGGCACTGAAAACACAACGAGCTGCTGTTGGAAATGTCTGCAGCACACGTGGACATGGGACACTGTGCTTGACCAGCCTCTAAACTAGTCAGGCATGAACTGAATAGTCTCCAGCTACTCTGCAATTTTCCAATTTGTTCTGTTTGGGAAAGGTAACCCTTGTGTGTCAAGAGGGATCGGCAAGGAGGCTAAGCAATACAACTTTCTGTGTGTGTGTTGTATTAGTTTGGTGCATCACTGGAGTGGTGGAACAGGAGGCCATAGCTGTTGTTAACCTTCCGCAAGGGGTCTCTCCCTTTTTCAGGTTTATACTAGTTACAGCCACCTAGAACAAATGCTCAATGTCGAGTTTCACCTGTAAGATCAAGGCAATATCACAATCAGGTCTCTAACGAGGAAGGTGTAACAGACTGGGGGAAAAAATGGAAAATAAATAATCCCTCTCAACCCAAATCTATTGTTCTTATTGTAGGGCCTGGAGGCCGGAAACCAAACGGAGGTTCTGTTGCACTAGGCAATGCTCACATGTTTAGTGAGAGACAGTCCTTGCCCAGAAATGCTGACGAGCTAAGTAGAAAGCACAAACGAATGGGTGGGAGAAAGGAATACAGCAAGCGAGCAGGATATCTAGGATTTGCTCAATCTGATGCACAGATTGAGGGCCAGATTTTCCAAAGAGCTGAGCAAAGTGGGGACTGAGCTCTGTTAAAAATCTGGCTCTAAATGATATCCCCAAGTTCACACAGGAATTCGCTGGCAGAGCCAGGGACTAAACCCAGACTGCCTGAGTTCCAATCAGTACCTTAACCACAAGACCATCCTTTCTCCCGTTTCTGATGCATTTTTTGCCCTTGGCAAAAAATATTCAAGCTGACCCTCCGAACTTCTGAACCAGGGGTTTGTCTATTGCTAGTTGCCGCGTATTAAGACATATGCTAAGCAAGTATCTGTATTTTCTCTCTTCATCTTCAAGATTCTGAGTCTTGAAGCAGAGCTTTCACAGCTGAGCACCAAGGAAGGATGTCCATTTAACAAGTCCGATGGTGCTTCATCCCAGGTGCAACACAATGTTCACATTCCACTGAGGGATTTAAAAAAAAAAAAAAAAGAGGAGGAAACCTGCCAAATCTCTGGCCTGAATCCTAGGAATCGGTGTACAGCCCAGATTGACCAACTATGTGCTGGTGATATCTGTGGAATGCTGGGGTACAGAATCCTTTTCTCTCTCCAGGTCATGGAGCAGCTGCTACTGTAGCCCTGAGGATGCAGCGAACCCCTTAAGACTGCCTACCCTGCTGCTGAATGCTAGAAGGTACCCCCCAAAATTGGAACATGACTCAAGGCCAATGATGAACCTGAGAATGGAGCAGGGTGCAGAGAACAATCCTAAATAACAGCAATGTACTGCAGCTAGAGGAATATGAGAGAACAGTGGGCCTGATTCTCAGTTACACGAAAGCCCCTATCTCCTACTTTGGAAACATAAAATGGTCATAAATAGCCTGTGGAGAATACCCCCCGTATAGAGGGTCTCTCCAGTCCACTGAATGCATCTGATGAAGTGAGTTGTAGCTCACGGAACCTTATGCTCAAATACATTTGTCAGTCTCTAAGGTGCCACAAGTCCTCCTTTTCTTTCTCCAGTCAACGTTGAGCTGGTGTAAGGGCTCTACATCATTTCTGCTCCCAGCCCAGGGTGGAGGGGAAAGATCAGGAGTGTGCTTAGAATGCACTGCACCATGACCCTTCTTCGTTTCCCAAGGGGCTCCATAGGGAGCAAAGCAAAGCCACAGAAGCACTGAGGCTGCTCTATCTTACACCAGGCACTGGATGGAACCCTGGATGACCCCAGAATACAGAGATGCAAAGGTGGTTAAAAGATACCTCCCCCACAAACAGGAATGGAGTAAGTTAGAACCAGGCCTGGAAATTTCACCATGTAGGAGAAAACAAGAGATTTAAAGGATCAGTAAATGGGTGAAGTGAGGAGTTCACAAAAGAGAAATAGTGAATCCAAGGGAGCCAATTTATCTTTATGATTTGCACTGTGTACAAAGTGTAAGTGTACAGGCTGTTTCTGAACATCCTTCTGAATTGTATATAATAGCCTGGTCCAATTAGTAGCAAAATTGGTTCACGGGATTATTGCACATTGCAATAGCTAAATGATAAACCAAGCCCTGCACATGGGTGAATTGATGCATGAAACAATTCAGAATTACTTTGTTACCTGTATAGCTACAAATTACACTTAATATGTCTTCTGTGCTGTAATACAAAGGAAGGGGACGTGTCGGGTAAGATGAACATGTACCAGGTTCATACAATAGGCAGGTAAATTCGTGGTCTTACATAGGAGAACAATGCGTTCAGCTTGCCTCATCTGGGTCCTTTTAAGGGGAAGGCTAGCCAAATTGTAGCTACCCTCCTCCCGCTGCATCCAATGGGGTAAATCCTAAAAACAGTGTTGGATTATGGTAAATGTGAAAGGGCAAAGAGGTAGAGATGAAAACATAATTAGGGGGCAGATTCCCTGCCCTACAAAACAAGCAGAAGCTACCACATCTAACCAGTTGTGGATTTCCCTGGCAGAGCGGAATCCTCTGTGGACATGGAGATAACTTCTACGCCACCATCTCTTGCAGGCCCAGCCTGGGAGGCATATTAAGGGCAGCCATTACGAGAGTGTGATTTGGCAATTTCCTCCCTGGAAATTATCAATTATCAGCCATCATAATTTAGGGCAGTCCTCAGTCTGTTTTAACTCATACCAGAGCCAGTGCAGTGTGAGGAATGGATGGTATGGTCCCATGGATAGGGCATGGGTCTAGAATCTAGGAAACCTAGATTCTGTTCTTATCTCTGCCACTGACCTGCTGTTGGGTCTTGGGAAACTCACTTCACTTCTCTTCTCTGTTTCACTTACATATTTTGTCTTGTCTTTTTGGACTGTACAGTACCTAGCACAATGAGGCCTCTCAGTGCTGCTTCAACAAAACAAAAAATAATCGCAGCATTGCAGTGCTGAGCAGAGAATCAGAAAAAAAAAAAACCACCCATCTCTGTCATCTTTTTGCTGTGCCAGGTGGATTCCAGTGTATAAAAATATAAATAAAAACACAAGGCCAACAAACATCAGACAGTTTTCGAAAGTTCAAGTGTGGTAGTAGCTAATATCCAGAACGTAAGTAGGGAATACTCTAGTCAAATTCCTACCCAAAAACATTGTGCTAGGATTTTGCAAAATTCTATAAGGCATGCACTCTCTCTAGAGGTTGTACCCGAGTACCCACAAAGTTAAATAATGGTATATATTTCCAACAAGACTAAATAAATGACAATACTTTGCCCTTGTACAGCACTTTTTATCCAAGGAGCTTAAGTGCTTTTGCAATTATTCATCAGTTAAGCCTCGCAAACCCACCCCTGTAAGACACTTAAATATCTTCATCCTCAACTTGCAGACGGAAACAACAGCGGTCGAAGGACTTGCCCAAGATGGCTCGGTGAGTTAACAAACACGTACAAACCCATCAAAGTGCTTCACCCCCACTTTACACAGGGTGATGCTAAGGCACAAAACAATGAAGCGATTTGCCAAAAAGTGGCTAGTGACCTTAGAGCGGAGCTAACCCAGGTCTCTTGTCTCCCCATCCCATTCATAGAGCAGAATTAACTGAATTGTTGAACTAACTGAATTCAACAGGATGTTCTACAAAGGCACTGTAAATTGTTTGGATGGCGACTGTCTCTAACAACGTGAACTACAGTGCCGAGCACAACAGAGCTTTGATTTCAGAGGTGGCTTCAAGGAGCAACTGTAATTCAATGCTAATGATATCATCATCTTTGGGGCAGAGACTGTCTTTTAGTTCTGTGTTTGTACGGCACCTAACACCACGGGGCCCTGGTCCTTGACTGGAGTTCCTACGGGGTACTGCAATTCAACCAACAATATCTACTAATATTTTGGCCTCTGTCTGCTCCTTCTCATGTAAGTGGAAACATGAGAGGATTATTTAAGTGTCCATTCGTTTCCCTGGTAACTACCTCTTTCCCCCTCCCTCTTACTTACCCTTGGATAAAATAAATAAACTTTACAGCAAAACAGAAAAAGTGACCAAAAAGTTACATGGCACTAGAACCTTAAAACTTTTGCACTGGCTCCAATGAAGACATGATACTTGTAGCTATAATAAGTGTCACATAGCCCTCAGAAACCAGTTATAAACAAACTAGCTAGGTAATAGGAGGTCAGGCGCATGTCCGTAGTTCTAACAGCTGGTTGCCAACCAGACAATCGTTGACATGGTTACCTTTACACTTTTTCTACAGTACAGGTGGGGACTGCATTCAGCTGGAAAATGTTACTACAATGTAACACAATGCAATGCAATCTCTTCCTATCACACCGGAAGAAAAGCTCGTACCACTGATGGATCCCAGTGCCTCTTTAGAGCAGAAAGAGTCTGCTGGTTGGGACAACAAGGCTCATGTAATGTGTCTGAAATATTTATACATTCTGGTTTCTCTGTTGGGATCAGGAGCAGAACATTCTTATACAGTTGCAAGGGTACAAAAAACGGCAGCTTCAGAAAACGGAGAGACCTGTAGTAAGCACTGCTAATACAGTGCAGGTTTCCAACCTTTGCTGGAGGAAATCATATCTTAATAAGTATTTAAAGCAGTCACCCTTAAAGATGTTTATTGAAACTGGACAAAATAGATGTGTCAAAGGAATTAATCATTGAAAATTGGCAAAGTTAGACAGAATTCACTATTTAACTATCTATCAAGAGGAAAGGTGGTACGGCACTTGACTGTGATTGGGAGATCTGGGTTCAGTAGGGCACTCTGCCATATAATTCTCATGTGATCTTGGTCAAGTCATTTAGGGAAGGATTTCAAAGGGAGTTTCAGAGATTTGGGTGCCTAACTCTCTTAGGTTCATTTGAAACTCCCACCTTAATAACTTCATGCTTCATTTTACCTCCAACTGGAAAATGAGACTCGCTCCTTGCACTTGCCTGTCTAGTCTATTTAGATTCTAATAGCTTCACTGCAAAAACCATCTCATCATATATATACGGCAGCAAGCACAATGGGGCCCTAATATCCCTTGGGGCCTGCAAATACTATGGTAATACAAATAAGTAATAACCTATCTAGGTACTTCCAGAGCTCCCATTGCTACAGTATCTGATCATCTTACAGTTATGAATGAATTTATCCTCCCCCACCCCTGCGAAACAGGGAAGTATCAGACAAAGGGCAGGAGAAAGGGACTCATATGCCAGGCACTGTGTACACACACAAGAGATGTTTCAGAGTAACAGCCGTGTTAGTCTGTATTCGCAAAAAGAAAAGGAGTACTTGTGGCACCTTAGAGACTAACCAATTTATTTGAGCAAAACAAAAGGCTTTTGTTTTGAGCTCTTTGTTTACATTTTCATTCTCTGTCTGGCCTCTCTCAAACCCAAGAGAGGACAAAAATGTAAACAAAGAGCACAAAACAAAAGCCTTCCTTCCCCCACGATTTGAAAGTCTCTTGTCCCCTTATTGGTCCTTTGGGTCAGGTGCCAGCCAGGTTCGCTGAGCTTCTTAACCCTTCACAGGTAACAGGATGTTGCCTCTGGCCAGGAGGGATTTTATAGCGCTGCATACAGAAAGGTGGTTACCCTTCCCTTTATATTTATGACACCAAGATTCTAGCGTATTCCACAGTATCACCCACAACTTAAGAGGTCCTTAGTCATGGTTCTGGATTCACTGACCCCTTTTCTATTTATTTTACAAGTACATTTAAATTAAAAGCTTTTGGTTGAAATTATTTTTCTAATACATGAGATTTCATTTGTTTTCTTAAATACAATATTGGAACAATATGATCAATACCATGCCCTGCTGGTTTAAGATGTTGCACTGTTTTGAGAGATCTCTAATGCATCAAATCTCCAAATTTTGAAACAATGCAGCTTGCTAAAGATATTTTCCTCTGAAAAAAGGGTTATAGCCTCAAACTTGGAAATAATTTCCAGGAATGTTATTTTAGTGCTCATGTGAGAAACATGCTTGATAGATAGCTTTAGTAATTGATGTTCTCTATATGTACAAAATAAGTACAGTGGCAAGTCAGACCTCCACATTTTGCATGGATAGGACTCAGCTTTGACCTGTAGGGATCAGCTCTAGCAGTGACAATGTAATTCAATCTCCATTGCCCATTCATTCCTTGGCCTCTGTATCAAATATCCTAGAAGGGGATGATCAGTGACAACTGTAGTGGTCGTCATAACGGTCATAGAATCATAAAAGATTAGGGATGGAAGAGACCTCAGGAGGTCATCTAGTCCAATCACCTGATCAAAGCAGGACCAAACACCAACTAAATCATCCCAGCCAGGGCTTTGTCAAGCCAGGCCTTAAAAACCTCTAAGGATGGAGATTCCACCACCTCCCTAGGTAAGACACCCATCTACTAGAAGCGGGACCAAGACCACTAACTCATTTCACAGGGGCTACCAAACAGCTTTTTACAGTTAATAAAGGATTTCACTGTGGCTCAGTGGATAGCATTCCAGACTGGGAGTCAATGGCTAATAAGCATTAGTGTGCCATGTAAATCCAGATAGGTGATCGACTCACAGTGTCCGCGTGACAAGGCAGGCCTCCTCCCCAGCTTGCGAAGGACTCACTGCCACACCCACAGTCTCTTCTATGCAGTTTTATTGTCCAGACTTATGACAAATCAACCAAGACATAGTTCCTCAACTCACCCTGGGCTACAACTCCCTGCTTTAGTTCGAAGGTTCCTTCTGCCTCCCCTCCCCAGGGACTGTGGCAATCCTGCTGCTCCTGCTTCCCCCCACAGTCCTAGTTCTCTCCAAGGCTTGCTATTCGCAGAGAGCGGGCAGTTAGAGCCCCATGGCCACTCACTCTGCCCCTTTTCTGACTGGCTGTCAGTCTAACTTGGCAAGACTCCCCCTCATCGGGTATTTCTCTCAGTCCAGGTACCCTCCTTTAAAGCTCAACTCGGTCAGCTGACCCGTCACAGGTGTACTGGCCCTGCTTTCTCTTAGAGGGCCAATGTCACCCTGTGCCACCCCCATAAAAGTTTTCCGCCATCGGGTCTAACCTTAGCAATTTCATCCAGCAGTTCACACTTTTTGTCAGAGGGAACAGGACTCAGGAGACCTGGGTTCTGTCCACGGCTCTAACACTGACCTGTTATGTGACCTGCTCTATCAACCTCTCTGAGCCTCATTTTCTCCATATTTTAAATGGGGCTCAAGGTGCTGACCATGCTTTGCAAAGCACTCCCAAGTATAGGGTTGGAAAGTACTCTGTAAACAGCCAAGTATGAGCAGCAGCAGCAACCCACACAAGAAGCGAACCTTTGCTCCAGGGATGAAAGGGTTCAGACCCAGTCTCCTCTACCATCCCGTTATCCCGAAAGCTTTTTTAAAGGCACTGTTTTTTCCTCCTCTCTTCTGTTTGTGGGTAGCAGATGTGAGGCCCAAGACCTCAATTTTCTGACCAACGAAACCCCTTTCTCCTAGAATCACACTCACATTCAGATGGTCGGTGCAGACTGTTTTCTGACGTTCTTTACATGCATCATCCTCAAAACTGTTTGGAAAAAAAATATTAAAAACAACGGCACCGCAGCCTATTTCTCAGTCACAATAAAACAGGAATAATTTATGTTCCCTTTGTAATAAATGCAGTTGCTTGAACTTCATAAAGTGCCAGGAAAAAAGTTTACAATACAACAGAATAATAAACACCAGAGGTGGACACAGCATCACTGTAGAGGAGAACTGAAGAACCTGCTCACGTTGAACGGCAACCATCCATTCAGACCAATTTTCAGATCTAGCATTTCTTATAGCAGTCTAAATACCACATACACTTCTTTGACATTCAATTATAGTCTGTATATTATGCAAGCTACAGAAGGACAGAAAGAAGGAAAATGTTAGTTGGTGCTTTATTGGTTGCATCACAACGCTGGGAAAGGAGGGCCAGTCATTAACCAATGCTTATATATTTTGGGTGAATTGCAAACTCCATCTGGAACATGTTTGCCGTGGTCTGAACCGTAGCTCAAACTGAACTTGGAACTCTACTATAAAGTGGTATAATATTTGATGGTTTCAGTGCATTCATGAAGAGCGGCCAGAAAACCAAAAAATTCCCCATCAGCTGTTTTAATCCAACTCAGAATATTTTTCCCCCATTCAAATCAACATTCCCAAGCAATACAACCAAAACCTTGCATTTTCGTTTATCTTAAAATGACTCCTCCTTCCCCGATTTTTAATGTAATTTCATTCAGTTTTAAAAACATGACATTAAGTTGAAACCAAACAAAAATTTTCATTTCAAATCAGTCTTTCAAAATGAACAGTCTTAAAATGTCCTTTTGGATTTTGGAAACCGAAAATCTGAAGAAGATGACGAAGAAAAGATTTTATGGCAAAACAAAACCGAAAATTTGCGATGGGATTAGTAGACATTTCCTATGAAATTTTGGCATTTTCCCATGAAAAGTGTCAGTTTTGACAAAAACATATTTTTCTATCAGGAAAAATTCTGCCCCCAAAATTTTAATCAGATCTATAATCCTGACAATATTTGGTAGTGTGTCATGCTTTATGTAGTTCAGGTAAGCTATTACCAGCAGGAGAGTGGGGTGGGAGGAGGTATTGTTTCATGGTCTCTGTGTATATAATGTCTTCTGCAGTTTCCACAGTATGCATCCGATGAAGTGAGCTGTAGCTCACGAAAGCTTATGCTCAAATAAATTGGTTAGTCTCTAAGGTGCCACAAGTACTCCTTTTCTTTTTGCGAATACAGACTAACACGGCTGTTACTCTGAAACCTGTAGTTCAGGTTTGTTTCCTTAACAGACAAAGTGCTTGAAATTAATGTGAACTTTCCATTGACTTCAGTGATCTGTGGAACAAGTCATAAGGACTAAAAAGAGTAAAGGACTTGTGAAGGATCCATTATTTGTGAAGGATCTGGGGGTTAGAGTGGATCACAAATTGAATATGAACCAAAAATATGATGTAGTCACAAAAAAGACTAATATCATTCTGGGGCATATTGACAGAAATGTCGTATGTAAGACATGGGTGATAATTGTCCCACTCTACAAAGCATTAGTGAGGCCTTAGCTGGGAATAGCGTGTCCAATTTTGAGCGCCACAATTTTGGAAAGCGGTTGACAAATTGGAGAAAGTGCAAGAAAAATGATAAACGTTTGAGAAAACCTGATTGATGAGCAAAGGTTTTAAAAAAATTTGACATGTTTAGTCTTCAGAAAAGAGGTCGGATTATTTTATAACACTCTTCAAATATGGTAAGGGTTGCTACTCTGAAACCTATACAGAGGATTGTAGTCAATTGTTCTCCATTTCCACTTGAAGGTAGGATAAGAAGTAGTCCACTTAGTTAACAGCAAGGGAGATTTAGGTTAGATATTAGGAAAAATCTTTCTTACTATAACAAGGATTAAGTGGTGGAAGAGGCTTCCAAGGGAGGTTGTGGAATCCCTGTCCTTGGAGGATTTTAAGAACAGGTTAGACAAACACCTGTCAGGGATGGTCTAGGCATACCTGGTCCTGCCTCTGAGGTCCCTTCTAGCCCTGCATTTCTATTTTTCTATGATTTCATTGGTATTCATGAAATCTTGGTTCAATTCTCAACTCTGTGCCAAACTTCATGCAAGAAATTGCACAAAACAATCGTTCTGTGTCTCCATTTCCAAACTGTAAAATGGGAATAAGAAGCCACATTTTCCCTTTATCCCTATAAATATTATAAAGTACTCAGGCTAGGGACTCTCTCTAGTCATAAGTTTTTACACTGGCCACCATAATGGAGCTCTGATCTTGGCTGAGTCCTCTAAGGGCTAACATAATACAAAATAATTAATTCCGCTCACATCAAAGACAAAAGGGAGTTTTGCAATTGATTTACCTGGCAGCAGAATCTGGTCCAAAAAGTCTAAGGAAACACAGAAGCCTGAATTACTTTTTCCTCTCCTCCATATAGAAGTCAGACACTTCAAGTGATGATAACTGTAATTACCAAGCCACAGTATCTCTTGCATTCTGGCTGTCTATACTTTGGCTAACCTAGAGATGAGACAAGGACTTCTGACTGCAGTGCTGCCGCTTTCTTGACCTCCCCAAACATGAATATTCACTGAAAAAATAGCCCTAATGGCAGGACAGACAGAAATATGCACTTTTTTTTACAAAGTGTTCTTAAAAACAAAAGAACTGAAGCCTTGTACCCTGGGACTTTCTACTGTGAAATTGTGTTACTCGTCCTGGGAGTATTCCTAACCCTTCCATTTCATTTGTGTTTCTCCTTCAGTCACAGAGCTCAAATATGCTAACGTAACTAGTATAGTTACAGAGCTACCATTTTTGGGATACTGCACAAACACCGTAGCAATTGTTAGGCCATTTTGGGCTATGGGAACCAAAATGTAGATAATCCTTATTATTACTTAGAGTAGAACCTCAAGGCCCTAACCACGATCAGGACCCTGTTGTCTTATGTATTGCAGAAAAGACAAACTAAGAGACACTAGTTGCCCTGAAAAGCTTACAGTCTAAAGAGACAAGATAGGATGCTTACTCTGGTTTTATGCATCCGATGAAGTGAGCTGTAGCTCACGAAAGCTTATGCTCAAATAAATTGGTTTGTCTCTAAGGTGCCACAAGTCCTCCTTTTCTTTCTGGTTTTACAGACACAGCGATATTAAGTGACTTGCCCAAGGAAATCTGTGGAGGAGCTGGGAATCAAATCTAGTTCTTCTGACCCCAAACCCAGTGCGCCTTAACCACAACACCATCCTTCCTCTCTAGTTATGCCCTGAACTAACCTTCCAAATAATAATACTCAGTTCTGATGTATGCTTTTCATCAGTAGATCGCAAAGTGCATTGCAATGGAGGTAAGCATCATTACCACTTTACAGGTTGGGGAAACTGAGGCACAGAGCAGTGACGTGACTTGTCAAGGTCATCTAGACGGTGCTGACAGAGCCAGGAATAAAATCCAGGTCTCCTGTGTCCCAGATAGCAACACTGCATTACCTCAATATGAGGTTATAATATCTGAAAAAAAAATCCCTTTCCCCATTTCAGGTCACACCAGTGCACACGATGGACCAAATCATATTTGGTTTAGTTGCATGAGATTTGCAGCTTTGTAAGGGATTGTCGCAGGTGTGTCAGGATCCATTGAAACTCCTCTGTTCTTGTACAACAATAGTCACTTGCAAGCTGCTTTCAGAGTGGCCTGCTCATTGCTGTGTACCCCCGGGTAATCTTCAAATGTATTCAGCTAAACCCTCTTCAAGACAACCTCATCGGGTGAGTCACCTTATGCAGGGACTACGGTACAATTCTGACTGGATTTAAAACCGCTTAGAAAATATCCCTAGTATAAAGTAAACTTTAGGGCTCAGTCCTGCATCCACTGGAATCAATGGGAAGTTTTCGAATTGCTTCAGTGGGTGCAAGTTCAGGATTCTCATTGGCTACCTTCACCAATTATGATCTTCAGATTTTCAGCTAATTTGGGCCCTGATCCAGCAATGCATGTCAGCATATGCTTAACTTTAAGCATGACTAGTCCCTTTGAAGATCATTAAAATTAAAGCACATCAGCCATGCCATTGAAGTAAAAATTGCAGTGTTATTCACCGATGTCAGTGGGACTGCTTCCATGACGAAAGTTAATTGCGAACTTGGACAAGGCCTTCACAATCCACAGAAAGTACGTTCTCTCACCCAGTACTACGTGGGCAAACTGTCTCATTAATCCAGTCCATACGACGGAAACAAATGCTTGCGATCTTCAAACTGAAGACATTTTTCATCTGCCACATGCTTAATCACTTGGGGGTTTTTTGCATGCTCTGTGTCACACTGCAATGAACAACAAGAAATTCTGCAATCACTATGCTATGGCTACTTGCAATTTTGCTGGCCTTGGAGTACCAAAGATCAGTACTATGACGTGAGGCACCATTTCCAAAACTTGGCGGGGTCTCTTTTTATTTGGTCTGTGTTCTAATAGGTAGAAGATTAATTTGCCATTCCAGTAAAAGAATAAAATAAAATAAAAGGACATGCCACACACAAATTGTTTAGCATTACATTCAAAGCGATACAGGTAGAGGGGAGGGGAATAAACCCACCTGACATGCCAAGAATCTATAAAATAGGAAATTATTGTGTTTGCAGTCTGCCATCTAGCTCATGAAACGCATTCCTCAGCGTTGCCAAACTCAAGGGTTCCAAAATCATGAGACTGCCTTGGAACTCATGAGATCTTAAATCGCACCTCTAGGACTCACGTTTTCAGGCTTTTCTCTGAACAGAACAGAAAGCACACCAGAAAACCTACCCGCTTCGTTATGCCCTGAAGAAGTCCCATTGACTCTCAGTTTTGAAGACTAGGACTCTACCCACTAGGACTAAAAGGCATCAATCTGTTGGGAGCAACCAAATCACACAAGCTCAGGCCATCTTGAAGTTTTGCTTAGTTGTGCCTTCCATCCCTAAAAATAAAAGGACTTTCACAGTAGGGTGCAAAATAAATAGTGCAGGGTGAAATTATTCAAATTTGGATTTTTCAATGATGATTTCCATACAAAATTGACACCCCCCCTCAAATCATCAAGGTCCCCCCCATACACTTTTTAATCAGCTTTGAAAGTTTAGAACCATTTTGAAATTTCAGCAAACACGTTTAAAAATATTTTTGTACTCCCCACCCCCATTTTTAATGCAAAACAATTAATCAGAGATAACTTCTGAAGACTGGTCACTGGGATAATTATCCCTTTTATTGGAACTGCTTTGGTCCAGTAATCAGGCTGTAGATTAGGCTGCCTCCCACACATTATATTTCCAGTATATCAAGGTTTCAGGCAGGTCAGATACACAGGAAAATTGTATTTTTCCATCTACTGATTCAGGGTTGTCTTCCAAATCAAAATAGCATGAGCCACTTGTGTCGAGTCAATGGGACTAGACATGGGCTTAAACTTGGGTTTTAGTGATTTTCTGGGTTGTGGCTCACATACACAAGAGTCAGTGCTGATGGATCTTAAGGGATTGTAGCGTAGATGTCAAGATCCATTGAAAAGCCTCTTTTTATACAACCGCAGTCACTTGCCACTCATTTCCAGAGGGGCCTGCTCAGCTCACTGACCACGTGTGGTCTAGGAAATAGGGTCATGGATTGGATTTTGGTTTGGGTTTTAAATGTCATTGAGCTATCTTCAGCCACAATATTTTCAGGATCATATTTTTAGGGACACAAATAGGGACAGATTTTCAGAGGTGTTTAGGCAATTTACAAAAGTGCCTCAAGCAGGTTGGGGGAGCTTACTGAAGTCAATAAGAGGTGCCTAACCTTCTTACAGCACTTTTGAAAATCACACAGGATCTTTAGGCATCTTTAGGCACCTAAATGCCTTTGAAAGATTGGCCCCAACTTCATGGCAGGTTATCAAGATGGGACATCTTTGAGCAGGGGGTTGGACTAGATGACCTCCTGAGGTCTCTTCCAGCCCTGATATTCTACGAGTCTATGACATGGTTGTCGTGAGGTTTTTTGTGGTTGTTTTGAATTAGAACCAGAGTCACGCGCAGCAAATCTGTAGCAAACAGTCCACTGAAGCGCTGCACAGCAAGGAGAAGAGTGATCCCGAGTAGATTCGCTATACAAGAAGTCTGCATTGTTTCTGATAAGACAAAACTGGCAAACAAAGTTAATGGGAAGCAGGCTCGATAGGAGGGAAAGCAACCACCCACTGTAAAAGACCAGATCCAATAAGGTCAGGCTTGCTTTTGTACATATAAGCTCAATCACTTGCAACTGTGCTCCAAACCCTCCTTACAAATCAGTTTGAAATTAACTGGAACTCATGTATGTCTCCCCAGAGGTGTTTGCTTAACAGGAAATTCTTTGAAACAGCAGCATTTTTTAGTATTCCATCAGATTTGTATTACAGGGATGGCACGTATCGTCAGTAACAGGGATGGCATATATAGTCATTTATTCTAGCATCAGGTTTTGAGCTGCATTACAGAAGATCTGATTTTCGGTGTCTCTGCCCACCCCCTGCTAAAAAAAAAAGTCTGCTCTATTTAGCATAGATAATATCATAACTTGTCAAGACTTAATTATATTGGGTACAGCACAGAGGGCCTTGCAGCCTGATATTCTTATTGAATAAAAATCTAAGACCTGTTATTAAAATGTTTGTGATGAATACAAATAACTAAGTATGTGCCCATTTAAGACTCTGTGTGTGTGTGCGCACACATCAGATTCCCTTCTTACACCACTTAACTCTACTGAGGTGAATGGAGTAACCCCCTATTTACACCAGTGTAACTAAGAAGAAAATCATGTCCTGAGTAGTTGTGGAGTTCACGTAACAACTTTTTACACTTCCTTCTTGAAAATCTACACTTCTTAAAAATTTAAAAACCCAAACCCATCAATGATGGTAATAAACAGAAAAAAGTTCCAGCCAGTTCCCCACTGTCATATAATCATTTGTCACTCACCAGCATTCACCCCTCCTTAACTTTGCCTGCTTATTCTGTTCTATAATGGAAATGTGATACTGAATGCATACCACTGATTTTAATTATTATTTATTAACAGTGTAATAAAGATTTTGAAAGAATGATAGTTCCAAAGCACATTTAATTATGTCAGAGCCCTATGGATTTTCTCTCACTGTGATGTGTTGGATTGGTAGGAGAATATTTTATGAATAGAATTGGAATGATTGATTGGTTTGGTGTTTTGAAAAAGTGTTGATTATATTGTGTTCTAGGATTATGTAAGTAAATGCATGCCTTGTAGAACTGTATTTTTAACTATATTGACTGCGTGGTATATCATCTAATCGATGCCATTCTGTGCACTGAGTCCTGTCATGATACTTTAGGCTATGAAGTATTGGAAATGACTCCCTTGTAGGCCAGGAGATTTTATTTTCTCCTAGTAATTGGTTGGATATTTTAGGGGGAAGATTTAAGGTTAGGTGGGTGATGTAAGTCAGATGGGATAACAGTGAGTATGGATGGAAAAGTATGTTGCAGTGGGCTCCAAAATGATTCTTTGCCAGATATTTTGTTTGGTTTTTGTTGTTTGATTGTTCTGCAGAAAAGGACCTACGGGTTACAGTGGACGAGAAGCTGGAGTCAACAGTGTGCCCTTGTTGCCAAGAAGGCCAATGGCATTTTGGGATGTATATGTCAGGGCACTGCCAGCAGATCGAGGGACGTGATCGTTCCCCTCTATTCGACATTGGTGAGGCCTCATCTGGAGTACTGTGTCCAGTTTTGGGCCCCACACTACAAGAAGGATGTGGAAAAATTGGAAAGAGTCCAGCGGAGGGCAACAAAAATTATTAGGAGGCTGGAGCACATGACTTATGAGGAGAGGCTGAAGGAACTGGGATTGTTTAGTCTGCAGAAGAGAAGAATGATGGGGGATTTGATAGCTGCTTTCAACTACCTGAAAGGGGGTTCCAAAGAGGATGGATCTAGACTGTTCTCAGTGGTAGCTGATGACAGAACAACGAGTAATGGTCTCAAGTTGCAGTGGGGGAGGTTTAGGTTGGAAAAACTTTTTCACTAGGAGGGTGGTGAAACACTGGAATGTGTTACCTAGGGAGGTGGTGGAATCTCCTTCCTTAGATGTTTTTAAGGTCAGGCTTCACAAAGCCCTGGCTGGGATGATTTAGTTGGGGATTGGTCCTGCTTTGAGCAGGGGGTTGGAGTAGATGACCTCCTGAGGTCCCTTCCAACCCTGATATTCTATGATTCTATAATTCTTTTTAAAGGTGCAGAATTTTGTAAACAGTGTATTGTTTTTGGATGGTAACTGGACACCACTGAAACAATCACACTTTCAGCCTTAGCCCTTTCTAACAACGTAAGTTTTGGGCTTTGTACACACATTTTCCAGGAGATCTCTTTGTATGAGTTATACCTACAAGGGATAAATGGGTGATGGATGGGGGAGGAGAAGAGGAGTGGCTTTTATTTATAATGAAAAAACCTTAAGCACTTAGTGTGTAGTTTTCAACAGCACCCAGCCTCAGCTAACACCCCTCTTATTGAAGATCTCCCATTAAGTTCAGAGGGAGCAGAGCTGAGCTAATACTGAACACTTTACAATCACTTAAAGTTTTATATCTAAGTTTGTAACATGGATAAATGATTCTGCCTTTCCTTGTCGCATCCTCTACCGGCCCTTCCTTTTCCATACTCCTTTTGCATATTCCTCTTATATCCACAACAGCCTGACCCTCTCCATGACCACTTGTTAGGGTTGCCAACTTTCTATTGTCACAAAACGGAACACCTTGGCCCCGCCCCTCCCCCCAAGGCCCCACTCCTGCTCATTACAGTCCCCCTCCCTTGGTGGCTCACTCTCACTGGGCTGGGTCATGGGATTGGGGTGTGGGAGAGGTGAGGGCTCCAGCTGGGGGCGGGGATGAGAAGTTTGGGGTGCAGGAGGGGGTTCTAGGCTGGGGGGTGGGTTGGGGCTGAGGGATTCAGAATGTGGGGGGGGGGTTGGGGTGCAGGCTCTGGAGTGGAGCTGGGGATGAGGGGCTTGGAGTGTAGGAGGGGGTGAGGACTCTGAGGTGGGGCCAGGGATGAGGGGTTCAGGGTGTGGGAAGGGGCTCTGGGCTGGGGCAAGGAGTTGAGGTGGAGGGGGTGAGGGGTCTGGGGTGCAAGAGGGAGGTCTGGGTTTGTGGGGGCTCAGGGCTGGGGTGGCTCATGGCTAGGGCAGGGGGTTGGGGCATGGGCTAACCTCAGGCAGCTCCCGGTCAGCGGCACAGCGGGGGCCTAAGGCAGGTTGCCTGCTCCTAGACGGGGTGGGGGGGAGAAGGAGGTTCCGTGGTGCACGCAGGCATCCCCATCCCGAGTTCCCATTGGCCATGGAGCCTCCTGCCCCCCTTCCCACCCCTCTCCCCCGCCTAAGAGCCAGACCTGCTGGCCGCTTCTGGGTGCAGTGTGGTGCCCCAGGACAGGTAGGGACTAGCTTGCCTTAGCCCCGCAGCACTAGCTACCAGACTTTTAATGGCCCGGTCAGCAGTGCTGACCAGAGCCACCAGGGTCCCTTTTCGACCTGGTGTTCCGGTCGAAAACCGGACACCCGGTCACCCTCCTCCCATTCCAGCCTGTCCCTGAGCCCCCCCACCCCCTCAAGTCCCCAAACGGGGAAGCCTGAATACAGCTCTGCATGCCACCTTGTGCCCTCTCCTTCGTCCAGGTCATACACTGAACTCAGCGAGACGGCTTTTGAATCCAGGATATTCATCCAGTTAGACTGGCAGTTTTATGCAAGTGGAACAAAATTATTCTGAAGGCTTTTGGTAGCTTGATGTTAATATGCCTTTCACTTTTCAATCACAGGTGGTGATACTTGTAACTGAGAACAGGGAAGAATTAACCGTCCTTCTGACAGTGCTGGGCAGGGACTACAAGAGTACCTTGAGAAAGCCTCTCCTTGTTCCAGAGAGACAAGCTGGGAGAGGTAATATCTTTTATTGGACTCACTTCTGTTGGTGAGAGAGATGAGCTTACGCAGCGCTCCTCTCCTTGCTATAGTAATGCCAGACAGACACGTATATTGCAGGAATGAGAGAGATGCATCTCTCCATAGCATATCTCATCCCAACGACACTGAGAAAGTGCAATATTCTCAGTTAGAGGAAACAATGGATAGTTAACCCAGGAAGAAGGTGTATTCAATCTAATTCTGCCCTATTGCAAGTCCATGTGCATTACACGTGGCACTATTATTTGTATTACAGTAGCACCTAGAGGCATCAGCCACAACCAGGGATGCAGCGTGCCAGGCACTGTACAAACACAGAATGAGAGACACTGTCTACAGAAAGAGCTTGCAATCTTATTAGACAAATGGTGGGAGTGGAAAGTGATTTACTCCAGGTCAGAGCTGGAAATAGAATTTAGATCTCCTGACCCCAGAGTTCTACCCACTTAGACTCTGCCTCTCCAAATATGTGGTGGGTTATCTTGGGTATATCCGATATATGGTGGGTTTATCGTTTTACAGCTGTGGAACTCGTACACAGAGAGATTAAGTGACTTGCCCAGTGTCACACTAGGTGCTTGTGGCAGAGCCAGCATTTCAACCCAGACCTCCTGCTTCCCAGGGTCTTTGTCACAAATACACCCTTATTCTCCAAAGTGGCCAAACCTGGCTTACTCTGAACGGTGTCATCACTTTCTTACACACATAGGTCAACTATGTTGGTTCCGGCATCCACTCTATCAACCTCTACTGATTTTCTCAACTGTGTGTAAGTGTAAGTTTTAGTCAGGGAAATGGGTTTCTATTGAAGTCATTCGACAGTGACTCAGAACAGAAAAATGGAACATATCCTATGTCACCAAAAACACCCTCACACCTGGCACCCTTGTTGGCAATCTCAGCAGAGTGCCCAGGGATCAGCTGGGCATGAAAAATGAATGATTGTATCACGCCTAAAAACCGTTCATTGCGCATCAGAGATGAGGCACCCTGGGGGAGGCAGCGTAGGGGAAAACCTGCACTGCTAATGCTCATGCTGTACCTTTATGGTGGATGAACACAAGACGACAGACTACAGGGCTGTCAGTCGTGTCCATCGTACTTTCCGTGAACACTAATACTGGACTAATAACATTTATACAAATATATTAACAAAAGGATTAAATCAAACCACCAAATTCTAGGAACAGGATTGCACCATCCTTGCCCACAGTTAATAGTTCTATGGACTTCAGCTATGCTACCGGTCAGCATGGCTCCCATTTTAAATGATATTTAGGCATTCCTGTACTCAATGTCACAATATCTAACTGATTTAGAAGCCTAAATATCATTTTCAAAAGGATTTAGGAGTCTAAATTTCATCAGCAGTCTATGGGATTTAGAATTCTTCATAATGCCCTCTGAAAATAAAATTCTGGCTCCTAAATGAGTTAGGCCTTGCGATGCTTGGCACAGGAATGCCTAAATACCTTTAAAAATGTGAGCCTAAGCATTTCAAGACCAGGCCTCATCATAAAATCCACTAGAGAAGTCACTATTGCTATTGATTTTACATGCAACAGGGTATGCAAATATTACACTGATGGGTGGCAGTATAAAACCATAAAATAGGTAAGCAGATTTAGAAAGCTGATGTTAGCTCTTATGGAGAGAGAGGTCATCCCAACCAAAATAATATGGCAAGCTGGCATGGTAGTAAACATAGCCTGGGGACTAGAAAACAAGTCAAAATGAGAAAAGTCAGAGGTCCAAGTTTCAGTCTCATTATCCCTTTGTGCTTTTCTTCAAACCAATATAATTGCAGGGGCTATGGGTCAGCACTCATTAACAATGGAAAAATAAATCAATCCAAGAACTACAATAATAAGACTCTCTGAGTACTTGAGCAGGTGGGAGGAGTGTAGGGAAAAAACTGGAGATTTTTTATCTTTTTGTGAAAATTCTTCAGTGAAATTTTGAATTTTTAAAAAATCTCAAGAACTCTAAAAAGAAAACAGCAATTTGGAGAACAAAATTTTTCACAAAATGCTTTCAAAAACATTCATCCCAATTTCTGATTAGCTCTGCTTGGTATTGATATGTGTACTATAATATACAAGGAACTTCTCAAGTATTTACCCACGTAACATCCCTTCGAGGATGGGGCATGTCCCATTTTACAAATGATCAACTGAGGCACAGAGATTTAGGGCCAGATATTCAAAGGTATTTGGTCACCCAGAGCAATTTTTCATATATGCCGAAGCAGGTTCAGTGCCCAACTCCCATTTGATTTCATTAGGAATTAAACAAATCATTCAGGGCCAGATTTCCAAAGGTGTTACACACCTAAAAATGAAGATAGACACCGAGTGAGATTTTCAAAAGTACCTAAAAACCTTTTAAAATCTGGCCTTGAATGACTTGTCTAAGACTCTAAGGTCATACAAGGAGTGGGGAACAATTATTGAAACTCAATTTCAGAATGAAGTCACAGATCAGTGTCATGAACAAAGACAATCCTTCTTCCTTGCACCTGTGCTCTGCTAGATGCTTGCCAAAAGTATCTTCCACAGGTGGTATCTGAAGAAGACAGCTTAGAGGCAGGCTGATAAACACAACAAAAACTGCACTCGGTTTGAGGCTAGATTTGCCTTCTGACTCTTACAAGAGGAATTCCCAAGGAGAGAGGAAAAACCCACATCAGTAATCATGTTCATCCCAAGTGAAAACCAGGCATGTTGTTCAAGAGTTTGTCTTGGAAATATAACCATGAAACATGTTGACAGCAGCTAAATTCATCGTCCCATCTGGACAAGTGTACTACAGCATATGGGAGAATCTGAGTAAGGGAGAATGGCGAATTTACAATAAAAGTTTGCTGCAGGGTTGCATATGTTAAAAAAAAAAAAGCAACGGACCATTTCTTTAAAGAAACTGTACATTGCAGGCTGAAAAATGGATACAATGGTTGTGTCACTTTTTTTTTTCCTGATGACTGAGTTGAAGATTGGTCCTGGGTCATGTTTCATCTCTAAGATACAGCCCATGCTGGCAGTTACCAACAGCTGTTGCAATGGGATAGCTCTGCAGTGGCTTATGTGAAATGAGTTTGATGGTGTACATCCAACTCCTTGCCAGCTGTGTCCGTATAACCGAATCACTACTATCCCCCCTCCCTTCTTATGTTGGCAGCCTAAGCAGAAAGACCTTGTGACGGTTCCCCCCATCAGGCTTTATGGAAATATGCTTATGAATGTATATATGACAAAACTGGAATATGTTTTATGCTACATATGCCACGTAACATATCTCTGCAAAGGTTATGCAGGGAAAGCAGGGGCAGAAGTGGTCTTGGCACATCAGTTGGCAGCCCCAAGGGGGTTTCTGTGATCCAACCCGTCACAGTGCAGTTTTGGAGTCACGTGGGCAAGTAACGTGTCCATGCAGGAGTCAGTTTTTACAGGGAGCAGCCATTGCTTACATGGTACCTTTCTTTCTCAAGAAGCTGACCAAATGCCTGACTAAGGTTATTTAAAATCAAACAAGTATACAGCCAATATTTATAACTTTGAATACGATAATGACACATGTATACAAATAGGATGGATAGATTCAGTAGATCATAACCTTTACAGAGATATGTTACATGGCATATGTAGCATAAAACATATTCCAGTTATGTCATATACACATTCATAAGCATATTTCCATAAAGCCTTAAGGGGAGCACTGTCACAGATCTACAACTTAACGGACCCTAGAGACAGAAGATTTGTTATCATTCAGGCCCAGATTTTTGGCCACCAGCAGCTCCTGCTCTCAGTGGGAGCTCAGCTCTTTTGAAAGTCTGGTGGCTTCATTCTGGTGTCTCAAAGGGATAGGAGGTCTCTGTTCCAGTCCCAGTGATGGGTGCTGAGCTCATTGGAAAATCTGGCCTTCTATCCACGCCTCTTAGCCTTTACCTGGCATTTTAAGGGGCCATCCACAGTTGTGTAGGTTAGGTGGGGTTCAATAACTCTCTATTGATGCTGCTTGTTTTATTCTGGATAGAACAATCAATAGCAAAGGTGTCAATCTGGTACCTTTCATAAGCATTAAATTAATGCAGGGATTGCAAGAGACCGAGTATTTGTGTGATATAAAAACCACAGTAGTTAATAGTGATCCTAAGATTCTCTCTAATGTAGTTTTACGGTCCCCTTACCAGAATAGCCAAATATCTCTCAGTACTTATTGTGTTTATCCTCTTAACATCCTTGCAACGCAGGCCAGTGCTATTACCCCCATTGTACAGATGGGGAACTGAGGCACAGAGGAGCTAAGTGACTTGTCCAAGGTCACTCAGGAAGTTTATCACAGCAGGAAATTGAATGCTGGTCTTTTAAGTCCCAGGCTAGTGTCCTAATTAATCACTTTCCCCTGAGAAAGCCCTAACCAAGCCAGCTTTACAATATGGAAGAGGATCGTTACTCCTACAGACTGTTTCCTCAGATCTTTATGGATATCTTCAAAATACTCTGGGGACAAGGCCTGAAAATATCAAAATACACAGCTTTCCTCAGTTAGCATTTACCTTCCTGAAAGTATGTTCACTTGTTTGGAGATATGGATAATTTCACAGGCCTCATCTCTCACCTGTGTTTAAAAAAATCACTCTTTGTACCTTTACAGTGAAACCAGGGCAGGTTCTCAAGCTGGGTACCATGGCTTTGATTGCTATAGCATGGCATTCAGAGCCAGAACTCCATTCCCTGTTCTGCCACTGATTCACATTATGTCCTTGGGCTAGTCACTTAACTTTTCATGCCTCCTTTTGAGTACATGGCATGTGCTTCAACTTTCTTTTCATCTGGTCTGAGGTACTTGCAAAACATATACAGTGAATATTTCTTAATAGCAACCCTGACAACTTCTGGTTAACAGCAGCACTTTGCCAGGAACCAATCTCATCCCCTTGGCTTTAGTGTTAATGGGATTTGAATACTGGCAACAGGCATACTGCTTATTGACAACTTGTTGATGTGTCATCTCTGGTTGCAGTCACAGAGATCTGCTTGCATCTGGGAAGGGAGGCTGTGGCCAGGGCAGCAGTGGGGAAGGGGCTGTAACCTGGATGTTGGGCTTTCTGAAGGGAGTGGGGGTGCTGGGAGCCTGCGGGCCAGCACAGTACCTTTCTGCTCTCCAGCACTTCCCGGAGCTTCCTTCCCTGCAGCCCTGAAAAACACCCTGCTGCTTCCCTGCCTCCAGCCTTCCCTCCCATCCGAAGGTAGGTTTGTGGGGCTGCAGGGAGAGGTACTGTGCATGGCCCAGAACTTCCTCCCCTGGCTGGCTGGCCCTTCAAATCTGCCTCCTGATTCTCAACAACCTTCGGATAATTGCAACTTTTTGCTGAGAACCAAGAGGTTGCTAATAAGCAGACTCCACTCTAATTCCTTTCATGCAAGTGTTATAACTAATCTTTCTCAAATGAGGTAAAAAAATAATTGATCTATTTCAGGGTCAAGCTTGAGTTTGCAGGAGACAGTTTACTTGGGAGCCAGTCCAAGTGGGTGGCACCAACCCCCCAAAGGAAGTGACCTCACCATCTTCTGCTCTGAGTGCAAAGCACACTTCTTTGACCTGCTTTCTGTAACAAACTCATAGCAGTGTGTACATTTCAAAAAAGCAAAACAATACACTGCACACCCAATTCTACCGCTGGGGAGAGCATGAAAGAAAGAACCACCCGTGACAGATGTTAGTCACACCACTACTGGAAGGTGCTCAGAGACTCTGTGGTGATGAGGGTGGTAGAAGAACGGATAGAGAATAGAATTCTATCGAAATTAGTATAAGATTTGCCCCGTCGGTTTTCTGACACAGTCCTCGATTCAGCAAACCAAAGGCAAGAGTTTGACTTTGACATTTAACTCCCTGGGACATCACCTGTGCTTAAGTGCTTCACTGAATCGGGGCCATGGTTACTGAAAATCATCAATCAAGGGCTGTAGCTATGTGATCAGACAAATGCACTCGTGCTTATGAGATGGTATAACTGCAATCAATGTCATTTCAAGTGTTAGTCCCTAATGACCCTGAATTTTTACCATCACCCACCTGCCATCCCTCACCTGGTGAGAGAGTGGAAACTGTTTCTCATTCTTCACAGGCTAGATTGAGAATCCTGCTGAGAGAGTGATTGCATTTACAGGAGTCAGAGCTCTCATGTTCCAAACAGGCCAAACAATGATGTGCAAATTGAGAAGGATAAACACACACACACACACACCCCTACTGGGCAGTGACAAGAAATCATCCAATACTGTCCAGAATAACAATGCCAATTTGAAATTATATTTCAACAGATGGCTAGAATTACAGTTGAAAACATTGTGTGATCTATACCTGTGTTCCACTTCCAGAGGCTTTTAGAGAGCCAAGCTACATCAAACTGCAAATTTGAGCTGGAAGCTACCTTTACTGGCCTAGAGGAAAAAGAAAGGATATTTGCAGAAATCAGTTCACAGTCCAACAGAAATACATGGCCAGGTGAACCATGGGAGACCTTGTTAACTGGACAGCAAGAAGAAAAACATGTATTCCCTTTTCAATGTGGTTTTTCTTCCTCTCTCAAGAATGCTTCTCTGATCCTCTCTGAAGTCATAACTTACTACCCAGCACATTATGGCTCTTCAGAGAGAACAAGAGTGCCACAAACAGCTGGCATACACAAACACTTCTGGCATACACGTGACCCACTGCATGTTTGCTAGCTTCTAGCCAACAAGAGCCAGGATTTTTGTGTCATTTCCTCAGTGGCAAGTTGGAAAGCTGGCCAAACTGTGCCTTTGACCCAGGAGTCAGTGGGAGCTGAGGGCAGCATCGATCCCAACATGCTAGACTACCCACCTGGTCAGCATCTTCTGATGAAATCGCCATCAAGTGCCCATATCAGAAAAGCAGAGGATGGTTTTACTCTGAATTCGATGGACACACATAGTCCCAGAAAATTAAATTTTTACTGCTGTTTAAATCAATCAGGTTTCTGCCACTGATCAACAAGATCACAATATGTCTTCCAGGCAACCCACATTTAAGATGGAAGCCTTTTAATAGTTCTTGTTGGAAAATCAGAAAATGTTGGAAAAAAATAATGTCCCTTATTTTTGGTAAAAACACAAAAAAATTGGAGGCTCCATTTATTAATTCTTACATGGACTGATCTGTTAAAACCTTTCCATTGACTTCCAAGGGCTTTGGATCAGGACCATAATCACGAACAAGTCTGTTATCTTTCCACAATTCATTCAACGGAGGAGGCAGAAAGGAAATTGGATTTTATAAGTTATACTTAGCATCCTGAAGCATGGTCTTTATTTCACCCTTCTATGTGGGTCCTATAAAATTTAACAAAAAAAGATCATCAATAAACTCTGTTGATTTTAAAAATATCATTCTATACAGTCTAATAGTGAATGTTATCCCTGCTGTTGAACTCTATAAGATGGCTTTAAAAAAAGTCTACAGAAAGGATCTCATTTTCTATTAAATTGTATAGGTTTTTCAAGAAATTTCCATAGAATCCAATTGATTTCATCCTTATTAAAGATGGGCAACTTTTCCATAAAGGGAACAATTTTCAGAACAAAATCAGATTTTAGCCAAGTAATAGAAGAGAAACAATAATTGCCCATCGCTATCATCATCATTACGTATTATAGTAGCACCGGGAAGCCCCAACTGGAACGTGCATGAGGTGTTGTGCGCACAAATCAGAAGACAGACCCTGCCCCCATCGGGCTTACAATCTAAGTAGACAAGACAGACAAAAAGAAAGGAGAGCAGATGTGCCCATGGTCACACACTGGATCAATGGCTGAGCCAGGAATAGAAGGTAGTCTCTTGGCTCCTAGGCCGGTGCGCTATCGATCAGACCAAGGTCAATAAAAGGCCATCTTAAATTCCATGGTGACTGGCACATCAGGAAGACCGAAGCCAGAGAGAGATCGTATTAAATGAAGGGGAAGGAAGGAAGCAGCAAAAATCCCCCCAAAACTCTGGTCTAGTGATATACACTGTAACAGTGTCCCTGAGTTACAGACATCTGGCCATGAGATCCGAGAGAGAGAGAGAGAGAGAGAGAGAGCGCGTGCAAGCGAGCAACGTGTGGCACCACTACACAGAGTGGAAATCCAGTCAGAAGCAGGGTAAGACATGTTATTCCTTGAGGCTAAACACAGCCCAGTAGAAGCCAGAAGTCCCTGTCCAGCCCTCTGAGGAATAACTCAGGCAGACTGTAAAACTGGAATACAACCGTAATAACGTGCATAGTCACTCAGATATATCCAAAGTGCAAGACAGGATGACATAGGGACAGGGTGACCAGACAGCAAGTGTGAAAAATCGAGACGGGGGTGGGGGGTAATAGACTTCTATATAAGAGTAAGCCCCAAATATCAGGACTGTCCCGATAAAATTGGGACATCTGGTCACCCTACATAGTGAAAGGTCCAAAAGTTCAGTGATTACAGGGGTCCTCTGTTGAAAACTATTTATGCTGGTGCAGTATTTTGGCTTCAGGGCTCCTATTTTAATTCTCCTCCCCTTCGCCCTCCTCAAACTACATACGTTGGTCATTTTGTTTTTCAGCTTTCTATACGATCTTCGATATGGCCAGTCCATTGGCCGAGCTGCATTCAGAGAAAAGAAACTCTTTAATATTCTGCTGGCATTTTGTGTGGGGACAGACTGGCTTATCCAACCACTTTGACCGATGCCGATTTCACTGTGAGCACTGGGATTCCCTAGTCAGGCTAAGAAAGCTTGCTCTGCAAGGAGTGCTGGCTGAGGGATCAATTATGTAAAGCAATTCAAGCAAAAAACCACCCGTTCCTCGGCTATGGATAGCTTATTTTACATTTTCAGCCACTCTCTCTCATAGCCGTAACGAGAGGGAGGACGGTTCCTGAGTTATGTCTGCACTTGATATGTAAGTGGTCATTGCTTTGCCTTTCACAAATAAAACACCTCAGCTTCTACATCCAACAGACCAGATTCCCTGATACGATATGTCACACTGTGCAGCAACAGACCCTACCACAGCTATCTGTGGAGTGAGGTAGTATTCAGCAGTCAGTAGTGCCCGAATATAATCGGCACAAACAATAGCACCAGCTGTGTCCTGGTATTGAATCACAACTTCAGGAATGCTCCAAGCGTGTGTGTTTGGGGAGGGGGTCCTCATCCCCAGAGCTCGACATTAGAGTTGCCACTAATTTTAGTATTACCACTCATCATATTTTGCGGCACACTGAAGTTCCTTTCACTTCAGACAACCTCAGCTTTAACATAGGCATGGATCTTCAGTTGCAAAACCTGGAGCTGCGATGAGAATAACCCCAAAGCTTGGAGGCATTTGGGCCTGAAGATTTGTTTGAATCCATCACCACTTAATTTGAAGACATCATCATGAAACAGGAAATTGTATTACACAAGACACTGTTACGGACAGAACAATTTCCCATCAGAAAATGTGCTTTCATTGAAATGGAAATGATTCACATGAACGTGTCCATTTCAAGAACATTTGAAATGGAAAAAATTTGAAACGTTTCAAAATGGAAATTTCTCATTGTTTCATTCTGATTTTCCTGTTTCAGTTTGTTCTGACTTTTACATCATATAAATAATAAAATGAATATTTCATATGTATATATTTTATTTAATACTTTGACATTATCAAAACCAAACATTTCAGCATGGTTATTTTCATGTTTCCAAACGGAAGCTATTCAGAATTTCCTTTCTGCGAAGATTTGCAAGATTTTACTTTTCATATTGATTCAGGATGAAAACAAAATTTTAAAGTGGAATTTCTTACAGGATGAAAATTCCATTTTTCAGCCCACTCTCTTAGTGACAGGTTCAAAGAAGATTTTAAACATGTGTGTTTGATTTTTCTAAAGCACATAAGTGACTGAGGAACACAAGTCCCATTGAAAATCAATAGGGCTTATGCCTCTATGTCACTGTGGGTATGTCTACAATGCAAAGGAAAACCTCTGGCAACAAGTCTCAGAACCCTGGTCAATTGACTAGGATATGGGTTGAGGGGCTAAAAATAGAGGTGTAGACATTCCTGCTTAAGCCCAAGATCCTCCCCTCTCAATGGGTTTCAGAGCCTGGGCTCCAGCCAAAGTGGGAATGTCTACACGGCTCTGCTCAGCCTTGCGAGCCCGAGTCAATTGACCTGGACTCTGATACTTGGTGCCACGAGTTTCTCTTTGCATGGTAGATGTACGCTCAGGCACTTTGCAAAATCCCACCTATGGGTGTCTAATGGGCACTGTCAGGCTCACCCATCACCAGTCCTGATAGCAATACATAAATAGAGTTTGAAATAAGAGAACCAGAGGAGATTAATAGAACAAAATGGCAAATCATGTAACAGAATCACAGAAGTCAGAGATGGGATGCACCTATCTCCTGCCAGTGAAGTATTGCTCTCTAGAGTATATTAAAAACAAACTGAAAAGTATGTCATTTACTGCTGTCTGCAAATGAGAACCCTCTTATTTATCTGGTCTCCTCCTGGGGTGTGATACAACACTCACTGAATTACTGGAAAGAGAACCATTAACTTCAGCGGGCATTAACTGCGTCACTGGAATTTTTCAGTAGTTAAGAGTGGAACAAAGCATTCCTACCAAGGAGCTATCAAAGCTTGGGTACCTTCCAGCTAATCAAAGTGCCAGAATTTAGGTGTTGCACTAATGAGTATATCCTGGGAATAGTTTGCTGCTTTCCTACGCAAGTCTCTTTGGACAATGTTTCTGGATTCAGGTTCTCCTTCTTATCAGAGGAGGAGCTTGCCAAGGCAATTTGTGGCATCCATCAGCAGAGTGCCTCAGACCACCGTCAACTCTGGTCACAGGGCAGTCATCAGTGGTACGTGACATTATCTGTCTTTGTCCCCAGCTGCATGTGGGATCCTCTCGTTGGCCCCAGGTGTGAACACTGGCTGCATGTTGACCCTGGCCCATTAGAAATCCATTCAAAAGGGCCCAAGAGAGGAATGGCACATCGAAGTCATGTACACGCATGGTCAAGTCAGTTATAACCATTCTTCATGCCACACTGACGTCACAGAGAAATCTGGCCAGGGCAAATGGGCCCACAACGGTTGCCTTAACAACAAGCAGGTTCTTGGTCGAAGGGATCTGTGAATAGCGGTAGGCTTGGGTTTGCCCTGATCTCCTCAATCATTCTGGCTGAAGCATTCTCGTGATGAATGTGTGGAGGAGTGACATTGCTTAACACGGGGAGCCACAATCCTGCTGAGGGTTGAATTGTTCCGGTTATGATGCGTGTGGTTGAGTACAGTTGTGTGTGAGACAACTTGATATGAGACGACTGAAGCCAGACACGAACACGGTATTCTGCTGCACAGTAACCCAGACAAGCAGAGAGTCTGAGCGTTTGCTCCCCATGAAGTAAGTGCCAGCTAATTTCCTGAGGAGACCGTTATGCAACCTCAACCCTAGCGGCAATTTTCCCTCAGGTGGTTACCCCAAGGTAGACTGGGAAGGATTTGTGCTTCAAGCATGTTCATTGAGAAAGAGATTCAATTCTTGAGCTGCTCTGGTATTGTAGAGATGGAACACATTCGGGTTCAGGTTAGAACTGTTGGAACTTGATACCGTATTTTCTGAGATGAGGCAGAGACATTCAAGGAGAACAAAACTGAAGTACAATTTAAGGAAACAGCATGCAACCTCAACTTATGGAAAACATTTCTAAATGAAACAGTGGCAGCCAAAGAGATACATGGCACACAGTACAGCTAGAAGCACTGGACAATCTGTTCGCTAACTGTTCACAGAAAGGCAAAACGACACCGAGAGCACAAACCTCATGCCCTGTGAGGCATGCATGGGTGACTCCAAGGCGATACAAATCCATCCCACTCCCTGGCACTGTTGGAGCTAATGATGTAAAAAGGGAGACCATGGGGAAAAGTTTACTCCTGCTGTTGCAGGCGGCTGCCACTCTCTGCTACACCAATTCAGTGCAATCAGCTCTGCACTCTCCTGTTGATAATGCTGCAGAATGCTGAAGCACCAGGGCTTTCCCCAACGGACTTCAGCTCTACAGATGGTTCCATTTGTCTCATCCCCTCAGCACCTGCGACTGCTGCATCTAACTAAATATCAATTAAAAGGAAGAACTTGCTGCTCCTTTATGACTGTGTGGACTATCTTGCATTTGTCTGCTCTCTAATACTCTTCATCTCAACGTGCTTTAACAAACCTAGCAAAAAGAGATATAGAAAGTTGTACACAAGGGCCAAGATTTCCAAAAGGGGGCAGAGTGATTCTGAGTGTCCAACTTCCCTAAGCAGTGTCGTCTAGTAGACAAAGCAATGGACTAGGACTCGGGAGCTCTAGATTCTATTCCTAGTTCTGCCACAGGCCTGCTGGGTGACCTTGGGCAAATCACTTTCCCTCTCTGTGCCTCAGCTTCCCCATTGTAAAAAAGGGTAATCTTTTGTAACGCACTTTGAGCTCAAGTGATGAACGGTGCAATATGAGACATAGGTATTATTATTATTTGGGGCCAGCTCGAGGAAAACACTACATCTGCCCAGACCCATTGCCCTTCCTCTCTGTGTACATGCTTCATGAAGCTTCTTCAATTTCAGATTTGCTACTATTAGTAAATATCTTCTAGGAAAGGGGAGAGAAGCTTGCATGGGAGCTCCCTACCCCACAGACCCTCAATGCAACTGACCATATGGTCACTTGCAACAGTAGTAGGTACAATATTTGCAGATGGAAAAATGATTTTTCAAGTTAACACTCATGTCCCAGTGTTGCCAACACCCAAGGTTAAGAAATAGGCCCTCTGAAATCATGACATTGGCATAAAAAAAACATTACATTTTAAAAGAATATATCTTGGATTTTTTTTTAATTTGCCTTCTGGTTTTTGAGCTGTGGGATACATTTGGGTCAGATTTTCTCTGCAACCATAAAATCTTGAAACTTCGTTTAAAAAATGAAAGCTAAGGTTCTCATAATTACATTTATTCTTTTCTGGCTCAGAGATTTAGTTCAGCACTCTCTGAAAGTCTCTGCCATATAAAGAAAAGGAGTACTTGTGGCACCTTAGAGACTAACAAATTTATTTGACAGGTTTCAGAGTAACAGCCGTGTTAGTCTGTATTCGCAAAAAGAAAAGGAGTACTTGTGGCACCTTAGAGACTAACAAATTTATTTGACAGGTTTCAGAGTAACAGCCGTGTTAGTCTGTATTCGCAAAAAGAAAAGGAGTACTTGTGGCACCTTAGAGACTAACCAATTTATTTGAGCATGAGCTTTCGTGAGCTACAGCTCACTTTATTTGAGCATTTATTTGGTCTCTGAAGTGCCACAAGTCCTCCTTTTCTTTTTGCGGATACAGACTAACACAGCTGCTTCTCTTCCATATGTAAACCAACTAATAGTCTCTGAAGTATGGAAGAGGTACAACCTTGGTAATGAGGAATCAATGTAAGAATCAGTTAGGGCCTTAAGAAAAATACTACTTATCACAGGAGTTGGAAATACAGTTGTTCCTTTAAAGTGGGCAGAATGTAATTACCCAGTTTTGTCAGGACATACGTATTTTGCCAGAATTCCTACTTCCCCTCTTGCAAAAAGGGACACGGGATATTTCCTATTTTCAGAGACGATACCTCCATTTTACATCCTATCTGAATGATAGCAACTCCAGCAGCACTGCAGCCACTGGCATTATACTTCTGCGTTCATTCAGGATTGACTCAGGGGAGACAGTGTTTCCAATGAAATGCAGACAACACGTGCTTGCTGCAACCTGGGCTTTCTGCAATGTTTGCCCATAAAAGCACTGATCCAGGCAAAACCTAGTTAACTTGTAAGAAACACAGCACTAGGAAGAATTTTAAAATAAATAAATAAAAACCATGGGAAAGCTCAACTATTAATAACACCGCTCAAATGAACTCTCCCAAATGTGTGGTAAAAAATTAACTAATTAGGTTCCTCTTTTTGTATTAATCACATTTAGACACTATTGTTCAATTTGTGTTTCATACTAAAAACGCTGTTCTAGCAGAGTTTTACAAGAATATGTTCTCACATTGTTTATTGCTCACTACGAGGGTGGCACCTCTTCCATATTTCAGAGACTGTTAATTGGTTTACATATGGAGGACTCCTTCGGAGAGCGCTGTATTAAATATCTAAGCCAGAAAAGAATAAAAGTAATCATTACATATGAAAAAATGAGTTTGCTTTCGCATTTCTATTCCCTTCTGTTCTGTTTTGAACTGCTCTAAAAATCATAGAATCATAGAATATCAGGGTTGGAAGGGACCCCAGAAGGTCATCTAGTCCAACCCCCTGTTCGAAGCAGGACCAATTCCCAGTTAAATCATCCCAGCCAGGGCTTTGTCAAGCCTGACCTTAAAAACCTCTGAGGAAGGAGATTCTACCACCTCCCTAGGTAACGCATTCCAGTGTTTCACCACCCTCTGAGTGAACAAGTTTTTCCTAATATCCAATCTAACCCTCCCCCCCGCAACTTGAGACCATTACTCCTCGTTCTGTCATCTGCTACCATTGAGAACAGTCTAGAGCCATCCTCTTTGGAACCCCCTTCCAGGTAGTTGAAAGCAGCTATCAAATCCCCCCTCATTCTTCTCTTCTGCAGGCTAAACAATCCCAGCTCCCTCAGCCTCTCCTCATAAGTCATGTGTTCCAGACCCCTAATCATTTTTGTTGCCCTTCGCTGGACTCTCTCCAATTTATCCACATCCTTCTTGTAGTGTGGGGCCCGAAACTGGACACAGTACTCCAGATGAGGCCTCACCAATGTCGAACAGAGGGGAACGATCACGTCCCTCAATCTGCTCGCTATGCCCCTACTTATACATCCCAAAATGCCATTGGCCTTCTTGGCAACAAGGGCACACTGCTGACTCATATCCAGCTTCTCGTCCACTGTCATCCCTAGGTCCTTTTCTGCAGAACTGCTGCCTAGCCATTCGGTCCCTAGTCTGTAGCTGTGCATTGGGTTCTTCCGTCCTAAGTGCAGGACCCTGCACTTATCCTTATTGAACCTCAGAGCTAGATATAAAATAAATAGAAATAAATCAGAGCTAGAAGGTGGGTGAGATAATACCTTTCATTGGACCAACTTGTGTTGGTGAAAGAGACAAGCTTTCAAGGTAACGGCCACCACAACATTGCAAACAACATAGAAACTCTTTTTTAGGGTGGAATTCATCCCCGTGCAGAGGGCCAACACAATATCTATATACCTCTTAAGTGGGTGAGTATAAGTATAAGTAACTACTTATATGGCCCCCATTACCATAGTAACTACGATTTTTAAAGGTATTTAGGCACCTAAAGATGCACCTAGTGAAATTTTCAAAAGCACGCAGGTTTCCCCCTTGCTATTGAAAATCTCACTGGATGTCTATCTGCATCTTAGGTGCCTAAATACCTTTAAAAATCTGGCCCTAAGTGCTTCACAAACTTTAATGACAGGTTTCAGAGTAACAGCCGTGTTAGTCTGTATTCGCAAAAAGAAAAGGAGTACTTGTGGCACCTTAGAGACTAACCAATTTATTAGAGCATAAGCTTTCGTGAGCTATGCATCTGAGGAAGTGAGCTGTAGCTCACGAAAGCTTATGCTCTAATAAATTGGTTAGTCTCTAAGGTGCCACAAGTACTCCTTTTCTTTTTACAAACTTTAATATATTTCTCCTCACACCACCCCTACAAGGTAAAGAAGTGCTGTCATCCCACATACTTCCTGTGTTTAGACAGAGCCTAACTGACTTACACAGGATCACAGAGGGAGTATGTAGCAGAGTAGGGAACTGAACCCCAGTCCCTTGTGGTCTAGGTTAATACCTTAACCACTGGGCCATCTTTCCTCTCCAACTCATGAAATGACCTGTACTGGGTCTACACAGGGGTGAATTTCTCTCTTGATTTGTAAATATCTTATCCTAACTCCTCCACCTACACGGATGACAGTTTAGTAATAGTGGAATCCATTTAGTATAAGATCCATCTGGGTTCTATTCAGTGACCGCTCCGCAAGAGTACAAAAGTTTGTTAATATTTTGAACCTGCTGCTGTTACTGCCTTGCATAGGTCTAGTAATAAAGGCATGAGAATCTGAGTAATCATGGGACAGCCATTGTCGTGAGCAGTAAGCGATGTGGCAGGCACACAGTGTTGTAGGAAAGAGACCTTCATTATACATGCTGAGAGGACAGTGTTACATGATAAAGTTTTAGTGGTTGTCTTTTAGGAATTAGATCCAGGTGTGCATTCAGGAGTTCCTGATGCTGCACCAAATTAGATCCCTCCTGAAATCTGACCCTCTCCCTTCAGTTACGTTTATCATACGACAGCCATTTTTTCAAATGATTTGCTGTATTGACGAGACAGTTAAGACTATTAATTCCTTGGGGCAGTAGCCATCTTTTTGGACAGCACCTAGGGCAATGGGATCCTAGTCCTTGAGTAGGACACTTAAATGTTATGGTAATACAAATAATACAAGTAATATTATTAATTATTATTAATAATAGTAGCAGCAGCAACAGGAGCAGCAGAAGTGCCAAGCAGCTTGGGGCTAGTGGGTATCCGAGCACCTTAGTAAGTCCTGACTTGCCCTGTGGTCTTGACAAAAGCACTTCACCTCTCTGTGCCTGAAACTCCCCAACTGGAGACAACTTGTCGATCTCGTTTTCAATGCCAAGTGTCTCCGCTGTGGTAAGTACAACATAAAAAACTCGAAACAGAAAGATCAGTAAAATCAGAGAATAGGAGCCCCTCCTGTTCCAAGCATTTGGAGTTTCTTAAACGCAAGGTGACTTCAGAGAATCTGTATCCTACTTCCAGCTCTGATGCCTCCCTGTGACCTTAGGCCCTTTCTCTTAGTTTCCCCATCTTTAAAGTGGGGATAGCACTTATCTACCAGCCTCATATGAGTCCTGTCAGGAGTACTGATTGATTAGTTAATGCTTATAAGGCACTTGGAAGATAGACAGTATAATCTAAGCACTCAGTATCTTGTATCTGTCTAGACTATCTATGTCTTTCACTAAGATTCCAAGCTCAGCAGCAACAGATTCTGAATGACTGATATTCATGCAATGGGTGTATCTTTCTGGACAACAATGGCTTTTCAATGAACAATCTACCAACAACCACCACTTCCAGTGTAATTAAGTAATTAATTAGATTTTCTAATCTATTAAGCCTTGATTGCTTATCAAAGCATTCAGCTGGATCATTTTCCTCTTGTCATTTCCAATTAATTTTACATATTTTTTTTTAAACAAAGGAGCGGGGGGAAGTCTTACAAACTTCAGAGTCAGAGAAGGAATCAATTTTTCTTTGGAGCAGCAAGTTTTCCCAGGCCCTACTACCCCATCGCTGATCGATGACATTATGAAAATAATTCTGCATATATCCAGGAAGCCTGATTGCCAGCAAGTGCTGGAGGGTTTATATTCCGCTTTGGTGATGTGCTCAATATATTAGTTATCCTTTCCATGATTTAGATAGACACTGCAGCTATGTAGTTGCATTCACCATGGTGGAAGATTACGTTTACCAGCACGGGGTTTTGAGTGGGATCAGGAATTAAACTCATCTGACTTCAAATGTGGGAATCAATATTGACGGAGATGCAGCTTTTTAAAATAGTTTATCACACAGAATGAATTATTGTAAAATAAGAGAACACTGGGCCAGATTCTCAGCTGATTTAAACTGGTACCACTCCATTGAAGTCTATGGGGTTATGCTGATTTACACCAGATGAGAACCAGAATTCTTTCCCTGGCCAATCAAGGCATAGCCCCAGGAGGCTTCTGAGGCAAAATCACCTTCCAGTTTACCCTGTGTTCCAGGCAAGAGAGTTGTTTCTTGCTGGTCTACCCAATATCCTGTGGCTCAGCTATTAAGGGGGCCAGTAGATAAGGAGTGATGGAGCCACGCCTCCTCCCATTCCTTGTCTATCTGCTCCAGGGAGTAAGTGAGAGAGTGGGCAAGGTCTGGCTTGCCCAGGTCTGAGTGCGAGTTACTCTCCTGTGTGGGCATGCGGCCCAGTCCAGCCCCATCTGATTAATTATTTTGAATGAAGCTTCTATGAAGACCAGCGTATACTTGCAGAGAGTCATTGATCCCAAAGCACTTCCTGCACACACCCAGAATCATTTCAAATATGCCTCATACTTAGTCTCCTCTGGGACAAAGAGGGGGCGAGAAAACCAGCACATAACAACGGAGAGAGGGGGACATCTCGCCAAGGAGACTGGGGAAAAATCTGTCCCCACAGAAACTGCTCTGGGATGTGCAGACAGGGTCTTGTTGGTATATTTGTCTCCAAAAGACCCAAATCAGTAAACTGGACAGAGCTAAACTCACTTTATCGAACCTCAAATGAACAACAGGCTGAATCATCTCGGCCAGGTTTCCTGAGAGACTAGGTGTTGCAAATCTGATGCATAGGTTGCTAAACCATCTCCTACACTACAGGTACACCTGTCATTCCTCTGATTGGCAGCCAGCTATTCTCTTGCTAGCAATGACTAACCACTACATCCTGTAAGAATTACAGCTCTGATGTACTGAGGTTAGTTTTCTGCTTGGGCTGCTTTTGCTTGTTCTCACTCTCATAGATATAAAGTCATCCTGGTGTAAAATAAGATGCTAAAGCTATGGGACCAAACTCATCCCTGGTGTAACACCACTGGGCCAGAATCTAATCTGTAATTTAGACATCAGTGTGAATCCAGATTTACAGCACTGACCTAACTAGAGTAACACCATGTCATTTTGCATGCCAAGTGGGGGACAGTTCGGAGTCACGGGGGTGGGGAGGAGGTTGTGTCCTTACTATTGAAAACCTATTCTTCATGCAAGACAGAGTTTCCTTCCAGCATTGTAGTTTTAATACTTTGTTCAGAAATTTCCTTTTAAAGCATTTGGGGAATTATACGTTATCAGTTTTTCCCTTGCTCCCCCCGCCTGCACAATCCCTTTGGGACATTGCAATCTCGCATCCTTATTTGTAAGTGAAAAAATCTTTCCTGGTAGAATACAATCTATTTGTGCAAATGAAGGAAAGGCAAGGAGGTTAAAGTTGCTCTGGAGCCAAGAGACTCGAACTGGAAAAGTTCCCAGTTTAACACAGATCCATTGTGTAAAACTACAGTCAAATAGAACAAACCGTGCAAAATTAACTATTCTCACTTCTGAGGATAATGATTTGAAAAGATGTTTAAGAAAATAAATGTATTGCGAATTATGCTTTTTATCGAATATGGTTCTTCAGCCTAATTGGCAACAGGGAGTGGTCTATGACAGCTGATATTCACTGAAGTGATGAACTACATCATATACTAAGGGATTTGTTTTCCTGTCAGACTGGTAACGGATGGAGTCTTTCGGTTCCTGCTTCCAGCTCTGGTTATTAGGAACCAAATCTTAATTCTAGAGCTTGAGATCCGCCATTCTGTCTCTACCTGTAAGGGCACAGTAGTCATCTGGGTCTACTGCCAGGAGTGAAGTAGACAGAGACTACTACTGATGTGGTTTCTGGATGTGAACATCTACAGACTGTTTAAAGCAAATCTGGGCACAGAGCTGAGTAGAACTGGTTGAAATTTTTTCCATGAAAGTTTCCTGTCCAGAAAAAAAGAAATGCAGTTACATTCAAATCTAACCTATTTTGCAGAAAAATGTTTGATGGAAATTTTCAAAGGGAAAAAGTCAAAATGTTTTGATAGTATCCTTTTGACTCATTTCATCTAGACTTTTATAGATAGATAGATAGATACACTATTATGAATCTATAGCATATTCAATTTAATGTAATATAAAAAGTCTAAATGGTGAGACTCAAAAGAATGCCACTAAAACAAAAAGTTTCAATGATCCCAAACTGAAATTTCCTGGAATTTTCATTTGACAGGAAATTTCAAAACTGCAGTTTTTTTGGTCTGAATCTGACCTATCCCCCTCCCCCCATCTCCTCCCCTTCCAATATCAGAATTTCCCACAGAACAGAAATTCTGGTTCCCAACCAACAGTACCGTTGTGGGATGCCCTAAGTTGAGTCATGGTTTCGGGCAGTGTAGACAATCAACCAGACCAGCCTGTGTTGATCTGGCTTTGAACGAGACACTAAATAGTTGTAGGACTGCAGAAGGAAGAAACCTAAAGAGATACAGGGTGAAAGAGGTGAACTTCCTCAAAGCTCTAGTCCTAATTGCATGACAAAAAGAACTGAAGAGCATTTGAGAGTGTTTTCATCCTCAACCCCAACAACTGGCCCAGCCTTCATCAAGGGCCAGAGTGTAGACTCGGATACATAATGAACACGCACATAGTAAATGGCAACTAAGATGCTCTCTGGCTATCTTGAATACTCTTACTCAGCTCAGCCGTGCATCTCTGAAAAACATCTATCGGAAATTACAAACCAGCCCCAAAACTCATGTTAGGATATAGATATTCAGGCCTGTCTGCAAAGGCCTGTACTCTAAGAATTTAGGTGTATTCTTATCACTTGGCTAGTGATAGAGGTATAAAAGAAAGAATCAAAATCACTGTCTGCTGGTGTAAGGGCCTTCTCTTACTGTGACAGTTTGTGGCCCTGTTCTTAGGCTAAGGCCTTTGGCTAAGCAGCAGAGGCAGCCATAAGCTGGGAAGCGAAAGGTCACATCCTCACATTCCAAACTAGTCACATTGAAATAAGGTGCTACTGGGCTGTTAGGCACTATCAGGACAGGATTGTATTCCTATCACCTCCAGAGAAAGGGAAGTGCCTAGAAAATGTAAAAGGAAACTTAGTTTGATAGCATCCTGTCTGGCAAGAACTCACTTATCAATAGCTGGGATGTGAAATCCTCACTTCTGTATTGTTTTGTCATTATAGTTCCCACTTTGCTGTTGTTTGTCTGTATAATCTCTGTCTGGTTCTGTGATTGTTCCTGTCTGCTGTATAATTAATTTTGCTGGGTGTAAACTAATTGAGGTGGTGGGATATAATTGGTTACATAATCATGTTACAATATGTTAGGATTGGTTAGTTAAATTTCAGGAAAATGATTGGTTAAGGTATAGCTAAGCAGAACTCAAGTTTTACTATATAATCTGTAATCAATGAGGAAGTGACGGGGCGTGGGTGGGGGTGGGCATGTGGGTGTGTGAGATGGGAACAGGGAATGGGGGTAAGAAAATTGGAATCATGTTTTGCTAAAGGGGGAGATGGGAACAGGGAATGGGGGTAAGAAAATTGGAATCATGTTTTGCTAAAGGGGGAGATGGGAACAGGGAATGGGAGTAAGAAAATTGGAATCATGTTTTGCTAAGGGCAGGAATGGGAACAGGGACACAGGTGTAAGGCTTTGTGGTGTCAGAGCTGGGAAGGAGGATACTAAGGAAGGAAACTGGAATCATGCTTGCTGGAAGTTCACCCCAATAAACATCGAATTGTTTGCACCTTTGGACTTTGGGTATTGTTGCTCTCTGTTCATGCGAGAAGGACCAGGGAAGTAAGTGGGTGAAGGAATAAGCCCCCTAACAACTCACCTTTCCTCTGCCACCCTTTTATTTTATATTTTTTATGATTTTGGGCATGTGCCACCAACATTTCCCTTCCAAGTGCAATAAAAAAAGTCACTCAAGCTTGAAAGCTTAACAGCCACTTTGCCTTTATTGAAGCTGTAGCTAATGCACAGAAGTGGCCAGGGTTCTGCTGCAAATGCAGTTTGGGTTGTGTGTGTGTGTGTGTGTTTTTTTCTAGCCTGGGTATCTATTCATGTCTTAACAATTGGGTTTACACTGAACACAAGCCAGTAATTTAAAGGACAGATTTACACACAATGATGAAGGGAAGGGTTTGATCTTGCTATCATTAATTTGGGACAATGAAGGTCCATCAGGCAAGGAGTAAATTTGCATGGCTAATGTATCTGACTGTCCTTCTTGTGCCAATGCAGAGCCATGATCTTGGAAAAAGGAAAGCTGTAATTTGCGGGTATCATGGCATTATCATTTTATGTTTTTTATCCAAAATCAAAGTGAACAATCAGTGTCATAGACTGGTAACAGTAAGGAATGGTACTAATTCTCTGCAGACCATAAACAGTGTTCAGACCCTCAGGGCAGTTCAACTTCTACTTAATACACCACTAGAGTTCTAAACTAGGCTTTCAATGTTAATTTTTTTTCCATTTTAGTGGGCCTGATCCAGTTCCTACAGAGGTGTTTCCTGTCTCCTTAATGTATTATTATGCATTACTATTATGCATTAGGGTAGGGCCTACAGATTCCCAACTAAGATTAAAGCCCACTGTGCCAGCTGCCATACAGACGCCTAGTAAGACCGCCCCTGCCTTGGAGAGTTTACAGCCTAAATATGAGACAAATGTGGGGCGAGAAAGGAAAGTTTACTGTCCACATTTTATAGATTTGGAGAGATTAAGTGATCAGTTCTAAGGTCACACAAGGAGTCTGCAGCACAGCCGGGAATTGAACCCAGATTTCCTGAGTCCCTCTCCCATAAAACTGTGGGAATTGAATTGGGCCTGGAGTTAATTAGGATGAGCCAAACCAACAAAACGTTTTCAAAGGGATAGATCCTTTAAGGGATGAAAACATCTGGCAATGGCTAGAGAGTAACAGGGCACTACACCCCATCTCAAATCACCGATGATGCTAAAGAAAGTGACAGAACAGAAGACAACAGATACTGGAGCAAGACTGCCATTCAGTCAGGTCTGCAAGACTGCAAAGGCAGCAGAATAGCAAAAAACAAAACAGAACAAAACAAGTATTGCGCTAGTAAACGGAAAAGCTCCCTGCTCCCCCGCCTAGCAAGAAAGATTATCCCATTTGGATTTTTTTTTCAACTGCTCACCCCCTCCCATCCTTTGCAATAAAACAGATTTCCCCTTTAGAACCTCAAATCTTCCACACGAGAACAATATTTTCCCCTAAGTGGCAGTTATATCCATGGCTATTAAAAGACACATAGAGATTGGCCCCAGGACATTATAATGCTAAAAAAGAGAACATGAAACGTATAATTCTTGCAAATTGATTCTCCTAAAATGAACAGCGGAGTCTTAACAATCACAGTGGAAATCTTCCATAAGAAAAATAATAATCAAATATACCGCTAAGAAAAGGCCTTCAACTTAGCAGAGAAATTCATTTCTCTGTCAATATTCCAGTAAATAGGGTTTCTCATGATCTTCTCTCCTCTTGAAAGTCATACATTTACAAATAGATATGTATATGTACTGCCGTTTACGATTGCTGAAACAATGCACTAGAAAGACAGTTAACCGCCTTTGCATACTAAATAAATGTTCTGCTTTATTGAGTGAGGTGAATACAAAGAGAAGATGCACTAAATCCTGCCCATGGCATCCCATCTCTATCAGATGATGTTGTGCCTGGCAAAAATTATATCCAACTCACCTCCAGTAAATTCTGTTCCAGAGACATTCGTGCTAACTATCTTGGGCAAGATTCTTCTCTCAGTTATAGTGGTGTAAATCTGGAGCATGCATGTGGATCCAGAGTTTGAAAGACTGACAATGGTGTATCTGGGATTTGACTATGCTTTTCTCATGCATTTGCTGTAATACTGAAGAGAAAGCGTATGAGCAAATTGTTCTGTTTATCAAGAGCACTTATAGGCCATTGCTCTGACCAGTGACAGCAATGTGGGGGAAGTGCCATTGTTCGGAGCACTCTGTCATGAAGAGTCACTCAAGCACAAAGCCTGGAATCCTGTCTACATAGTGCTCCCACTGGTGCCTTGTGGGTATTTGCATGGTGGAAACAAAAGGGAGTTTGCTGGGGAAGTGAGGAGTCAGCAGGTATTTAGATGGGAAGCCTGTGAAATGAGGTTGGACTGGATTTTATGGCTGCCGTCACTAGTGATTCGCTTGATTTTTAGTAATTGTGTTGATAAGGTTGCTCGTGGGCATTTCCTAACTGTAAACTAAGTATTTTTTGTGTAAAATGGAAAAGACATTTGAGATCATCTAATTTATCCCTCTGCCAGGAAAGGATTATCTCCAGCTGCCAAAGTTTTAAAATATCACAATGCAATGGGGCTTTCGGCACCACTATGGGGAGACTAATCCAAAGGCTAGCAGATCTCACCATTAAAATGTCTCCCCTGAGAAGTGCAGGTTCAAGCATAAGAGTAGGACTCAGGAAGTCTGAATTCAGTTCTTGGCTCTGTGACACCAAGGAAATCAGTGAGTTATTCAGTGTGTCTGTTTCCCACCCTTCGTCTGGTCTATTTAAGACTGTACATTTTTCCTATGTGTATATACACAACAGTTTAGCTCAGTTGGGGCTCTTAGGCATAAAAAATAATACAAATAACAATTCATCCCATTATTATTTGTACGGCTGTAGCACCTAGCAGCCCCAATCACGGACCAGGACATACTCCTACCCCCAATTATATGTGGGCTATCCTAAATCGTTCCATTTCTTATTTTGTGTTCGCACATTTATTTATCTATAGTTAGCATGTCCCCCTTCACTTAATCTGTATCTTTCTTGTATTGAAACGGTCACTGAGAACTTCACTAGGTTTAGATGACACATAACTTCTCAAATAGGTCAGTGGATTACGGTGCTGTTCGACAGAATTTCCCATTTCTTCCAACACACTTGTGCTATGCACATCAGAGACCATAAGATTTTTATCTCATATATTTATTACAGTAGCTGGATGGTGAGAAACACCGGAAGAATGGCACAGGAGTTCCTCTGTTGAATTCTATCCCTGAATAGACTCTGGAAATGCTAGAGAATAGACCCTAGTGAAATGGTGATGCTCCTGCTCCCTTTCTCTTCCACTGGTGTAATTCAGTACTAACTTTACTCTAGTTCGTGGAGCTACATCAATCTATTTAATGGAAAATCTGGGCCTTAATCTTTCCTGCTTCACTATTCACCTATTAGTCAGTATTATTATTATTTTTAAGTAACGTTTGCACACAGGTTGTTCCAAGAGGAATTGAGATAAGCTTGAAAATTGCTTCCATTTCAGAGAATTATAGTGAGAATCAAGAGCAATCATTTTAATAGGAGAGAAGTCCCTCTATTGAGGAATTAGAGTCTCCCTTGGCAAGGGGATGGACTCATTCCACTAGGCCTTTTCCATCATTCACAACTAGGATCTGGATGTGCCATAGCATTGTTTGCTTGTTACCAGCAATATACACAATTTGCAGCCACCTTGGACAGTATATGTACAGTAAACCCTGAAAAAATGTGATAATTCCACAAGTCAGTTCTGCTGCTGTAAGTGGTTGTAAAATAGAGTGACATTCCAGGAAAGCCAGCCTTGCAATCTGATGGAATTTTTTCATAGCTTTTGCTTGAATCCAATTTTTGAGTAATCAACGTCTAGGGTTGCCAGGCCCCTGGTTTTCAACTGGAACAGCTGGACGAAAAGGGACCCTGGTGGCTCCAGTCAGAACTGCCGACGGGGCTGTTAAAAGTCCAGTCGATGGTGCTGCAGGTCTAAGGCAGGCTAGTCCCTACCTGTCCTGGCTCTGCACAGCACCCCGGAAGCAGCCAGCAGGTCCAGCTCCTAGACAGGGAGGCTAGGGGGCTCAGCACACTGCCCCCGCCCCAAGCACCCGCTCCATACTCCCATTGTCTGGGAACAACAGCCAACGGGAGCTGCAGGGGTGGTGCCTGTGGGCAAGAGCAGCTCGCGGAGCCTCCCCGCTGCCTAGGAGCTGGACCTGCTGGCCGCTTCTGGGGCAGAGTGCGGAGCCAGAACAGGCAGGGAGCCTGCCTTAGCTCCGCTGCGCTGCTGACCGGGAACTGCCTGAGGTAAGTCCATGCCCCAACCCTGAGCCCCAACCCCCTGCCCCAGTCCTGAATGCCCCCAAACCCAGAGCCCCCTCCTGCACCCCAAACCCCTCATCCCCAGCCCCACCCCAGAGCCCTCACACACCCCTGCACCAGCCTAGAGCCCCATCCCACACCCTGAACCCCTCATTTCTGGTCTGACCCAGAGCCAGAACCCCCAGTTAGAGCCCTCATCCCCCCCCGCACCTGAATCCACTGCCCCAGACCAGTGAAAGTGAATGAGGGTGGGGAAGAGCGAGCCACCAAGGGAGGGGGAATGTAGTGAGCAGGGGTGGGGCCTCGGGGAAGGGGTGGGGCTAGGGTATTCGTTTTTGTGCAATGAGAAAGTTGGCAACCCTACTGATGGCCCATTACATTGATCCTCAAATTTATCCTACTCCTCAACAGATGTTACCTGCACTGCATTAGAAGCTGAAACCTCGATATTTTGCTTTTGATGATTTATTGTAGTGTTAATTACATAGTGGGGTTTGCATGCACAGCCTGGTTCCTAATGAACAGGTGAGACCAACAGCCCACTTTACAGGTGGCCACCAAACAGCCGCCGAATGGTCTCAAGTTTTGTTCACTACCAACTTGGCCAAGGTTTCCATTTCCATCCTCAGCTGTACCCAGTGGAGCCAGCTCCAGCTGACACTGAAGTCAATGGAAAGTCTCAGAGCAAGACGAGTAAGCACGGGTCTAAAAGTGGGAGCAGCCAGGTGCGAGCTCTGTATCACTTAGGAACACTCCCATCCCAGAGAATCCCCAGCTGGTGGGTTACACCAACTTTTCAGCTCCTTTGAACCACCAGCACAGTATTGAATATTACTGACCAGCAAAAGACCCTGCAAGGGATAGACTTCTGTCAGAAGGCAACATTATGGCTCATTCTGTGTAAATTGTCTCCTTAACTCCTCTGTGTGGGTTACCCACATCAGTAACAGTGAAGGCCTGGAGAAAGAAGAGCAATACCGACAGGGCTCATGCTTTCACCTCCCATGCAAGTTAAGAGGGTTATTTGATTGGAGGAACCTTGACTCTGCCCATCCCAATGCTCTGTCCAGCACAGGTGAGCCCATGTAGTGGGGAAAGCTATCTGCTCTTGGTCTATACCAGTAGCAGACTATTTCCCCCTAGGAAAGGGAGGAGCTGGGGACAGAATTGTGACTTATTAATAGTTCTCTCCCAGATACGCCCCTGAGACAGCACAGTTATGTATACTCCCAATTATGTTTGCCGTTCACGGACTAGGGTTAACTAACCTCGTGCTCCCCTGTCTGTCTGTATCCACTTATCGTCTTTTGTTTGTATTTAGGCTGTAAGCAATTTGCAGCAGAGGGCATCTTTTTGTTCTGTGTTTGTACAGTACCTAGCACAATGGGGTCCTGGTTCATGATTGGGGAGCATAGGTGCTACCGCAGTACAAATATAGAAGCAAATGTATTATTATTTGTATTGCGGCAATGTCTACAAGTCCTAAGCATGGACCAGGACTAGGTGCTGTACAAACAGGACAAAACCATGATCCCTTCCCCAAAGAGCTTACGGACTGGGACTAAACCCTCAATCTAGTGTTGAGTCTCTTGATAGTTTCTAAAATCTGCTTCTATGTCAAGAAATACAGAAATTTCTACTCAAATTAAGCGCACTTGGAAAACAAGGTCAATCAAAATAACCCATTATTGATGATTTTAGTTGTCTCAGAAATCTAAGTAGCCTATGAAGACTGATGCAGTTGAGTTTCATCTTGAAGATGAAATGAATGATAAACCAGCAATGCATATTTGACCATCTAAAAGTAAAAGAAAGATGTGCTCTGCGGAAATAGCAAACCAGTCAACAGATGGCAAACAGATGGATACAAGATTTCGAGATGTATATGTACAAAACTTAATTGAAATGAAATTTATAATTCATTGCAATAAATTCAACTTGGGCAGATGAAAGTCAACATCCTTAAGTTAGTTAATGGGGAAAATGGTTTTAAATAATTAAGGGTCTATTTATGAATGTTGCCTGCAGTATTCACGAGAGGATCTTCAGCGGGATAACAAAGAATACACTGATTCTAAGTAAGTAATGAGGAGACGCATTTACTAGCATGTAACCCCTATGGAGGAAAGCAGATTCTGGCCATTTTAGGAGGTTAGAGGATAGGCAAGCAAACCCAGCTCCTGGACAGACAGAGCAACCTGTAAACTCCAGTGCTTCAGTACAGGCTGCAGAGAGAGTAGGGGAGCATATGTTAATCTTAAAATGAAAGCGTAGGTCAGAACTCAAACCCACCCATCCACCTGTCATGAAATACAACCCTCCAAAACAACAAATGAGTTTAGACCAGCATTCCAGGCCATAACACTTCCCCCTCCAATACTAGGAGAAAAACTCCATTCCTCTCACTCCCCCGCCTTCTTCTATTAATCAGTTTCAGCAGCGCAGCCAGACTTTTCACCCTAGGACAAATTTTGCTCTTGGATAGTCCAGCGTAAACTTCAAGTCTGCTGACTTCACTGGCATTGCTACCAATTCACTCTGCCGCAACTGAGAAAAGTATTTGGCCACAAATGAGCGAGCTGGAAGAAAAGCCAACTTTTCAATTTGTCCTGGCTCCTCCCACAACTTTCTCTGCCAATCACAGCTCTTACTTTTCTAAGCCACCTTTCAAATGGTTTCCTTTCTCCCAGATGCCTGCCATCAAACTCAGGCTTTGTCTTTACTGCTAAAAAGGCACCTTTTTAACCTTGGAGTAACCAACATACATAACAAACTCAGTGAAGACTAGACACTTTAGTTTTGCTGTGAGGTCAGCTCTATCCTTTTGCCTGGGGCTGACCTCACTTCAATGACCTCATGGCAAAAGTAAAATGCCTTGTGTTCACGGTGTTTTCACAGGATAGCTCACACGACTTAGTTACCTCGAGGTAAAAAATGCATCTTTTTAGCACTGAAGATAAGGCTTCATCCATGACCACACATGCCACACCCCAAGGGAACACCAACACTATCATAGTTAAAGGAGGAAGTTTAAGAGAAGATACTGCATTCAGAGAACGTGGGTGGGAATGTCAGTCCAGGCTCGACCAGACTAGCAGAGGTCAACATACAGACGAGCAGATCCAGAGCCTCTCAGTTTCATTCCTCTAAAGTCCCTGATGAATGCCATGGACAGTGTAACGATGCTGCTTCTGGTGGGAATCCAATGGAGAGTGCCAATTCAGGACAAATTGCTTAAAGCAGGGCAGTTACAGCCCAAGGCTGGGGTTTTTCCACCTCTCAGGCAAACCAAACCAGCCAAACAGAGCAGACTTTGGTCTCACCCCACTGACTAACCACAAGGCACACAAGCAATTCCCTTAGACACTCCCGTTTCCCAGTATCTCCACCAGTGCCACTCGTTGTGGGGACTGATGGTTATGAAAACCAATACCCCAGAAAAGAAAAAAGGTTCTCTTGATCCCAAAGGATCAAGCCCCAGACCCAGGTCAAGATACAAATCAGATTTTACCTACAAATCACGCTGTTGCCAATCCTTTAGAATCTAAAATCTAAAGGTTTATTCAGAAAAGGGAAAAGATATAGATGAGAGCTGGAATTGGTTCAATGGGATCAATTACATACAGTAATGGCGAAGTTCTTGGTTCAGGCTTGCAGCAGTGATCGAATAAACTGCAGATCAAATCAAGTCTCTGGAGAACATCCACAGCTGGGATGGGTCATTCAGTCCTTGGTTCAAAGCTTCAGTGTAGCAAAGTCCCTCCAGAGGTAAGAAGCAGGATTGAACACAAGATGGAGGAGCTGCAGCAGCTTTTTATAGTCTCTTGCCATGTGGTCTTTCTTTCTTTGTTCCAAAGATAAGCTGTCCACCACATGGCCTGGAAAAACCTCAGAGTTCAGTCCATAGGCATGTCCCTGCATCCCTTGCGGAGTCGCAAGGCGTGTCTGCCTTCTCTCAATGGGTCAATTGTATAGCTGATGGTCCTCAATGGGCCATCAAGCTGGCTGGGCAGAGCTGACACCAACTTCTCTGGGGTGTCACCCAGAAGCATAGCATAAGTTTGAACGACGGACAGTGTAGTGTTTCTCAACTTGTGGCCCGCTTGCAGCCCAATCAGCACAGAGCTACAGCCCATGTGACATCCTCAGGGCCAGAGAGGTAGTATTGTATGTGGCCACATAACACATTGTGGGCCACACAGGCAGCCACGTCATGGATCAGGCCCCCATTGTGCTCGCTGCTGTACAAACACAGAACAAAAAGAGGATCCCTGCCCCAGAGATTTCACAATTTAAGTCATACATCTGGGTATTCTTGTTCTCCATATCAATGTCTAATCCTACCCCTTCCTAAATCCTGCTTTGTTCTTGGCCTTAATAATATCTACTGGCAATGAGTTCCATGGGTTTATTCATCAACATGTTCTGAATTAGAAAATAAAATATCCAACCTTTTTTTTTTTTTTTTTGCTTTCTTATTTGCTTCTTTCAAGGACTAGGTCTATTCTCTTCAATTGATTTGCATGAGCATTTAACACAACAGGTCAGACGTCTGCATCAGTCTCTCAGATAGAATCTACAGATGCAGCAGGGTCATGCACCCTTGGGAGAAAACATGGAAGGTCTGGAAGTCTGAAAAAATGATCAAGTTTAAAAAAAAAAAAAAAGTTGGCCGAGCCTCATGGATCTTGTAATATAAACAGATGGAGGTTCCCAATCTTTGGAAAGAGTATACTCCGGGTCAGGCACGTTTCTGCTAGATCAGCAAACCACAAAGCCAAGATCAGCGACCTTTGACAGGTATCATGCATTTGATCTGTCATGTTCACTAAAAAGTTACAAAATATATATTTATATAGTTTGTGCTTTCATCTTCAAATACCTTGTGACAGAGGTTAAATATTTAATTGCACTAATTCAGAGCTAACGATTTGCTTTATTACAATGGCATGTTGCCCTGGGAATCGTAATTGACAGGACATGTACAGCACCTTTCATTTCCAATGATCCCAAAGCACTTTGGACGCAAGCTCAAGCCAACTCCATTGACTGTAATTGTGTAGGATCAGGCCCTTAAACTGATATACAGCTCGAGGGCTGATCCTTTGCAGCGAGAGTGCCCTCTGCTCGTGCAGACTACAAGGATAGCTGAAGGAGCTCAGCAATTCTCAAAAGGTTCTCAAGCTTTTTATAGGATTGGGTTCACAGGGTGATCCTGAGTGGCAGACGAGCATCCACAGCCTCTGGGGGATTCAGCAGGAGCGGCAGGTGGTCAGCATTCACGGGGGACAGCCTGTTCTCGGTGAGGCCAGTGCGATCACGCTGACCTGGGCATGCCACGATGGAACAGCAGAACTAAGCCTTGCGATCCCCTGCAGTGCATGGCACCAACAGGATCAAATGCACAGAGTCCAAACACGTCACAATGGTCCCTTTTGGCTCTATAACCTGCAATCACCTAGTCTGACCTCCAGTATACACCACAGGCCATAAGACGTCCCTGGTTATTTTTTTTTTCCCTGTTTGAACAAGAACAGATCTTTAAGGAAAAAAAAATCCAATCTTGATTTTAAAATTGCCCATCATGGAGGACCCACCACAACCCTTGGTAAGTTGTTCCAATGGTTAATTACCCTCACTGAGAAAAATTTGCACCATATTTCTAGTCTGAATTTTTCTAGCTTAGACTTCTAGCCATTGGATCTTCTTAGACCTTTGTCTTCCAGATTGCAGAGCTCTCTATTATCAAATGTATGCGCCCCGTGTAGCTACTCTAATCAAGGCTGTAATCAAATCAACCCATGGCAATTGTGGAGGAAAGTGCAATGCACATACCTTGTTTCCTTTCTTCCTCCAAGTCAGCAGCATCCCCTCAGCAACATCTCCATGTGTTTCATGGGGATGGAATCCCCTGCTGAAGCTCATGCTGCTCCTTGAAGCACTGACTCCTGGTCTGTTGCTTTTACACCTCTTTGGTAAGGACAATGCACAGCTACCAGATCAGAGGGCAATGGTTAGCTCTGCTGTTAATAAGAGGGGTAGCCCAGGACAGCGCAAGGAAGAGCAACACTCCACAATATTTGCAGGGTTGGTTCCAAGAGCCTCTCGCTCTTTGCAGTTGCAACGCAGCCTGCTTCCACTAATCCTTCCCCCGACAAGCAAAGAATGCTGTGTTCACTGTGGGGTTTTTTGTAGTATTTTCTCCCTTCCATTCCTTCCCCTCCCCACACACAGAAGGGGGCTATATGCAGATCACCTATATAATCAGAATACAGTCGCCTCTGGTGTAAAATGTAGCAGCTATTTGCATTTCTAATCCACAACAGCTAAAGACAGGCATTAAGATAATCATATCCAGTTGAAACCATAGGCAGAATGCAAGGAAGCAGAATATTGTCGCAAAGTTGGAATTTAGCCAACAGTAGAAGAAAAGAATATAAAAGGTGGTGGGGTGTTTTTTTGTTTGTTTGTTTTTTGAGTTGCACACAGTTCAACAAAACTAAATTAAAAGAATATGAACCCAGCGTTCAATTCCTGTGTCTTTGGAAAGATATCTCCAAACCAGAGCTCTCAAAGCACGGACAGCCAAATATTTTCCAATTGCTGATTTTTTTTTAAACAGATCAGTTGTATTCCAATCTGCTTCATAAATGCTGTTGAATTTTAATGAATTGATCCTGAAAGCTCCTCATTCTGTACACCAGACTCAGCCCTGCTCTAACTCTAAACGTAGCTCAGGGCTGAGAGCTCTCAGCAACAGAAAGTGCTCATGGCACCATAAGGCTCTGTCTACACGACAGGAGCAGCTGTGTCACTGTAAGGGTTCCTGTGTCGCCACTCTTTACCGATAGGAGAGAGCTCTCCTGCTGGCATAATTAAACCACCCCCAGAGAGCAACATTAGCTATGTTGGCAGGACAGCCTCTCCTGCCAACATAACGCTGTCCAGAGCATCTCTTTTTGCCGGTGAAACTGATGGCAGTCGGGGGTGTTTTTTTCACACCCCTGACCAACAAAAGTATTAGTGGTAGACAAAGCTGTGCCTCTCACAAACCCTGCTCTACTGGGGGCATGGAACCAGCCAACATAGCCGCCAAAAGCAGGCATTGCTGGCCAGCGTGTCAGCATGTGGCCAGGGTACCTTAGAGAGATGCTAATTCAGCTCATTCCCCGCCCCCAGATGCTGATGGTGTGTGCCGATCTAGCCTTAGTTGAAACTTAAAGCTCTCTGCCCCAGAGGAGAGCAGTAATGCAAATACCACCTATCCTTCCCTAGGCGTGTCTGTTTTTTTGGAACTCAGTTGCCCTTGCTGCAAAGCCAACTGGTCCCACCTGCAGACGCAAACACACGCTTGTCCTTGTGGTGGGAGGGATCAAGCTTTCTGTAGCCACAGAAACACCAGAATGTGTGACATTGGGATGGTTTAGCATCTGGGACATACTAGTTTTTAAACAAATAAACAAACCCAGAGATGAGAGTGTCATTTGAGTAAACACATACAGATGCATTTATCTATTCTCTCCCCGCCCAATTACACACAACCTCTTCATGAATCTTGCCAGCGATCTCAAGGCAAGATCTACTACTGCGTCACTCCTCCTGAATGAACAGCACACTGCCACTGCGGTAAACATCCTGCCACATGTATGCTGGCAGTTGTGTGCCAATGTTTCTCTCTCTCTCTGTCTCTCTCCCCCCTCCATGCCTCTTTTTCCTATAATTAAAAAAATGGCCAACCTCCATGCAGGCTTCTGAGCGTGCCTGCCACCCACAAACCCAATTTCACACAGCGACAGCCTAATTAATCCTCTTTTGTTTCAATAACACACAGTCTCCGTTCAGCTGTGGAATATGGCAGAACCCTCCTGAGAACATATCTGTCAGGACTGTAGTATGAATAAAAGAAAACGGCATGTTTGCGTTTGTGCGTTTATATAGCTACGTGCATATCTAGTGATCTGCACATACATATGCACCATAGGTCAATCTATGTAGCTATGTACTAGATATGTAGGCACTACCATAATATCTGGGTGCACCAGGAAAACCAGATGCATGAGTCCTTGTTACACCTCTGTAAAATAGCATTACACATAGGAATTAAGTCATGGAAAACCCATGTGACTTGTCCAGGGTCACACAGGAAAACTGTGACAGAGCTGGGAATGGAACCATGGTCTCCTGAGTCCCAAGACAGTGACTTAATCCCAAACTATCTTTTCTTCTGATTCTCAGAGGTGTCCAACACTCATAGTTCCTGTTGGGAGCTGCAGGTGTTTAGCACAACTAAATATCAGGCCTCAAATCTGGAAGCCCTTACTTCCGAAAACCCTTGTAAAACCAAAGGGGCAAATCCCGAGACGCTTACTCAGTCCTTCTTTGAGCAAAATCCCCGACTTGATTTAGGCCAAAATTTGTCTTGCACAAGTCCAGCACAATACCTATCCACCACTTAAGACCCACTTAAGCCTTCAAACGCATAGGCCTTGTGCCAGCTGCCTGGAAAAGGGACAATTTCACCTTGGGAAATTTGTCGGAGTCAGGGTGGATTAAAAACTGAGTAAAAGCATCTGGATTCAATCATACACAGGAGTGGCTGCATCCAAAAAGTGTATGCAGTTCTGTGTTGCAAATTCTCACCACTTTATCACCAAATGTCATATTTGGTGCTGTTCTTCATGTCCCAGCTCCTGGAACCACATAATTACATAATTAAAAATCTCAGCGTTCATTAAAAAAGAGTAAGTTTCTAGCCCTCCTGCTATCAGTGAAAAGCCTGACCCTAAAGGGTTCAAAAAATAGAAGTCAAATAAAAAGAACCCAAGGTTTATTATTTTTTAACATCTCATGATTTTAGGGGGCCTGATTCATGGTTTTTGAACACCTGGGGTTGGCAATACTGGACCTTAACCAAAAAAAAAAAAAATCAAAAGGTTACAACAACTGATCCATCCAGATCGTCAGCTCATGTAAATCCAGCTCTCTCCATGGAAGTTAATGGAGTCACACAGCTTTACGCCAGCTGAAGTCGAGGTTGATATGCAGCTTTAACTGTAATAAATGAAATATGCAGCCTCAATTTAAAATACATGAGGGCTAAATTCTCTCTTGAAATCAGTGATGCATCTCCATTAACTTAAAACGAGTTTCTCCCATTTACATCAACAGAGAATTTGGACCTCTTTCGGGAAATTTCTCAGGTTACAATCTACAGTTTGCACAATAGGATTTTCTTCTGCTCGGTCGCCTGAAATACCTGACAAGTGCTACAAAACCAATCAGAATAATGAACACCCATACCAACCATTTTCAGCAGAAACCACGATAATAATTCGAAAGAAAAGTGTGATTGGTTCAGGTTCTTCAGGGAAATAATGACAATTTGTGTTAAATAAGAACAAATATTTCAATTTCTGGGCAACATGTCCCATTGTGAATGACTGTGGGCTGTTTCAGTCACAACATGTCATAAGAGGTAGTCTGATTTGATATTTTCAGTTGTACAATTAAACATGACATGTAATAATTAGGCAGGCAGGTTGTACTCAGATACCTACTAGAATATTTCTACCAGCAGATGTCTTCATGTTAGCACCTTCTTGGCTAAGGGAGCACTATGGTGGGCCATAGCGGCCTGTAAATACCTGAAGGGGGAAACATAGAGGTTGGAGAAGAATTATTTATGGTGGGTATGAGTAGGACCCATGGGAAGAAACTAAGAAAAAGAAAATGCAGGATGAATAGCAGGAAAAGAATCTCCTTGCCAATGAGAACTAAGAGACTGTGAAATACTTTACCAATGAACCTGAAGGAGGAAGCTCCATCACTTGAGACAAGGCTGATAATCTAATTCTTATAGGAAAGCCCTATGGAATTAAATAGAGAATTTGGGGGCAGAGTTTCAAAAGACACAAAGGGCAATTAGGCACCCAACTCCCACAGAAAAATCAACAGGAGTTGGGCAATTAACTCACATTTGTTCCTTTGAAAATACAGACGTTCCTATAGATGTTGATTGGATTGTTGAAAAATTCTGTAGAAAGGCAATCCTTCCCTATTAAAACCGATGGGCCTGTTTCTCATTTTCACTAAGGCCCCAAATGGAATTCAGTCCCCACTTTAAAGGCTTCCATCCCCTGCCAGAGCAGCGTTACGATTAGTCTACATGTAGATTTTGTACTGGTGTAACAATGTCAGTAAAAAAAAAAAAAAATCACTTCCTTAAGCAAAACAGTTATACTGGTAAAAATACATAAATATCTGTTTAATACTTACACAGTCCCTCCTCCATTCTGGTATGTGAACACCTAACAGAAATTAATGAAATATACCCTCTGAACATCCCTGTTAAGTAGGTAGTATATGATGAATAAGAAATGGTCTTAAAAAAAAAACACACCTCCAAAACTATTCTGTACCAGGCATCACATACAGCATATTTCTAGAGGGTTTTCAAAACGTTGCATCTCTGTAGCAGGGAGATCTTGATTTGCTGTCATAGCTGAACAGGTGGAAATCATTTTTATTGTGGCTTTTGTTGTTGTTATTCTTCTTACTTTGATTAAATTTATTGCACTAAGATGATGTGATGCTCAGAGGCAACACCGAGGCCTCTGGACACCACTACCTACATTTCTAAAGGATGGCAACACATTCATACTGTACAATTGATTAACTACAACATAAATCATTATTGCTACTAAAAAAGGCTTTTGGCTTCCAAAGGGAAATCCATGCATTAGGCACTATGTCAACCAATGAAATCCCCTGAAGTTCTCATGCTGTATTAACCCTTACAAAGAGAATAATAATAATAATTAACAAGACATCTACTAACAGTGGAGATATCTTGCAGAAAATTTATTACTTTGTTTTAACAGAATTTCACTAAATCAATAAAAGTTGGTGTAAACTGGAGATGCTGTTTACATGCTGTAGTGTAATGAAACATTTTTGACTTTTGTATTTTGTAATAAACAATAAGGATAAAGCAGTAGGATCCAAAATATCATTAGATGTTTTTAGGCTATTGAGAAACATCCACAGTTATATCAGAAAGGCTAAAAATGTGATCAGGATTATAAACTCTCACGACTCAGGTCAACAATTAAGTATCGTAGGTCTGGAAGAAACTTTCCCCGGGGCAGGTTATGACATAATTATCCATCATAGGGACTTTTTTTGCCCCTTCTTCTGAAGCATCTGATACTGGAGATTCTGAACTACATGAATCATTCATCTAATTCTGAATTCCTCTAGTTCCCTATCATTTACTTCTGGGGAAATCTGTGCTGCTGCGTGTGCACATAATTAATGAGCCGCACATATTTTTTTGTGTGTGTAGAAAAAAGCTTCTGCTGAAATGTTGATGCAGTTCCACTTTTTGTCTACTGGAGGGCACTGTGGCAATAGAACACAGCTGCTGCTTCCAGCCAGCTAGGGAAGAGAAGAGCCTACAGAGCCTTCTTCACAGCACCTATAGGGCCAGGTCAGGAGACAGAGGCTATGGGAGACAGACAGCACGGGTGCTGGGGGTCAGACAGGGGCTCATAAGGGCTCGTGGGGGAGAACAGGCTGGGGCAGGGACTAAATGGGAGTTGAGGCACTAAGCCACAGTGGGGAGGGAGGTACAGGGCCACATAGTGATGCGGGAGGGGATGCAGGACCACAGAGAGGGACAGGGGAGTGGCTGAGTGGGGCACAGAGACACATGGGGACAGGTGAGGGGGGTGTAGGGCCGGATGGGGATTGGGTGTCTGAGTGGGGGTGGAGGGACACATGTGCTTGACTGAACAGGAGAGGCTAGGGGTCAGCCAGGGTCTGCTTTGAGGAAGCTCCCTAACAGTCTCTTCCTGGCCTCCACCCCGCCCAAAAAAACATGTGTTCCATACTTTTCCCACCCATACTCAACAACCCTCCAATTTCACACCCAGGCTCCTTCCCAGCAATTATTTCTCTCTCCCTCAGCTCCTCCATTACCCCTGACTCCCCCGCCTTTGCACTGCTTCTGGAGGGTTCAGAAAACACGGTTCTGTATTGTAGTTTAAATGAATTATTACTCAGAGTTCTCTATTAATATGCTTAGTAAGGAATCTCTCTGTCAAAAAACATTTTCTGTATCTTTTTTGTTGTCTGTGTTACTACAGACATACTTAATATGCTTAGTAAGGAATCTATTTGTCAAAAAATATTTTCTGTATCTTTTTTCTTGTCTGTGTTACTACAGACATACTTGCTGACTGGTACTTTGAAATAAATGACCAAAATAATTGAAACTAGTGTGACTATACTGTGTTATTTTGACAAATAAAATATGCAAAATTTTGCAGAATTTGAAAATATTGTGTGCAGAATTTTAAGTTTTTTGGCACAGAATTCCCCCTGGAGTAATAATTTAAAGATTTTTTTCAAAGTTACTTCGGGGATTTAGAGACTCAATTCCCATTACAATTCATTGGAATTGAGCATTCTAATTCCCCAGGCAACTTTGAAAATCATAGCCCAAATGTATATGGCACCCTTCAACCTTAAGGAGCCTAATGCACTTTACAAGCATAACAAATTGTATCTTGAGTACATTCCTCCTCCACTAAAATGTGGCTACCTCTGTAATGAAACGTAGCAGCTGATGACAGTGCTCAGGAACACTACATAAACATTTAGGACTGAATGTGAAGAACTGGGCAAAATTCTCTGGCCCCTGTTATAAAAGCGGTCTGACTACATGATCAAATGGTCCCTTCTAGCTTTAAACTCTGTGAATCTAAAACAATGCCGTAACCAACTGAAAGTGCACAGAAAATTGGTGGGGGAGAGGTCGTTACTCAGGTTTGAATTAGCCAGGGTACCAGAGTTAATAGCTCTACTCTTGCACAAAAAGGGCCATTTTAAGACCACAAGGTGTTAGCAATTCAGCTTTCGCACTTCATCGGATTTAAGCTTCGACAATAAGGACTTTGGGGGAGGGACTGTCCTTTTAGTAAATGTCCGTATGGTGCGTAGCATTATGGGGTCCCAATTGCTGACTGCAGCTCTCAGCTGCTACAGCAATACAAATAATAAATCATCCTTTAAAAGCACATGCCTAAACCCAAACCCAAACCTATTTCTGGATATCAAAATATATTTTCCCTGGCCAGTGGGCAAGTAAATAACCTCTTGAAATTTTGCTCTTTGTTCAGCCACCCTAACAAAGAACGTAGAGATCTTTATGAAGACTCTTTCTTTCTTCTCCTTGTGACTACGTTAAGGGCAAACCAAATACTGTAGAATTATAAGAAACTGCATAAGAAAACCCAAGTGTGGGAGACGGTAGAGGGATATACAGCATAGTCAGTATGGGTAAAAGGATTATTATTTTATCATGACACCGGAAATTACAATAATCATATGCACAATTTTTCATTCTTATTTATTATCAGTGCATTACAGGGACTGTTTGGAAAAAGGAAATTGGTGCTTGCTGATTTGACAGCGAAGGACAAATGCCTTGACAGGACATAGTGCTTCCCAAGAAATAATTAAATCAAAGTATGGTGTAAATCCTACCAGTATTTCTCATTTGGTAGTATTTCTATCAAGAGTCTTCGAAACCTTAAATCCAATATTTAAAATTTATGGGATTCACCTGCGGTTCAAGGTTAGAGGCAGCTTTGCAGTCCTGTCTATCTCATTGTGTGACCCTTTAACTCGTTAATTCAGCACAACAGAGCAACAAAGCAGGACAGAACTGCAACTATGCCCACCGGGATAAAGAATTTATGGCTGAATAAGTACTGAGCAGGGATGGGTCAACAAGTTGGGGTAAAGAAAGAACCACTCTCTGATGGCACTGAAATTTCTACATAATTATTTACATCACGGAACATCTTAGAGGCCGCAACAATGTCATGCCAGACACTGTGCACATGATAAGAGACTCTCTCTGAAGATCCCATGACACAAATAAACAAGACAAAGCGTGGGAGAACAAGCATCAATACCCCCACTTTCAAGGATGAAGGCCCCATTTTACAGGTTGGGAAGGGAGCAACAGGGAGAGTCAATGACTTGCTCGTATCACCCAAAGTGATCTCAGGCAAGTCATCCCAGTAGAAAAGGTCGTTGCTGTGTAGAAGCAGATTTTTAATCATTCAAAGGGTGAAATTGTTCTGTTTGGAGATTGTGGTTTGAGCTCAAAAGTCTGGACACTTATCTGAACAGAAATCTGAATCCCTTAAAGTTCACCCGTTAGTGGCACTGAGAAGCAATTACGCATTCGAGCGTTGGGTTAACAGGATGGAGTTAAGACACACAAAGGATTGTTTTCCTATGCCACCATCATCACTCATCAAAAGCATTACTCTATTAACCTTTCCCACACGGATTTCCCTTAATCTGTACGTGAAACTTGAAGCCCTTTAAAAATGCCTCCTCCATCCCTCCTGTAGTTTTAAAGGCTCAAGTTGTGCTATGATCTTTGTTTAAGAAAAGTTACTGAAGCAACAGATTCTAAATGCTATAATCCAACCAGTCATGGGTGGATGAAAATCCCGTTTATTCAGCAATGCTTACCACCCTGGCAGGCAATCTTATTCCTTTATGAAAATGTGGCTGCCTTATGGGTTGAATAATGAAAGTGTAGTAACATCAGCTTTGAAGATGAAAAGCACTGCGACACAAAAGTTTTACTAGTTTTAATAAGATGCCAACAACATCACTCAGAAAAGAGGGAAAAAAAAGAAAAAAACACCAGGTCATTCAATACAGTCCATGCTGACAGGGTGAACTTGACTTTCACTGCCAAAGATCAACTCCTGCTGCGTGTCATAGATTGCAATTACTCTATAGTTGCCTTCGGCCTTGTCCCCTTTGGGAATTTGTCCCAATTCCACCAGTTGTTGGTGAGCTGTAAGTCTAAACCCCCAACCGCCAGAACCTCAAGGTGAATATCCCTGTAGCTCCATTGAAGCCAATGGACCTATGCTGATTTCCAGCAGCTAAAGATCTGACTTGAAATGCAGGCATGGAAAGGCATGATTTCCACTGGCGGTGCATATCCCAACATCAGGCAGGCATTAGCTCCACTGAATTGGTGCAGCTATCTCAATAGCTGGCTATAGATGGCATGAACTGAGACAAATCCCCAGTACAGACCAGGCCTCATTCTCATCAATATGGGAAAACAAGGTCTGTGAGGTAATCACAGAAAGAAAAATTAAGGGGCATTTGATTTTCAGTGGGAGGTAGGCATCTAACTTCCTGAAAATTCCAGCCATGATTTTCTGCCCTGAAAATACCCAGGACAACACATAGCGAACTGAAGCGGCTATCTCATTAGCTCAGCTAGTCACGGCGGTGACTTGTGCAGCAGAAATATGATCGAGTAGAGCGGTAAGATAACCAACTTATGGAATTTATGTTGCCTCAATACATGAGTTGATTTGCCTTGTTCAATCTAATGGAGGGATGTGGAGTGGCTTCAAGACCCTGATCTGATGAGAACTAATCTCAGTGGGGACACCTGAAGAGCAGAAGTAAGGAAAATCTGTTGGAACAAAGCCTCTCGTGACAAGAATCTCACCTTTGCCAATGCATTATATTCTTAGCCAAACAATTACTAAATCATGATGCAATGTGGCACAATTAGAAATTTCTACTCATGACAGACCATGGCCTGGAGAACAGGTAAGAAACAAGTGCCCAGGGGAATCTTGTTCAGCAGCAACTCAAAGAAATTAAATCCTAGTGAACTTACTGCCCCAAAATGCCAAACAAACTGAAAGCACCAAATGGGATACCACACTTGTAAGCATTTAACAGATATGCTAAAGCAGTTACACTGATGCAAGCTACATGGGTAGTACTGTACATGAAAGTTATTTTACAAAAGTCCATCAATAAGTAATTTGACTTAGTAAAGCACTTTGGGATGATTGCGTTTTAGAAGCAACATTTAAAAAAAAACACAGAGACTCCTCTTATTATACAACAGAACACATGATTTCATACTCTGTGAACTGCATTTAGCACAGTGCATGGAGAACCAGGCACGATATGTGCTTTGGATCCAGCTAAATCCCTCGCTGGGTATAGGGTGTCGCTCAATCTGAACGAACATGACTGTTTTCCAAAGATATGAACGGCAGCTGTTCTGAGAACAGGTTTCAGAGGAACAGCCGTGTTAGTCTGTATTCGCAAAAAGAAAAGGAGGACTTGTGGCACCTTAGAGACTAACCAATTTATTTGAGCATGAGCTTTCGTGAGCTACAGCTTGGTTAGTCTCTAAGGTGCCACAAGTCCTCCCGTTCTGAGAACAATGGCCCAAATCCTGAGGCCAGGTTAGCAGAGAATACAAGGGAGTTAAGACAGCTACATAACGCACGGGCTAAAAGACATCCCCAAAGAGTCTCTGCATGTGGTGCTCAGTGGGGACTGTGCAAGGGTGAACTGACATGTATAATAAAATAAAATAATAATAATAAGGGGTATATGTTAAAAGGGTTAATAAGTGATTCTATGCACGATTTGGATAAGAACATCCATACTGGGTCAAACCAATGATCCATCTCGGTCAGTATCCTGTCTTCTGACAGTGGCCAGTGCCAAATGCTTCAGAGCTAATTAACAGAACAGGGCAATTTAGAGGTTCAACCAGTCATCCAGTCCCAGCTTCTTGCAGCTGTAGGTTTCGGGACACCCAAAGCAGGAGGTTGCATTCCTGACCATCTTGGCTAATAGGTCCCATCCTCCATTAGCTTATCTAGCTCTTTTTGAACCCAGTTATTCTTCACAACATGCCCCGGGAAAGAGTTCCACAGGTTGACTATGTATTGTGTGAAGTAGTACTTCCTTATGTTTGTTTTAAACCTGCTGCCTATTAATTTTGCCATGGGAACAACAGGTCCTATGTTATGTGAAGGGATAAAACACCACCACTTCCTTATCCACTTCCTCCACACCATTTAAGATTCTATAGCCCTCTACCATATCCCACCTTAGTCATCTCTTTGTCAAAGCTGAACATTCCCAGTCTTTTTAATCTCTGCTCATATGGAAGCTGTTCCAAACCCCTCATCATTTCTGTTGCTCTTCTTTGTACTTTTTCCAGTTCTAAGGTATCCTTTTTGAGATGAGGATACCAGAACTGCGCACAGTATTCAAGGTATAGGCGTACCATGGATTCATATAGTGGAATTATTATATTTTCGGTCTTATCATCTATCCCTTTCCTAATGATTCCTCACATTCTGTTCGCTTCTTTGACTTTCACTGCTCACTAAGCAGATGTTTTCAGAGAGCTGTCCATGATGACTCCAAGATCTTGGTCTTGAGTGGTAACAGCTAATTTAGACCCTATCATTTTTTTTATGTACAGCTGGGAGTACGTTTTCAGTGTGCTTTACTTTGCACTTATCAACATTGACTTTCATCTGCACTTTGTCTCCCAGTCATCCGTTTCAATGACATCCCTTTGTAACTCTTCAGTCAGCTTTGGACTTTACTATTTTGAGTAATTTTGTATTGTCTGCAAGTTTGCCACCTCCCTGTTTCACATCCTTTTCCAGATCATTTATGAATATGTTGAACTGCACTGGTCCCAGTACAGATCCTTGGGGGACCTTGCTATTTACCCCCTCACCATTTTGAAAACTGCTGTTTATTCCTGCCCTTTGTTTCCTATCTGTTAACCAGTTATTGATCCAGGAGAGGACCTTCCTTCCTATTTTATGACTGCTTACTTTGATTAAGAGCCTTTCGTGAGGGACCTTGTCAGAGGCTTTCTGAAAGTCCAAGCATACTATATCAATGGAATCATCCTTGTTCACATGCTTGTTGACTCCCTCAAATAGTGCTAATAAATTGGTGAGGCATGACTTCCCTTTGCAAAAGCTGTGTTGACTCTGCTCCAAGATATCACGTTCATCTAAGTATCTGACTATTTTGTTCTTTACTATAGTTTCAACCAATTTACCTGGCACTGAAGTTAGGCTTACCGGCCTGTAATTACCGGGATTGCTTCTGGACCTTTTTAAAAAACAGGTGTTACATTAGCCGATTTAAGCAATAGGTTTCATACCACAGTTAGTTAGTAATTAGTTCTGTAATTTCAAATTTGAGTTCCTTTCAGAACTTTTGAGTGAATATCATCTGATTTTGGTAACTTATTACTGTTTAGTTTATCAATTTGTTCCAAAACCTCCTCTATTGCCAACTCAGTTTGGGACAGTTCCTCAAATTTGTCGACTAAAAAGAATGGCTCGGGTATGTCAATCTCCCCTGTATCCTTTGCAGTGAAGACAGATACCACGAATTCATTTAGCACCTCTGCAGTGGCCTTCTCTTCCTTGAGTACTCCGTTAGCACCTTGATCAAGTATTATGTGGATATGAGTTGTATGTGCTCTAGATTGTAAAAACATCAGTAGATGGTGCGCTAGCAGCCAATTAACAATCAACCATTTATTAAAACACCTGTTAATAATGTATTGCACATTTATAAGCTCATTTATGGATTAAACCATTGATGGTCTGGTTGGACTTTCACAATCTATAACTGATTTACAAATTATTAGTAGATATCTTAGTAAAGGGTTAAACATGTATAGCTCATTTACATAATCAGACCATTATGATTATTGATCTGTGGGATTCTATAATAATCTATAGCAATTGCAAACATGAGTCATTTCTTAATTCATTATACACTATACATTTTATCCACATTATACACTCGTCTGACTCTCTTGATTTCATCTGAGCTATTCCAACATTGGTAGAATCAGAGCTTATAGGCGTAAGATGCAGGCATACAGCAGAAAAATCTGGGGTTTACTGCAGCATTCTGACTTCAAATAGTATATTTAAAAATGTCAAATCGTATGTGAGAGTCAATTCACTGTTCTGATCCAAAGCCAACTTAAATTGATGGAAATACTCCCACTGACTTCAATCGTGTCTGGATGAGGTCATGACTCCTTTGGTTTACTTCCCTCTTATTTCCCCTTCCTTGACTTTTTTCTTTCCCTCCTCTGTACATCCCTGTGTGTGTCCTTTCTTCTGTCTTGTTGCTATTTTTCTTAAATAATATTTCAGCCCACTCAACCTCTCAGACAAATCTCCCCAGACATCACCTTCATTTTGTCATTCTAACTTTCTTAGTTGGGTTGATTTTTTAATTCCCCATGAGTAATTTTTCTCTTTTTTTTTCTTCAAATCAAATTCTTTTCTCCTAACAAGCACTTCTCCTTTTTGCTTCAACTCATCTTACTTTTCTTCCTATTTTTCTCTCTTTCCATGTGCTACTCTCCTTGTGTTACTTAGTTTTGCTCTCCTCACCTTCAAAAATGTTCTCTGCATTGAGGGTCTGATCCAAATCTGACTGAAGAAGTCAATGGCAGTCTTTGCACTCCCACTGGCTCTAAGAAGGATTTGTCAAAGACTGATTGATAGTATTCCATTTGTCAGAGATGGAAGACACATCACTCTCTTGAAATCACCTCCTTCCAAGGACAGGTATAACCTTCTGATAAGGAACATATCAGATGTTTAACTGATACCAGATCTGAACTAAGCCAAAAAGCTGAGATGGACAGAAATTGCTTTAAAAAAAATGTTTGAGTCATCTCAACAACAGAAGTAGAAAAAATCATTTTGACCACAGAAGGCAAAAGGCAGTGACTGTGCAATCTGTAATACAGGCGTCGATGGGTAGATTTTATGGAAAATATAATTATTTCCTGGCCCTTAACACCACCTCAAGCCCAAACTACTTGGCAGTCTGCATATTGTCATCTTAACCTCTCCACATATAACAACTGTTTTCTCACTTCCCCAAATGCTGCCCTGTTCCAGTGACGTCTCTTTCACTAGGGGGCAAAAAATGCGGGCAGGGTTAGAGAAAGGCATTCTGCCAGATATGTAGCCTTTGACACCCATATGATATCACTGCCTCTCCATCCCATTGTAACTTGCAACACTGCTCCGCATATCAAGAAGACTCAATTCTAAAACAAAACAAAACAAAACAAAAAACCACATTCGGCAGCTAAGATGAATTAACCAGTAGAATGACACTGATCTATACCATCTGAGGATTGGGCCCATTATCATTGTCTCCCTTGCTATTTTCATTTCATTTACAACTTTAGCCTAATTAATTCGTTATGCTTCATTAATCTGTGCCTGCAAACCTTTCCAACACCCCCCTTCTCCTGATATTTTAAATGTCCAACAATTAGCTTCTCTCAGCTCCCTTGTCATGTTGTCATTTAAGCTAAACAGTCAAAGTCTTGTTATTTAAAAAAAAATAAAAATGTTTCCGTGTTAGTCACTGACAGGCACATAACGTTGCATAGGAAGTCATTTGCCATTAAAGAATATTTTGCAAGTGGACAAATAAAATAGTATCTGAAAAAAAAGAGAGAGAGAGAGAGCTGAGAAAATGGCTTCTCCAGCTTCACCCTACACTGTATGTACTGTAAAACCAACAGTATTGGTCTCAGTTGGTGGTTAACTTGTGTTATTTCAAGCTCACATTTTCAATTAGCAGCTGTGCTGCATTTTCACAGAGCTCAAAGCCTACGGGTGCCCTGTGCCATCCATGGAAGACACCATAAGGTTGTTGGGAATGTACACCAATGCAATATTAATGTCTACCCTCCTGGGGAGTGAGGATAATGTGAGGAAACTCATGGCTGCTTGGAATACATCTCACTTTGGCAACAGCAAAAAAACTTTTCAAAAGTGAGCACTGAACTTTGTTGCTAAGTGTCTCAGTGCTGCTTAGAGGCAAGTTTAGGTATTGAACAGGTTGCTAAAAGTGAGTTATTGGGCTCAGTACAGGGGTAACTGCGTGAAATTCTCTGGTCTCTGTTCGGCAGGAGATCAGACTAGATGATCTGACTGTCCCTTCTATGAAATTCAGGCACTATCCTTTCATCCTGGGGGGTTGAAACAGCCAAATGTTGCAGACAGATATTTGCATGGGGAATTACTAGTCACACTTTACCACAACTTTCCAGTTATTTGAGGCCATACTGACTATAGGGAAACTGACAGAAGTTAGTAGTAGCAGCTCTATTCTATCAGAGATGCCAGCTGAGATTGGGGCCTCATGATGCTGGGCACTGTAAACACACATATAGCGAGAGACAATCCATGCCCAAAGAACTTGCAATCTGAATACATAACTGAGAAAACCAGCACAAATTGAGGGAGTGAGTTGCCCTGTATCACACCTTTGTCAGAGGCAAGGGATAGAATCCATGTTTCATGACTCCCAGTCAAGTGCCCTATGCAATAGAACACTAGTTCCCTGAAGTGCGAACGGCATCTACTTAATATTAAATGCATTCTTTATTCATGCTTACAATACTATGGCAAACAAGATCAAGCTCTCAGTTGTTCATTCAGGCTCCCATGCTCCTCCGGATTTACTCAGAAGCGAATCTACAGGCAAACCTAGACCCAGCTGCAGCTAAAAAAGATTTTAGCAGGATGCTCCCTTCCCCTCCCACCCCAGCCATGTTACCCATTCACCTGGGAGAACCCAAACCAAGGGAAACTCAGAAGACTCACTAAGAAGCATTCTTCCTCCCTCAAAACCAGGAGTCAGCCCTGGTCCTGTCATCTCTGCAAGTATGACATAAGGATAAATCCTGATCACTTTACTCATGCAAGTAGCCCCAACGGCTTCCAGGGGAGCAGGATTTGACCACTTGTCCATGAAGAAGCTAAAAAGGTCCTTAAAGAACAAATACAAAAGAAATGGCAAACTGCATTGCTTTGCCATTTTAATGATTGCAAATGCAAGGAATCCTTTCTGTTTCCTCGCGGAATCCTAAAGCCTTGTTACATAACTCAGAGGTTCATCTAAATTGATTTAATTTAGTGCTAAACCCTAATACAGAAGCACCAGTTTCAACCACACTTAAACTGATGGAGTTTAATGCACTGACTTTCCAGTGTAAGCTTACTAATGTAGCCAAGCTCTAGGTCCAGAAGAGCTCTGCAGCTGTAACCAGGGACTAAGAGTTCACCTCCTGTTTAAGCATTTAAATAAGTGAGCACATTGATTGCAACGGGATTTCAGTGTCACAATGGGAGCTGCTAGGCCCTGAACACGATTGGAAAATTATTTAGGTGCCTGAATGTGAGCTAAGCTCTTAACAATCTGCCCCCCACTGGGCCCTTGACAACTGAGCCCCAATCTGGGATGAGGAGAAATAGAAGCATTAGTATTTATTGACCTACGCCGGCATGCTCCATAGTACCTTTAACACCCCTTAAGATAGTTGGTTCGCAGCTTATCGTGTGTCCATCTCGCCGAACCATTATTAGAACCCTGGCCCATGGAGCCACTACAGCTAGAGATCTGTCAGCAGTTCCGTGCTGGGGGCCAGATCCTCAACGAGCATAAGTGAGGGTAAATCTCCTGACTTTAACAGAGCTACGGTTATTACAGTAGCTGAGGATCTGGCCCGTGGTTTTTAAGATCTCAGCTCCTATCCAGGGGCTTAAATAGGTGACCAGATTTTCAGATTTATATTTGATTGAATTTGCCCCCCAAAAAACTAGGGGGACAACAGAAAAAAAAAAAAGATGAACAACAACAACAAAATGAAATGGGAAGGGAAGGGAAGGAGGGAAAAATGAAGGAAGGCAGGCATGGGAAAGGAAAGTGACAACTCAGTTTCCATCCACTAGGAATTAAAGAAAAGTTTCTAAAAGTTGGACCAAGTCTTTACATATTCATCTGAGATTTTTAATAGTGCTCAAAATCCAAGCTACTGAGGATATTTTTGTTTTTTAAATCTGACACTTGGCACTTAGTCAGGTCCCTAAGTACATAACTAACTTTAACCACGTGAATGGTGCTATTGATTTCAGTGGTAGAACTCATATGCTTAACATAAGGCACACTCTTTCTGGACCCTAGATTAGAGTGCTTCCCAAGCAGTCATGCCTCCAAGTGAATCTCTGGTCACCTGGGTAGCTGTGCAGGCAACCTCTGCCACACACAGGAGAATTTCCACCCTGCAACTGTAAATCGAGGCTTCCGCATCGGGTCATATTTCATTGTGAAGCTGCTGGGAGCTCAGCACTTGGGAAGCCAAGCAGAGAACAATGTACAGAGCACTGCAAACACATCCTTTGTTCTTCCTCTCTTTGTTACCAGGCTACAGCTGGCCGCAGGGTCCCATCTTGCAAGGTGCTGAGCGACCTCCCTTTGAACTCAGTGGGATGCCATCAGCAGACTCAGTGGGAGTTGAGGGGGGCTCAGCACTCCCACAGGATCAGGTCCTAAATGCAGAGCCCCTTATCATATAGAAATTTTCAGTATTAGACATTTTTTTACCTGCATGACATCTTCCAATTTGCCAGCCTACCTCAGGTAGATCCAGCCTAATGGATATTTATTAGTGTTGGGAGACCCAGCTTGTTTTTTGTGCAGGGGGTATTTGTTGTGATAATATTACACGACTGAATATTTATCATGCTTCACCTCAGTAAATTTGAAATGGTCCTCTAAGACATAGGCAATATCAGAGAGAGAGAGAAAGAGAGAGAAAGGTTTTTGGTGGGGAAGAGGAGGGTGGTAGGGGAAGAGCAGGAAATCTGCTGAAACAAGTGTGTGCTGTGATGGGGTACCGGTGACAGTGATTTATAATGCAGTATTAAAGTGTCAGAGTGTAACTGTCACTCTCGGCATTTTGTGAGCTGACGCATGTTGACTGCAGAAAGGTGCATTACAGGAGTGTGATGTTATCTGACACTTTTTGTTCCTATCTGTATTCGTGCAGTTCAGAAATGAAACTTTCCATGACACCACTGCTGTAATTTGGAAGGAAAATTGTCAGATATGTATGCAGAAAGGTTGGGTTTCAAGTTCCTGATCAAGAGCAGGTACCAAAGGGAGAAAGCAGTTAAACACTCACTACACTGCCAGAATACCACAGCGTTGCAATTCCAGCAGAGAAGACAGACTGGCAAACAACTCACTTTTACATTTGTTTGTGCCATCACACCCCAGTCCGAATCAAGGGAAAGATGTCCATTTTCTTCAACAGGCTTTGGATCAGGCCCCAATAGCTAGCGACGTAGGTCTGCTTTGTGGAAAGTGCACTGAGAAAGCTGCACTCAAATTCCAGATTGGGGTCTAGTTTGTTATGTAAAGCCTCCGCTCAAGCCAGCAGAATGCGATTGTAAGATTTGTAACTTTTCAGTCATTGGTAGTATGATCGTTAAGTTCTGTAAACTTTTGCAAACTTTGTAACTTTAGTTATTGTTAGCATAGCCTTTTAAGCTTTGTAACTCTTGCAAGCTTTTCAGTTACCACTTGTATAAACCTCCAAGTTTTGCAATACCCCATCACGCAATCAGAGAAAGTGTGAACAAGGGAGTGTGTGGGGGAGATAAGGGAGTGTGAACAAGGGAGCGTATGTGGGACTGGGCGGAGAGGAACTGCAAGGAGAGTAGAACCCGGAGCCAGGTGTATCTGATGTAATCTGCCCTGAGAAGGCAATCATAGGGTGCTGTAAAGAAAAGAAGAACCCAGTATTCATGAAAGGAGCGAGGCCTGGGAATGCTTCTCGTGGATGGACACAGAAGGGAAACTCAGTGTATGTGACAGGAGCTGCCTAGTTCCAGCACAAGGAAGAAGGCATACGCACAAGCCCCCTGCTTCTTGACCTACTCGCCGGCCCGGATCCATGACCACAGGTGGACACACCAGATCTATTATGATTCGGCTTCTCGGCTTCCTCTGCTGTCTCCGGTAACTCTCTGCCTGTGAGAGTGTGTGGGTGCATGAGGGTATGAATGCGATGAATGTGTAAGTGCATGAAGAAGCCCTGTCCCTTTTCTGTTTGATCCAACAGCGGCATTTAATAAAAACAATATAAGTGTAACCCTGGGCTGGTTTCTAGGGAAACTGAGGTAACATAGCTGATAGCAGCTGGATCACTTTCCTCAAACACACTGCACAGAGAACACTTAATTCTTAGAGCCCTTTTATGCGACAAACAATAAACTAACAATAAACCGTCTCATGCCAGAGTCCTTACACATCCCTTCATTCAGGCAAAGCTTCCACTGTAGCTTGGGAATAGAAGTCATTGTTTGCTCTTAGTAAAGGTTAAAGGCCAAGGTTTTCAAAAGACTAATAATTTTGGGTGTCCAATTTGAGATGCCTTAAAGGGGTTTGGATTTTCATAAAGTGCCTTTTCACCTCTGAGAATCAGGCCACTTTAAGTTGGGTGCCGAAAAATAACTAGCAATGAATGGAATGCATGATATAGGACTGTACTGGAAAAGCAGAACCTAATATCACTCCCCAAACTATGGAGAAGTTATCTTCAGATGTAAATACAAGTGTCATGGCTCAGCCCATCTCCACTATCAACATCCAAGGAATAAGCCCATGGGATCATTATATTATTTATTTCTATAGTGCCAAATTCTAAGCTCTTATTCATACTAGTCTACATCCAGAGTATCTTCATGAAGACAAAGGAGTGAATCCAAATTTAAAACAGAGATAACGAAAGGAGCATCTTCCCCATTGTCCATAACAAAGACACTAAATTCTCAGTAGACAAAGCATTTTGTGGATATTTATTTGAGGGAAGTAGGGAAGGATATAGGAATTTTGGCTGAAGTGGACGTGAAGGAAGAAAGAGTGGAAAAATCATGAGCCATGGACTGGGGGGTACAGCATGCAGAAAGAGGATGCAGAGGAAATGGGTTACTTAATAAAAAGGAAATAATGAATGGATGGTTAAAAAAGAAGGGGGGCAGATCCTCAACTTGAGTAAGTCACTTTGGTGGGATTCTGTGCTAAGCCCCTAACTGAATCTGCATCCCAGGCAAAGGGCGGGGGTTAGGTGCCTTTAAGTCATCTCTCTGCCCTCTGGATTTGGGGCTGGAGTGTCTCCCAGTGTAATTATATAGCTCCTTAGGTCTGTCTAGTTTATGGCAGCCTCCCTGAGCATCTGAGTGGACCACACACAGTGCTGCTCAGAATACCTATAGTGCTGAGTGCAGTGGCCCTATCCCTGACATGCTACTCCTGCCCCAATCTCACCTCCAGTATATCCTATCCAGGGTTTATGAGAGGGTCTATATGGCTGTCCTGCACAGTTTTTGCATGAGGGGCATGATCCCCTGGCTGGATCCAAGGCTTTTAGACCTTCTTTGCATCACTCTGCTTCTTTACCCAGTGTAAAGAGGCTGAAAGCAGAGGTAAAGATCTCAATCTATATCCCGCCTCCCACCCCCTGCCCCACAAGGTAAATGAAACTATAACAGGTTACACCACCTGAGCATCTGGCTCTTTTTAACAGCATCTATTTTACTGTGTATTATAATCAGATGGAACAGAGTCTCCTGTGGGACTTCAATGTTCAATACATCACAGAGTTTTCTCAAATTAGTGTGTAGGAGGCTGAAATAGAAATCAAGAAGATAAAGACGACAAATACATTTTCCTTCATTATTTATAATATGTAAAGTAATATCCTGACATTCAATACATTTTTTTTTTGCTGACAAGTGGAATCTCTTAGCAAAAGATTTCAAATGAGTACTGGTGCATATCACAAGCCCATCAGTTTGGCACGGTTAGCACACAATGCTTATGCCAAAAAAAGTGTTTTCAAATGAAAATAAAAACCTTAAAAAAGCTTAAACGTGGCCTCTGTGTTTGATTTGCTCCTGAAAGAAAGGGAAACCCTCAAAATCCATATTAAACTGTAATAAATGCAATTTTCCATTTAAAAAGCAAGTTTCCAACAGGCAACTCTCCCTGTACAGAAAATTACACACCCACTGTTAGTGCTGGTGGGAGAACAGTTTTTGCCATGAAAAATGTTGACTTTTCATAGAAAAACTGAAAATGAAATCTCAGATTTTCCACTGAAAATAGACACCTTTTTTGGCTAAATCATTTAATCCCAAACCAAATTTTCTATCAAAAGTGTTTTGAAGGAAATTTTTGAACCAGCCCTAATATAACAATAATATGTACACGGACGTTCACACATACGCTATACAATATATGAGCTATGTCAGTGATAAACCTTGCTCACATAAATGTGTATACATATTACAGCTGGTCAGGAATTTGTGTGGGCACCCAAGCGTCTAAGGAAAAAATTCTTTTTTCTTTCTATTTTTAATCAACTCTTTTTGGGGGGAGGAGGTCCTTAAAAACAATCTGTAAACTAAAACTGAAAATGTTTGTGACACACCCTGACCCCCCAATATTCACCACTGTCATGTAATTAGGATATGCCTTATACAAAGTATGCCTTCTGAGGTGTCATTCTAGAAGTCTTGATCTGCTAGACAGTCATATCTCATTGGATTGTATGTGCTATCGTCGTATGTGAAGTTATGAAGTTTAGCTAGGTATGTGTTACTGAAACATGTCATGAGGTTGAAAACACCCACAACTAGCCTTTCAGGTACAACAGCAAAAAGGCCAAACAATGTTTGAAATGCACACACAAACACAAGGATTATCCCAGGAACTGTGTACAGTAGAAACCTCTCAGAGATTGCACTACACAATGGGAACTGTTTAACCCAGGTCACAGCAAAAGAGCTTTCCAGCAAGTGGGGGAGAAGATATAAAAGGGGGAAAATGACATCATGGAGGGGGGATCTCACTCTCCCAACAACACACCTGGAAACACCTGAGGAACAAAGACTTAACTGTGGGAAGTGATAGTCCCAGGCTAGGAGGAGTTTTAGCTTGTGTATGAAAACCTGGGAAAGCCAAGGCAACTTGTGCCTTAAGGATCTGCCAGCCTGTTTAACACTTAGGGTGAGAATTTGCTAATTTATATCCTACCTATCTAGTGTATTAAGCTCAGTCTGCAGTTTTTGTTTATTTACTACGGTAATCTGATTTGATCTCTTATAATCACTTAAAGTCTATCTTTTATAGTTAATAAACTGGCTTTGTTTGCTGTCTAAAACCAGTGTGGAACTCATACTTGGGGCAGAAAGCTTTTGCATCTCTCTCTCCACATTGAGGGAGAGGGCGAATTTTACGAGCTTACGCTTTATAGTTCTCTGCGCAGCGCAAAATGATACCATTTTGGGTTTACACTCCAGAGGAGGTGTGCACTTGCATGCTGGGCAATACCTTAGCTGAGCTCTCCCATGCAGAGCTGATCTCAGCATCTGTGTGAATATAGGTGCAGCTGGGTGCGTTTCTACTTGTGTGTGTGTGTGTACGTGTGCTGGAAGGGGACTTGAGAGCCTGTCACAGCAGCACAGAATAAGGGAAACTGAGGCTGATGGGACAAGCAGGCTCAGTGGTGTCCCAGTTACAAGTGGCACCCCGGGGGGAACCGGTCAGAGTTTGGTTTTCATTAAACTAAATTTCTAGAGAAATTTTTATTGAAAAAAATTGTTTTGTCAAAAAATTATTTTAAGCAAAAACCAAGATAGTGACAGAAAGTATCTGACCAGCTGTAATATGCATGTGTAATATACCCACTCACAGAAGCTTATGAGCAAAGATGATCAGTAGCATAACCCAATTAATTGAATGGTAGAGACTAATTCCAAGTAAATAGAGTTGTACAAATATCACATAGCAAAACTTGGCCCATATTTGCCTTCTCTAGTTAGCTGAGCTAAACAGAACACAATACAGTAAAAGCTCACAAAAGCCTTCTCTATCACTGATCTATTTGCAAAGGAAATTGCTCAATTATATAGTATTTGAAATACTGAAACTTCATTATGAATTTATCTGATTTTCATTTGTAATGCACTTGATCGTAACAATTTCATTCATTTCTGTCACATGTATTTCTATAGGTAATAGATAATTTAGTAATAGATTTTGGACACTAAGACCCAAGTGCTAAATTATATTAGAATTCACATAGAATAATATATTGCATATACACTGAGTACCATTGTATTAATCATGATTAGTGGTTTTACAATTGGAGAATAAAGGAAGTAATGATTTGCTCCACATTATGAAATGCCGCTGAATAGTTTCAAGAATAATATAAGAATAAGTTGCATTGAAAGGAAGTTTGACAACACTTTACAATAAATGGAAAATATTTCATTATTTTGGTACTCATTTTAATCCCATTGATCAAGGACTTTTCTATTCAGGTAGATGAAACAGAATAAAGACAGCTGTCGATACCTAGGTAGTCCCTTGCATTTGTCTGCTGAACACTGCACAAGACTTTGTTGTAGCAAAATATATGGAATCAACAGGATAAGCAGTTTGCTCAGATCGGGACAGCAAGAAAACTGGGGCCAGGTTTATTCCTGACTTTACATCTTATTTGCTGTATTAAATTTAGACAGGTTTCTTAGCCCCAGATTTAGCAAAGCACTTCATACCATGCCTAAATCCCATTGACTTCAGTGAGAGTTAGACTAATGCTTAAAGTTAAGCTAACCCTTCACAGAATCAAGGCCTTACTTTCACATTGCCTCTATTTTCTTATTTGCAAAGTAGGCGAACATAATTAATTGGATTCAATGTTTGTTTTTGGATGAAAGATGATGGTTGCATGTATTACAGTAACACTTAAGAGCTCCGGTCAGGACCAGGACTCCACTGTGCAAGGTACTGTACAATCATGCAGCAAGAATACAACAATTGGTTCAAACTACTGACAATCGAAGACACGAGAAATGTGGATATAGACGGGGGGCTGGGGAAGGGGCACAAGGAAACAATCAGACAATGCTGGTCAGCATGAGGGGCAGCAGTCTCAGAAAGAAAGCAACTGTATAAATCAAATGGGTTAGGAACACGGGAATTGCCAGGAGCCTATCCAGCCCAGTATCCTGTCTTGAACATTAGCCAGTTACAGCCAGGTGTAAAGAAGACAAAAACCTGCAGTAGGCAGTAATGGAATAACCTGCCTCCAGGGAAGTTACTTCCTAACTCCCATTAATTAGAAGCTGGTTTATACCCTCAAGCAATAAACTCTTCTCTCATACCTAATTTTTTTTTTTTTTGTGGTTAATATGGGCTATAACCACTCAGGATATTCTTGTCTTCCTCATACACGTCAAATCTTCTCTTTTCTAATTCTGCTAAGTTCCTGCTGTTATTACTACATTTTCTGCTTTGTATTTCAAATATATATAGAATAGACTTTTATTTTTTTTAAATAAATACCACCAGAGACAGTAGGAGCTTTTCAGACAAAAATCTACACCACGAGGTGTAGCTCATGGGTGCAGGGAGCTGTGGGCTTTCAGAGACTACAGGGTAGGATTAGGTTTTATCCAATGGCCCTGGTTATTCTCTCTTCGGTACTTACATGGCCCCCCTTACATGCTTGAATATATTTATTCTCACAACACCCTCATGAGGTAGGAGAGTGCTATCCCCATTTTACTGATGGGGAGGTAAAGTTAAGGCCTTGCATACACGTCTCAGTGAAAAGCAAGCTGTGCCCACACTACCGTGTGTAGCTACATGCAGCAGAGAAAGGCTCTGGCAGCGGGGAGGCCTGCTGGAGTCTTTCCCTGCTTCCTCTCCCAGCCAGAACCTTTCCTCGCTGCCAAAGTCTTTGGCAGAGGGACACGACACTGCTAAAAAGAGCAATGTTGGCACGGGATGTGAAGAGAACGGTGTGGGGTACATACCGGAAGACTCTGGCATGTCTTTACTTTACTCCTCTGAGCAGTGCCTCAGCGGTTACAGGGCTTTTATACCCAGGGTTAAGGGTGTATACAGTATCTTTACTCTACACGCCACCGTAAACATAGACAGAGCCTAAGTGACTTGCCCAGGGTCACATAACAAGTCCGGAGCATAGCAAGGATTTGAACCCAGGTCTCCATAGTCTCACAGTAGTGCCGAAGCACTTGATGTTCTTTCCTCTAAAAAAGAAGGTAGCTGTGAAGTGCAGAAGCCCTCTTCAGTGAAGCAGCATCTATAACTCTTCCAAGGCTGAGGGGAAAAATCACTCATATGATGATCTAACAGGTCTTTTCCATCTCAAACTTCTATGCATCTAGAAGAGACACAATCTAGTCTATCCAATTCCACTGCTTTCAAGTTTGTATCCATTCATTTGATTTAAAAGAGAGGAATACAATGAAAGTAAATGGATCATCGGGGGGAGAGTCTGAAATAAGACATAATAAGGATGTCATACATGATTTAAAGGAGTCTGGCCGAGGAACTAGACAGGAAAGCTCAGTATGCAGATGAGTCGATCAGACAATAATTTACAAAACAATATTTAAGAAAAAATTATGCAGGAGGAATACACAAAAATAAATTTCTCTCAACTCAGACTAAATTTAAAAAGCAATCTAGCAACTGCCAGGGAAAACCGAAATTCCAGAGTGATGAAATAAGTGGAAGCATAAATTATGCAACATCGTTAATCGATATGCAATACACAATACGATATACAATTTGGAAGAGCTCTATTGCACAGTAGCGTTTAAAAATAAAAGTGCTTGTTATGCCGTGAATCCTCAGACACACCTATGCAATGGCATGCTGTGGCGCACACAAATCAGCCGTTCTCAGAGTGCACATTTCCTTGTGACGATTTTTCAGTCTCTTACTCCAGGAGGGTTTTTAACTTTGCAGCACCGATCCATTATCTGAGAGAGCAGAGTTATGCATTCATGCTGTAAGGAACAGTTGAGTGTAGCATGCTCCCTTGGATACATTTATTTTAAGGTACAGAAAGAATTCTTTATTTTTTTCCGTTCCCCCTTTGAAAGATTAAGGCTAATCTGAACATTGTCCCTATAGAAATCTTGGATTTATTTTCCATACCCACTTATTCTATTTAAAAGCCCTTGCTTGAATTCAGCCGGTGCTTATCACTATGTATGGCATTACTGAGGCCTTCTCTACCCTAGGAAATTAGGTCAATATAACTATGTGGCTCAGAGGTGTGAAAAATCCACACCCTCGAATGCAATTATATCAACATAACCCCCTGTCAATATAGGTAGTGAAGTGCACCTGCAAGAGTTTAAGTGTAGAAAAGCCCTGCGTAATGTTACGAATAGGTTTGCCACTTTCAAATGTTAACCTACTTCCCTCCACATACACCCTGTGAACTTGTGCACACGCACATGAATGCCCTCCCACCCCACACCTACGCCTATTATTTAAAGCTATTATTTAAAGCTATTTAATAGGGATTTAAATCAATATAGTCTGGGATTGCCCAAGGAACATAAAGGAGTTAGGTGCCCAATTTAGATGGAACTTTAATAAGAATGATGGGCCAGTGGGCAGCTTACCAAACTGGGACTCTAAAGACCTGGGTTCCGTTCCCTATTCTCTAAGACTTTTTTTTTTTTTTTTTAAATCTTGGCAAAGTCACTTAGTCTCTCTGTGCCTTGGTTCCCCATCAGTAAAATTGAGACAATAACACTTCACATGATTGGCGTGGTTGAGAGGCTAAAATACATTTAAAAGATATTGAGCTGCTCAGCTGCAATAACCTAACAAGGATAGATGACTCCCTGTGAAAATCCCAGTCACAATGCTGATGAAAGCTGCAGGTTTCGCAGCTGTGGAGACAACAAGCCTCTGTTTAGAATCTCTGTGGCATGAGCAAAGATTTTTCCTCTCCCCATAGGCCTGATTCTGTGCTACTGCAGTCATCGGGACTTTTACCATTGGCTTCAATAGGCACAGGATCACTCTCGGATTTTTATACCGCTGCCCAGAAGTGCAGTCTCTGAGCGCCTTCCACATAAACTCAATCGCAACCGTGAAGCCCCTGGACGATTTCATGGAATCACTGGAACGTCTTCTTGGTCAGATCAAAGCCAACGTGACTCAACTTGGGACCTCTTCCAGAATGAAAGGGGAATTCAAATTTCCTTGACCACTCTACTTGGACAACCAATCAGTGCCAGCTGTGGTGATGGCTTTTTGTGATGTGAGCTGGACTAACATGCTAACTCCTTATCTGTTCCACCTTATATTTAGCTGTGACACACCGAGTACCTTTCCCAGACCTGCAGAAGGACTCCGGGTAAGCTAGAAACAGCAGTTGGTCCAATACATGTTATTGCCTCACCCACCTCATCTCCCTGATATTCCGGGACCAACACCGCTACCGCACCTCTGCAAACAATATTTACCCTTGTTCACATTTTGTTCAGATGAAGTTAATACTGTGAGAGTTTGGATTGAACTCAGTAGGAGACATGTATGCACTTCAAAGGATACGTCCCTATGAAAGTGAGAGAGAGTTGGCGCTAGTTATCGTCAAGCACATTATTATTTTTATCACGATAGGCCTAGGAACCCCACTCAGGGATCAGAGTTCTGTTGCGCCAAGCACTGTGCAAAGAGGCAGACCAAAGACAGAACTCAGACAAGGACTGTGACATAGTCAGGTGATGGATGCACCAGCCAATGGGATAAGCTGGCGGACAAGGCAATGGGAAAGACTGGGTGAGATGCATGAGTAAGCAGCATCAGCAATACTACCTGGCACTTTTTAATCCAGAGAAAGCTGGGCAAAATGATCCCCCATTTTACAGATTGGGGAAACTGAGGCACAAGGTTTTGCCATGACATGTCCAAAGGCACTCAACAGGCCAGTGGCAGAGAGAGAAATAGAACCCACTGCTCTACCCACACAGCTCTGTGAATTATATGTCTCATCGGAAATTATGGTGATGCTCATGCAGGACTTGAATTTTACTCACAATAAATACCAGACAGGCAGGCAAAGGTTCTTCTGACCTTCACTGCTATTTAGGTCCTAAGAAGAGACCTTCAAATACTGCCCACTTTGGTAACCTATCCCATCAGTTCCCTTCTGTCTTATTTATGCAGGCAGGTGAAGAAGTACAACTATGGATTTTTTTTGCCCCTTAGTGTATCACGCAATTTATTGCCATTCACAATTATTCAAGTTTTCTAGGCGCCAGCTAGAAATAAATCTTTGGTTAATGTAATTGGAAATCCCCAGTGCATCAGGTGAATATACCTTCCATAAATAAAAGGTTTGTGTGCCTTACATTTTACCTAATCATGAATATCCTACTCTTGAAAGCAAATTAGACAGAATATGAATGAAATGATAAGGATGATACTTTTGGGTCAAATTCTATTAAGAGAGAAGCACACAAGTGTATGCATGTAAAAGTAATGTGCATCTATGTAGGAGGAATAAATGCCACAGTAGTGACAGGGCATTTACCTGTAATTGTACTCAGAGAAAGCCTGAGACAAACATGCATACATTGGTGTTTAGTTGCTAATATCACACAGGGAGGCAGCGTGGTGCCTCTGAGATGGAAGCTGACAGCTGCTTAACAGCACATAGCTACGCTACAGGAGGAAAAGTGAAGAGAACCATAGCCAGCTGAAATTCCAGGGGAGGGTCTGAAGTAGGCAGATGCATTATCCAAATCGCGGTCAATGCCTCCTAAGCACTATTTGATATTTAACAAAGAGAATCAATGTGATAAAATGGAAGGGTGGTAACTTGAAATGGTATATTTAACCCTGACAATCATGCTGTGTACCGAGTGATAGTCATATTAGATCAGAACAGTAATACACATAGGCTGGTAGCCTGTTCCAATAGAGACTAGTATTAGTTGCTTCAGGTAAAGGTGTAAAGTACTCCACCTACATAATATTTCAAGGTCGAACTAAACCTTGCATATGCAAGGAGTTTAAACAATACTGCTTCTTTGTATGATGCTTAACTTACAAAGCAGATATAATACTTAACAATGAGGTTTAATTAACAATCTGAAAAACTAAGGTTATTTGTCAGCTTGTCTGGCCCTCCTTACATGCTTGAATATATTTATTCTCACAACACCCTCATGAGGTAGGAGAGTGCTATCCCCATTTTACTGATGGGGAGGTAAAGTCCCCGCAGTTTGGACTATTGGGGTGTAAAGAGCGGTGTACATCAAAGTGCTTCAGTATAACTGCCCTGTGTGGACGCTCTGAGCGTGAACTAAAAAGTTTCTATTTCATACTAATGTAATCCTGTTTGAAGAGGATTATGTTACTGCAAACTAGGAATTTCTTAGTCCGTACCTACAGCATGCGCGTTGGGGAATTACACTACAACGCTTCCCATCGTCCGAACTGTGGGGCAGTGTAGACATAGCCTCAGATAATTGATACTGTGGGTAAAATCCAGTCCCGACTGAACTCAGTGTGAGGTTTGCAGCAATGGGGCCAGAATTTTGTCCTCTTGTGTCCAGTGACCATTCAAAATCATGGCAAAGCTCCCAGGGTTTTCAATGGAAGCAGGCCCTATATTAAAACAAGTAGTTAAAATCATAGTTGTTTCAGATGAGCATAGCAATATTTTCATCAGCACTATATAATTCTTGAACTGTTAACCTTCTTGTCTACCTGGGATCTTTTAAAGTTGGACGAACCCCTCCCAACTTAATGCAGAATACTCAAGAGTAATTACTGAATCGGAACGTATCCAGTTGGAAGCAGGTCACAGATCCAAATCTTTACTCCACCAACACTTTTGACAATTATATTTGATTACAATCCATGAATTAGAACCTATTAGCACAATCCTATTAATATTTTCTATCTAAAAAGTTCTAAATAAGGATATGTCCCTTTCAAGATTTAGCATATGAAAAAAAAGATTTCGTGTTGTAACAAATAACGACAGTTATGGACGCTGTTGTGCTACTGGGCATCTCATTAAATATTAAGAGTCAGACAATATCCATCACTTCCATAGAAACCCTGCTTTAATTTAAGGCAAATGAAAGACAAAATTGGATGGAGGGTCTAGTTGGGGGGAGAAAGAATATTCTAAGTCACTTATCACTAGAAAACTGTTCCATGAATTTTTCATTTCTCTTCTGCTATACGCCAGAGATACAACATGTAAAGACCCCCCCGCACATGCTCAAGGTCACACGGTAGCAGGGTTGGCCATGCACGTTGCCTTTTGAAGTTAACTGAATTCTGTCTGATGCTGAATGGACTGGAATGGTATAGGTGCAGCCTCCTATCATGGGATAGGAACAGCGGAATGGCACCAATGATACTTCTTCCCTGTCTCCCCTATTTGTCTCCCTTTGGCCACAGGTATCTCTACATGGTTTCGACAGCACAGAACAGTACTGAATAAGATGCCTTAAGGCAGTGCACTGGCTTTAGCTGCCTCAAAACCCTTCCCTTACATTTCTTATTTTGCTTTTACGGAGGCTGTTTAAAAAGAAAAAGACTCAATATCTATTTTTATTCTTCCAAAGTCTGGATTTTGACTGCATGGTGAAGGCAGGGAGCCAAGTTCATCCCTGGTATAACTCTATAGAAGTCAATATGCCGAAACCGACGGTCACACCAGTGACACACCGCTTTAATTCCATAGGGATGGATACTAGAAAGGAAGGATATTCTCACTAGATTTGTAAGGCCTAGATCCTCACAGGTATCTAGGCACCTAACTCTTATACCGGTTTAATTCCATTGTTCCTGATTCTACTTTCTCTTACCTGACAAAATGCTACCGATTTCAGTGGAGTTCTCCTGATTTACACTAGCGTGAGAAATTAATCAAGCACAATTATGTTAAAACAGGAGTGTGAATTAGCTTCATCTGAGTTATATTAGGGAAGATTTCCCCTACGTTAGCTTTCAACCCCCCCCCAACATAATCACAAACCCACTTTATGAATTTGCCAGGCCTGTGTCCCTATCATGATACGCTACTTATGTAAAAAGAAAAGGAGAACTTGTGGCACCTTAGAGGCTAACCAATTTATTTGAGCATAAGCTTCCGTGAGCTACAGCTCACTTCATCGGATGCATGCCTACTACTTATGTCGTATGCAGAAATGACTCAAAGGAGTCAATATCAGGAGCTAGCTCTTCAAAGCGTGTTGAGGCACTGCTATTAAAGTAGCAATACTTTATCTTGCAAAATTGTCAGACACACGTTGACATTTGTCTGTATGACCCTGAGCCATGATTAGTCAGATTCTTTGATTTATTTCTTACAACCTTCAAAGAATCCACTGTAGTTTGAAGAGGTACAAGCTAAACTTCACTGGGCTCTGGGGAAGATGGGCCCAAAGTTCAAGAGGTTTGGAATTGTGTCATGTCTCTTGTGGTGGTCAATGACCCAGGGTCTTAACCACAAAACCAGCCAGATTGGATATTTGCAGGCTGTGCTCCCTCTTCAAGCATATACAGTGTAAGGCAGTGGATGCTCCAGAAGTACAGTATGGTATATACAACTGAGCAGAGCTTTTCAGCAGAAACATTTTGGTGAAAATCCAATTTGGCAACACTAAAATGTTTCAGTTTGTGTCAGGTTCATTTGGACATGTTTGAAACGAACCGTTTTGATTTGAATTTTATTTTTAAAACCTCAAAAAATGTTTCAAGAGAGTCAAAAATCTAACAAACATTTAGTTCAACTTTAAACACACACTTTTTGATTCCTCCAAAATTTCTCAAAATGTCTTTTTTGTATTAACATTATGTTCCCCCCTGATTTTTCGCAATTGCTGCAAAACCAATAAATCCATTGTTCACACAGCTCGAATAGTATATTAAGAGGGAGGTTTACAAAGGCACAAAAAGAAGTTAGCTAGGTGCCATCTCCCATGGGGGCGGGGGGAGGCAAATCAGAGCCAAGCCTATGAAATGTCCTCTTGAAACAACGGTCAAATTAACATTGCAGGGAGTCAGCAGTTCCTCCCCAGTAAACATACCTTCATGTATCCTTATCTTAATCAGAAACAATGATCATAGTGCCAATTTTAAGAGCACACACGTGCAATCTGGGTTAATTGATTTGCTCAAGAGGTTTTTTGTTAAATTAGGAAATGTCATTCGTCTCCTTGCCCTTGATAACAGAGTGAGGCCATGTCTGCCTCACTTTTACCCTTTATTGCTAAAATTCCAAACCCCGTGATAACCACCGCTCTGTTTTATTCTTTCCCTCTCATTCTCTAGTCAGAAGAACGTGTGTAACTCATAGGGGAAGTTTGTGTACATTTTGTGCAGCATTCTTCCTATTCAGTGTCTCAAGCAAAACCCAATTATAGGCCATTTTTGCTGTCCATTAGATTACTATCGGCAAAAATAAAAGTTAGTGCTCATAATGGTGCCCTCCCCCTTGGCTCTATTGCTACGTACCACTCTGGAGAGCACGAGAAAGAACAGCAAGAGACACTGCTACTGAAGGACCATCAACAGGAACATCATCTTTTCTGATGAACAGAAATGAAGCACAGCATAAGTGACACACTCATTACAAGCCAGGTTTTAAAAAGAGCTCAGCATCCAGCGGCTCTCCCTTTCAGTCATCTGAAGAGGCAGCCAGCTTTCCAAAACCAACAGCTCCCACCGAGAACATTTTCGACCTTCTGAATATTGGCGACTTCATACAGGTGCCTAAAGGAGCTTTTTGAAAATGTGGCTGCAAGAGGTTTTGGAAAAATCTGGCCATGCACTTTTGGGAGTGTGACAATGCAGACACTGGGCTGCAATCTTCCTTGGCTTGCACTGAGCCTGGGTATTTGCCTGTGCAAAGTCAGTGTAAAGCACTACCAAACCGGAACGGTCACATGCGATACCTACTTTGTGCTCATCCTGCACACAAAATCCGTAAGGAAAGATTTCAAGCCAAAGTAGGTGGGACTTGGCAGACAAGAATAGGGAGCAGCAAGCACAGACGGCAGAAGGGTGAGAGGAGAAAAAGGAGAGCAGCGAGGTGTAACACACGTACATACACAGGTAGATATTGTGACACAGATGGCAATTTCCTGCAATATGCTGGACAAACTCTCTTGCATTAAGTTTATGTATCATTGTGGGACAGGGATTGTGTGTCCCTCCTCCATTCCTTAGGGAAAGGTTGGAAGGACTTTGGCCTACTGAAACACCATAAGACTTGGGTGCTTGTTCTGGGCAAAAGGAATGATGACCTGGTAGCCACAGGAAAACCCCTGCGTGAAGTGTGAAGGACTGTTCACCAACGAACTTGTTGGAGTGAGCGAGTTACTCTACTAAGCTTACTAGCACGCGTGAAGGTTCTTTTAATTGTTTTGAATAGGTTGTCTCTGTAATGCTTTTACCTTCAGAATAAATGTGTTTGCTTTAAGAGAGGTGCATGGTAACTTAATGGAGGCAATTACACAGTTTACTGTCTCTGAGGAGAAATGTAAAGCAAGCCAGCTTAGGCAGCCTGATTGTGCTGGGGAATTCACTGCATAGGCAGGGAGCTGTGCAGTCTGGAAATACCCTAGTCAGGAGGGAGAGAGACACAGGTCTCTGACCAAGAAGCTGAGAGCCTAGAGGTGGTGCTCTTGCTGGACCACAGAAAGGGAATACAGGTGCAGCTGCCTATGATGTAAGATAGCTTTGGAAGGCAGCGTGGTCTAGTGAATAATGCACTGGACTGGAACTCAATAAAACTGTATTCTAATCCTGGATCTGCTATTGACTTATTCTGTGATCTTAAGCAAGTCACTTCAGCTCTCTGTGCCTCTTTACCCCACCCTTTTCGTCTGTCTCGTCTATTTAGATAAGTTCTTCAGGGCAGCGACTGCCTTCTCATTGAGTGTCTATACAGAGCTTGCTTAGGACATCAAGGCACTACTGTAATATAAACAATAAGTTACTGTATCAGCATCTGTAAATAGTTTAGATACACACAGAGGCAAAATTCATCCCTGTTTTTAAATGCATTGAACTTTCCATTGGAGTTACACCAGTAATGAAGATGGCACCTTATTTAAGACCCTCTGAGGTTTTCTGATCCCTGGATTCTGAATACTGATTCACATTCATAAGTCTTACTTTCTGAATTATATCCCAGGGATAAATTCAGCTGCACAGGGTGTTTCTCCTTATTTTTAGCCAGTTTATTTTTAATATATGTCATAGGAAATCTCCAACTGACCTAAGGTGATTTTCACCTCCTGAAATTAATTATTAAATATTGATATTAGAGTAGCACCCAAAGACCCGAAGCTGGATAAGGGATCCTTATGATAATTTATATTACAGAGGCCTAGAGGACCCAACTTTGATTGGAACCACATTGTGTTAGATGGTAAGAAATACAGGGTGCATCTAATCTATTCACTGCCAGCATCTGTAATTAAACCTGCACTGAAAATCCTGCAATCCAAATATTCAAGAGAGAGTAAGTGACTTACCTAAAGTCATAAAGAAGGTCAGCGGAAGAACTGGGACTAGAATGCAGGTCTACCCATTCATAGCCAAGCCCTATATCCATTAGACCCTTTATCTTCAATAGGCCCAGTTTTTTGCCCTTATGAATCTCTGAGATTTTCCAAGGCTCAAATGGGAGTTAGGTTTCCATCGCCCATTGAAAGTCAATGGGACTGGGTATCTAAATCCTTTCACTCTGGGCTTCTGAAAAATATCCCCCAAATAAAAAAAGAAATGAAATATAGGATAAAAAGACAGGTGGTTATTCCAAAATCCAAAAAAGCAATAAAAAAAGTAATCAGGATTTGGGGTTTTAAAACTCCCCCCACCCCAGTCCAAATGCAGTCTAGACAAGAGAGTACTCATTTATGCTCACTGTGTCTGGGAAAGCATGGAAACACTTGCAGAGAGAGAAGCGTAAATTGCTTTAATATCAAAGCAATTTAAAAGCTTTATTTACATTCATTCTGTGTGAATGCCAGCTTCCATATGGTCAAACACGTGGGTTACAACTCTGTGGGAAAAGGTGAGTAGGTTGTCTTGCTCTTCACGTGCAAATTATATTCTTCCAGCAATCAACACAGCTCTCAGCTTCCTTTTCTTTCAACAGTTCCATCTAAATCACTTTCCCATTCAAACCTGTTACCTCAATTGAACCAAAGCCTCCCTAAAATTGGTAAATAAAACTGAAATGAGGCATCTACGAGAGAGCGCACCACTCCTCAAGATCATTGTGATGATGAGTGGGTGTTTATTGCTATGGGGGTGAATGGAGGCGAATATTAAAACCAAATGCAACAAGCAACAGAAAATAGCAGCTTCTTGCAACCCTTTTCTATGGTACTGAAGCACAGGGCTCTACTACAACTTGAGCTGAAGAATGGCTCCTTTACAATATAGCTGTTCTGGCAAAAATGCCTAGTTTGTACACAGTTGCTTTGGTATAAAAAGAAAAGGGGGACTTGTGTCACCTTAGAGACTAACAAACTTATTTGAGCATAAGCTTTCGTGAGTTACAGCTGAATGCATCCGATGAAGTGAGCTGTAGCTCACGAAAGCTTATGCTCAAATAAATTTGTTAGTCTCTAAGGTGACACAAGTCCCCCTTTTCTTTTTGCGAATGCAGACTAACACGGCTGCTACTCTGAAACCTGTCATTATATTGGTATAAAAGTGCTTATTCGGTTACAACTACGTACGCTAAGTCTTTTACTAATATATCTGTATCAGTTGGGAAAACAAAATCAGACCCCTAACTGCCAAGAAGTTTTAAATGTAGACCAGATCTTAGTATATATACCCACCAGGACCATACACTAAAGCGGATATTTCATGAGCTACACAACCTTCTACTTTATCACGCCAGTACAGTTACACTAACAGACCACTTGGCTTAAATGGGATGATTTAGACAACTAATCCACCTGCAATGCTCTGATATTAGTTATTCACACATATGTATACTTAAAAGGAATTGACACGTCAATTTGCCTTCGTTTACGCGACTTCCTTATGAGATTGAGTACGAAAATACAAGACCATCAGTCCAGATCCTCAGCTGGTGTAAACCAGCGTAGCTCTGTTAAAGCCAGTGGAGTTATGTCCATTTACACCAGCTGAGGATCTGTGTCACAATCTTTTTCATGCATCCCCCACCCTTTCAGTGTACAAATTTCATTGAGTGCGAAGATGCAAGCACTTTCATCCTGCTAAATCCTAATGACACCACGGGTAAAATGCCACAAAAACGTCAAGTTCTAGGGCAGCATAAACAAGTTAATATAGTCGTGAGCATGGAAAATTAAAAGGATTCCAAACAATGGATTCCTGCAGACCTTTAATGCCTTTGAAAAACAAGAGGATGTCAACATACACTGTGAACAACTTAACAGTCTTATGAGAACCTCAGAGCTAGATATGTCAATATCAAATGTGAAAGCCTTTTTAATTTGCTGTAGATTCATAAATCATTTTTGTAATTCTTTGATCTCAATGATTATATTACGCTAGCTAAAGATAACCTTTCATGCTATTCTTCCCATTTTGAAAGTGTTATTTACTGACAAAAAGTGCCTTGCTCTGACTGCTGCTTATTTGAACCACTGAGTGATTAGGCATAAACCAAAAACAATTATTTCAGGATCCATACTGGGTTCCTTGTCTGAAGCCTTTGGAAAGAGAATTAAAAAAAATGGACTGTATAGAATTCATGTTTTACTTGGTTCAGGAAAACCATTAGATCTCTGGGCTCTTTAAAGATAAATGCCAGTAACTGTCATTCTGAAGATTGTTGTCATGTTTGCTACGGATCATCTCTGCAGCAGGATGTGTGTAATCAGCAGCATGATATTTATTAGCCTCAACTCATCAGGAAAAATTCGACTTTTCAGCAGAAACTGAACAGGGTTGGCATACCAAGCCCAAACTCAGATATCAAGGTGATGGGCATGGTATCAGAAAGGAGAGGGGCAGAGAGAAAGATTTGCACGGTCCAATGTATAAGGCAAGCGGACTAGCATTTGAAAATGTAAATGTCTACACAAAATACTTTGAATTTATCAAAATTAAACATGTCAATTTTTTATTAACAAACTTTGAACAAATTGATATGCTTGTCAAGTCAGCATTTTCGAGCAGAAAATGGTTCCACTGGAAAATTTTCAACAACTCTAGTTATTATAGACACATAATACACGCCCAAAGCCTGGAAACTCCACTGGCTGCATTTGCTTCCCATTGAGTATCACCAAGTTCCTGTAAGAATATATTTAAACTATAATAATAATATTAAAATATAAAATTAGAATATATTTGTTACAAGATGACCTCTCCTGAAGAAAGAAGAGGGTGTTTATTAAAGGTTCTAGGAATTTACATATACCGACAGAGCTCTTGGTTCCATGTTCTGGATTCAGTTAGTTGAACACAGTGTTGGCAATTCCAGCAATCTTACTGCCACTCTTGTGGAATTTGGTGTCTTTCTAAAAGCTCCAGCTACTGGGAACCTCAACTTTCATTAAAAAAACAACAACAACCAGTTTCTAGCCCTCATGATTGTAGAGAAAAGCTTGAAAGCATGACCCAAATACACTCTGAAGGCTCAAAAACCAGAAGACAAAATAAAAAGCACAGAATTAAAAAAAGAAGAAAGTCTCATGATCTGAGGTTTGACTCATGATTTTCGAACACTTGAGACTGGCAATACTGCGAATGGATGCTTCTTTTTTTGGACTCTCCAAAATGCTGAAGTCGCAACTTGATTTGCTCACTCAGCTACTTCTAGGAAGAAATACATTATTCATGCCAAAGACAACGGATTTCAACGCATCCACTTGCTTTTCCACAACAGACACAGCCACATGATGCAAAGTGTAATAAACATATGGAATAGCAGCAAAGGTAATTAAAAAGCAGATGGCATAAAGGAAATCAGGAGCCACCTAGAAGTATTGCTGGAGAAGGATAGGATTGAGTGGGCATGATGGAGATAGAAATGATGGGATTAAAAACGGATTTTCCATTTTTCGTCTAAAACACAGGACTTTATAAAAAACTCCAAACAAATGAAGCAGCTACACATTCCAGGCAGATGGTAACATTTTCAAAAACCACCTAAGAGATTTAAGATCAGTTGTATTTTCAAAATAGACTTGAGCCCCATTGAAAGTCTAGTCCTCGGAACCAAAGTTTCTTAGTCTTCTAAACTGGGTGTTTTTGGAAAATATTTTGATTTTTGTTAAGAGTTGCTCAACTAGGAAGCCATCTTGCAGTGTGACAAAATCAGCTTTATACACTCTTCAGTCTTAGTACAGACACTAATTCTACTCTACTTGAGTAGAGGATGCTCTTTATATGTAAAAATCACACACGTACGCTTCTTAGAATCATATAATATCAGGGTTGGAAGGGACCTCAGAAGGTCATCTAGTCCCACCCCCTGCTCAAAGCAGGACCAACTCCAACTAAATCATCCCAGCCAGGGCTTTGTCAAGCCTGACCTTAAAAATATCTAAGGAAGGAGATTCCACCACCTCCCTAGGTAACGCATTCCAGTGTTTCACCACCCTCCTAGTGAAAAAGTTTTTCCTAATATCCAACCTAAATCTCCCCCACTGCAACTTGAGACCATTACTCCTTGTTCTGTCATCTGCTACCACTGAGAACGGTCTAGAGCCATCCTCTAATAGTAGGTAGTTGAAAGCAGCTATCAAATCCCCCCTCATTCTTCTCTTCCTCAGACTAAACATCCCCACTTCCCTCAGCCTCTCCTCATAAGTCATGTGTTCCAGTCCCCCAATCATTTTTGTTGCCCTCCGCTGGACTCTTTCCAATTTTTCCACATCCTTCTTGCAGTGTGGGGCCCAAAACTGGACACAGTACTCCAGATGAGGCCTCACCAGTGTCGAATAGAGTCGAACAGTGTTGAACGTCTCTCGATCTGCAGGCAATGCCCCTACTTATACATCCCAAAATGCCATTGGCTTTCTTGGCAACAAGGGCACACTGTTGACTTATATCCAGCTTCTCGTCCACTGTAATCCCTAGGTCCTTTTCTGCAGAACTGCTGCCTAGACATTCAGTCCCTAGTCTGTAGCGGTACATTGGATTCTTCCGTCCTAAGTGCAGAACTCTGCACTTGTCCTTGTTGAATCTCATCAGATTTCTTTTGGCCCAATCCTCCCATTTGTCTAGGTCCCTCTGTATCCTATCCCTACCCTCCAGCATATCTACCTCTCCTCCCTGTTTAGTGTCATCTGCAAACTTGCTGAGGGTGCAATCCACACCATCCTCCAGATCATTTATGAAGATATTGAACAAATCCGGCCCCAAGACCGACCCTTGGGGCGCTCCACTTGATGCCGGCTGCCAACTAGACACGGAGCCATTGATCACTACCCGTTGAGCCCGACAATCTAGACAATCTTGGAACAGTCTTGATGATCACAGCAAGAGGGAAGAAAATACAGGCAAGTAGGATTGTTCTGTACACCATTTTCTCACATGCTTTTTCTCCTAGTTTTTCGTGCAGCCAGCTAAAAATCTGCCCATATTTGAAGTGCTAGAGACCAAAAGATGGAAATATTGCAGTGATGGACAATTGTGCATACTGGAAATAGTTGTGTATTGGGCCCAATTCTGGAGTATTCAAGCAACCCAAATCTCCGATTCATGCAGACCCCTATCCTGTAATTTACAGCATATCCCCAAACCCATATGAATCTCACTGCAGAATAAGTGTAATGGTCCTTGATTTGGTATCAGACACAGAGGCAGCTTGCACAGAGATAAAGATCTTTATGACAGTCCCTCAGAAATCACTTCGCCTGTAGGCTTCACTCAACTCAGCTCCTGGTGTGTATTCTTATAGGCACAATCCACTCCAATCAGCACCTTAATCAGAAGTCAGGACTGCAGAATCACATAGATCCATCAAATTTCAGCTTGGAACAAGTGCTGACAACAGTTTCTGAATGTTAGGATGGAGCATGCAAACATGGTCTTTCTTGAGATATGAAAGATCTCCAAATTCATTCATAACTGTGCCATCTGGGCTGCCTGCCTTCTGTTGTACAAACTTCCAGTTCTATAAACAGTCACTCTTGCTGGTGGCAGCTTTGTTTCCTAGAAATGCCAACATAGCATGATCCTTGGCACAAAGAGGTACCAATCTAAATGATAAATAATAAACCTGGAGTGTTTCCTCTGATGTACTATACAGCATGGGGGTCACATTTTGCATTGTACAAGTATTTACTGCATCTCTGCACAGGACCTATATTCACTTTCTTTTATTTTAATAAAGCAGGATACAATACGAAGAGGCAGAGACATTGTTGCCAACTCTAGCAATTTTATCTTGCGTCTTGCAATATGTGGCATCTTACCTTAAAGCCCCTAGAGTCACATGAATATCTGAGAATCTCAGCTTTTGTTATAAAGGTATGTTTCTACCCTGTGTGGTTTAAGAGAAAAGCTTAGAAGTGTGTCCCCATTATACTCCAAAGGTTCAAACACCAGAAGGCAAATAAAAAAAGCTCCCAATATATATTAGATTTTAAAATCTCTTGATTTTAAGCAAATTTCATGATTTTTTGAGGCTCCTGACTCATGACTTTTGAATACTTAAAGTTGTCAATATTCCAGACCATCCCCCGAGTTCTGACTCTCGTTCCCAGGCTAGCTAAACTCAACTGGTGCCTGCTGTTTTCTTCACACAGGGTTTCCCTATGTCCGGTCTTCAGCCAAACAGTCACAGAAGGGACAATGGCCGAGTACTCTACGGGGGATGGTTGTGAGATTTTTGTATCCTAATCTGAACTTCCTCAGTTGGGACTGGAACAGGAAACACCAGACTTGATCTCACAAGATTCCTAGCCAGTTTCGTAGATGTAAGAGCAGGGCTGGTAATTCCCTCCCGCTCCCACAACTAATCTCTTTTGTGTGTGTGTGGGGGGGGGGGGGGGGGGATTAAACAAAATTCAGTATTGTCAGACATTTATTTTTGTCTTTTTGACCTAGAAAATATATATATATATAAAATTAAGAATACTGGGGGTTTTTGGGGGGAGAGGGGGGAGTCTTTTTTCAGACTTTTTCAATAAAATAACAAAATAAATATAAACTATTTTTTCAGGGGATGGGAATGGAATGAATAATGATACTTCCAAAATGAAAACAACTTTGAAATCTTTTCAAAAATAAAGTTTTCATTTTTCAGCTCAAGAGCTTTGGATAGTTCATCTAAGACACTGATTTGGTGGTTTTGTTGCAAGCCATCTCTAAGAGGTACCAAATATTAAGGTATGTTAAAAAAAATGCTCTCTTCTCCAAACAGAGTGTGGAATCAACTCCTGTAAATAAAAGTCGCCTAGTTTATTGTTGTCAAGGTCAAACTTGGAAGAAGAATGGCCCAGTGATTCAGACTCTAGCATAGGACTTGAAGACTTTGGTTCTATTCCCTGCACTGCCAGAGGTTTTTTACCCACAAAAGCTTATGCCCAAATAAATCTGTTAGTCTTTAAAGTGTCACCGGACTCCTCGTTGTTTTTGGCTATCCTTCTGATACAGATTTCCCTTGTGATCTTGCACAAGTTGATGAGGGCTAGTTTTTCAAAGGTTTCAGAGTAACAGCCGTGTTAGTCTGTATTTGCAAAAAGAAAAGGAGTACTTGTGGCACCTTAGAGACTAACCAATTTATTTGAGCATGAGCTTTCGTGAGCTACAGCTCACTTCATCGGATGCATACCGTGGAAAATACAGAAGACATTATATGCACAGAGACCATGAAACAATACCTCCTCCCACCACACTGTCCTGCTGGTAATAGCTTATCTAAAGTGATCATCAAGTTGGGCCATTTCCAGCACAAATCCAGGTTTTCTCACCCCCCACCCCCCTCCAAAAACCACACACACAAACTCACTCTCCTGCTGGTAATAGCTCATCCAAACTGACCACTCTCCTTACAATGTGCATGATAATCAAGGTGGGCCATTTCCAGCATAAATCCAAGTTTAACTAGAACGTCGGGGGGTGGGGGGGTAGAAAACAACAAGGGGAAATAGGCTACCTTGCATTATGACTTAGCCACTCCCAGTCTCTATTTAAGCCTAAATTAATAGTATCCAATTTGCAAATGAATTCCAATTCAGCAGTTTCTCGCTGGAGTCTGGATTTGAAGTTTTTTTGTTGTAAGATAGCAACTTTCATGTCTGTGATTGCGTGACCAGAGAGATTGAAGTGTTCTCCGACTGGTTTATGAATGTTATAATTTTTGACATTTGATTTGTGTCCATTTATTCTTTTACGTAGAGATTGTCCAGTTTGACCAATGTACATGGCAGAGGGGCATTGCTGGCACATATCACATTGGTGGATGTGCAGGTGAACGAGCCTCTGATAGTGTGGCTGATGTTATTAGGCCACACTATCACAGGCCATGTTATTAGGCCATGTTATAAGGAGAGTGGTCAGTTTGGATGAGCTATTACCAGCAGGAGAGTGAGTTTGTGTGTGTATGGGGGTGGGGGGGGGTGAAAAAACCTGGATTTGTGCTGGAAATGGCCCACCTTGATTATCATACACATTTTAAAGAGAGTGGTCACTTTGGATGGGCTATTACCAGCAGGAGAGTGAGTTTGTGTGTGTTTGGGGGGGGAGGGGGGAGGGCGGAGGGTGAGAAAACCTGGATTTGTGCTGGAAATGGCCCAACTTGATGATCACTTCAGATAAGCTATTACCAGCAGGAGAGTGAGGTGGGAGGAGGTATTGTTTCATAATGTCTTCTGCAGTTTCCACAGCATGCATCCGATGAAGTGAGCTGTAGCTCACGAAAGCTCATGCTCAAATAAATTGGTTAGTCTCTGAGGTGCCACAAGTACTCCTTTTCTTTTTGCGAATACAGACTAACGCGGCTGTTACTCTGAAACCTGTCATTATGCAAGGCACTGTATTTAGCCGTATGGAGTGGAAATCTATCAACTGCATGAAAAAACTTGTACAGATACAGACAGACATCATCTTCCTTTCCAAATGCAAAGAGATGGACATTGTACCAAAAGGACTGAAGGTAAAAAATCCATTGCAATCTACATACCACACAGACTATGCTGACAGCTTGTGCCACACGCTGTCAAAGAAACTGTGGAATCACCTGATCAACATCCTCTACAGCAAACAGGGAAAGATTAAGAATGAGCTCTCAGAAATGGATACTCTCATAAAAAACCAACCTTCCACACAAGCTTCCTCGTGGCTGGATTTTACTAAAACTAGACAAGCCATTTACAACGCACACTTTGCTTCTCTACAAAAGAAAAAGGACACTAAACTTTCTAAACTACTACATGCTACAAGGGGCCACAGCAATGGTTCCCTCAACCTACCCAGCAATATTGTTAACCTATCCAACTATACTCTCAGCCCAGCAGAAGCAGCTGTCCTATCTCGGGGCCTCTCCTTCTGCCCCTCCACCCCCACGAACATGATAGAGTTCTGTGGTGACCTAGAATCCTATTTTCGACGTCTCCGACTCAAGGAATATTTCCAAAATACCTCTGAACAACATACTAATCCACAGAAGCCTCCCTACCAACATTACAAAAAGAAGGATTCTAGGTGGACTCCTCCTGAAGGTCGAAACAGCAGACTGGACTTCTACATAGACTGCTTCCGCCGACGTGCACGGGCTGAAATTGTGGAAAAGCAGCATCACTTGCACCATAACCTCAGCCGTGCAGAACACAATGCCATCCACAGCCTCAGAAACAACTCTGACATCATAATCAAAAAGGCTGACAAAGGAGGTGCTGTTGTCATCATGAATAGGTCGGAATATGAACAAGAGGCTGCTCGGCAGCTCTCCAACACCACTTTCTACAAGCCATTACCCTCTGATTCCACTGAGAGTTACCAAAAGCAACTACAGCATTTGCTCAAGAAACTTCCTGAAAAAGCACAAGATCAAATCCGCACAGACACACCCCTGGAACCCCGACCTGGGATATTCTATCTACTACCCAAGATCCATCAACCTGGAAATCCTGGGCGCCCCATCATCTCAGGCATTGGCACCCTGACAGCAGGATTGTCCGGCTATGTAGACTCCCTCCTCAGGCCCTACGCTACCAGCACTCCCAGCTACCTTCAAGACACCACTGACTTCCTGAGGAAACTACAATCCATCGGTGATCTTCCTGATAACACCATCCTGGCCACTATGGATGTACAAGCCCTCTACACCAACATTCCACACAAAGATGGACTACAAGCCGTCAAGAACACTATCCCCGATAATGTCACGGCTAACCTGGTGGCTGAACTTTGTGACTTTGTCCTTACCCATAACTATTTTACATTTGGGGACAATGTATACCTTCAGATCAGCGGCACTGCTATGGGTACCAGCATGGCCCTACAGTATGCCAACATTTTTATGGCTGACTTAGAACGCTTCCTCAGCTCTCGTCCCCTAACGCCCCTACTCTACTTGCGCTATATTGATGACATCTTCGTCATCTGGACCCATGGAAAAGAAGCCCTTGAGGAATTCCACCATGATTTCAACAACTTCCATCCCACCATCATCCTCAGCCTGGTCCAGTCCACACAAGAGATCCACTTCCTGGACACTACAGTGCTAATAAACAATGGTCACATAAACACCACCCTATATCGGAAGCCTACTGACCGCTATTCCTACCTACATGCCTCCAGCTTTCACCCTGACCACACCACACGATCCATCGTCTACAGCCAAGCTCTGTGATACAACCGCATTTGCTCCAACCCCTCAGACAGAGACAAACACCTACAAGATCTCTATCAAGCATTCTTACAACTACAATACCCACCTGCGGAAGTGAAGAAACAGATTGATAGAGCCAGAAGAGTTCCCAGAAGTCACCTACTATAGGACAGGCCTAACAAAGAAAATAACAGAACGCCACGATCCGTCACCTTCAGCCCCCAACTAAAACCCCTCCAACGCATTATTAAGGATCTACAACCTATCCTGAAGGATGACCCAACACTCTCACAAATCTTGGGAGACAGGCCAGTCCTTGCCTACAGGCAGCCCCCCAACCTGAAGCAAATACTCACCAACAACCACATACCACACAACAGAACCACTAACCCAGGAATCTATCCTTCCAACAAAGCCCGTTGCCAACTGTGCCCATATATCTATTCAGGGGACACCATCAAAGGGCCTAGTAACATCAGCCACACTATCAGAGGCTCTTTCACCTGCACATCCACCAATGTGATATATGCCATCATGTGCCAGCAATGCCCCTCTGCCATGTACATTGGTCAAACTGGACAGTCTCTACGTAAAAGAATAAATGGACACAAATCAGATGTCAAGAATTATAACATTCATAAACCAGTCGGAGAACACTTCAATCTCTCTGGTCACGCAATCACAGACATGAAGGTCGCTATCTTACAACAAAAAAACTTCAAATCCAGACTCCAGCGAGAAACTGCTGAATTGGAATTCATTTGCAAATTGGATACTATTAATTTAGGCTTAAATAGAGACTGGGAGTGGCTAAGTCATTATGCAAGGTAGCCTATTTCCCCTTGTTGTTTTCTACCCCCCCACCCCCCGACGTTCTAGTTAAACTTGGATTTATGCTGGAAATGGCCCACCTTGATTATCATGCACATTGTAAGGAGAGTGGTCAGTTTGGATGAGCTATTACCAGCAGGAGAGTGAGTTTGTGTGTGTATGGGGGTGGGGGGGTGAGAAAACCTGTATTTGTGCTGAAAATGGCCCACCTTGATCATCATGCACATTGTAGGGAGAGTGGTCGCTTTGAATGAGCTATTACCAGCAGGAGAGTGAGTTTGTGTGTGTGGTTTTTGGAGCGGGGTGGGAGGTGAGAAAACCTGGATTTGTGCTGGAAATGGCCCACCTTGATTATCATACACATTTTAAAGAGAGTGGTCACTTTGGATGGGCTATTACCAGCAGGAGAGTGAGTTTGTGTGTTGGGGGGGGAGGGAGGCGGAGGGTGAGAAAACCTGGATTTGTGCTGGAAATGGCCCAACTTGATGATCACTTTAGATAAGCTATTACCAGCAGGAGAGTGGGGTGGGAGGAGGTATTGTTTCATGGTCTCTGTGTATATAATGTCATCTTCAGTTTCCACAGTATGCATCCGATGAAGTGAGCTGTAGCTCATGAAAGCTCACGCTCAAATAAATTGCTTAGTCTCAAAGGTGCCACAAGTACTCCTTTAGTTTTTCAAAGGCATTTAAGCAATTAAACGTGTATATGGGCACCTAGTAAGATTAAAAAATAAAAGTGCCTAAACAGGTTACACACCAACTGGAGTTAGGCTCTTTGGAAAATCCCACTAAGCACCTGTGACAGGGTGCTGGGCAAAGAGTTGCTGACTTAGCCCTCTGTCATGCCAGAGCTGGCTAGAGGTAACCTGACCCTAATTGGGGAAGCAGAGACAGCTGCCACCTACTTAGCCTAGGGCTGTATAATAGCCTCAGAGGAAGGAAGGCAGGGAGAGCAGAAGGAAAGGGAAAAGGCAAGGAGTGGAAGCAGGGAGGTAGCTCTTCCCTCCCTCCTGCCTGCAGATGTTGAAGGGCCAATTGTACACGGTGAAATGGTGGTGGGAACAAGCCTGTGAATAAACTGCACCAGTGGTTACTAACCCTACCATCTCAGAGTGACTTTGTGGACCTAGCAGAGGCAGGAGCCAAGGGGGCCCTGCCGCAAACTGGTACAGCACCTATCTCCATCTTTAGGTGCCTAAACACCTTTGAAAATCTGGCCCCATTAGGCTCTGTGGGGCTCAGTTCCCCATCTGTAAAAGCATAGGTAATAGGCCTTCTGTACCACACAGGCACATGAGGACAAACACATTGAAAAGTTTGAGATACTCAGCTACTATGGTGATAAGGCCAAAGAGGCTCCCAAGATAAACAGACATTTCTGGATGCACTTGCGTGTCCACAGCAGAAGACAAGCGAGAGAACTCAACAAGGGGCACAGCATTTATTAGGTCCAGCAAAGCTTCCCCCCTTCCTGGCACGGTCTCAGCAGAACTTCTGTCATTCTCATCAGAAACCAGGCGCATGACCGAGCACCTCAGCCTCCCCGTATCTGCAGCTCTCTCAACGAACGCCCTTCATACAGATTAAGTCACACTCCCTCTTTGAATATGAAGCTGTTGTTCAATTTGCAGCTTCTGCTGACCCTGGAAGAGGCTCTTCCCCAGCATGGCTGTGTAATTAATAGCATGCTGGAGCTTGGTGGCAGCGTGGAAGGAAGCTGGTGAAATGTTCTGACTTCAAGGCTCTTGCTTTTTATCATTTATTTTAAGACCCTGACAGGCAAAGGAAGCCTCTGAGGCTGCAGGTAAAGACTCGCTCCACTTCCTGGTCTTTGAGTATGCTAATTGAGTCTTTACACAATGCAGGCCAGAGCCAAGTTTACTTTCAGGGCATGAGAGAAGTGACAGACTGACAGAAAAAAATGAATAGGCCCAATCCTGCAAGGTGGTCTGAAGCTCCTCATCTTACCTACCCCTTGACTCAGCACCTCACAGGACCAGGAATTCAAGGGAACAAACAAACAAACAAACAAACAAACAAACAAACAAACAAACAGGAGTGGGCTGTAGCCCACAAAAGCTTATGCGCTAATAAATTTGTCAGTCTCTAAAGTGCCACAAGTACTCCTGTTTTTTTCGGGGTCTTTTTGCGGATACAGACTAACACGGCAGCTACTCTGAAACCAGGAATTTAAGGTTCTCTTTCTGATAAGCGATGCAAAATACTTCGTGGGAAGGAAATATTCCTCCACTTACCCATGTGTTACCTAGCTCTGAACGCTCAGTCACGTCCCCAGCCAGTACTGGATTCCCCCCGCCCCAACGTATTTCCTGTGGTTTGCACCATTTGCTAAATGTGTCAGGCCACACAGCCAGCTGGTGAAAATCAACAGAGCTATATCAACATACACCAGCTGAGGATCGGGCCCACCTACTTTAGGATTTTCACCTGTGCAAGGAAGCTAGTCTTAAACCTCTGATCAAACTTTGACTGAAAAAAAAATTAGGATGATCAGATCTGAAAATGGTGTAAGTTGTACGCAGCATAGTTGTAGCTGTTTTGTCCCAGGCTGTTAGAGGAACAAGGCGGGGGAGGTAATATCTTTTATGGGACCAACTTCTGTTGGTGAGAGAGACAAGCTTCAGAGCCACAAATCTAAGCTGACAGTTTTGTTGGTTTCAATGCAGCTATAGCAATTTGTGCCAGCCGTAGAACTGACCTGCTGTTTCAAGGAAGGAAGAATACCCTGTCAGATACACTGGTCTAGACCCCGCCTCCCAAGTCTTCAGTGAAGCTGGTCCAGGTTTTCTGAGGAACCACATCACATTGATTGGCCACAACATTATTGTTCCACTGGGACAATGGAACAGCCTGAGACCTCTGAAACCAGAGAAGTGCAACTCCTGTGTGCGGGAGGCAGAATTTTCCTAGAAACTGGCCCTCATTTGCAGAACTTACCTGAGGAAGAGGTCAGAAAGACCTCCAACCCCTAGTAGCTTTGGAGCTTAATGCAACACCTCACCTTTCAGTTGGGCCCTCTTGTAATACCATCACCACGACCCCCAAAAAGAAAGGCGGTACAGACAAAGTAAGTGAAGAATTCCTGCTGACTGGAGGGATCGAGAGATAGAGAAATTGAGACTTCGGTGCTCCCTTTAATAAATCTGCTAGGTACCTCAAATATGGGAGAGACAGGAAGAGTTAAAAGAAATCCCATTGAAGACACTTATTTGCTACCAAAAATCGTTACCGTCAATGCACATCACGCCGGATCCAACAGCTGGTACATATCAACATCGCAGCACTCACTTCAGTGGAGCGAACACCAACTCATGCCAGCTCAGGATCTGGGCCCCATTATTGGTACTGAAGTGCTCAGCACCTTTCAGGATCAGGCCCTTTGTGGATTTACAGGCTGAAGGTCACACAAGAAAATTCTTTCCCAGGGCTCTGGCTGATGGGTCTTGCCCAGATGTTCAGTGTCTAACTGATCACCCGGGTTGAGAAAGAATTTCCCCCTCGGTCAGACTGGCAGAGACTCAGGGACTTTTCAATTTCCTCTGCAGCATGGGGCACACGTAACTTGTTGATTTGAATGAGGGCAAATGGAGGATTCTCTGTAACTTGATTTGAGGATGTCACTGACTCAGCCAGAGAGCATGGGCCTATTTCAGGAGTGGGTGGGCAGGGTTCTGTGGCCTGTAACCTGGAGGAGGTCAAATTAGATCATAATAGTCCCTTTGGGTCTTAAAATCTCTGAGAGTATGAATATATTTCAATTGGATATATAGAACAACTTGTTGAATTATTGCTTTGACTCAACATTATTGTTCTCGACAATATTGAGTCATTTCTTCTTCCCCTTCCCCTCCAGTCTGCACATCATTATTTTGGCCTGCTTGGAACATGAGCTTTGACTCCTCTGAATACAATCAGCCTCCCAGCAGGTTCCTCTAGCATGTGATAAATTAGGAGAACAGGCTTCATCACTCCCCATATGTGAAACATGGTGTAGGTTGTTGAACAGGCCCAGAAGGCATTGGTACCTGAAACATTAATTGTTGTCCTATCAATTCAGAAACCCATTTGCACCAGGCTGCACAGAAGAACTGCTAATTCTTTTGCAATAAGTGGCGTTAGAAAAATCCAGGATCTGAGCCTGCTCCTGTTCGAGTCAATGGGAGTAGTGAGGATCCCCTGATTAGGAAATAATTTTGTTTCTGGTGCGTAGGGCACTGGATCAGAGCTGGGCAACCTGGGTTCTATCCTGAGCTCTTCCACTGATCTACTGCATGTCCTTGGGCAAGTCACTTGCCCTTCTCTCTGCCAGTGTTTTCTCTTCCACCCTTTGTCCTGTGTACTTTGCCTGCATGCTCCTCAAGAAAGAGATCGTCTCTTACTGTGTGTGCCTTTACAGTGTATAGCACAACGGGCTCTTGGCTGGGTCACATAGGTTCCTTCCCTGGAGACTGCACTTTGATGCAGTGGGAAAGCTTGTGATCTCCAATGACCATGCAAGCTACGCTAGCAGGAGTTTTAGCTCTTCGCAGTACCACCTAAGCCAGTCAGGTCAAAGGGTAGATGAGACAAAAAGCAGATCAACGGTCCTCCAAGTTGAGGGTTAGGTGAAAGGCCAACAAGCTATCTAGAAACACAATAAGGGAGACATTCTGGCGCATAGACAGGGACAGCAGAGCCGTGTTTGTGCCCTAAGCAACATCTGAGCAGGAAGGATTTAGAGTGATGTAATTACGAACAGAAACCTGAAAAGACTCTTCAGGCTTCATAGAAATAACAAAGTATGTAGAAGACATTTGGGAACTGTAACTCATTTATGATTAATACTATTACAGTAGCTCCTTGCAGCTTATTATTCTTTAGTATTTGTATTGTGGTACTGTCCAGGAGCCCCAGCCATGGGCCAACACCCCACTGTTCTACGTGCTTTACAAACACAGAGCAGCTTAGACTGGAGCCCCACTGCGACAGAAAAGGAAAATAGGGAATAAAAATCTCTGCACTGAAAAATTTACAGTGGAAATAGATAAGACACTCAAATGGTAAGAAACATGAAGTATTAGGTCCATTCTGCAGATTGAAACTGAAGCCAAGAGAGAGTTCCTGGCCCCTATTCGGCAGTCCATTGCTCTTCAACAGAATGCTTGCGTCCCACTAATTTGGGACTTAAGTGTGGGCTTAGGTGAACAACAATGGATTTACATTAACAAATGAATTGCAACCTAGGAGCGACTTGCCCACGGTGGCACAGAATGTCTTCAGCAGAGCCTGGAACAGACCCTCTATCTGCAGAATTGCAGCTCAGTGCCTGAAGCACCAGTGCAACCTTCTCAGAGTAACAGAGAACTCCCACTGAGCCTCATGTAGTTTGGCGTGTGGGATCTGGTCCTTTGTGCTCTTCCTCTCATCAGTGCTGGCTTCCTCTTCTTCCTTCCCATCGCTAGTGAAGTGCTTTTTTTATTACAGTAATCACTTTAGGAAAATGAACAGTATTCTATGGCAATTCAGTCAGCCAGTAAGGAACTGAAGGGCACTGAACTGTATGAATGATCCCACCACTGAGCAAAAATTTCCTGTGTGCGTGAAATCAGACAAGCAACAATCACTCACAGCAGGAGACCCATCTTCTGTCGCCCATGTACACAGTCATTTCCACATGAAAAGCCACTTGAAAGATAAACCCATAGACAATTGTAACACCTGCATCATCATGCACAAAGAGACACCAGCCAAAACCTTCAATTCCATTGCCACTGGGGTCATGAGGGGGAGTAGTTAGGCCGTCTGGAAGTCAGGCAACCACACGCCCTGCCCTTTCTGAACAGCATTGAAGTGACCCAACCCAGGTCTTCAAGTCCCTGTTAAGTTGCTCATATCTACCTTGTCACCACCTTCCCCTGCTGCCAATGACAAAAATAGCATAAGACTGCACTGAAAGGAAAGAAATATATATATATATCCGTTTATAAAGAGGGAGAGTGACCAAAGTACAATCAGTTGGGTGCTAATTGTGCCTTAGAACCCCCTCCCCCAAGAAGAATGAATAAATAAATAAGTAGCTATTAGCTCATACCCTAGGCCTTGTCCACACTACTGCTTAAATCAATCTAAGTTACGTCGCTCAAGGGTGTGACTCCCCGCACCCCGAGTGACGTAACTTACATTGACTTAACGCAGTGTCTACGCCACGCTATGTTGGCAAGAGATACTCACCTGCCAACATAGCTTCTGCCTCTCGTTGAGGTGGAGTAACGTCGTCAACGGGAGAGTGTGTGTCCATTGACGTAGTGCGTCTTCACCAGATGCGCTAAATCGTCACTGCTGTAACGATCGCAGCGGTGCCGATTTAGTGCGGTAGTGAAGACAAGCCCCTAGAGTGTAAACTTATTGGGGCAAGGACTGTTTTGTTCTAAATTCCATACAGACGCTATTGAACAATGGGGCTTGGATCTATTCCTAGGACCCTTTTAATAACAATGAACATAAATTTGTACTGTAGTAGCACCTAGGAGCCCCAGTCATGGGCCTAGACCCCATTGTGCTTGGTGCTGTACAAAACAGTATTAACTATGAGGCAAAGACAGCTAAAGTAGATGAGGAGAAATGGGAAAAAATAATGAAGGTAAGAGTTAGAGTAAATAAAGAGCTTGACAAAAACTGAACAGTATTACCATCATAACATGTACTAGATGGTTCCAACTCTCCCTCCACCACACACGGAGTAACTCTCCGTGTATTTGGATCTGTGAGTAGATTATTAATATTTGTTTGTATTAGAGTAACACTGCAAGGTCCCAGCTGAGATTGGAGGCCCAATGTGGTAGACATTATAGAAACACACAGTAAGAGGCAGTCTGTGCCCCAAACAGCTTACAGCCTAGGTGTCAGACCAAAAGTATCCAAACCTTTGGAGAGGTGTTCCTTCACTGTACAGGATATGGCTCAAAATAAACTAACACCATGTGTGGAAGAATGGTACAGTTAACAGGTCGGCTGTCTCCTGAGCACCCCTTTCTGACCTGGGGTCATGCTACAGGCAGCCTCCCTCAGTTTCATCCACTAGGGGCTTCTTAAACTCCACACACCTATTTTAGCCATTCACAGCACCCCTTCTTGGGGTCAGGGTTTATTCAGATAAAATAAACTCAATGTCCAAAACCAAAATCCAGTTGTTTTACCCTCTTGTCGGGTCACTCCCAGGATTTTCCTGCCTATAGCCTCAGGCCCTACACATCCCAGGATCCCCTGCTGTAGCCTCCTCACTCCTACCAGTCTTTGATCATCCTATTCCCAGATCTTCCTGCCTGGGGCCTTTTCAGTTTTAGGAGGACACCGCCATGGCCTCCCTGGCTGGAGTCTCAGTCCTACAAGTCTCTGCTGGAGCCTGCCTACTCCTACTAGTTTCTCATTCCCCCACTGCATCTTCCAGCTGCTCTTTATAGGGGGAATCACCTGCTCCATTTCAGGTGGGGCTCATCTTGTTGGCAGGGTTGGCTTAGCCTCAGGCTCTTCAGCCGCTGGGGAAGCCACCCTGTTACAGGTCCCCCTTAACCTAACTAAAGATGTGATCCTAATTTTGTAAACCTCAGCCCTTTCCTTTTTTCTGCCCCCTCTTCTTTGTTTCTCCCTCTTCTCCAGTGACTAAAATTGGACTGTTAAGCTCTTTGGACTTTATTGAAGGTTATAGAGTGAGTCAGCAGCAGATCCAGAATAGATCCTGGAGTCTCACTCCCTCAATCCTGGCTCTAACTCTTCAAGAGAATACCTTCCCTAGAAGAAAGTGTAAGCAGAGTTTTTTTCACATATAGTAATTACAAAGTAACATTCCAAGGAGGGGAAGATCTGTGTGTGCATGTTTGGGAGGGAGGGAGACAACAAATTTTGAATGGATCAAACTTAAAGGCCTAGTCCAGTGCCCACAGAAATCAACAGAAAGTCTCCCACTAACTTCAATGGTTTTTTGGCTCAGGTCCTAAATGAGGGCGAGACTTCCCTTTATTCATTTGATAAAATTATGCTGAAGATTAAAAATATAGTCAGTTCACCCAGTAAACTCTAGCTGGATCAGATCAGATTATTCCAGTTGATCAGGTAGAAGTGTGACTCAAAGGCATAGAGAGATAAAGGTTTAGCTGGAGTGGAAAGTGGGTCATAACATAGCTTCTGTCGATTAAAATGTTTGACAATTCAGGCTGGGATCCTGTGTTTCATTACATATATTAAAATGAAGCAGATGGAAGAAGGAGACAGTTTATGCTTCAGAATACACTGCCCTGAATACTTATCTAATCATTTTGCTATTAAAGAGGAAGCCAATAGAGTCAATGAATATTTTTTCTAGGCACCGCTTAGTTCATTAAGTAGTTTGAGATTCTTACTAACTTCAAAGACTATCCACAAGTATACTCAGCAAGTTTGAATTCAGGATCTTCAACAAAGCAGCACATGCCTCTACCAAGAGAGCAGCTCCAGTGGTAGTAGTAGGCTATTATCCTCTAGTAGACTAGCCACTGGAGGAGGAAAAACGCACATGCTTCGCTAGTATGTTACACAAGCACATAATAATTATTAATAAAGCACTTGATTGGCCTCTCTGCGATTTATTATTACTCCCATTTTAAAGTGAGGAACATGAAGGCTGAATTGCCAAAGTGACTGCAACAAGTCAGTGAGAGATCCAGGCACACAACTCAAGTTGGCTCCCTCTCAGTCCACACCTCTGATTGCTGGAGTCTTCAATTGATTGATAAGGAAACACACTACACCGTAAATCCCAGACTGTTTTTCACAATTAAATTTCATAATTAATTACTCCAGATATTCTAGCCAGTGGTGGTTAGCACTATGAAAAAATGCCCTAGCAATGTGTTGTCATGTCTGAGATCAAACTTTTTTTAAAAAAAATAGTGAGTGCTCTTCTAGGGTCACTCAACTGATCAACGATAGAAGAAGGAACAAGTTTCAAACTGGAGTTTTGATTTTGCATGTGCCAAGTGACTGCACCTGCAAAACTGGGCCTGTAGATAGATATGCATAAATGCACTCAGTTGCACACATGCCTAATGCCTGCTGAAAATTTTACTTTATTTGCAGAGTCGAGCCAAACTATAAATGATGTTACTTTCCCTAATTTAAAGAAAAAAATACACTATGGCATTCAACAGCAATGCCCAAAACAGCCATTTTGCATAGCACAGCTTTAAAATTTAGCTTGAGAATTGCTTTGTGATAGGCAGATAAAATCCCTTTTGGGGTTTGTCCATTGTCACCCTCCTTGTACTAAAGCCAGGATGGGTAGATTGTGTGTTCCAGGCTGGCAGTTTTAACTGCTGGTTTTGAAAGACTGCAAAAGAGCTATTACAGTATCTTAAATTAGTGCTATAGAATGCACTGTGTGCACTATGGATTACCGCTACCTCTAGGGTAAGATTGTCCGAAGTATCAATCCCCTATTAAAAGATGCCCAAGTGATTTAGGAGCCCCAATGACTTTTGAGCTTCTGCTCCTAAATCACTTAGGCTCTTTTGAAAATCATATCCTTACATTTTCATGGATGGCAGTGACTGACTGGCTAACTCAGCTGCTAGTGCCACCAAGCAATCCCCTAGCGGCTTGAGGGTTTTACTCTGTGGTACAACTCATTTTATCCCAGGACCACAAAGGGAAGTGCAGCTCTCGTTACAGGCCTGCCAAGCAAAGCATCAAACTTTCAGCAGCTCAATGCCCAAAGGCTGTGGCTAGATCTGTGTGCAGCTCCAAGTCCACACGCAGAGAGCAGCCTCAACAAGTGTCCATTCCAAAGCTCGCTGAAGGAGTCTTTCATTCACGAAGGACAATTGCATGCGTAACTGCCATTTTTGTATATGTAACTGCACGCCGTGAGCATGGAACCCGTATGCATCCTTTGGACAATATATAGGAACAAAAAAAAAAAAAAATCCAGAGGGGTATGATGATAATTGCAATAATATAACCACTCGTACCTGGGAGTCACACCGTGCTTTCGGCACATGAATAAATTAACCCTCCCCACAGCCCATAGAGGTGAATTACCGTCCCACTTTACATTCTGAAAGGAGAAGATAGGCTAAAAGATTTATTAAACAGCATCACAGAGCAAGACCGAGACTGAATCAGGAGAAGAGAGATCTTCTTCCTGCCAGTCCTGTGTTGTATCTAGAAGACTATGCTCAACTTTCCAGCTAACCTACAAAAAGGCACAACTCTACCCTACCAGCAAATGAAGGTACCTGACTTTAGGTGAGAGGATTTTTGCGTAGCCATTCGGCTGTAAGGCTAAGCCTTTGAGACTACAGAAGCAGAGGTTCCAATACTTTCCTACAAGCGTAAGAGTCCAAGAACATATCAGAAAGGGGAACTCAATGGCAGGGTCTAGTTGGAATTTAGGAGTTCAGGGGCCCAAATCAGGAAGCCTCTGGGGTTTAAAAAGAAAAGGAGGACTTGTGAGTACAGCTCACTTCATCGGATGATGATGATTCATCGATGAAGTGAGCTGTAGCTCACGAAAGCTTATGCTCAAATAAATTGGTTAGTCTCTAAAGGTGCCACAAGTACTCCTTTTCTTTTTGCGAATACAGACTAACACGGCTGTTACTCTGAAATCTGGGGTTTAAGCACATGCTTGCAGTCCCATTTGCTTTCTTGAAACAAGGCCCAGGATTTTATGTGCAGTTGATTTCTCTTGGTCATTAACCAAGCTGTTTCTAAAATATTTACTCTTTCTGAAATAGTTCACTCTATCCTGGAATTACTGGAAGCCAAACATTGAAGGCTTACCACTCCAGGGAATGAGTTCACATTATAATCTTATCTAATCTATCCAGGCATTTAATACTGCACTGTGGTATCACGAGTCCTGTGCATCACATTTGTTTTAAAATGCTTCCTGAAAAACATCTGCACAGTCCTCTTTTATTAAAACATGATTATATGTAATTTAACATTTTAAATGAGCTACCTCCAATAAACATTTAATTTAGATTTATAGCGGTAAAGGCACTTATTGTGCATTAAATGCCAAACGTAGATTAAAGAAAAATAGAAAAAACACCCATATTTATAGGAGATGTAAAAGCTCTGTCAAATGCTGAGCTCCTTGCAGGGTAATTAGTTCAAAATTATGTAAGCAATAAAGGTGTAATTAGATTCTTGCTCTTAATAGATTGATATTGTATAGACCGTTCTAGTATTTGTTTGCCATGAAGCTAAATTACATAGGCGAGTATCTTATCAAGGCCTCATACACACTGAATGCCACTTTGTATTCCTGTGGGAGTAAGAAAATTAATACACAATGGGCAATTAATACACAATTGTCCAGTCCAAAATAGCCGCAGAGAGGAGCCAAGGGGAAGAATTCTCCAGGACCCAGGCTGCAGAACTTCTCAGTGCAAAGCCTGGGCTGTGATCCACTGTTGCTAGCTCTTGGGATTTTATCATGAAGCTCACAATACTTGGTGGTTTCTTAAATCCATAAGTGCTGCTAGCATGCAAGTCCAAGAAAACCACAACTTTCATTGGAATTTTTTTTTAAAAGTACATTTCTACCCATGATGGTTGCGGAGAAAAAGCTTGAAAAGGTGAAGCGAGTGCACCCTAGAAGCTCAGAAACTGGAAGGCAAAGAAAATGAAACCAAAATATATTCTTAAAGACCGAACAACCCTCATGATTCTAAGGGCCCTGGCTCATGATTTTTGAATATTTGTGGTTACCACCACCAACACAACCTACCATTCCCATATATATGATCCCTGCAGTATCTAAGCACTTTCCAATCACTGCACACCCCTCACAACACCCTTGTAAGGTAGGACAATGCCATTATCCCTATTTTATAGATGGGACACAGGGAGTTTGGGGCAAAGCAGGGAACTGAAACCAGGTCTCTTGAATCACAGGCTATCCTTTTAGTCTTTAGGATGCACTTTAGTCTTTGCAATCACAAGGGCCAGAACTTGCATTCAATACCCAGGGCTTTTTTTTTTTTTTTTTTAAGGGGGGAAAAAATCCTAAATTTTGCAAGTCTCATATTATTGACTAGAGTTGGCAACATGGTTAACATCACTGAGTCCTGTCCCCACCCCCCCACCACCTTCTACAGAAAACCTTAAGGCTTCAAGGCCCACATTTCCAGGATGAAATCCTGGCTCCATTGAGGTCAGTGGTAGTACTCTCCTTGACTTCAGTGGGCCCAGGATTTCACCCTAGATGACTAATTACATGCCTCAGTTGAGTTTTAGAACCAAATCCTCAGATGAATAAATAAAATTATACTGATTTACACCAGTTGATGGCATGGCCCTTAGCCTGTAAACCTTACTATTCTCCTTTTGAATAGCAGACTCATCTCTCTTAAAATTAGTTAATTTTCTGTTTCACTATTCCCATATAAATCTCCACAGCCCTTCAAAGTACAAAGAAATGTGGTCAATCATAATTCTATTTTGTTGTTACAGCTTTACACTGTTCTTTACAGCTTCCGTGATCTCTTTTGAGCAGTTGAGGAAAATTACATTTTACTCCTTAGAAGTGTATTAACAATTCAATGCTGGAAGCTTGCCTAATAGATTGATATTTTCCATATACCGTCAGGCTTAGATTAGCTATTAAAAATGCACTTCTGCATAAGTATGTTAAATCTACCTGAAACTGGGGTCTACTTGTTTGTTTGTTTGATTAAAGAGACAGTTAAATTCTGATCAGCTCTTGAGTTTGTGTAGATCATGGATTTTTTTAAATGTCTTTTATTTGTACAGGGAGTGAAAGTTGGCTTTTTTTTTTTTCTCGAAGTAGGGTGGGTACCTGCAAAAATCCAGCTGGGTCTGAGGTGCGCCATCCATTGGACGTCCCCAAAGTACTGAAGAAGTCTTCAAATATATTGCAAATTGCTGTTAACACGGTTTAGGAAGCATGTCTAGTGGTTAGAGCATTAGCCTGTAACTCTGGAAACATGGGTTAAAATCCTCGCTCAGCCACAAACTTGCTATGTGATCACAGGCCATTCAATTCACTTGCCTTGTCCCTCACTTTTGCATCTGAAAAATGGGGGTAACACTGGGCACTAAAACTGTACAAACGTGGGATTTTTCAGTTGAAAAACTGAAAATAATTTAGGATGAAGTGAAATGACGCAAAACGAAAAGGTTTTGCTTTCAAACTTAAACCTTTTACTGTTTCCCTCAATTAAATTTAAGTAAGTCTTTAAACAAAGTCATTTCAAATTAAAAAAAATGAAGTGTTTTGTTTTTTAAAAAAAGTTGAAACAATATGTTGCGATTATTTTGAATTTGGGGGTGAGCGGGGAATGGTTTCAACCAGAACAGTTCAGTGCCTTTAACACAAATTGCTTCAATTGACCCAAATCTGCATTTCTGTGGAGAAAAGATGAGTGTTAGCTTTAGGTGCACCTACCTTACAGAGTGTTGTGAGGATAAAATCCACGAACGTTATAGGATGAGGGTACCATATAAGAACAGAAAGATTCTCTCAGCTCCGTTTTAAGTAATTACTTAAGAATCTAAGGCTTCTCTGCCTGGGGTATAACCGGTTTGCTTTACAGTGCTCATAATCACCCCAGTGTTAGGCCCATTGTAGCTTTTTGATCATAAATATACATATAACACTACATTAAATTTAAAAAAAAAACCCCTCCACACCTGCATTTGACAGTCTCAGCACATTCTCCTGCGAGGAAGTTTTTACAGATATCTTTCCTTTCTCTTTTTATTTCATTTCATGCCACTTCTTCCACTGTAAAGTGGAATCTAGGAACTGCACTGAAGACAAGTTTGGTACAGAATAAAAAATGAAGGTGTCTAGACAAGCAGCCATGCCTATGGGATTCTCAAGGAACGTAAAAAATAAAAACCACCAGCCACATTCTCTGTTGCCAATAGCTAAAAGTTAATAATAGTGTTATTTTGGATGGTTTTTAATTTAACTGGGGTATTAAAAACAAAAAACAGCCCACCCAACAACCTTCAACTGGAATTACAATTTCTAGGCAAATACTATGTTAATTCATGTTGACATTTTCCATAAAATAATGCACTTGATGACTCCTTCTGGTCTTCAGATAATTAATTTCTTAAGAACACAGGGGGAGATCTTCTAAGGCATGAATTGGGGTTAGGCATCTAATTCCCATTAACATTTTGAGGGGAGGGGAACGGCCTACTCCCCTTTGTGCTTTTGAAAAACCTTTCCTGTGAAACAAAAGTCCTTACATGCAATTTAGCAAAATCTAGCCCCTTTCATTCTTCCCAGCCCTGGGCATTTTTTTTTTTAAAAAGGAACACAGCTAATATTTGTAAGTACATTTGACCTGCCCTTCAGTGGTGCTGTGAGGTTGGTTATGTCGGGACACCTTTTCAAAAAGAGAGAGCTTCATGCAAACATTTGCCCATATAATAATCCCAACCAACGGTCAGCTCACCATTAGAGCTGGTCAAAAATGGTCTAGCAGAACATCTTTCCGTTGGAAAATGCTGATTTGGTGACATTGAAACACTTCACAGGAACCTACTGATTTAAATCAAATTTTTCACAGGTCAAAAAATATTTTGATGAAGTCAAAACATCACCTTTTGGGAATATTTCATTTTGCAAAAACATTCCAAGACCTGGAAAATTTGGTTTTCAAAAGTCAAGATTTCAGAATTGCCTAGTGAACGGGAATTCCAAATTTTGACCAGCTCTAACAGGAAGGGAGAATAAACCTAGGATTGTCAACACCAGAGCAGACACTTGGGGCACTTGAGCTTATAGGAGTAGCTCCATTCACTGGCAGAAGTAGTAGAGGTAGCCTCTATGTGAACCAGCCACTTGTGGCTTATTCATCCTTCGCCATCTTGTTATACATGCAGTGTTTCTGAGCAGCGGCATAGGTAGTAGATGATGGGTCACATTACAAAAGTATTTAGATGCTTACAGATGCAGAAACACACCTAGTGGGATTTATGAAGTGACAAAGCAGGTTAGACCGCTACATCCCAATGACAGTCAATGGGAGCTAGGTTTCTAACTCGCTTAGGTAAATTTGTGCATACCACAAGGCACCTATTTGCCTCTGGCAATGCCTGTCAAAGGTCACCCCCTTGGGTGACGGTGAAAACCTTGCTTACCTCACACAATTCCCTGGGGTACAGCCCTCTGGCTGTATCTCAGAGTCCACCCCTTCTAGAGAAGGAGATGATAAAACAATCCAAACAAGAAGGCTCAAAAGAGGATACCCTCTCATGCCTAGGAGGGGAAGCAGTCTTTCCAGCTCCACAGAAATCTCAGCTCCCACCCTCCTGGATGGCGAAAGGACAAGAGGCAATGGGCTTAAATTGCAGCAAGGGCGGTTTAGGTTGGACATTAGGAAAAGCTTCCTGTCAGGGGGGTTAAGCACTGGAATAAATTGCCTAGGGAGGTTGTGGAATCTCCATCATTGGGGATTTTTAAGAGCAGGTTGGACAAACACCTGTCAGGGATGGTCTAGATAATACTTAGTCCTGCCACGAGTGCAAGGGACTGGACTAGATAACCTCTTGAGGTCCCTTCCAGTTCTATGATTCTGTGGAAAGGCCAAGAATCAATGCTAGGGATTTCAGTGAAACAAACAAGCCGGACAGACCGACACCTGTTCTCACAGGGCTCAGGCTGGTGGTGCTCTCAAGTGGCTCCTCAGTCGCTAACCCAGTGCCCTGGGTCTGGGATCTCCAGCTCATTTAACCTCAAAGCACCATCCCACTTCTGCGGAGTTCCGCCCTTTCAAGGGCCAATCCCCCAGGCCCGACAAGCCACACAGGTGCGGCAATCTGGGACTGAGTGTGACCACAGGGGTTCTTTAACCGTTTCTCGACTGGTGGTGGGGTTACCTGCCCCACCACAATGCCTGCAAAGCTTTGTAAATCTGGACAGGTGTCAACTGTGTCTTCAGGTGATGGGGTTTACCTATGCAAATATCTCATAATGCGCATACACCCACACACAGAGGGAGGCCTGTCTGGACCTCACTGGAAAACGCAGCCTGTAAAGTTTGTGAAGTACGTTCAGATCCTTGGAGAAAAAGGCACAGCTGATGCATTAGTATTATTACGGCTTCAACAGAACAAACAGAAATTTCAGTAGAAAGTGACAGTCCCTCCTACACCAAGCTAGAACAACGAGGAAGATGTTCTAGGAATTTTACTACAGAATGAGCTACTAAGCTTTGTGACTGCAAGTACTGAACACATCTCTGTTGCGTTCAGCTGAAGCGTATCATCTGTGTTAAACTTTGTACAGGCTGCTGCTAAGGGACAAAATGTGCTCCTCTGCACAGAGCCGCAAGATGGTCTAATGCGCCATCTATGCCACGTTTTGAAGGCTTAAGTGGTGCAATGGCTCTGAGGCTGAACCTTGTCCAAGGAGAATAGCTCCTGTTCTCAGTTCTCCTAGAAATATTTCTTTCTGCTGCTTATTTCTGCTGTTTCAATGGGAGGAAAGTTTTTGCAACGGCTTGAGGCAACAATCCTAATTAACCCTTTCCACAATCCAAAATGTACAGTCTAAGATCCCAGTGCACCAGTTGGTAGGCACATGAATAATTTTATGAAAAGGAATAATCTTACAGAGAAAAATCCATCAATCAGTTTCACAATAAAGTAGATATCATTTTATAGATGGGTAAAAGAAATAGCAGAGAGGATAAGCAACTTGCCCAGTATCACACAACAAGTCAGTAAAGAGAACAAAAGAGTTTTGTATCCCAGACCTCCTGAGTTCCATGGGACTCCTCATAGGCATGTAAGAACTTTTATGCACAAGTGCTGGCAGCGTTAGGGCCCAGAGCCTAGCTGTGGCCTTCAGAGTTGCCAATTCTTGTGGTTTTCTCTCAAGTCTCACAATATTTAGTATTCTTCTTAAAGCCTGTAATTAGATGAGAATCTCAGCTTTCACCTTTCTGGGCGCCAACATGATTTCTGAATGCTCGGAACTGGCAATATTGCATTTGTGTCAGGAAGGGGCTCAGCATCTCAAGATCTGCTCCTTATTTGCAAAGCAAAAACTGACCATCTCTAGCCCCACCTTCCTGAGCCCAAGTTCTATGGCTCAGTTCCTACCGTCGGAGCTCTGGCAAGTTTCCAGATCTTACTATAAAAAGACACGAGGAAATATCCCTCCTACACCTACCCCGCTCCCAGTCACTCTCCTTGCTAAAAGGGAATTGTGCTGGACCAACACACCAGATTTTGAAAATGGGAAAACCTTCACATGAATGAAATTGCTTCTGGTCTCAGTCAGGTGCTCTCGATTCAAGGAAAAGCAGAAGTGGGCTTCATGGTTCGTGTAACAAGTGGCTCCATCAAACAACCTTCTCGCTAATAATATCATTCTGTTCTACTGGAAGAGTCTTCCGCATGACTGCCACGATAACAAAGTCCATAAAGGAAGCGTTCTGCAGAAAGAATGGAGCAGCCATTGCCTAGTAGGGAAGAAAATCAACGAGACTGATACAAGTGCCCTGCTGGTGACAGTGCAGAGTTATCAATTTTCTTCCCAGCATGATGGCGGCTGCTCCACTCACTTTGCAAAATAACAACACACAAACTGACAGTGTCCTCTAGCCTGAGAGTGGGTGCGGAACTGTAAGCCATGGCAGGATCATTCTGATGGAACCTCTCATCTATGCAAAGCTATAGGCCATTGCTAGGAGATGGCAGAGGAAGATCCCTCTGACAGGAAGTTAGCTTTTACACAGCTAAGTTCCCTAAATACCTAAGGCTTCAATCCTGCAAACACTTATGCATGTACTTCACTTTGCATGTATAACTAGTTCTAAACAGCAAGATCCTCAGCTGCTGTAGGCTCAGCAAAGCTCCATATAAGTCAGTGGAGCTATATCAACTTCCCCAACTAAGGATCTGGCCTATTGACTTTAACAGGACTTCACATGTGTGCAAAGTTAAGCACATGCATACGCGTTTCCGGGATTAGGGCCTACAACTGCTCCAGGCTACTGGGAAAGAAGTCTGTGAATAAGAGGGCTAATTTCTCTCTCTAGCACTTGAAGGTCCCCAGACAGTTTACAAACATTTTTATGAAATCTTACAGCTTCCTTTTGGAGATAGATAGTATTATCCTCATATTACAGATGGATAAATGAGTCACACACAGGTTGTGACTTGGCCAAGCTCACAAAACTAGTCAATAAAGGGAGTCCTTGCTCCCAAACCTTTCAATTATAATTGTCTTACTCAAATTTAGTATGCTGCATTAGACATAGTTACACAGACAACAGGATTGCAAAGGTAGTTTCTAACGCAGAGCCAGATCTTCAGCTGGTGAAATCAGTTTAACTTAACTGAAATCAAGGCAGTTATGCTGGATTTACATCAGCTAAGCATCTGGCCCTTATAATATAAAAAAAGTTTCTAAAATTTTGTTACTCATTTTAGAGAAAGGTAAACAGATACAGAGAGATTAATGCCTTTTCTACACCCAGAAATTATACGGCTTAAACTACTGAATATTAGTCTAATTAAAGTAGTACAATACCGTAATGTAGATGCAGTTACATCAATATAAATGCGCTCATAGCAGTATGGCTTAATCCCCACCAGGAAGGGGAATAAGCCACCTGGGTAGAAGATACCAGTATAATTGTGTCCACATTAGGTAGGGGCTGTACCAGTGTAACTACTTCAGTAAAAAAAAACCCTTCATCCCTAATTGACAGTTATACCAATATAAAAACTGCATGCAGACCAGGCCAAAGTGAGTTGCTCAAGTTCACTCAGAAAAGTTGAGGGCAAAGCCTAGAACACAATCTAGGGGAAGATTGAGTCGCAAGACTGAGGTCCCAGTTATGCTGGTAAACCCTGAATATGAGATTTGGACATGGGACTATGACCTGTGAACTGAATTTCTAAAGGAACTCTTTGCAACTACAAAGCTCACCACCTCTGCTATCAATCTGAACCTCAATGAATTGAATGACTGTCCTGCTCATGAATTGAGAGAGTGGCACAATCTAACACGGGCAGATCTTCATAATCTGAGTGCCCAGTAAATTGAATCAGAAGTCTTAGTCCTAACCACTAGTCCACACGTCCCATGGAATGATTATATTTCATTGGTATAGCTCAGTCCTTTCTTATTAAGTTGTCTGTGTTTTTCTTTAGACTGGTAAATCACTGGAAGTGCTCTCCCTTCGGAAGGTACACAAGAATAGGTAATGAGAACAATCATCTTAAATCTATAAACTGGTCCAGGGCTCTCAGCAATCCCATAATTTGTTGTGAGAAAATGTAGCAGATACTTCATATTTAACCAATACAAGCGTCAATTCTGTGTACGTGCATCCCTGAAAAAGACTAAGCGGAGGGGGAAAAACTCCAAACTAATAAATATATTTACTCTAAACAATCCAAACCCAGGAAGTTCACACAGATAATGTTGGCTTAGTGCAATATTTAAAGCTTGGTATCTGGCCTTGAACAAAGTTATTCTGTAGGGAAGAATATAATTGTGTGTTACTTTATTACTTTCCTATTGGTATATTCCTTTTTTTTTTTTAACTGCCAAACAGGCATGATGGGTAGAAAATAAACAACATCCAATGGAAAGTTTCCCCTCCTCCCATTTCTGTCCAGCTCTACTGTCCGTGACTTAAACCAAACTATTTATTTTTTATTCCTTTTGCTTAGTTACTCTTAAGGACCTGTTTAGTCTTCTTTGAATTAGTATTGGAGTACCTCACAAGCCTTAAGGAATCCTCCCCAATATCTACGTGAAGTAGAGAACTCGGAATTCCTCAGTTTACTTATGGGGAAATAGATGCAAAGATGTGTTGTGCCCACAGAAATACAGGAAAGTCTGGGTATATTTATACTGCAATTAAAAACCCATGGCTGGTCCATGCCAGATGACTCAGGCTAAGGGGCTGTTTAACTGTGGTGTAAACATTCAAGGTCTAGGACTTTATGAGATGGGAAGGTCCCAGTGGTCAGGCTGCAGACCAAGCCCAAATGTCTACACCACAATTAAACAACCCTGTTCACCCAAGCCTTGCGAGTCTGAGACAGCTGGCACGGGCCAGCGGCAGGTATCTAATTGCAATGTAAATGCATCCTGCTAGGAATGAAGACCAGATCTCCTGAGCCTCAGGCAAGTACCTTTACCACTTCCTCCTTCTCTAGTTCTCATGTGGATAATACCTCCTTTTAGGAACTGGCTGTTTTCTTGGATCTTCTAGTTTGCATAGGGGAGATAAATTAGTGTGGGGAAATGAGATAGAAGAAGACTTTTGCCTTGTATGTGTCGTGCATCCTCTTCCCAGGCCAGCAAATGGGACCTGCCTCTTTACAAGGCATTCTCAACCAGGGAACAACCCAGGAGAAAGTGGGCCCATCAGAAGTGCACATTTGGGGAGGCTGGGGATGGAGATGAGGTGGGGGTTAGTGCGAAGGGACAGCAAGTGGCACAGGTGAGGCAACAAAGGAATTGTCCCTCAGTAGGTTTGCTTGGGGATCTTGGAGAAGAATCAAGGTTTAGGGAAATGGCCAGAAAGTGTTAGGGGAAGGGAGAGGGAAGACTGTAGAGGTTGGCTAGGATTAATAGTGCTATGGAAAGGGGCTGGGAGAAGGAGGGATTACAAACTGAAAGAAATTCATCTTCAGTTCCCCTGCTGAGGAACACTAAGCTCGTCCCGGGTACTGAAGGGGTTAAGCATTCTTCCACACAGGGGCAAGAGATTTGACTTTCAAATGGAACCCTTCAGGATCAGGAAAAATCCATCATCCTAATGCCCAAAACTAAGCTGTTGAAACCAAAGGAAATGAATCTATAGAGTGGATCATTAGCCATGTGTTGAGTGTTGCTCCTAGAATTAATAGATGCAACGTCACGCCTTGGGACTGCTTTCAATCTTTTTCCCAGACAGATGGAAAAATCACAGAGGGAAATTCTTATTCTACTTTCTCTCTCTCTTCCCCATTAAAAGCTCACTTCTAAACTTTCCAAAAGAGTAATTTGCAATCTAGCCCCCTGCCTGCCCCTTCTCTCAAAAGCTGCCATGAATTTGTCATCTTAGTTCTAACTGTAAACCCAGAGATGAAGAATTAACTGAAAATCAGTGATGGGACTGAAGTTGTAAACTCTTTGGATGCAGGCACTTTCTGTACAACACCTCTGAGATCAGCGTCTGTAGGTGCCACAATTATACAGACAATGAACCACAATCTCATTGCTAGAACTTCAAACTTCAGTGTCACGCTGAACAGCAGGATAAAAGATTCTGAAGTCTCAGGGCCATGCTGTTTATTTTCAAATCACAAGGCAACTATTTAAAAACAGTTATCAGTATTACATGGTGGTTAACACTGACCATAGAGATTACAGAGACCAGGTACTCCCTGGTTGGGATGAATACTTCTTGACGGTCTTTATTTCCTCTTTCACTGGGTATGTCTACACTGCAATCAGGAGGTGTGACTGCACCTGTGGATCATAGCTAGCTTGAGTAACAACAGCAGTGAAGATGTGGCAGCATGGATGCTGACGATTCGTGTGTACACTCCTGACCCAGGTAGGCCAGGCTAGCCTGTGCTTCACTGTCGTGTAGATCAAAACTAGCTTGAGCACACCTACAGGTGCTGCAGCGACCAGTCCAGACTCATACCTACTCGCTCTACATCCCTTAGTGGCTACGATGAATACCCGACCAATGAATACAACACTGAATATATGGCAACGTTCACATAAAGATCTCAAAGCAGTAAAAACACAGGGCTAGATCTCAGTGGCACATAAAATAAGCTTCATGACACCTCTTTTATGTAGGTAAATCTTATACCCATTTCACACACCAGAAAACATTGACAAAAGGTGAAATTTGTTCCTGTACAGAAGGGCTAGGAATCACTGAAGTCCCACTCATATTCTATTCTGAGGGTATACATGGGACTCCTCCTTGCAATTCCCCTGTATCCCCTTAACTTTAAGCACAGGCTTAAGCCATTCCATATTTAAGAAACACATTCTGTAGTTTCTCTGCTTTTATCTCTGCACACTACATTATTGGCACTAATAGTGGTATCACCTCGCTCTTATATAGCACTTCTCATCAGTAGATCTTAAATGTCTTTACAGAGGAGGGCAGTATTATTATGCCCATTTTACAGATGGGAAAACTGAGGTACAGAGAGGTGATGTGACTTGTCCGGAGTCATCCTGCAGGCCAGTGGCAGAGCCAGGAATCGAGCTCGGGTCTCCTGAGTTTCAATGTCATGCAGCAAATAAGAATTCCCTAGTAAGATTTGCAACCTTAACATTGCAGAGCTGTGCTACTACACAAAAAGTTTTCCAAAGTTCTCATTCATCTGGCTCAGCATTCAGGTTCTGAACATTCTCTAAATGCTAGGGATGTTCAGATTTGGGACTTTTGTTTAGGATCTGTCATGGGTATTAACAGAACTGCTTGGAAAAATTCTCACATTTCAAAATTTCGAACACAAAAAAATTCCCCACCCTCCCAATTTTCAACCAGCTTTACAGCTAGTGAAAGCATTTGATGGAAAAAAAGAAGAAGAAGAAGTAATTGCAAAACTTATCATGAATTTCCCCTCCCATCCCTCTCCCCCATCACCAGAGTCAGGCCCCAGACCTGCAAACAAATCCATGCGCACTTAGCTGTACCAATGTTAGTCGTTTAACTGACTTCAGTGTGATCACACATGTGTGAGATGAAACACGGGCATTAAACTTACATGGAACACCCTAGTTAAGCACCAAAAAGAAGAGAATTAGTGCTTAAAATACAGTGGTAATAACTATGGCTGGTCAAAAAATGTCCATCAGTGTTGGTTTGACCAAGATTTTGACTAAAAAAAAATGTTTTGCAACAAAGAATCTGTTTTTCCCAGAAAAGATGGATTTTTCTTTGTGAAACATGAAGGCCCCCAAACAACATATCAATTCTAAAATGCTACCACAATGGCTCCTGTTACCATGTGCTGGACTACCCAGTCAGGCTTAATTTCCCATGATGCACTGCAGCCATGTGATTGCCATGATGCATCACCTTCCCACCCCAAGGGGAGACATCAGGGTGCATCATGGGAGATGGTTTCCAGTCAAAATATTTTAGATTTTAAGTTTTCACCAGAGTTTTTGTGGGGTTTTTTTATTTATTTCTGTCAAAATTTTCTGCTGGAAATCCGCCCCCCCGCCAGCCAGTTCTGGTAATAACCAATAAAAAACATTCAAGTGGGGTAATATGAGTAAACAACGAAGTGCTAATTGAAGTATAATTCTCAATAGTGAATATATTCTCAACTCTGGCTTCCCTTTCTTTATAAACAAGCAATCCAAAATCTCATTTCAATTTTGTTTACAGTTGCGACCTTGTGATTTAAGTAATATCATGGTGGTGATTTCAATAATCATCATTATTGAGTTAACATTGATCTTTAACTACTAGTGACTCCAAGATTTCCTTTTTTCCATGGCCCACGTGACAGAATGAATGGCCTTCTCTTCTAAATCTAGCAGGAATGAAAGGCTACAATTTAACTACTGTCTCAACTTGAAATAAGACAAAACTGAAAGCTTTACACCAATTTACAGTACATTTACCTTTCAATAGACAGTTCTGAAAAAACAGTGATTTTGGGGCTGTTTAAATCCTGTATCAGTAGTGAGATGTAAGTGAAATGTAATAAATGAAGCCTTTTACTGGATATCAAGTTTAGAGTTTGCACTGTAGCTATTAAAAATCAATCATTTCAAAGGTTTGAAAGAAGGACAAAGAGAGAGACAATAATAATACTCTAGCTTTAGTATAGCACTTTTCATCAGTAGATCCGAATGCGTTTTACAAAAGGTGGATAAATATAATTTTCCCCAAAAGAAAGCGAGTTGCCTAAATTCACATTGCATGTGACTGACAAGTCAAGGGATAGAACCCAGGTCTGTTGACTACAAGTTCAGTGCCTTATATGCTAGCCTGTACTGGAGATGCAACTGGGGCAACCGCCATCTTCGCTGGTACACCAGGGACATCCAGAGTTAATAGCGTGAGCTACAGAGTGAAGGCTGTATTGGTGGGGCTGCAACAGGCCCATGATCTCTGCGGATTAGACATGCAGGGGAAGTGTAAGCCACTCGCTAGTGGGCTATATATCATCTCTTCATCAAATTCTGTTCTGTCATCCCTCCTGTTCAGAATGAAGCCAGTGGAAGACACGATACACATTGGACTGTAGGGATATCAAGATGCTGAAGACCCTCAGGCCTGGGTCACCTTTTCACTGTGGTCTCATGTTTCTCAATGTTGAGCTAAGATAGGTCCTGAATAAGGGCAAGCTGCCTGGAGCTCAATCCTGGCAAGATGGATGTAACACTGGTTAGAGGGCAATGCAGAGGAAATGATCAAGCTGACAGCTGCCCTCTTTCTAGAGGAGATTTGAGAGCATAATCCTAGGGGTTGTGATGGATCCTCAGGTACTCCTGGATGTCCACATCAGCCTTTCACTGTTGAGTCAGTTGGTTCTTTGTTCATCTTGCTCTGTAATTATGTCATTTTTGGTGCCTACATGGGAGCAGAACTCTTAGCAAAATTGGGTGATGGCTCAGACACCTGGAGGCGACCAAGTTTGAGTACTCTGAACATTAAACTCTCATGCTTCCAGGCATAGGCCAACAGCTGACTGATGAGGGTTATGAAGAAGGGTCCTCTGCAGGAGAATTATGCCATAATTACCCAAATCAGGCTACCTTCCTCTGAAACAGCTGGTGCGTGGCACTTTCAGAGGTAGGACACTGGCCTAATTAGTCTCATCCAGTGTAACAAATCTGCATGTTCCTTATTGTGTTATACAGGAATACTCATTCCCTTCCAAAGCAGCATTTCCAGTGATGACATTTCACTGCTAGACCACACTGAGTGTAAGCTAGCTAGGGGCACTGTATCTTCTGGGGAAATAATATACAGGCACATGAGGGTGCAAACAGATCTTCCAAGGTATTCACTGCTACAACCAACTATTTTTCTGCAGTGGATTGGACATCAGGCAGGCCAGCTGTTATGCTGTGGTTTAAAACTTAATTTTGCCGGGCTTAGGAGAGGCATGCTTTTTGATCCATCCTAGTTACCAGTGATATTATAGTCCCGAAAACACAGGAGCATTTATTTGGGGAACTTTTCCACCATAGGATGGTGAGATGCCACCAGTGATGGGCAGGATATAAGAAGCTGAAGAAAGCATTTCACTACATACCTAAAATTAAGGTCCTGAGTTACAGAGGTGCTGGGCACCCACACCTACTGCAGAGAGACAGTCTGGCTGAATGCATAAGATACTGGACTGGTACTGCGTAGACCTAGGTTCTATTCCTAGCTCTGCTACTGATGCGCTGGGTGACCATGGGCAAGGCACTTCCCCTCTCTGTGCCTCAGGTTCCCCATATGGAGATCTATGGATAAAAAGTGCTGTTGTAACATCTAGGTATTATCATCGGAGCAGAGGGTGCCAGCATCTGTTACAATTAGACCGAAATTGCTTTATACGGTTAAAAAACCCCAAACTTTGTCTATAACTCCTTCAATAAAGTCCAAACGAACAGCAGCTTTCTAAGAAAGCTGAATGCAACGAAAAGAAACTTATATATATTAAGATACTAATGAGTTAAGCAACATTCATTTACCATGAAAAGCTATAGTGCATAGGGCCACATTCCGCTCTATGTCAGACGCATTGCCTGATTTACATATCTGAGATGAGCAACGCAAATAGAAAGAATGTTGTGTTCTATCTGTCAGGAAACATCATCACCTTTGCAATGACACGAGGAAGCGGGAACTGCACAGCAGCCAACTCGAAATGGCACATAACCAGTCAATTTAGATAAAATTCTTCCATTCTGGAAATTACGTCATATATGCTCATGGTCCAACATCTTGCAGGTTGGCACAAATTCATAGGCACCATAAGGTACAAGCAAGCACCAAGATCGTTTACTCTTTTCAAAAACAGCTATACTCAATCAAATTTAGCAAAGCTAAATTTTTCTGCAGCTAAATTAATAGTATACAAAGAGTCTCACCTTGCAAGTCATCAGCACCTGAATTCCTGTTGAAGACAGTGGGAGTTACAGATTGTTTTGACCAACAGTATTTGTTATTATGCAGAAAGGTAGTAAAATGTCATGTCTGATGATGGGAATTGATCCCATAGAAGGATTTTTCAATTCGGGATTTAAACAGTCTTTTTTGAGGGAGGTATGGTCTGTACAGAGGACTGGGAGCCAGGAACTCCCAAGCTCTAACCCTGGCTCCGATAATGAATCCCAACATGTGGCCCTGGACAAGTCACTTAACTTCTCTGCTTTCATCTCCCCTATCTGTAACATGGAGCTAACTACACCACACCTGTCTCCAAGGGGGGTTGACAGGAGGAATTAGTTAAGGAAGGCCTAATTCTGTGCAGCCTTGCATACTGGGCACACATTTACACATGTAAAGTGCATATCTTATGCTTAACAGAATGATTGCCATGGAGTTATTCCAGTGACTAGGAATTGGTGGAGTGCAGCAAGCTCTGGCTGCACCCCCTTCTGTCCAGGAACATTGCCGGATGCCCAAAGGGGGAGCAGGATGGGGGAAGACAAAGAGCCAGTACTGTCTGCTTTATGTGCCAGGGGACATCATGGAAGTGTCCAGTTAGGGAACCTTTATGTTGCCTTTGTGCACTTAGAGCAGGGCAAGGAGAACAGAACCAAGGATCAGAACCTGGCCCTCTAAGATGACTTCGGTGCAGAAGACAATCAACTCTGGTGTTCCTCCAGTGCAGTCAGCAACAACAGCTGTCAACACGAGCATGTCCCGGTCAACGATGGAGCATGAGAATGAAAGGGACCCAGTAAGAAGATGATATATATAAAATCAGGTTAATGCTTTTGCAATGGATGGACATCAAATTTGGCATTACCCTCTCCCCTCCCAGAGCATCTGCATACCAGCAAAACACTGGTTAATGTGTGCTCTTCTGAGCCATACCTATTCAGTATTCACAATCTGCAGTTTTCATTGTTTTTTTACTGGGAGATGGCTAAATCTTTCCCCGGCCATCTTTCTTAGCCTTAAATCTTTTAGTGAGAGTTGGAATGAGCTGCTCTCTTGATTAAACACAGGACTTTATTTTACTCCATCATTTCCAGTATTATCACTGAGAAGAAACACATAAAACGCCTGACTATAAATGAGTGTAGTTAATGAAAGAGGGCCACGTGAGGCTTGTAAACCATCTCACTCTTTTGGACTATGCTCCAATCTAAAGCTCTTGCAGCCAATCTTCCTTGTAGGAAAAAGTGCCTCATTGTAAATGGATCTCTAAATGATTTATGTCCAAGAAAGATAATTGGGAGTGGTTGGGCTGCAGGAAGCATCCAGGCCAGCATGATACTCTCTCTGGAGAAAAGTCAAGGTGGAAGGTTGTGCCTGAAATGGTCATGGCACGGAGTCTATCACCCACTTTGTTGAACTTGATGAACCAATGCAAAAAAACACCCCAAGTCAACGCTGAAACTTTTATTCATTTTGGTAAGTCTCAGGGAGTACATCTGTCTACACATACACACAGGTAGAGCAGTCAGAATTTCTTCCCCAGTTCACAGAACCCTTGACAACTTTGTAGGTATGGCTTAGAGTTTCAATTCTGCTGTCAGTTATTCTGATTCATAATAAACTCAAGTGATACTCCATATATAAGGAGCCGATCCAAAACGCACTCAAGTTTGCGTTGACTTCAATGGCTTTGGGGGAAGCTCCAATGCCAGAACCTCTATTTTGAATATTTATGACAGTAAAATAGTAAATACACGGACACAAAGAGATGAATATAATGAAACGGCACACGCTCACAATAAATCATTATTCATTTTAGTAGGCTCTCCTGAACCTGTTTAAATGATGGATTTAAGCCTATGAGAAAACCAGGCACTGACTACAATAGAGTTTGCAAACTATCGCAGAGACCCAACGATCAGGCCTGAGCTAATTCATTTGTTCCAGCAGCTCATTCAATGTATATCCATTAATTACATGGAGAAATCCAGTCTCTTTCCCTCTTTCCTTTAGTTGGTATGTCCTGGGTAAATCCTAATAATTAAAAGGCAGGTGCTTGTTCTAACCCAGATCTGATTTCAGATCTTGCAAATCCTCCTCTTTTAAATAAAAAGAAAATTGGCAAGACACACTTGTTTATGACATCCACAGATTGCCTGTTTTGTAATAAGAAAAAATACTACCCCAAGTTAATTTGAGGGCAGTATACCTAATGCAGCATATCAGTCTTGCATGATTTATGGGATTGTGCCTACATAATAACTGAAAACAAGCATTGTGTTGCCAATTACCATTACCTTACTGTAAAGCATTTGAGTGGCGTACCACACATTGATTTAATTCATTTTAACAGCTAGGTTGGCGTTCACGGCACAAGACTGCTACCAAAAAAAGAGCTCTTTACATTTTGCACCAAATACTTCCTTCGGGAATACAAAACCCTGTCATGTCAAAAGCACCTTCAAAGAATCTCAAGGTTGGAAGGGACCTCAGGAGGTCATCTAGTCCAACCCCCTGCTCAAAGCAGGACCAATCCCCAATTTTTGCCCCGATCCCTAAATGGCCCCCTCAAGGATTGAACTCACAACCCTGGGTTTAGCAGGCCAATACTCAAACCACTGAGCTATCCTCTCCTACCTTCCTCTGCTACTCTGAGGTTCATTACATCAGGCGTGTTGTAATAAAAATCCATTACTCTATGCATGGAAGACTGAGTCATCGCTCGCTGAATCACACACAAGCAGCATTAAGGGGAAGTATCCATGACCTTCAGTTTCAAGAATGTGCGGTTCCACCCCCACTGAGAACCTAGTAGTTGTAGGCTTTTATCTTTCACAGTCAGGCAGTTGTTCACAAAGAGTGCACTGAGGCCAGTGACTGCAAAGTTAGTGAAATCTATGCTACCTTAGATGGAAGACAAACTATGTTCAGTCTGTGCTCCTAGTACAGTGTGGCCCATTTTAGGTTGACAGATATATGCTCTAATTCCATCAGATAGCCAAAACAATTCTCAGTTACAACTAGTGTAATAAGGAGGGCTCTGCTAATTTCAGTAGCATTAAAGACCCGTAACAGCAGAGTAGAATTTGCTACAACGCCACAGACTCATTCTCTGTCAGGGACGGAGCCTTGAAGATGCTCAGCACACTAGCCCTGATCCTGCAAAGCACTGAAGTGCATGCTTAACTTAAGTGACTCCAATGGAAAAAAAACCCTCACAGGCTTAAAGTTAAGCACGTGCTCAGGTGCTTTGCAAAAATTAAGATCAGTGTGTGCTCAGCACCTTGCAAGACTGAGCACTCAGTGGGAAAATCAAGCCACCAACTTCCAACACCAAAATAGCAACTTTTCCCCATGCAACTCAAAACCTGAAGCAGGATCTGAGTACCTGATGAGCAGTGGGCTCTGTCTCACCAGGCTGCTCGGTTCTTTGTCTTACCCAGTGCTCATCTGTTTTTCTAACACAGGAGGCCCTGTGGAAGCCAACCAAACTGGCATCAATGCTACTCTGGACTGATTCAGAATATGCCAGACTCCTGTAATGGGCTGCTGACGTATACTCAGCCATTTGCTATGGATACACTGCCCACTTATTTATGGATTCACGTCTTTCCTCCCATGAATGTTTCAAAATCAGGAAGAAAAAACCCTGCACTTGTATTTTGACCTGCTTATTTCTGAGGAAAAGTCACAGTCTAGATGGTTCTAGCTTTACTACAGAACCCACAGCCCGACTTCCATGGATTCAAGAGGAGCTGCGGGTGCTCAGCATCTGTGAAAGCCAGGCCACCAGCATCCAATGGGATTCTGAGACTTGAACATAGGGATTGCATTACTGCATCAGAGCAGCGGGTCACCTCGTTTCATGCACTATAGGTGACAGCAGCCTCTACAAGCTGCTTCCCAGGAATGTCTGAGAAGCCCTCACTTCTAACCTGTTCATCTGAAAAGTTTCTTCCAAATCTTTTCCATTCCTTCCTAACCTTCTCCATTCAAAGCTGGAATATACCATGGAGGTTTATATCTCATCCTGTCTTTTAAAATAAATCTGTCCTAATGTAACACTGGATGGTCTCAGTATCCATATGTAGGGGAATGTGACAGCAGGGTGGTCCAAACAAATCAGCAAGACCCTATTCAGAGGGGGTTAGCAAAATAAACACCAAGGGATATCTTTCTATAACATGACATGAGTCTGTTGACCCATCCAAAGTGCTCTATATAATCTAACAGACCCAGGTTCCTCCGGGTGACCCTTCCTCACCAACCTAGCGACAGAGTCCAAGTTGCAGGGAGGGAGTCAGCAGTTTTATGCAGGGCTTCCCTATTCAAAACCTTTTGCAAGAAGGGAAAGCCTTCCCGTGTCTCTCTGGATGATTGACAGTGTGGCTAGCTAATCAGCTCTGTCCCTTACTCTCATTTCTACAATGGCTTCACCCCATCACTCCATATAAACGTCCGGTCCCTATTCTATGTGTTTAAGTCAGGTCCAGATTTTTAGAGATTCTGAGCACCCTGTTCTGTATCTGAAACCAATGAAAGCTTCTCATACTGAGTGCCTCTGAAAAATCAGACCTTTGATGTCTCAAGTTGGACACCCAAAAATGAGAGCCCATTGTTGACAATACAGCTGCAAGTGCAGGGAAACATTGTGCATACACTCTGTTCAAGGTATTCTATTCCTCACCCTTCTCTATCGATAATTTATTTGAAGCTATGCTTTCAGTGATGGCGTCACTTGTTACTAACCACAGTAATTCATTCGTACATCCAAAATAAAGAGGCTTCATTAGATTATATAATGTCTATCAGGAATAGAAAGGAATATAAATACTGAGGAACGTTCCAGCTATGTGAATGTGAATGTTCAAGATATGAGATTATCTGACAGAAGCAACAACTTTCAGGCTTATACAGTATTCACTCACACTTGAATCAGTAATGCAGCATCTTTAGTTGGCATATTAGAGAGACAGGCAGACTCTCAAGTGTGCTTAGCACTTCTGGAACAGAGGTCTGCTGAGAATGCCGCCATTAGCGTCACAACTGGTAGCTGGGCACTTCAGAGACTCTGGCCTTGAGCTCTCTTGAAAAATCTGGCCCACGGTGAACTTGAAATCTAGTCAATTAAAAAAGGCAGCTGCAACTTTAGACACCTGAATGTCTTTGTAAGTCTGGCCCAAACTTACTTTTGAATGTTTTACCCTGTATGTCCACAGGGTTCTGTAAATCACCTTGCACATTTTCAGTGACCAAATATGAAATAAATCAAAACACCACCAGCTGTCGCCACCCAAAACCAGAAGGCGGAAAGTGCACTCTAAGTCTGGAAATGCTTCAAAGTTTTGATGGTTAAAGTGACGCCGAGGCATCACACTGGTCCTCCGCACAGGGGTGAATTTCACCCATTAGGATCATGCCTTTTGCAAACTGCTAAAGTATCTTAATTCCCCACAGATGGTGGATTAAAAATCACTGCTTGGATCATTTTTTTCTGAAGGGCACTAAATACAGCCCCACATTTACATCCTTTATACAGTATAAGGATAATAATACATAATGAGTCACTAGACCGCCAAGCTGCTGCAGTGGGGTCAGCTGCCTCCAGTGCACCCCCTCAGGGCCAGGGATGCCCCTGCACTACCCTTCTAACTACTTCTCCCCCAAAGGGCTTCTGAAACTCCACACAGGCTTTTTTTGGCCGCTCCCCACCCCTTCTCAGGGCTCTGAGTTCATTTGCATAAATAAAGCTCCAGAATAAAACTCTAAGTCAAAACATAGTCCCTGCAATTTATCCTCTTGCAGGGTCACACTCAGTTTCAGCAGGGAGACTCCACATCCCAGGTCTTTCTGCTGGAGCCTGCTCACTCCCAGCAGTCTTCAATTTACGCTACTCCCAGGCCTTCCTTTGCTTTGCCAGGCCACTCCCAGATCCTACCTGTCTGGAGCCTCAAGTTTCTGGCTCTGGCTTTTAGACCCTTCCAGGGTCTTCCCTGCAGGAGCCTCTAACTGCCTGCATTTTCCTGAGCTTGCTCCTTCATTGTAGCCGGCCACTGATCCAACCCAGGTGTGCTACTTTAGTAATCAGGGTTGGCTAGCCCCAGGCTCCCCAGCCCTTAAGGGGCAAGTCACCTTGTTACAGCTGCCAAGTAACCCATTAAGTTCCCTCCCATTGACACTGCTGCTCTCTTTTTTCTTTTCAAAACTCTGTGGGTTGATTTAATTTAATTTAATTTTGCTTTAAGCAGAATTGAACATTAAAAAACTCACCTCTACTATTTATTATTTGCATTGAGGTAGCACTGAGCAGCCCCAGACACGGACCAGGACCCTATTGTGCTAGGTTCTGTACAAACAAAGAAGAGACTAATGCTGAAGTTCACAAATAGATTTCAAGTCATCATGCTAAAGAAAAGAGCGACAGAACCCTCTCCAAGCAAGAAAACCCAAAGTAAAAGGCAGCCAGTCCATTTTTAATTCATTCCACTGATTTGAAACAATGCATAAAGCTTCAGATCAGTGAATTATGTTGTCTCCCCTACTGTAAGTGCTACAATAAGAATGAACAATGACTAGGATGGAGAACTGGCCTCTTCCTTTGCATTTCAACAAATCTGCCTTTGTGTCCCCATCCTCACTGTAACCTCTGCACACTGCAGGTAATGCTATGCTAATTGTACAGTAATTAATCTCTCTCCCTTCAAATCCCTCATCTTCAGAGAATTTATGGCAAACATTCCCGACATCCTGTTGTTAGTTAAAAATACCGCAAGTGAAATGTCTGCATGCTGACATGCCTGCCACCTCTGATGCACACTCTACCCTCCCCATTTAAAAGATACTAATGATTTCCTATGAAAAATTGATCAGCATAATAGGGTGAGTATGCCTGATAAAAGCCCTTTGATTGCCAGCTTTGATATGCTGTCTCTATACCATCATCCCCAGCGCAGATGACTTACATGCATTATCAGAAGCACAGGGTCATACCCTTGGCCTCAGATAAGCACCCCCCTTTGCACTCCTCCAGCTGCACAAAGGAGGGTTTAAAACTGCCTAAAGCAGTAGCTGAGGATTCCCCTTTCCTAGCCCAGGGCCCCAAAAGAGGCAATCTAAGACTCTAAGCACAACACAGCACAGGTCCCTTTTGGCTCCACCCCTATGCCAAACTCCCCCACCCACCCTTGGAACAGAGGGCTCAGGGGCCGTCCTCTTCCCACCCAGAGCGGTAATGGTAAAGGACGACCTTCTCACCCTTCCTTCAGCAGCAGGGGTGTCTTCTATTCTTGGAAAGGCTGGGGTGAAAGTAGGGACTCCCAACAAGAGCTTACACCCAGTATTTGCTTGGGTTAAGAGGCTGGCCCAGGGCCACTGCACTCTTCTTCTGCCAGACCCAGGTTTTTCTGGTGGGGCCCCACTGAGCAATGGATCTGATAGCTAACAGATGCCTGGAGAGGTCCCTGCCTCTCAGAGCCACAGCTTCGGGCTGCAGACTCAGGCAGATGTCACATTCAGTTACGCTCATGTCTCATTTTCAATCTTTTCTCCACAACCCCAGGGGCTAGAAACTAACTTTTTTCTTAAAGAATAACACTGAGATTTTAGTGTAAATCATCCCAACTCCAGGAACTGGGTCCCTCGGCACAGACCTCATAGAATCATAGAATCTCAGGGTTGGAAGGGACCTCAAGAGGTCATCTAGTCCAACCCCCTGCTCAAAGCAGGACCAATCCCCAATTTTTGCCCAGATCCCTAAATGACCCTCTCAAGGATTGAACTCACAACCCTGGGTTTAGCAGGCCAAAACTCAAACCACTGAGCTATCCATCCCCGTCCCTGCAGTCCTAGCCAGTCTTATCTCATCCGTCTCAACCTCACAAACATGCCGTATGTTCTGAGTGAAGCATGATGGGAGCTGAAGCATGATGTGCACTGGCCATCTGGGCTGGTGGTCCACATCTCCTTGGAAGCCAGCTGTCTGCCAGCACACATTAGAGCAGCCCTGAAGCTGCTCCAACTGGTATCAAGCTGCTGATTTGTCACACAGAGCTTCCCCCCACTCCACCACACCCTAACTGGTTTTGGGATGGGAGGCTGTGTGTGTGTGTGTATATAAGGGGACAAAAGGTCACTTATGCTCCACCCAGTATGATACGTGACTTTTGCTGCATTGATTTTGAACACGCCAAGGCTTCCAAAAAAAAAAAACCAAACAAACAGATATAAACTAAGTAATGTAGTCTGCTAAATACCACCCTGGCTTATTGCTAGGAATGGGCAAAACAAATGACATGTTTGCCAAATGCTACAGCATTGAAATCAACATTGTTCTGCCAGATGTCTATTTCCCAACACCTGTCCAAAAATATTGGCATGATGAATATTCATTTGCCCATGCCTGGAGCTGATTAGTACTCCTTTAGCTCTGTTGACCTTAACATGATGATATGTAAATAGATGTATCTGGTTTTACGATCTGAACCTATTTAGGGTTTAATTCTCATTGAAACCAATGAGACTAACTAGCTGAGTAAGGGCTATAGCACTGGGCCCCAGATGATCACAGTGATTCCTTCCTGCTTTGGAATCTATGATTAAATCAATGACAATTCTGTTTGTCAGGACTCTCCATTTCACTGCACAAACAAAGAAGGACATTGTGTTAATCGAGAAATCATTTGTTAGACATGTTCAAAATCAATGCTAAACAGCACGGAGTACCTTTTTGCAATGGATTTTTATTTGCCATGTTGCACATTATTTCGTAATTCAAATTGCAGTTCCAAAAACCTCTATTGATATCTTTCATCCAAACTTCCAACTCCACAAAGTGTTGGCAAGAGTGCCTTAAAATGGTCTGTTATCAATTCTGACCTTTACTGTTATAACTCAAATAGATACACTATCTGTGATCATTCCGACAAGGGGAAAAACAAAAACCCAGCAACTTTGAAAAGGACATCTACACACTCGGTACATACAGATTTAACATCTACCTGCCCCCACAGCAAGAGCTTATATCATAAGCAATGAGTGATGGGACGGTTCAATCAGCAACTCATGCAGCTTTGGAAACCCAGTTATCTCCCGCTATTTGAAGCAATATTATCATGAATGAGAGATGGTCTCAAGCCACCAAGTTCAGACCCAGATCTGGATTTTCAACTTTCCAAAGCTCTTGGGATGGAGAAATTTGTCTCAGATCATTCATCAGCATTCAAATTTAGGTTGGGATTCTAAACCCCTAATATTTAGACCAGGATGAGTGGGCTCATTTCAATTATTAGTCAGTAAAGGGGTAAATATTCTAGGAAGCCAGGACAAGGTTTAGTAATATGAGAATTTTCCCAGTGGGAATTTTGGAAACATGGGCTAAAAATCAGATGGGCAAATTGATTTGGATATAGAACCTCCTTTGAGGCAGATCTACCTTACTTAAGGTTCTGAAATATCAAGAGACTGCCTCCCTTCTAGCCTCCATGTCCAGCAAGGAGGAGAGGCTGAAGAACATAAATGTTATGGGAAGACTGCTCTCAGGGTAGATATTTCTGTAGCTGGGAACTGAAATGGATATTCTGGGCACTTCACAAGAGACCTCATTACAATGACATTTTTAGCCATTCTGGAGACTCAAGAGGTTCATAAAGTGGAGATAGGCTTTGGATAAGCATCCAAAACTTCAGAGGATTATCTCAGCTATACCTGAACTTTTGAGTTTAGCACAAACTGCAAGTGGGTTTTTAAATCCGGTTCTTAAAGTATCTATTAATAAATAGTTGAATTAATAAAATTTTGCATACACACACTGGAAAAGTAGATTACACTCCACTCTATCCTCCAACAGAGGACAACAACGTACTAATGTTATCAGCTAAAGAGTTACTCCATCTCCAGTACCCGTGGCCTGTGCTGAAGATCCTGCTGTTGACACATTCATGGGGGGCACCACAGCAGCATCCTTAATCAAAGGATCTCAAAAATTAGTATTACTATAATTTTGCACAGTGATTTGCCCAAGGTCACACAAGAAGTGAGAAGTAATCCCAGTCTCCCAGCTCCTATTCCCCCGCTCTAACAACTAGATAACACGGCTCCCTGAGGATCATTTGTCATCATGCTTCTGTGACATTTCTACAGAGAACTCTACATATTCTACACCACAATTGGTGAAGTTATTGATTGAGCTCAATTGCTCTACAGAGCCTGCAAAGGATGACAGAGAAAATAGAGCATTTGCCTGTTGATAAAAAGTTCAATTTTTAACACCATTTTTCTTTCTGGTCACAACAAAATAAAAGCAAATGTCAAAACATGGTATAATTATGTTTCACAGGAGTTTCTTTCAGTACAGATTGTTTTTTCTTCTCTAGCACAGATACGCCCAGAGTGGATACAGATTGAGTACACTGTTTCCCTCTTGAAATAAATAGTAATAATAATAATAAATAAAACCCATTGAGTTGTCATTTGTTTGAATTGACAGCTTAATTTAGACATAAGAATTAGAATGAATGAGAAAGCAGGGTCACTGGGGAAGGCATAAGAGTGAAGCAATAGCTATCAGATAAAATAAGTACCGAATAAGGTAAGTTAATAAGATAAGTACCTAATAAGTTATTTAAAAAGGGAATTGCCTTGGCATGTTCTACGTTAGTAAATAGGGACCTGGATCCAATGCCCATTGAAGACAATGGAAAGAATCCTATTGACTTCCGTGGGTTTTTGAGTTAGGTCCTATATTAGGAATAATAGTGTTATTCTTGCTTCCTTACACTGAAGAGTTGTAGACTTGATCCGAAGAATATCAAAGTCACTGGGAGCCTTCCACAGACTTCAGCTGGCTTTGGATCAGGTGCCATGTACTTCAGACAGGGCAGTTACGGAAGCACCAGTCGCAACTCCACTGTTAAGGTTGAGCTCTGTTTTGCATTGAAAACAGGGATTCGATCTCTTGGGAAAAATACCGTTTTCCCCCTCACCAAGCAGTACTTATTGAGTATAGAATGAATTTCCTGAAAATTTACGAATAAATCTGTTTATTAGTTGGAGTTCAACTAAATCATAAATTGGATCGCTTAAGAAATTTAGCATCTCTGACAGCCTTTCTTCATCCCGAAAGATCTTCCCACTTTCCATATAGTTAAGAATAATTGCAATCTTGTGCACAGGCAATATTTGAAGAAATTAGATTGGAATTAAGCTCAGTTATGAATGATTTTTGTGTCTGATTCATATGATTGCACAGGCTACAGAGAGAGGTTCAGATCAACAGCACAAGTAACTCTTAAATGGGTTTGCAACACCAGAGGTAACAACCCATCACCAGCTTTTGTAGACAACTACGTGGCATGCAACAGTTCTAACAGTTGTAATGACACAGTGAATGAGGGAGACTGAGCTCCCAGTAGTAGTTTATTTGGTCCAACTGCAATTGCTTTCTGAAGGTCCCACAGCTGTATGGTAGCGTCCGTGGCACTGCTTGAAAGGCTGTCCGTGGCACTGCTGCCTTGGCCTTCACAGCACAAGAGATTCAACAGGCAACGAGGGAAGGAAATGTCCCCCTAAAAGGTGCCCTTTTCCATACCTGAGTGTGTTCAGTTTTCTTTGACATTTAACCTTAACTCTGAATTTCCTGTTTTTACAATGCTTGGTTTTGGGATACATCCCTGGAATGTATCTTTTTTCTAAATTCCTGGGACACACTCTCTACCCCCATTTTATTGTACGTTTTGCCTGGGATTATTAGATTAGATTGGATGGATGGATATGCAATATATAGAGCTAGACTGTAGCATTTAGTTACTACCCTGAATAGGGAGCGTTGCAGAACCTCACAATCTTAGGGAGAATTCAGAGGCACAATTCCTCCCCAGACTCCCCACTGGACAGGAGCAGTGTGTAGGATACACCTTCCTTCAGTCCTTCACTCAGTTAACTCATCATGACCACTGTTTAGAGCCTAGGATTACAGATAGGCCTTGAATGTCAATACATGGGGGCTTTGTTGAGCCCAAAGAGGAAGCAAGTTCCTCAGTTATAGACTCATAGATATTAAGGTCAGAAGGGACCATTATGATCATCTAGTCTGACCCCCTGCACAATGCACGCCACAGAATCTCACCCACCCACTCCTGCGAAAAACCTCTCACCTATGTCTGAGCTATTGAAGTCCTCAAATCGCGGTTTAAAGACTTCAAGGTGCAGAGAATCCTCCAGCAAGTGACCCATGCTCCATGCTACAGAGGAAGGCGAAAAAACCCCAGGGCCTCTTCCAATCTGCCCTGGAGGAAAATTCCTTCCCGACCCCAAATATGGCGATCAGCTAAACCCTGAGCATGTGGGCAAGATTCACCAGCCAGATACTCAGGAAAGAATTCTCTGTAGTAACTCAGATCCCACCCCATCTAACATCCCATCACAGGCCATTGGGCCTATTTACCATGAATAGTTAAAGATCAATTAATTGCCAAAATCATGTTATCCCATCATACCATCTCCTCCATAAACTTATCGAGTTTAATCTTGAAGCCAGATAGGTCTTTTGCCCCCACTGCTTCCCATGGAAGGCTGTTCCAGAACTTCACTCCTCTGATGGTTAGAAACCTTCGTCGAATTTCAAGTCTAAACTTCCCGATGGCCAGTTTATATCCATTTGTTCTTGTGTCCACATTGGTACTGAGCTTAAATAATTCCTCTCCCTCTGCAGTATTTATCCCACTGATATATTTATAGAGAGCAATCCTATCTCCCCTCAACCTTCTTTTGGTTAGGCTAAACAAGCCAAGCTCCTTGAGTCTCCTTTCGTAAGACAGGTTTTCCATTCCTCGGATCATCCTAGTAGCCCTTCTCTGTACCTGTTCCAGTTTGATTTCATCTTTTTTAAACATGAGAGACCAGAACTGCACACAGTATTCCAGGTGAGGTCTCACCAGTGCCTTGTATAACGGTACTAAAACCTCCTTATCTCTACTGGAAATACCTCGCCTGACACATCCCAAGACCGCATTAGCTTTCTTCACGGCCACATCACATTGGCGGTTCATAGTCATCCTGTGGTCAATCAATACTCCAAGGTCCTTCTCCTCCTCCGTTACTTCTAATTGATGTGTCCCCAGCTTATAACTAAAATTCTTGTTATTAATCCCTAAATGCATAACCTTACACTTCTCACTATTAAATTTCATCCTATTACTATTACTCCAGTTTTCAAGGTCATCCAGATCCTCCTGTATGATATCCCGGTCCTTCTCTAAATTGGCAATACCTCCCAGCTTTGTATCGTCCGCAAACTTTATTATGGCAGTTGAGGCTCTCTCAGCAAAAGTGTCCAGCTGACATCCCCCGCTCCAAGTACATGACTTATTGTGCATGTTCAGTTTGCTTTGTTCCTCCAGTGGTGATAAAACCTGCCATCGCTAAGACTTGTTTTGACAGTACAGCAAGCTCTCCATAGACTTCTGTTATCTCTTTTTCAAACCAGCTCAGCTTGATAATGTAATGTCTCCACAGGCTTTCACATTCACAGGGGCACGAAGATTGTTGAGGCAGTTCCACACCCCAGTCTAGGAAATGGGAAATTATTGTTATTTGAAAACTGAAACAAACAGAAAGCACAGATCTGCACAGCAGCCATTTCAAATGCAAAGACTTGGACTTTGCTAACACATTTTCCCCTTTAATGTAATCAGAGATCCTGACCTGCTTGACTTTGATGGGGTTCTGTACAGGCATAAGACTCCACTTGAATGGATCCAGTTGTAGGATGAACCCACAAATGAGACAGTTCAAGTGCCAAATTGATTAGAATGTAAAAAACAAAACAAAACACCCCCCCCCACGTCAAAAATACCAACAGCCAAACAACCGATACCCAGATGTAGATGACACGCCAAGAGCCAAAGAACCCAACCCAAAATTCACTATCGGTATTATCTCACTCTCATTAACTCTCCCTTTAGAGCACAATATACACAGACCCATGGGAGTCAGACTTACAGCAACAAAATACACATTTCCTTCTTCAAATGGCTTATATAGAAATTCTCTGAACTGCATTTGTGAAATTCACTTTAGTCACACCAGTGGCATTCTACACATTCTAAGTTCATTAGACCAGGATGTGCTGCTGCTGTTAATGTTGAATTGGCACCTCCCTGACAAACCCTGTTGTTTTGGGTTTAAAAGGCTCATTTTACAAAAACACACTGGACTGAATGCAGTGGGAATTGCCCTGAACAGCACCCAGCCAGATCCAAACTTTTCAGCTCTGATTGTATACTTTATGATATGTAAGGACAGATAACAAAAGGAAATGCCTTAACAATCTATGCAGAGAAGTAAAAAAAACTAACCTACTCATCCTCTGAAGTTAGCATAATTAAAAATCCAAACACTAAGAACAATTTCGAGCCACCATAAACAAAAATTGGATGGAAAATTAATGACCTTTGTTAACTGTAATGTAACAGAACACAGTAATATTTACTAATTATACAGCTTTGCATATTTGTAAATTACTGGCTCTCGTCTAGAAAATGAGTGTTTTCGGCATACCTCTTAGAAAACTAATACAGTATGCAGGTTACCATAGTTATAGCAGAAAACTGGAACAAATCCCCCCCCCCTCCCCATTATAACTGGGACATTGTTATTCAAGTGACTGAAATCTCTCTCCATTTTCAATGTAAGTGTTTGGTGATAAATTGGTGATGGATGAATTTTAAAGGTTCTGCTCTGATACTATGGTGATCAATATAAATTCCTAGATAGATTATGTTATTCAAGCCCCAGCTCAGCAATGCACGTACTTAACTTAGAAAACAAATGCCCCAGCCTCGTTATCTCTGGAAAAGACAAAATCTTTCAAAATGTGGGCAAAGAAAAACATTTTTTTTTTACAATTCTCAAAACTGAAAGAATATTATAAATTGTTTTATATCAGAGTCGTACCCCCAGGCCTGAGAAGGGACGGGGTGCCATTGTGCTAGGTGCTGCACAGACACATAGTAGGAAAGAGGCCCTACCCCAAAAAAGAGGCCCTACCCCAAAAAACTAACAATATTCATGAGAGGCTGTAGAACCTAGTGGGTAGGCACTAGACTGTTTCAGGACATCTGGGTTCTAACCCTGGTTCCATTACTGTCCCACTAGATGACACTTCCCCTCTCTCTGCCTTTCACCCTTTGGGTATTTTTTCTGTTCAGAATGTCTACCCTTTAGGGCAGGGACTGTCTTTCACTTTACATTTGTACACCACCTAGCACTGTGGGACCTCAATGCCGGCGGAAGCTTCTAGCTATTACTGAAATTTGTAAGGTGAGGCCTTTTTATTTATTTGTTTGTTTATTTATTTATTAAATAATTTACTGGGTCCTGAAACTGAAGACCTCAACTCAAGGTCTGAGTTTTGCTGGTCTCTAGTGATGCCATTATTCTATTGAAACATATAGGTAGAGCAGATCAAAAATTTTGGGATAATTTTTTTTTTTGCTCTGAAAAATGCATATTTGGAATAACAAACTCTTCATGAATTCAGATCAAATTCACCAAGTTGTTCTGGCTGAAAGAAAAAAACTTCCACAACTCGAAATATTTTGATGTGACATTTTGTAAACGGAACATTTTCATTGTTCAGTTCAAAATTACGTTTTGTTGCTAATTTTACTTCCATTTTCTTTTAAAAGAGGTAAAAGAAACCCTCAAACATGAAACCTTCCATTCAATCCTAAAACTTTTTCGTTTGGCCAAAATTTTTTTTAAAAAATCTCTTTGGGACAACCCAGACAATTTTTTTAATGAATTTTTGATTTGACAACCAAACTGAAAAAGAAAAAGAATTATTTGCACAGCTCTCTTTGTAGGACACAGAGAAGTTGGATTTCATAGACTGATAGATTTTAAAAGAAGAGGGGACTATTAGATCACGTCCTCTGACCTGTCAAGCATAGTCCATTACATTTCACCTAGTTACCCCTGCACCAACCCCCTTAACATTTATTTGGTTAAAGCATATCTTCCAGAAAGGCACCAGTCTTGATTTGAAGACATTTAGCCTTCAATTTTCATTTGCACTCCATAAAAGAGTTATGCTAATACAGAATATGGTCCCTGAAATGGGCTCATTGTATTTTCACAGGTCTTCTTTAAAAGTCATAAAGATATGTCTGATAAGTTTTTTTCCTTGTGGGTAAGAGGAATCCATTCCAGTAGTTTCATCGTCTTACATCTCTATCTGCTGCAGACTAATGCAGCTGGGATTGGTGTAACAGAATCAGAAAAGTTCATTTTTGTTCCTGCCTCAGTTTCTGTTCCACTGCCCTGAATGGGTTCAGGGTTAGAGAACTTTCTGAGTGGTAAACACTACATGTACCTTTCCACGGCTATGAACAGAGAACTACCAATAAGGAGGTCGGGATAACTAACTTTTGCCTACATGATACATGTATTCTCCATATATTAGAACATGTTTTCCCTAATCAATATTTTATTAATTTAGCCACTTAAAGTCTTTGATATGGATGAGTTGCCATGATTCACAGGAGAACAATAGCTTTAATTTTATGGTGCTACTTATCAGAAGAGACTTTGGTAAAACTTGATCATCCATTGCAAATACAGCACCGTTTATAGACTTATATGACAAGTAAAACACTTCGTAGAGAATATACATAAAACCTTTGTGATAAACTCCCTCTCATTATATAAAAGCTCTTAATGTATTATCAGTTAAAAAAAATCTGCCAGCGAGGATATTGTCTCTGTTTAACAGTAATGGATTCAGATTACGCCATTATCAAGTATCTCTTGTCTGTGGTTGAGTACAGGCTAAAGGCTTAGTGCTTGAAAACAGCGCTCGCCTCACTAGTTTATGAAGCTTGACTACAATATAATTAAGCATCTTTCTGTTTATCCAGAAAACAATTAACTAAAATGTGTATCTATCTGTACATAGGCGTATGTGTCTGTTATGCACATACACCATATATATAATACGTCTATGCACCCAATCCTGCAAACCATCATTCTTTGGGGCTCTCTCTCTCTCTCTCTCACACACACTTGAGAGAAGGATACTGACCTTGCCACCCCTGTTGATTCGGGGGAAGGGTTTGGTAATGCTCATCCTACCTCACGATCTTCCTACAAAGGGTAAACCCAACCCTGCAAAATCTTACTTTCCTGAGTAGTCCCACTGACTTTAATGGGATTATTTACATAAGTAAGGAAGATGAATATGGGTCTCACCCACAATCTCTTGATGTCAAAGGATTTTAGGTCAGGCCCATGCAGACAAAGGATTGGCAGGATTGGGTCCATATACAGTCAAACTAGGCCTGATTCTTCTCACTTAATGCAAGCTTTATGTTTATACAACTCCAGTAGGTTTACAAGTGTAAGTGAGAGGAGACTCAGGCCCAAAAACTATACACACACACACTTCTTTCATTATATTCCTTGGGGTTCTTGCTTAAATTGACAGGCACAAAGATTACCAAAAGCATACATTTAAATACATTTTGGAGGAGGAGCGCCATGACCCCACCAGAATTAGGATTTCATGCAGATTCTTTTCTGTCTCTCCATTTAAGCATCTGATTGTAATCTCAGATGGGGGGGCATTTATCGCTGCATCTCTCCGAAATATCCATCCCCATGTGCTGATTTTCTGAGATATGCTGTGATGTGCCTGAAATTAAAATCTCTGCCATTACAGCTTCGCTTTAACATTCTGCTGGTAGTTTATCATTTCAGCAGCAGACTCCCCACTAAGCTATTTTTTTGATTATTATTTTCAAAGAAAGTTGAGTGATGCTTAAAATAAAGGAATCAGTTCAATGTGATCGACCGTAAACTCTATATCAAGCGGTGCTGAAATCTCTTAAAAAGTTGTCTCTAAAATGTAATTTTGTTTGATGAAACAGACATATTGCCCTCATTTCAAGTTGTCACACTGGCATCTTAGTGAAGTACAGAATGTTCCACTCAAACTGAAGACATTCTTTTTACAACCACACACACACACATATACCCTGGTAAGCATCAGAGGTATATCTCGTGGTGAGGGGAGACTGGGAATTCAAGGTTTGAGTTAATTATCCCCCATTTTATAGCATAGAAGTGCATTCCATCTCTGCAATCTGCATGGGTGGACTCCATACAGGTGTAAGGGATCCACCTGCAGTGGTCAGACTATAGGGTCAGGCCACGGATTATTTCTGTTTATTATTATTATTTGTATTACTGTAGTGACTAGGAGCCCCAGTCATGGTCTGAAGTCCCCTTGTGCTAGGCCCTGTACAAACACTGCACAGAGATATGGACCAAAGAGCCTGCAATGTAAGGGTATCTTTACACTGTAGCTGGGAATGTTGCCTGCAGCTCACGTAACTCTACCTGTTCTAGCTTTAACTGAGCTAACTTGCTAAAACAACAGTGAGAATATGTCAGCACAAGCTTCAGCAAGGGCTGCGGAAGCCAGTATGTACTCGAGGGACAGGGGAGGTCAGTCAGGCTTGTGCAGCTGATCCTGAAGCCCATGTTCCCACTGGCATAAGACAGAACACAACAAATGGACAGAGGCAGACATATGGGGCAGCACACGGAAATAATGAGACAATGTTGGTCAGCATGATAGGCAGCAATCTCAGGGCACCAGCGGCCTAACCACTGTCAAGTTTTTTTGTCGACTTCCCAGCACAGTAGAGTTTTAAGGAGGGATTTGAAAGAGCACAATTAGGTAGCTATGCCCAGGTTTACCGAGAGCTCCTCCCAAACATAAGGAGCAGCAAGAGAGACAGCATTCTGTATTTGTCAGCACTGAAGGGGTTAAAGTTTCTCTCTCAGTCTCTCAGGAAAGGTCTTTATCGTCAGCGGTCTGAGCCTGGAAGCCAGGGTTTAACAGATTATTGTTTTAAGGAATAAGGTCAAGCCCACGAGAAATCATTTTAATCTTCATCCTTTTTTATGTCAGAGAAGGGTCTGATCACCTTAAGAAGATCTGAACAGAGGTTTGAAGGCCATGTGGGACAGCATAACCTCTAATCCAGGTTGCCTTGTAGGCCTTCATCACTTCCCTCCTCCCCTATGATTGCATGCACCCACACACAATAGGACTTGCTGTTCTAAAATGATTGTGACCTTAGGTCAATGAATAAATAGACTGCAACCACTGTTTCCTTCGTTCGCTTAACATTCTCATGGATTATTCCAAAGGGGAAGATTAGAGCATTACTGACATTTCAAATAGTTCACAAATCACACACGGAAGCAAGCAATGTATGGGTGGGGAGGGAGAAGAGGTGGGGGGGTCACAATTTTCTGCATTTGTGACTTTTGCTTGCTGCTTTATATAGTTCTGAGACAGGCGATAATGGGCCAAATCCTCATCTGGTGAAAATCAGCATTAATTTAACACAAGTTTCTGGGCTCAATACAGGGGTAACTGGGTAAAATTCCATGCCCTGTGTTTTCCAGGGCATCCGACTAGATCATTTAATAGTCCCTTCCAGCTTTATAATCAAGAAGCACAAGAAGAAGATCTGGTCCAACATCCTGCATGTAAATACCAGGCCAAGAAAATTTAAAACTTAAACTTAAAAATAAAGATCTGGAATCAGAGTAAATAATAAGATTTTTACCACAGTGAGGCAAAATCTGGCTTTAGACATGCTGCACATGGGCCTATAACTCACTGATTTGGATGTTATGCCCATTTATCTGGGAGAGGAACTGAGCCCAGTGCCTTTCAATAAATGTGTCAGCGGTAAGCTATGTATAAAGTATAGTCCCAGAGGTTTCTAATCACGTCTGTCCTGCACAGTAAATTCCATGGAATATCACCGAGTTCCTGTAAAACAAAGACACTCCTTATCTATACAGGATAGGTGAATTTTAAGAATCCAGGGACCCTATTCTCCATTAGCTTGTGTAGTCATTTATGACCGTGTAAAGTGGGCGATTGCACTTTACACGGTCGTTGCATAAAGGTAAACGGCTACACATGGTACAGGAGGGACAATGTCTAAGAGCAGAAGCTAGATAATCCCTTCTCTCTACAGAAAACAGATGAACTATATAGCATTAAGAGCTATTGTGCAATGGTGATAAATATCGTAAACATTTGGGAATGGTTAGAAGCAAGAAGTTCCTAGCTATCAGACCATCTCAGCATTGAGAGAAAGAGGTGGCTTGTAAGTTTCTGGAGGTTTGCCTGTCTGAGGCTAATCCTACTAGACAGAGATATAGTTTAAATTAAATTCTAAAGCAGAGATTCTCAAACTGTGCTCCGAGTTCCATTCAGGTGATCCATAGATAGTTCCCTCTAAGGTGCGTGCCTGGTCGGCCGCACACGAGAGAATGAAGGGCCACCCACCTAATTAGTGGAGCCACACAGACATGGCTCCATTGATTAGGTGCCTGGACCCTGGAGAAGATGCACATGTAAGGTGAGGTGGTGGCCTTGGGGGGAATATGGGGTAGTTTGGAGGGGGCAGTAGGCTGAGAAGAGGGGGGGGGGAATTTGGGACGTGCAGGGCTGCAGTGGCCAGAGAAAGAGGCAACTTTCTTCAGCTCCAGGGCTGCAGCTGCCAGGGAGAAATGGCTCTCTTTTCCAACCTCAGCTCTGTGGCGGGGGAGAGACCCCCATCCGTCCCAGCCCCAGCTTGTGGGCTGCCGCAGCGACGGACAAAGGGCACATCCATTGCATTCGATATTAAAATATATGAGTTGTGTACTTTTGTTTGTAGAACAAAAAAATGTTAATTATCATTCAGTTTTTTTATATAGCACTTTTATCCAAAGCGCTTTGCAACAGTTAGCTAACGGTACAAACAACATTTGGAAAGACCATTAAGTGGTCCGCCGAGACCCTTAGCAATTTTCAAGTGATCCGCGAAAAAAAGGTTTGAGAACCACTGCTATAAAGCAGGAGCAGATTTACAGAATTTCCTTATTAGCACTGCAAAACTATTGTGCATGAAAAAGAATACTTTGTCCCCCTCTTTTTAGTTAGAAAAGCCAATTGACAATCTGTCATTGATTCATTTTCAGCCAATATTAATGCAGAACACAATTTTCTGCCTAACACAAATCGCTTTAATTTTTACCAAGACGAATGTTTTGAACAGCAGAGAACAATTAAATCATTTTTGGATTCAAAAGAAGCCTCATATTCTCATTGTGTCTCTTCAGCATTTTGTAAGTTATCTAATGATTTTCTGCTAGTTTAAATATTACTTCCCCATACCAAACTGATTAGCTCATGTGAAATACACACGACAGAACTAGTTCCAGAATGTGCCGAGTTCCTAAATCACTGAAAGACTTCCTGCTATTGTGAATATTACTATCCCTATGAAGCGGATTAGGATAATGCAGAACCAGTAGGGACAGATTCTTGTTTAGCCTACTGCTAGCACATTTCAAAGTGAATAATCCATTGTAAAGGCAGAAGCAAACAATTAAATCAGATGAAGCATAAGCATTACCATCCTGCTCTGAAAAGGTACTTGAAATCTGTCCAGGAAGGGCCTTAACTCCATGACTGAGAGAATGGTCTTGTCTCCTGGCCCACTTTCATCCATGCAATGAGGGTACCAGTTCTGACACCCTCTGATGCCAGTGGTAGCATCTGTGGGGTGGACGTCTCTACCAGGCTGCATCCATCTACTCATTTCACTGAACAACCGTCACATGATAATCGGTTTTGAACAAGTTTCTTCTGAAAAAAAACAATCTCTCTCCGAAAAAGAGAGATCCTCAAACCTTACTTGGGTGAGTAGCTTCACTGGTTTCAATGGGACTGCCCACCTGGCTAAGGGTTGCATGGCTGGACCCACATTTCCTTAACACAAAACATTTTTGCATTTCTCTTTTGCCACTCTTATGTTAGCGATGAACAACAGTGTAAAGGACCTCGGTTGTTACCCCACACCCTCCCCAAGCATAAGAGTCACTGGATGTCCTGGGTTCAATCCCTAGCCACAATCAAGATGACGGCTTGTTACACAGTGGCCCTAATTTTCACAAGTGACTTGTGATTTTTGGGTGCCTCCATTTTTAGGGTACCCAATTGGGGCCCAAATTTCAGAGGGGGGGGAGGTCAACAAATTCTGATTATCAGTCCCCTCTCAGATATTTCAAGTTCAACACCCAAGAGTTGAGGCACCCCAAATTAGCAATTTGCGAACATTTAGGCCTACATTTATTAATATACCTCTATTATTATATTTTGGTCTTTTTTCCATAACAGAGCCTGTTCTTGCTTATATTAGTCAATGACAATTGCCAAAGCTATTAAGTGTCTCATTTCATCTCTAATAGCCCGTGGAAAACAAAAAAAAAGGCCCCTATATTCCACCAGAGCTCCTAAATCACTTCTGTTGAGATGACATAGTATTATCCCTTACCATGATGAGAGATAGTCTCAAACAAAACCATAGATCCAAATGCCTTCAGACTTTAAGGAAATTCAGACCCTGCCTTTGCAAGGTTACCTATCTTCTCTTTATAATGAACCAAACCAAAATCACATAGCCACACAACCCTCAACTTTGGAAAACTCTTGATCTGGATCCAAGCTATATAGATCAGGAGTCTAGTGTCGTAACAAAAAATGAAAAGTATCCTTCGCTGAGGTTTCTGAACAAACACCACTCTGTGCTTCTCAGTGGCTCTCTACCACCCTTCACTTGCTAAGCAACCTGTGCTGGCAAGTGGCACTGAACATTGTCGCCTAATATTTGAGCCTAGAAATTAGCAGCTGTGGACAGGGACAGCAGTGCTGATTAAACTTTTGGGCCTGTGTTTAAATCATGTTACCATTTAAAATGGATATACACTAAAGTTAAATGGGAAATAATTTCTTCCCGTTGGGGGAGGAGGGGAAATCATGTTTTCCTTGAAAACTCAGAAAACTAAAAATGTCAGTTTTCAGCAACTAAAACACTTTGACTTTAACTGAAAAGCTTTCAGTTGCTGAAAGTGAAAAAAATAAAAATCAACTTTCAGTTTTTTGACAAAACCCTGAATATTTTCATAAAAAAAACCCAAAGACAAAAAGTCAATCTGATACACAGAGAAACATAAAATCATATTTTAATCTGCAATTCAAATCAAACATATCATAGCTGTAAAACTGCTGTTAAGAACCAGGGTTCTCTCCTTTTTATATGGTGGAGGTGAGTCATGAATATGCAGAACACAGGTTATTTCACCTTAAGAGCTGTGCTCGAGAATGACTTGCCTTAACTGAGATTTACAGAGGCATCTTACTTTTACGGAGCTTACTCGCAAGACGTGTAAGCAGGCCTGAGCAAATTCCATTCGACACCATGACTCAGCGGGGTGGGTGCCAGAGCACAAACCCTGTGGCAGCTGGAAAGGAATGAGAGGTTCAAGAGCTAGGGGATGGTAGAGGGGAAAGGATACCAAGTGAAGGACACTTATTCTTTATGCATCATAAAGACCTGATTCATAAATACTAAGGTTACTGCCGGCGAGAATTATGTTATTCCATAGGCGAGCGTAACTGATTTAAGTTGTCAGCCGCACAACTGCAGCCCATTGGCTTCTTCAGAGGGTTGGGGAGAAGGTTTTAGTGACCACTCTGTAATGGAGTGACAGCAACAGCACTCCCTTCTGCATGATGTCCCCTCCCCGAGCCCTTTCCCCAAATGAAGATGCAAGAAGAGAGCCGCCCCCCAGTGGGAGGAAACACACAGAAGCACCTGGAAAGGAGAAGGCATGGACAAGAGTCACAGTATGTGTTATACATTCCCCCTCTGTGCCTGATCCACAGAGGATCTCAGGCTGTAGCTACTGCCAGCTAGAGAGCGTCGCTCTTCAGCTCACGCTGTAGTTCTGGTTCAATCCCTGGTGTGTCGACCAAAATGGCAGCCATAACATCAGGAGCTGCGGTATAGTCAGCCATCTCCTGCAGACCAAAACTTAGGGATATTCTTGACAAGGACACGAGGCAGGACATGTTGTGTTTAACCATCCTGAGAGATACTGTAGGTCTTCCTGGTTCTGTATCTTCGGTGTCAAGCAGTTTGATTAAAGGAATCCCCTTCATGACAACAACTGAGTCCTATCTTTCCTCCACTATGAGGGAGACAGTCATGCTGAAGTGTTTTAAGTCCAATACATGCCTGGAAAGGTTAATGAATTGGGTCATCTGAACCATCCTTTCCAAATTGCCTATGATGATGATATATACCAAAAAAAAAAAAAAAAGGATCAAGTGACATTGGCTCAGTGTCATCTCCCTTTATCTCCCTCCAGTTCTGGACATGTTTATGGCCAGACTTTCAAAAGTACACAACACTAGAACTGGGAGGGAAATAGTGTTCCCATTCCATGAAACTGAGATTTCAAATATCTTCCCCTCCCTCCCAAATCAGGATAGATAGTTGAAATCTTGAAAATGTTTGCAAAATTTCCCAAAGTCTGAAATTTTGGGTCAGTTGAAATGTTTAATTTTGATTTTAAAACCTTAAATTGGCTTACATTTCAACATGAAAAGTTAAAAAGAAAGAATTTCAAAACAGTTGAAACAACTTAAGCTTCTCCCCACCTCCCCTGAAAATATGGAAAATTAATCAAAACTGCCTCTTTCCTACACACAGTTTTTGGTTAACACAAATGAGCATTTTCTGATGAAGAAACATTTCATTAAAAAAATATTCCCAACCAGTTCTACTCAGCACCAAGCAGCTTCTCACTGGTGGCCAGATTTTTAAAATCTCTTCTAAAAATATGCCCAGTTATTTTCCTGCTTAAATGACACCTGAGCTCCTTTGAAAATCTGGCCTTCAGGGTACATCCACACTGCAACGGACTCAGCTCATGGGTCTTGGGCTGTGGGGCTAAATAGTTCAGTGTAGACCTCTCATGGTGTTTCAGAGCCCAGGCTCGTGAACCCAGATATCTACATTGTAATTTTTAGCCCTGCATCTCCAGCATTTGGGCCAGCAGTAGTCATGCCATGTGTCTTTTATTGCTGCATAAACGTACCCTGATCAAGACAATTCCAATCTAAACCAAGCAACGTGATTGGAGTTACTCCTGATTCTCACTGGCATGAGAATCAGGCTCGCAACTGGGGGCTGGTTTAGCACACAGGGGATGATTATGTGAGTTGTGTACACAAACAACAAAAAAAGTTTTGCTGGAGACAACATTGCCTGATTGTGGCCAAAGCTACAACATTTGGAGAATTGATTTGACAGCTTTGGGGGTTTTTTTAAGTGTACTTGTTGCAGCCTTGGTGATGGGAATACTAGTGGCGTCAATGCAAATTAATGTCAGATAGACTCCTGGATCGCTACATTTGATTCCCCATCTGTAAGTTGTTCCATAAGGGCAGATGCCTGCAGAGAGAGATGATTAGCCTTGCAAGATCAAAATCTTGATGAGCTTTCCAGCCCCCTCTCACTCTGCTTGCTATCATCTAATGTGATAGCCCCATCCCCATCCCTCAGCTGTAAGAGTTTTTTCCATTGAAGAGGGAACAGATGAGGCCCACGCAGCAGGAAGGAATACAACTGATCTGCTACAAAGCATGCTTCCCTATTTCTGAGATCACAACGCCCCAGATATCCATAGCCCCTCCTGCACCATCACCGCGTTTTCCTAATGCAGAGAGCAAGCAGCAATATTGCTAGGATGGAGGTTCCAGACTCAGCCTTCAGCCAATGTCGGGATAATTCCCAAGGGTGGCAGTTTTTACGCAATCTACACGTCTAGCCCAGTGATTAGTCTACACATAACATGGATGCATAGGAAGACCTAATATTTACATGCTCTCCCAGTGATGTTAGTAGCAGATCATCATCTAAATAAAATGAAGATAGCACACACAAGACAACAGGATATATGTGAAACAAAAAGGATCCATTTAAAAAAAAAAAAAGAGGACACAACCGACACCATGCACTGGGAGAAATGGGGCTTCCCAGCAAGAGCTTGCTGGGCCATCGCCAGCTAAGCCTAGTTTCTTGTGCATCTGTCAAACTGATGGCTAGGATCCCCTTGTCTGACAGAAAGGATGACCCAACGATGACAGCGCCAACTTGGGACATGTCAGTTCAATTCTTTGCTCCTCTGCAGACTTCCTGTGTTCCCTTGGCCAAGTCACTTAGTATTTCCCTTCCTCACACAGGAGTTTTGAGAGTAAAGACAGTAAAGATTGTGAGGTGCTCAGATCCTACAGAGAAGGATCCAAAATGGAGAGTTGAGACATACTCATGTACAAAAGAATGCTACAATAGTCATTTTAAACTTCATTAGTAACTCAGTTTGTTCTATTTCAATCCAGTATAAGCAGCTTCTACCGTCACTTTTTTGTTGTTATAGAAACTTTCTGGTGAACGCAACATCCTCATTGCTGGGTATCCAAGTGTTAACCCATTTTCTCTAAATGTGTTTTCCATTGTAAAAATCAGCACATCAGTAAGGCACCAGGAATTTGTTACAGCACCAGAGATGCATTTTACTCCTTGAACTGATACGTTATAGCAATATTTTGCAGTGTGCGCAATATTCTGGGGGTGCAGAGAGACCTCTCAGTTATCCTCCGGAATTTTACCTTTCATTCAGAAAAAGAAGAGGCTTTAACTGTTATGTTTTCAGCGAAAACCTTCAAAATGAGATTATATGTGACTGATGCAGATAATAGTAATAATTATTTAGTAATGACTTTCTCAAGCATCACCCTGCAAAGGCACTCAGGACACTGAACAACAATCCTAAAAATAATTTCTCAGTCGTTAATAAAAGAACATCCCATTCTCAACAAAACTTTTGTCAAGGTACAGCAGGTACAAAGTAACAAAATCAGAAAGTACAAAACAACCAGCAACAGCCATAGCAATTTAAAAACACCTGAGAAAAAAGAAGTTTAGATTTAGTGAGGAAGAGATGAAATGAGCCATATTTCAGGAGCGAGTGAGTTTCATACCCTTGAGTGTACCACAGCAAAAGTTTGATCATCCACCAACGTCAGACACGATGGCAGAACCCCTACACACCAGATACAATGAGAACATAAAACTCCAGACAGGCAGAGGTTCAAGGAGTAGATCTCGAATAGAACATTTAGAAGAGAGGAAAAGACAAGAGCGCTGAAATGGCTCATTCATGTCAATGGGTGCAAACTCAGATACCACTGATGAAAATTACCAATACTGGTACATAGAATATTTCATAGCTTACCAAAGTAGGGACGAAAGGAGAGGAAGGACCATATTACATATTACCATAAACACCCCAGTGTTTCCTCAAAGTGGAAAGATATGGAGAGGTAGCCAGGGAATAGTGAGAATATTAAAGGTGTAAACACTAAAAGGCGAGGCTTTTAACACCCAATGGCAGGTTCGCAGGGCTCATGATTGGTTTCCGTACAGCCAAGTGGGAGCTCAGCATCTGAAAATTTGGGATATGCTGAAGTGGTTCAGAGCAACTGAAAGCAACAACTATCTTACCAGTCTGTTTCCTGTGCAAATACCCCACTAAGGTGTACACAAGATTTGCTGGTTAGAAATTGATGCTTTTCACTATTTGCTCTTCACATCCAAAATTTTTTCCTCAGCTGAGATAGAGTACAGGCAGTAACCCTGACCCTCAATCCATTTAAGTAACAATGACCAATAAACGTTAATAATTTGCACTTAGACTGGGCCCAAAAATCTAACCACTTCACACACAGTAATGAGTTTAGCCCCCTTGTAAGCCATAGTGTCGTTGTACAGATGGGGAAATAGACATGAATTTCTCTAAGCCACAGAGGGAGTCCACGGCAGAATCAGAAATAGCACCCCGGTTCCTGACTCAAAGGGCCAGATTCACCATAACCTTGCACGTGGTGTTGCCATCTACACCAGCACAAAGGAGTGTGAAACATTTCCAGATCATAACGATAGTGTTTCACACGCACGTTGCACTGGTGTAAACCATGACACAATGTGCAGGCCAATGGGGAATTTGGTCTTGGGGTGGGGGGAAGGAAGGAGGGGAGTCTATTCACAAGTAGCCCCTTCTTACTCAGAACATATCTGCTCTGTGTGTCTGACTCACAGATGCTCACTTAACTAACACATTTCTGCAGACCCAGTACAGCAATGAAAGAGATGGGTTCTATTCTGGAACATGCAACAGGTATTCAGATACCACAGTGATGGGAGAAGCATAAGCACATGAATAGAACAGAATGAACAAAATTGCCAGTTATGTTCTTAAGGGAGAATCTCTTTCTGGCAGATGAGTGAAGAATGAACACAGTTTCCTTTTCAGAGCTCAGGTTAAATTTGCAACACTGGACAAACGGGAAGGGAGAAAGTTAGTGGAATCATTTGTGTCTCAACTGAACAAAATTTATTCTAGAAGTCAGAGGGGAAGAAACTAAGAAACTTCAAAATGTCTTTTTTAAAAGACTTATTCTTTTGTCTCTAATCACACTTGAAATTCAAATTTGTTCCATGAGAAAACTTGAATTTTAAATAGACTGAAAAAATAATCTTTTTTATTAACCATCTGTTTTTTCATTTGACAAGTTAACAACTGTTGTCGGAATTATCTGAGCATCTCATTGAAAAGAAACAAGTGCTCACTTGTTTGAGTGCAGCATAAATGTAACCTTCTTTTCCCACACACTCCAAAAAGTGTTGTTGTTCTGTTCTGCGATAGAAGTGACAAAAAATAACCCCAACAGATAATGCCATTAAATATTATTTCAATGGTGAATCCACTTCCCCACTGAAATATTAAGCACCCACTTTTGTACATTATGAAGTTGTGCAGAAGGAGTTTGCCATTGCGGAATAATAACAATCAGATGAAGAGTAAATATTAGGTGGATGTTTATTGAGAAGAAATGAAGACAATAGGAGAGAATGATGCAGAATTGTGGGTGGAGGAACATCAGCAGTGTGGAAGAATCACAAGGAGGAGAACAGCCGGGGCAAGACCATATGTTGATTTATTAAGCACACAGCTACTTGACTCCAGAGGGGAGGTTTGCAAATTAAGGTTCAGTTAACACTCTCCAGTTCTGCAGGCCAAGATGAAAGCCTAGCAGATTAATCTCAAGAGAAATGGAACGGGGAAGTCTGCTTGGCATTGTACTCTCTACCTGTGCAATTATATTATCCATCCACTAAATGGCTGTTTGCTATACTCAAGGTTCAGACATGGTGTGGTCCTTGGTAAACAAGGGAAACAAAGTTGGAACTCAAGCTGTGTGGAAACCTGTTGGTTTCTGTATATAGACAGTAGCTGTTTTCCTTGATAAATACCTCCTGTTGAAAATGGACCATAATTACATATATGACGACACCGGATCCCACCACCAAACAGCTGGAGATAATTTGTGAATTCTCCTTCTGTAGGGAAACTGCTGAAGGAAAGCTGGCAGAGGAGGCTCCACCTTCAGCTTGTGTGTCGAGATGCAGGTACTCAGCAGGGAGCCCAGCTGCAAGCCCTAATGAGGGCTGGCTCAGAGGAACATACTGAGCTAAGTAGTGACAGCTGAGCTGAGGCAGGAGAGGGCTATAAAAGCCCTGGGGAAACCTCAGTGGGAGGCTAGCCTGGGAGGAGACAGGAGGGTGGTATCGCTGTCTCCTTACCAAAGAAGGAAGCCATAAAAGCCAGGAGACCCTGGGGAGGATCTGTGGGGCACTAGCTGTTGGGGGCTCTGGGAACTGCACAAACACGGTAAATAAAGACACTTGGGTGATCAAGCAAAAGAAGGTGTGGAAGATTCTTTATTATTCCAGCCTAGGCACAGGGTGCAGGCTCAAGAGAGAGCATGCCTGCAGGGACCCTGTGACAAGGACCTTGCACCAATTGTGAAAATAAGAGCAGGTCTCCTGGTGTTCTAACCTTTACCAGTGCTGGACAGCCAATGACCCAGGAACTGCAATCAGCTCCCTGCAGATGTCACTCTCCACTGTGTCTGAACAAAGAATCAAAATCATAGTATTATCACAGGGCTTCAGCCCATAACAATAATATGGCTAACTGGCATGGAAAATAGGAAGACTGCAGCATGAGGAGCCAGTTGCAGAAGATACTGATGCAGGAATATGGATTTCACAATACTCTGTGCATGGAAATTAGGGGGGTTAATGAATCCATGTGGTGGCCTTTCACAGGGGATATAGTTTCTTTGGATCCAGTGGGACTACTCACTTGAATAAGGACTTTGCAGGGTGTTTTATTAAAAGATGCATAGACACCCTGGTGATGACTGCAGGATACAAATCAGCATAGACAGATATGTTGCACCAGGAGAGGTGTGCAGAAAAGCTTGTCCAGCAGCTGCCAGACCTGAGTTTGAATTCAGCCATAATTTTTTATTTTATCAAACATGATATATCAACACTGTATGAAAATGATTACAGACTGCTTCATATTTAGAAACAAAGTGGTTTACATCCATAAGCTTAATAGTTATCTAGTGCCAAGTCCTGTTTGCCATTTTGCTTGTTACACAACTGTTCTGGATCCACAGGATCCAGTCTGTACCACAGCCTGTAACCAGTCCCTTTAGAATGACCCCTTCAGTGTGCCTGACCACAGGGGTCCACACTGTTCCACAGAGGCAGGAATAGGAGTCACATGACCTGAGTTCTATTCCCAGCTATTCCAGTACCGAAGCTTCTAAAACTCATTTCACTTTTCTCGGTCTTATTTTAAAGTAGGAATAATGCTGCTTACCCACCTTTGTTTGGTGCTTTGAGCACCACCTTTTCATTTCCAACTACAAGTTAGGGCTTGAGTGGGACTTAGCTCAGGAATAGTGGATTTTTGCATATTCCTTGTGAAATGTTTGGTTACATTACAGGTGCATTTCTAAATAGTTTATACAAGGTTATTAAATGAGTCAATAGTTATAGAAGTCGACAGTCTCTTAAAACCATTGATAACACTGATGTCTTACTGATGTCCTTACATGATTGGGCCAAAAGAAATCTGATGAGGTTCAACAAGGACAAGTGTAAAGTCCTGCACTTAGGACGGAAGAATCCAATGCACCACTACAGACTAGGGACCGAATGGCTAGGCAGCAGTTCTGCAGAAAAGGACCGAGGGGTTACAGTGGACGAGAAGTTGGATATGAGTCAACAGTGTGCCCTTGTTGCCAAGAAGGCCAATGGCATTTTGGGCTGTATAAGTCGGGGCATTGCCAGCAGATTGAGGGACATGATCGTTCCCTCTATTCGACATTGGTGAGGCCTCATCTGGAGTACAGTGTCCAGTTTTGGGCCCCACATTACAAGAAGGATGTGGAAAAATTGGGAAGAGGATTTGATAGCTGCTTTCAACTACCTGAAAGGGGATTCCAAAGAGGATGGCTCTAGACTATTCTCAGTGGTAGCAGATGACAGAACAAGGAGTAATGGTCTCAAGTTGCAGGGGGGGGAGGTTTAGGTTGGATATTAGGATAAACTTTTTCACTAGGAGGGTAGTGAAACACTGGAATGCGTTACCTAGGGAGGTGGTGGAATCTCGTTCCCTAGAAGTTTTTAAGGTCAGGCTTGACAAAGCCCTGGCTGGGATGATTTAGTCGGGGATCGGTCCTGCTTTGAGCAGGGCGTTGGACTAGATGACCTCCTGAGGTCCCTTCCAACCCTGATATTCTATGATTCTATGGCTACCATCTTGGCTGACACTGGAGTTTAAACCAGGGACCTCCATAGCTCATAGCATGAGTGTCTACAGCTTGTGCTGGCAGCTGTAATTCCTATGTAAATCAGGCCCAGAGAGGGACAAAACACACAGACCAGTGGATGATACTTATAATCATCTGCAACATAGCATTAATATCAACCATTTATTATTTCTTTATAAATGTACACTTAATATCAAGTGTGGCCAAGAGTTTCGATATACTGAACATAGAAACGCAACTTTCGAGACTGCCGAGAGAGGAATCATTTAAATGTCATCTGCCTTCTGTTTCAAGTCATTTGGAGCACCCAACAATTGATGAATTACAGAAGAAAAAAAAAACAGTGCCTCTTAGGAGTTCAAATGCAGAGGAAAACTTTTTATGCAGTAATAAAAAAAAATAGTCTTAAAATGCTAATGTCTGGATGGAAAGAAAAAGAGGCATCAGTTGTATTTTGTAAGTTGATAATAAAACATTTCACACATAATAAATGTTATCCCTCTACTCATTTTTATTCAAGTTAGCAAGGTAAAGTCTCTTGGGGGGGGTCATCTGCTCCGCAGCTTATGGGTTCACGTATGGGGGAGGGAGTCTCCTCTAATCTGAAGCTGATGCAAAGCTTGGAGATGACAAATAGCAAATGTCAACAAGATCACAAAGATGGAATTGAAAATCTATGATCATCTGAAACATTGATATCGGTCGCAGGAGAATTAAAAATAAAAATAACTTTGACTGTCATATTGGTAAAGGCGAAAGAGAACGTTTTAAGAAAAAGTGTACAAGGACACAGCCATGATTTTCCAAGTCAGGTAACAAAAGTTAGACACCTAAAGGCACAGGAGGTAAGTAAATAAGTGATGCCACGCTGCCACAGCAGGGGTGCTCGCAACGGAGATCAGGGCTGCTGCCTGGGCTCTCCATTGGCCTGATCTGAACCTCATCAAAGCCCATGGGAAGACTTGGATTTATTTCAGTGGGCTGTGGATCATGCTTTCTGTGGAGGGACAACGACGTTTGGAATTCACTCTCCCACCCTGGTCTGTAACAGTCCAGAGCCGATGGCACTCAGGCAATTTGCAAAGCATTTTTATCTGGACACTTGAAAATAAAGGTGGAGAACAGGGTGAAGAATTGTTGGAGGGAATAGTTGAGTTTTAAGTTACCAAGCTTATTGGTGGTGAGTTACACTGAATTGTACTGCTGCACTTCGGGTATAATTAATTATGTATTTTAAGTTACGTCAAAGGTTCCGAAGGCACATGGCTTGGTACCTCTTAAGCATTTTTATGAATCTAGGTCGACCCCTACCTATTAGTTACGGTGCACGTACTGAGGAGAAGAATTGCATCTTTACTCCACGTGTATTTTCACCTCATTGCAAATAGTATTTCCTGGAGTTTGGGTCAATAGTACATTTGAGATATATTTGTGTATTAAGACTCTTTCATATTAAATAAAGAATGAACAAAATTTTATCTTTGATGCATATGAAGCCTTGATGTTAACCCATCATACAAAACTATTATAGTACTGAAATGTAAGTGACTCAGCCACATCCATTTGTAGGCTGCATAAATACATCCTGATAAAAAAGCATGCCGCTCTTAAAGTTCTCTGCAGTCAAGCCGGGGTCCAGATTGCAGGGCTGATTTCAATTCAGGTCTCAAACTTTGCACATATTCGAGAGCATTACACATAGAGAATCCAATGGGTCCAAATCTTCTCTTTGATTAAACCCACACAATCCCAATTGACTTGACAGTGGGAACTGAACACGTATAATCAAAGACATAATTCAACCCTGGGTTGCCTAAATTCAGCATGCTCTTTTCAGTGTAAGGCAATGAAATAGGACTTCTCCTAAAAGAGTGCCACTCAGGTGCCCAAAATCCTCCTGTTTCAATACATGTATTGACTTTTCCCTCCTTTTGTTATTATCACTATTAATACAATAGAACCGAGACTATGCCTCCCTCATAGTAGGCATAGTATGTAATAAGACACAGTCCCTTTCTCTGAAAAGCTTACCGTCTAAATGCATAAGGCAGACAAAAGGTGGGAAAGGAAGCAGAAGCACACACAAGGAAAGTGACTTGCCCGGGGTAACCAATCAGATAAGAGGACGAGACAAGAAAAGGACCCAGATCTCCAGACTCCCAGTCCAGTGCTCTAGTCACTAGACGACATTGCTTTCCCTTCCATTTGACCTTGGGATTTATTTCGCAGCTAACAGAGTGCCCGTGTTCAGTGGGGCAATTTCATTCTGCCTCACCAAGAGGGGTTGACATGCAGGGTCAAGGAGAGGGAATAATGAATAAGTGCAGGGATATAATTTACATGTGGAGAAGTTTCTCTGCAGTAAAGAAGCAATATTCACGTGGAATCATTCTGAATCATTTTGTTACGATTACGTTATTTCTTACCAGCATCTGGAACAAACAAATGAAAATGGTTCTGAAAATTGACAATAAAGGCATAGATAATTCTCTTGGGTAGCTAGTGGAACTGAATGGGAGACGTTGTACATTTCCCTTCCATATTTATTTTACGAGAATCATGGTTTTGATCTATATTAGTGACATTTATTAATAGAAAGGCTATTAAAACCCTCCAGGCAAATTGTGCGACGTCAGTCCCAGCATGATCCTTAGCTGCCCTTCAGTGGCGAGCATGCTGGCGTACAGTTAAATAATAATAATAATGCCTGGCTATAATAAATTCCTCTCTCATTCGCCGCAAGCAAATCCACGTAAATCCTTTCCGAAAAGGAAACTTCTTTCAGTGGTTATGAAGATAACATCACAGAGACAATATACAGTTGTGCCATAATTTTGCTATTTGCTGCACTTTCAAATCCTGCGGGTTAAAAACAGATATACCTTTGCTACAAGTGATCTGTCACAAATCGTCAAAGAATCTAATTCACAGACCTACTGATTAACGGACAAATGACTAGCTCTGCCAAGTGATTTCAGCTCTGGCAAATAAATAAAGCTTCCGCCAGGCTCTTTTGAAAAACCATGTGGTTTCATGGCTTGTCGACACAGGGAGTTATTTCAGAATAGCTATTCTTGATTAACTTCATGTATGGACGCACTTATTCTGGAAGAAGAGTGCCTCCTTATTCCAAATTAGTTTAGTCATGTCATATCATATTAACCCTCATGGCATTTACATATAGCAAGGGTTCTGTTTTACAACAAATACACTCTAAAGGGTATTTATGAACCAATAGCTACAGCACCTGCCAATCTCCTGGTCATTTCTCTAATACAAAAGAAAAAAAATAAAGAATCAAAGGCATTTCATCCTCATACAATACACTGTGTCTCCATAGTCATCTAGGCCCAGATCCTCAAAGGCATTTAAGCACCTCACTCCAATTTAGTTCAATGGAAATTAGGAGCCTAAATACCTGGATCTGGGCGCTTGCATCTAACAACCACTTCTGCAATGCATTTCTCTTTAATTGCAGATCTATCAGGGGGAGGGATAGCTCAGCGGTTTGAGCATCGGCCTGCTAAACCTAGGGTTGTGAGTTCAATCCTTGAGGGAGCCATTTAGGGATCAGGGCAAAAATTGGGGATTGGCCCTGCTTTGAGCAGGGGGTTGGATTAGATGATCTCCTGAGGTCCCTTCCAACCTTGATATTCTATGATTCTATTCTCACACATTCAATCTCCCTTTCCCACCATACCTGCTTTGTAAGCCTCTCTTGCTGAGGCAGCCCGAAAGATGTATTGTGTGTCATGGGAAGGCCCATGCTCTCTACAATTGATATCAGCATGCCACATTTCATATCTGTAATTAAAACACTCACCCAGTTGTATTCAAAACTCAAAAATACTTCAGTCTTAAATTGTAGCTGGATATACAGTGAGGACTGGAGGTAGCCAGAGTCAGATTCCCGTAAGAACCAGCACAGAATTTTTTTGATTCAAAAAGCTGTTACTTTGCAGAAGGCACATTTTGGCTTTACCGTCTGAGGCATTTATGTCCTTTCCGTCAGCAGAGCACATTTTTGTCATTTTTTAACATGAAAAAATTGTTGTAATCTGTTTAATGAACATAAAAACCAGCAATTTGTTTTACAGTGAGATTTTCCCCTCCCTTCCCCACAAATTACACAACCTAATTACTCTCTACCCTTATTAAAATATGTCACTTTTTATTAAGCCATTTTACACTGTAGCCAATTACCTTGGATCCCAATGATACTGAACTCGGTTATAAAAACAGTGCCATCTTTATGACATCCACTGCACAATACACCACTTAAAATCTTTAGGATCCTAAGGGCAGTTCTGTAATTAGCCAGGATGGGAGTTGATGGCTGATGTTTGACTGGCAATACTGGATCTGAGTCTACTACAAGGCTAAAAAACCCAAATCTGCAACCACTTAAGTGGGTAAACTGAGGCCCAGAGGGTGCACCAAAAGCCTTTTATTGGCTCTTTGCAAAAGGATGGATTTCACCCAGAGAAGATAAGTGACTTTCCCAAGGTTAGCTCAGTAACTCAGTGGCAGAAACAGAAAGAGACCTCAGGAGTCATGTGCATTTCTTAATGGAAATAATTGGTCCAAGTTCATTTCTAGTATCACATGTGAAATCAAGGAACAAATATGACCCTTTAAAACAAAATTCATCAAAAAGCATCAAGGGCTAAGTTTTCAGTTCATATAAGTCTGTGCGGCTCCACTGATGCTGTGCCAGTTGACACCGGTAATTTGGCCTGAAAACATTCAGCCGCACACGGGAGCAAGCTCTATACCGTTAGCTCTTGAGATAAGCACAGTCCCCCTCAGTCTCGGGCAGCCAAGGGCTGGGAGAATCCTAAACCAAGGACCCTGCAGTCATTGGCCCTAGAGTATCCTCCTTTCTCCCATCAGCAAGCCCATTTGCTTTCCTCTTCTTCAGACTTTACTAGCAGCTCGTTTTGAATAAAAGGCCTTTTCCAGCAGATTTTAAAAGAAAGAAACAGATACACACGGATGCAGTCACAAAGGGCTGAAAAAACACACTTTGAGGAGCAGATGCCGAAGTGGATACTTCGTTTTAAGCAATAAGCCCGTTTCTTGAGTTTATGAAGATCTGTACGCATTAGCAAGGAGACTCAGCAAGGCTTTCTGTTTCACCTACAGGAGGGGGAGGCAAACTCAAAACTGTCAAATCACATACATAAGGCCTAAAATCTCAGTCGAGCACTTTGAAAGCTTGTCATGAAAATTAATTACCCACTTGATTTAAAGAGTGCATTTTTGTCCCCCTCAACGACGGCAGCATTCAACTATTAAAAGCTTCTAGTGGTCAACACCTGTCATCTAATTCAACTCATAACGTAGGGTAGGGTATAACTTAGAGTATTCAGAATGGACTTCAAAATTTTACATACACCCAATTTTTAGATAACGGTATCCCTTCTCCTTGGTCTGTACTTAATTTTTGTAATGATTACTGGAAAATCCATCAACCAAGTGACGCGCCTGTGCACACACCTCCTCCGACTCAGAAATTAATTGTCTGCCCCACTCGTGAACTCTGACAAAGAAGCAAATCAAGGCTCCCTGGGTGTCAAGCTATTCACTTGCGTCCATTTAGCTCACCACGAAAAAGGAGCCGGAGAAGTCATATGGTCTAACAGGAGACTGCGAATAGGTGAAAATGGAGAGACCTGCAAGCATGCAACCCAGTAGTGCTCCTGGAATTAAATGTGGTTTTTGTAATGAGATCAATGAATCCGTAATCAAGGTGGGAGTATGATTTTTTTTTCCCCAGAGGAGAGAGAGAACCAAGGTAAGTCTTGAGCCATACGTGCTGGAAAGAGGAAGAATGAGTAAAGAAAACAGCTTTCAAATGCATCCATGTTGTGAGTGTGATAGGAGGAGAGGACAGAGCAAGAGCACGTAAAAGAGCCCCCTCAGAACACTATTTCTTGCTTTAAAATCCCACAATGCACAGTGGCAGTCGGAAGAGACAGAGGGGATTATCTTTTCTCCTTTCTTTTCTTTGCAATTACACAGCACAGCACAGCTCACAGAGCGCTTCGTAGCCATGACTGAATCAAGCTTCATGATAGTCTTTTGGAGGTAGGTCCAGAATTATTATCCTCATTTAATATGGATGAAGTGACTTACTCAAGGTCACAAGATGAGTCAGTGGCAGAGCTGGAACTTCAAGTCGTCTGCCTTAGCCAATAAATCATACTAGTAGAAACACTGTATCCAGTCATACTCACATTGACATCAATGGAGCATTGCCAGGGCCATCAATGAGAGCAGGATTGGCCCATTAACTGATTATCTTTCAATCATTGCAATCATTGTGGAACATACATGTATGTCCATTACATCTCATCCAGCAATGCTGCTCTCCAGACTGAATATTCAGGGCTTTCACTCTGCTCCCTCTGAAGTCAAGGGAATTTTTGCCATTGACTTTTTCGAGAGCAAAGGAGCCAGACTTTCAAAAGAGTTCAGAATCCAACAGCTGCCTTTATTCTCAGTTTCCGCTTAACTCTTATGCTTGGGATTTTCAAACAAATGCTCTGCATTGGCCTAACTCTGCTCTCATTGACCTCTGTGAGAGCCTCACCCTAAAGAGATATTTAGAAAAGCTGGCCACTTTAGGGCAAGCTTGTTGTCTTTTTTTTTTTTTTTTAATATGGGGCTAATTCTGGTTGCTGAGCACTTTTGAAAAAGCTAGTCCAAGATCCTCAATGGGTACTGAGAGTCAGGTAAGCACAAACTCTTTAATCCATGGTACTGAACTAAAGACACACAAGAGGCTCAATTCCTATTTTCTTCTTCTCTCTTTCCATTTTTTGGTAGCCTCTCCCACTATCTAAACTCCCTTTAAGCTGCACGTCTCTCTCAGGTACTTATATGGCACCCACTACTGTAGTATAGGAGCATCTCACCATCTTTAATATATTTATCCTCCCCCAACCCCCGTGAGGTAAGAAAGGCTGTTGCCTGAGCTTTACAGAGTTAGAACTGAGGCACACAGACACTACACGACCTACTCAAACTCACACAGGAAATCTGTGGCAGAGGAGGTACCTGAATCCAAGCCTTTGGAGTCCCAGGCGAGTATCCTAACTGGTGGGCTGCCAATCGGCCCTCATCCGCCCAGGTGTGACTCCCCATGGTGCAGCCAGCTCCGCATCAGACCCTCTGATGAGAATAAAGTGACATCTATGCAACCACAACTCCATTATACTAGGGCAGCAAAGAACATTTTGTTCAAAAAAATAATTTTCTCCTATCATATTCTCCTAGGAGATATAATTTGGCAACATGCCCCAGGGAAGTCAATGAATATAGCAGAACAAATGAACTTACTGGTGAATTGAGCCAACAGACTTTCAGGTATTTAACTTTGTTCTCCCTTTGTGGTTCTTTTGCTGAATAATGCAAGGTGAGGTTTAGTAATTGTTCTTTGAGCTGACTGACAAGAATTACATCTAATAAGTAATTACGTGTCATTCATCAGCATTTCACAGTGCCCATGTGGTTAAGTTTTGAGCCAGTCGTTTGAGTTTTAGGGGTTTTATGTTCGATTTTTTCCCCTTGTGATTTATGCTGGTTTACACGTTATAAAAAAAATCAGGCCATAAAACTGGCCTAATGTAGATATGGGCTTGGGTTGTGCAAAACAACGAGTATCAGATTGAGCTAATTTCACTACCTGGACAAGATGGATTTCTTGTCAGTGGGCTAGCCTTAGACATGGAAACCGAATCTTTCTTGGCTTGACCAGGTCAGAGGAAAGAAAAACTGGTTCCTTTGAAATAATGGTCTGTAGGGCTTTAGGAACATAGTACTGCCATATCAGGTCAGAGCACCGTTTCATCTAATCCACTGTCCTTTCAGCTATTTCACAGGAAACCCTGAGTAGGCAGTGATGGGATAATCTGCACGCGGGGAAAGATTCTTCCTTACCCTTGTTTAGTAGTTGTCCTGAAGCATGAGGATTTCTCAAGCTACTCCTGCTTCTCCACGATGACCTTTTGAGATTTGAGAGCATTGGCTCTCACTGGCTGCTCCCCTGGTGATCAGAAATGGAGACAAATAGTGGCCCCCTCAAAGATCTAGGGGAATCATGGCTAAGAGAGGGGAAGTTCCTGGTATTTCCTTCCCCTCACATGGATTCCCAAAATAACATATTCCTGCACTTGGTGGAGGAAGCGTCATAACAATGGTACCTATGAATAGGATGACACTCCCAAACCTTAATAAACTGAAAGGCCTTCTGCACAACACAAAGGGCCACATTTTTAAGAAGAGCTCACCTCTAGATCTGGCCAGGAACTGGACGTCCCATCCCGAGAGAATTTTTCTCCAACTCAAATTGGGACAAATCTCAACAATTTTCATGTTTAAAAAAGAATTGGGTCAGATGAAACTTACTTTTCAATAACGTCAAAATGTTTTATTTTGATTTTGACTTCCCCCCAATTTAGTCCAAATTTACTATGATTTTGACATCCCCCCAAAGCATTTCATTTAGAAAATGTCAAAAGGGGACATTTTGATATCAAATCTAACCCCCCCCCCCCCAAAAAAAAATGAGTTGGGAGATTTGTCAAAACCAGCCCTGTTTCACTAACAGCTTGGGGATTCACAAAAAAGACTTTTTTGATTAAAAAATAATTCATTGCAAAATTCCCAGCCAGCTCTACTCAGCACCCAAAACTGGGGTCAGTTTTAAGAGATCCAGAAGAAGGGGACATCTTTTCCATGAGCTCAACATGTTTGAATATTGGGTGCCCACCTCTTTTAGCAAACACGTGCCCACACGGTTAGTTCAACAACACACACTCACACAACCTTGCCACCCCCCCACACACATCCCCTTGTCCAATGCTTCAATTAAACAATCTGAAGGAAGGCAACGACCGTCTTGCCGATAATGAAATTCAGAGCAGGAGGGATTTGGCAGCACAAAATATAATCAATCGTGTGTCCGCTGAAATTAAGCCAAATACAAGCTAAAAACTACCACTGCCCACGTAAGGTACATCAACACAACAAGTGGCCCTCCCTGGCAGTGAGCCTCTGAGCCTGGGTCAACAGATGCAGGCTCATGCTACCATACTAAAAATAGCTGTGTAAGCATTATGGCTTGAGCTGAAGCTCAGGCTCTGTGACTTTGGGTGGTGGATGAGCTTTAGAGCTTGAGCCTCAGCCCAAGCCACAATGTCTACACAGCTACTTTTAGCGCAATAGTACGAGCCCGAGTCTGTCAATCTAGGCTCAGATGCTCACTGCCATGGGCTGTGTAGAAGTACCCTAAGAACACCAGAGGGACTGACGTACCCTGTCACACTCCAGTAGCATTCTGAAGATAATGTTTTCCTTTTGAACTCAGGATGGACAAGGGAGAGTGTGGTACACTGGTTAGAGTTCATAGGAGGTTCTGTGAATTCTGTGAACAGAATTCACTAGAGAATGATCTTTTCATGTTTATTTCTACAAATACACACAAGGCCCCATTCCAATGTACATAATGTACAAACACAAAAAGACTAAGATCTTTATGGGCAGGCACAATCTAATTAGAAAACAGGACACAACAGTGACAACAATGAGATGGTGGGAAGCACAAGAAATAATGAGGCAATACTGGTCAGTGGGTTCACCAGCTGTCTAACTATTGTCATCTATCCTCTGTATGCATCAGAGCAGAGAAGAGTTTGGGAGGGATTTGAAGGAGGACAATGAGGTGGCTTTGAAGCGATCGATGGGAATCTGCTCTCCAAAGCCAGAGGGACAGGATAGGAGAAGGCACAAAGGTACTTGTTTGAAAGTGGATAATAAAAGCTGGTATCCTTGGATCCTTGGTGGAGTAGAGTCAGGAGCAGACATCTCAATGGCCTATGAATGATGAGTCAGGTAGGGACAGGCCATGAAGGACCTTTCAAACAAAGACAAGTAATGTGTGTTTGAAGCAGAAGAGAAAGGGGAGACAGAGGCTATATCTACACACAGGCATACATACGCATCTATCAACACAAATTAAATTATGGAGTTGCTCCATAATTGAGCATCCTATATTACATTATATTGCAGGCATATAATTCTCTATTATATTCTACTGGATGGTTCAAAAAAACCTCAGTAGAAAGGTTTTTGATTCAATTTGATAGGGCTTTTCCGTAAGGGAGTGATGAAGAGTACTAGACTGGGTAGGCAGAAATATAGGGCTTAGGCTGTTCAGAGGCTTCATGCTAGCTCTCCGGACAGGGTTGAGTTTCACTTCAAACAATATAAAGGAGAGTGGCACTCCAGGAATGAAAGCAACATGTTTTATTCAGTGGAGGGAAAAATCCCTACTTTGCTGCCAAACAAAAAATGCCCAGTGTTGTTAATGAGTTACCAAGGGTATCTGCAGGGTTATCAAGGAGATGTATTATTGCAAGACGAGGAAAAGTAAGGTGAAGGCTTCAAGACCCTGGATCCAGCAAAGCATTTAGACATATGCTTAACTTTAAGCACACAAGTAGTTACATTTACTTCAGTGGAACAGTGTCTGCTTAATTTGGAGCACCCGCCAAAGTGGTTTGCTGGATCAGGTCCCAAATTTTGAGCAACTAGTTGCTTTTAAAAGGATAATCATCCCGTTGAACTAAGGTGGTTGTTACTTCACTGATTCCCTTCCTTAATGTTACAAAATCCCCCCCCCCCCCGCAGGATTAATCATTGCTGAATGCATAATCCCTTTGCCAAAAATATCATTACATAAATAAATAGCACTTACATGTCTTCTTACCACCCTGCCTTGTGTGTAATAACCTATCTGCCACTCTTTTTGGCAAAGTTTTTAGGAGATGTATTAATGTAGCCCAGGTGTCACCTCCCCCCACTTATTTTGCAAGATATTTTTAATCCGAAGCTCCGGAAGAATCAAATGTCTGAAAGTGTTTTTTTGCTTTGTCTTGTGAATGCAGTTATGGAACTTAACAGAGCTACTGTTCATCATCACAAGTGAAGTAAGCCTTGTCTATACAGTAGAATTGCACTGCTTTAACTATACTGGTATCTGAGTTTTGACTGTACTGCTTTCACTATATGAGGGAATGAAGAGCTATGAATGGATTAAGACTCGTCTACGCATAAAAGTTGTACTGCTATAATTATGTCGGTTAAGTGATACTACTCCCGTATACAGACACAGTACCATTATAAAGGGGCTTTTCACTACTAGAGCTTATTCTCCTTCTCACACAGGAATAAGTCATATTGGTATTAGTTCCTTTACACTGGTATAATGGCATCCTGGTGACGGTCTATGCCTGGCATAGTTATGAGATACGTAAACTGTCTGTAGACCAGACTTTAGATGCTTAATGGCCTTTGACTTGTTTTTACAATTCGAGGGGCCCATGCTGCTATTCCTATGTTCAGTTTTCATTGCTTCCATTGGACTACCACATTAATTGGTGGCAAACTCATGGGTACATTATTGTGGCAATAATACAAAGTTTTGTAGGAGAACCAATGACTTATTTAAAAAAAAAGACGTGGAATGATTCACAAAAAGATTTCGAGGAAAACAAACAGCACTGGATAGCTCAGGAGATGGTCAGGGGCCATAAGCCCTTCCAGTCCAGATACGTTTAATTGGGGATGGGTCCTGCTTTTGAGCAGGGCGTTGGACTAGATGGTCTCCTGAGGTCCCTTCCAACCCTGATGTTCTATGATTCTATGATTCTAAGTGGTACCAACCCAGCCCAGACAAAATGTGTAGAAAAGTTAGTATCATAGCAACTAACAAGCTTAGTTCAACTAGTGTGAACTGCAGGGATATTCTTGGTGCACTCCACCAGAAACAGACCGAGGCCCACTACTAGCCTCACAGTCCATTGGAAAGTTAAGAGATGGAAGCTGCATTCAGTCATTAACAGCCTCTCTGTTCTGCCCCCTGGATGTGAATCAGGAGAAATAACTGAATACTCATTGGTTGGGATAGTTTCAACAGGAGCAGAGTTTGGTCAACACTAAGTGGTTTTGAAAATCCCTCCCATTAAGATCTGAACACAAGAAACGAGTTCTCTTTTACTTCAAGTCAGAAAGGGCCAGAATTCCTCAGAAATTCACTGGCATTACCATAAACTTTGGATACATCCTTACCTAAAGTGACCTAAGTGACAGGGAAAGCCTCAGATACTGAAACACACAGAGATTTCGTAGAGGCTCACAATTATAGCCAACAACTTAGACTGCAAGAAGAATAAGCACCCCCCACCCCGTAACTTTGGGAAATGGGATGGTGGGTTTGGTTAGGTTTCTTGCAGGCTAAGCTGGAAGAGAAGGGAGAAGCAAAAGAAATAAAACAGAAAGCTAGTATATCTATTATCATATTATTGGTTTAGCACTGACAGTGTGCTTCATACTATGGAGAACAGTTATCGTGATCTACTGCATTAGTTCAGATAGAGCTGCTGACGGTTTCTTTATTTTACGCCAGGAAAAAAAAAAAAGGGTGACAAGCCTACTAAAAAAGACTGAAAGTCCAAATAAATTGAAGCACTTTATTAGTGTGAAATCCTTATGACTCAGGATTCTAGTTCAGATCTTAACCCAATACAGGACAGAAGTTTAATTCCTTAACTCCAGGCATATGGATTTCAGGCTGTGTGCGTGTTACAGGTCTTTCCCTGTGCATAATCTGCAGAGGACCGGAGTCTGTTCCAGCCCGAGCTCAAGCTGTAGCAACTCATGCTTTTAGCTTTGGAAGTGCCCCTTTCAGCCCCTGATGGAGCAAGGACAGAGGAGGATCTGCAACACACTCACCAGCGGGTTCCACAATCAGGATTAAGAAGGGCTGAGTGCCTACTTATTCCCTCCTTGGAGAAGGGGGCAGCCACTGGGCAGAACCTTGTCTCCAGCCTGACACTTGCAGGCTAGTGTAGTTCAAATGGCATGGAGAGCAACTAGTTTGCTGCTGGTACATGGAAGCAGGGGAGGAATTCGGACTCGGGTGTGCAGGGTACGCCTGCATTGTATCCGAGGCGTGACTGCAGCTCAAATAAGCGTACCCAGGCAAACGTTAATCTAGCCAGCACCACTAAAAAGAGCGGAGAAACTGCAGCAGCACAGGCTCTGCAAGGCCGCCCAGAACCCTGGGTATTACTTGCCTTGCTAGCCTGCACCAGGATCCATGCCGTTGCAACTTTGCCACTATCGCTAGCCATGCTAGCTAGATTAAAGCCAGGACAGGTATATCGACGTAACCTGCAATTCTACCTTCAATTGCAACGCAGACATACCCTGAGTCACCGTCCCCTTGGAGGTTACTCTTGGGGAGGTGCAGGTGATGCCTTGATCAGGGCTATGCCTCAGGGAACAATATAGCCCAATGGGTTTAATAAGCACCGTGTTTGGATTGGAGGATCTCAAACTGAGCTTGACACCCAGTCCATTGAGTACATTTCATAGCATTGGCCAGTCACGTTGACCACACGACAGATACATTGTTCTTGACCATCCAATTTCAATTTTTGGAAAAAAAATGTGAAATGAAAAAAACCCACATTTTTAAAATACTGAGATTTTTTTGGCAGCAGTTCCAATAATGGATGCATTGATTTCACTAGGCCAACTGCTGCCCTGTGCATTAATCAGCTAGCCCCAGTGACTTTATATCCATGTGTACAACCCATATTGATATCCACAAATACGTAACCTCCTTGAACAACAGCGAATCAAAATTAGAGCTGTTTATTTGAGAGTATATTTGTTTTTGTCATTATTCAGCCAGCTCAGACAGAAGAACAGCTCCGTAACGTTCTGCAAAACAAATCAATACCGTGTAGCAGACAACAGTAGTTATGACACTAACCTTGACAAAAGCAAAAGCAAATACACAATGACGGCTCGGCATGGCAGTCAAACACACTCTGCGCCAGTGTAATGACTTCAGTTTCTATTTGACTGTTCACTGTGTCAGACGGCTCAGGCTGCCAGATGTACCCTAGTACCATATTACACTTGCCACAAACATGTGCCCCTGCTAATGCTTACTTTCAAATCCTAGCCACTGATGAGTATGAAGGGCACACAGGTTCTTGAAAAGCAGGAAGCCTGAAAACCTGAGAAATGCTTTGTTTCCAGTGGAAATCAGGAGTCGTCTCCACCTGATTAACAATCTTGGATACACACCCACCCTGAGCAGAATGAGTGATAAATAGTTAGCCATGACCAAAGCCAAGACTATAACAGGGCTCAAAAAAGAACGTATCTGCTTTGTTAGCCAGGATGGTGTCCCTAGCCTCTATTTGCCAGAGGTCGGGAATGGGCAACAGGGGATGGATCACTTGATGATTACCTGTTCTGTTCATTCTCCCTGGGGTATCTGGCATTGGCCACTGTCGGAAGACAGTATCCTCGGCTGGATTGACCTTTGGCCTGACCCAGTATGGCCGTTCTTATGACCATGGAGCATCCTTCAATTTGTAAAGTGCTCACCAAATTTCCAAAGATGATTTTTCATTATGTCTCCCTCCCCATCCTTTCACAGAGATATTATTGTTGGAGAATGTCATCAATGCTGTTTCAAATCTGTCAGATATAATCTTCTAATCTGCCAAGTTTTCACAAGGCAGAGATGAGCTCATGTACAGACTGACAAGATGTGCTGAAAAGTCTGGGCTTTCTCAAAGCCTGTTAAAAGTTTAAGTTCCCCCTATTGTGTGAATACTGTCAAACTTGGCCCTGCAATTTTTATAATGACAGCTGCTGTCAGTTTAAAAGGGTAAATTATTCAGTTCAACTGGGAATGTTGACAGTAACTGTAAAAAAGGCCTGAGCAAGAAAAAAAAAGAAAAGGTTCCAGGTACTGTGGAAAGATGATGTAGTGAATTTGCTAAGTCTCCTTGAGACTGCTCAGCTGAACGAATTTTCCCAGTTACACTCCAAAAACATGGGTAATTATTTTGTCTTTAGATGGAAAGGGTATTGCAGAATTTAATCAGACTAACACCAGAAGGGAAGATTCTATACCAGAGACTTATGGCTAGATTTACCAAGATTCATAGATATTACAGTCAGAAAGAACCATCGATTGTCTTATCTGACCTCTTGGATAACACAGGACGTAGGACTTTCCCCAAGTACTCCCTAGACCAGATCGTTTAGAAAAAACATCTGATCTAAATTTCAAGATTTCCAGTGACGGAGAATCCGCCACAACCCTATGTAAATTGTTCCCATGATTTAATTACCCTCACTGTTAAACGTTCACACCTCATTCCTAATCTGAACGGATCTAGCTTCAACTTCTAGCCATTGGTTCTCATTATTCCTTTGACTGCTACACTGAAGAGCCATCAATTATCAAACTTCTGTTCCCCATGTAGGTACTGATAAATTGTGGTCAAGTCACCCTTTAAACTTCTGTTTGTTAAGCTAAACAGACTGAGCTCCAATTTTTCCCAACATCCTTCCGGAAATGCAGGCACCAGAACTGGATAGATTATTCCAGTGCCAAAACGCAAAGGCAACAGAAGCTCTCTACTCCTACTCAATATCCCCCTGTTTATGCATCCAAGGATCATATTAGCCCTTTTTTCCACAGCATGTCACTGGGAGCTCACATGCAAATGCATAAGTGCCTAACTCCCATTAACTTCAAATGGGAGTTAGGAGCCTAACCTACTTATGTGCTTTTGTAAATTCTAGTAGGTGCTTATCTACATCTTTAGGCACCTAAATACCTTTCTTAATCTGTCCCTGGGTCCCTACTGTGCCTTGGACTCACCTGTCTAACACTGAGTGAGTCCCCTATATGTCTGTGCTTCAGTTACCTGTTCTGCAAAACTGGGGTAACAATACTTTATCCACCTTTGCAAAGTGCTTTAAGATCTATCATTGGAAGTGTCGCTACAAGTGCTAGCTATTATTAGTATTAAAATGAAAGAGAATGGAAAAGCAGCAGCTATTCTAGGACCTTATTCTGCCTTGCCCTGCTATTTGTGGCATCATGTAAACATGTACAGATTCCTAATATTCTCATCTGATAGCATTTTACACCCACTTTGTGCTCACTTTACACAGGTAAAATATATACACAAGTAGCAGGGCAGCAGAGAATTAGTGTTTTATGAATTTCTTTCTGATGTGTCAATCTGCAGTGGTTCTTTTTGTTTCACCTGGAGATATGCAAACATTTTAAGGTGGCAGCTTGCCAGAGTATGTCAACTGTGGCATTTATAAGGTTCAAGATACATTGGGGAAATATAACATATCACTAGTCTGCTTCTGGCTCCAGCTAAGCTCTGCAAACACAAACACTCTAGGCTTACTGCTTCATAATGAGATTCCACCCTGTGAAAAAACTGGGTTCCATTCAAAGCTGAACTTCAGTGTAATGTAGTCATCAACCCACAGTATGACTGCTCAGACACTGGGAAGTACAGCGTGATGATGACCCTAGGCAGCAGAGTTCATGTTTAGTCATGGGAGCTAGAGAGAGTCAAAACAAGCTACACAGGGTCAGTCTGAATCCAGCAGCCTCATTAAAGAATCTTCTTCAAACCCATTACATCAGGTACTGTCTATTCTCTCCCACAAGGGACATACCAGTCAAGGTCCACAGGCTGCTGAGAAATGCTTTTGTAGGTCCGGATCCAAGCACTCCTCAACTCTAGGGCAGTTTGGAATTCAAAGCTGGATCCCAGGCTGAATGTTACTGCTGTCTCCTATCCCTGCAACTGGCCAAACTTAACCAGTGAGTCAGAACATCCTGAACTTTGGGCTGCTCGGATCCCAGCACTATATTTTGCTGCCATTTGCCATTCTGATGAAAAAAAAATAAAACCAGCAAACCTTTTTCAGCCCAAGCTTGGAAGGATTTGCACTGATCTAGCAAATGCCAAATGTATACGCCTAAATGCCAAACTGGACATCTCATTAAGACACTTGTATAGAATCATAAAATATCAGGGTTGGAAGGGACCTCAGGAGGTCATCTAGTCCAAGCCCCTGCTCAAAGCAGGACCAATCCCCAATTAAATCATCCCAGCCAGGGCTTTGTCAAGCCTGACCTTAAAAACTTCTAAGGCAGGAGATTCCACCACCTCCCTAAGTAACGCATTCCAGTGTTTCACCACCCTCCTAGTGAAAAAGTTTTTCTTAATATCCAACCTAAACCTCCCCCACTGCAACTTGAGACCATTACTCCTTGTTCTGTCATCAGCTACCACTGAATATCACTAAAGCTGTTTAAATTAAACTGGATTTATTGATAACTGTGTGTACATAGGGATTTTCCACCGAATTACTAGCAATTACGAAACACCACAAACAAAAATATTGTAATAATTTATACAACAAACCCACAGTTAAGTCAGTAAGTCTATTCTGTTACCGACTGCATGGTCATTACATAAGCAAGTCTACTTCCCAAAATCACATCAGAATAGCTGGAACTAAGCAAAAATCACAGATAGGATGTTAGGCTATAGGACAAAGTATAGATGGTCAGGTATTGACCTCTAAAAATGATGGTGACTAAGTCATACATTTAGCTAGGACAGACACTAAAGTAACTATAAGAAGATATAAATGTCCTGAGAAATGATCACCATCCTTTTGCTCACTAAAGTAAAACGTCAAGTCTTGCTGGCTGGAATTACATGCAAGTTGATAGCATCTCTTTTCCCTTGTGTTCTAATTCCATGCACCACTATCAAACCATGCCTTGACAATTCAGAGCCATTCTATGTATTTGGAAGAATTTCAGCCTTTATAAGCGTGCAAGTTTAATACACAGCATACACTAGTAAACCCAGGATATACTCATCTCCAAATGGCATGGACAGTACATGAGGTTAATCAGGGTAAGGTAGCTCATGAGTTCCTGGGGCTGGGCCAGGTCGAGCATTTACAGGCTTGTGTGGTGGCAAGGGATAACAGGTTCAGAATCTCTTTTATGCTGCCATGCCGTAATGGGAAGTGGGGGAGAAAATGCCTGAGCTGTGCGTCTAGATGGCCCCAAGGACCATGTGACTTCTACTGCAATAGAAACGCATCTGAGTCCATGGCAGTGTAATGAACGTTCTAAATTTGTTCATAGCCATTATCCAGTGCCTGGGTCAAACCAGCACTCACTCTGCCGGGAGATTTGTTACAAGCTGTTAGCCACCCCCTTAAGATGTTTGCAGTACGTTCCGTTTCGGAGTCTAAGAATCTCATAAATCTTCCAAAAATGATGCTCAACTCATGAGGAGAAACTTCTAGAACATGCTTGGATTTTAAGTTCTCTTTGTCCCTGTAGCTAGGGCTGAGGGGGGCCATAATTTACTCTGATTATCAGCCTGTCCATGAAGTATTGCCCAGCACTGCCTTAAGCTCAACAGTGCTCAGCCATATGCTTCCTGTTCATACCAAACACTGAAATCAATTCCTCTTGCTGCCTAATTGTGCTATTAACTTTAAATAGCTGCACAATAACTGATGATGCTGAGATTTTACAAGGTCCCTGGATTCTCTTTTCAGACCGGCTGCTTATAAATAAAATGGCAAAAATGTACGTTCATCAATGGCATCATTTATAGCCAAGTCAATCATGCTTCCCTCTCATTTTTCTGTGAAATACCATCTTTGTCTAGCTGACACCCGCCCTCCACCCCAACCCACACTCCCCACAGAGGGCATTGGTCTGAGAAATAGGAAAATAATATGGAGGGTTGCACAATTGCGGCCAGGGGAAGTTAACTCTTTAATGACAGTAGATGTTGAGATTCAAAAAGTTAAAGCTTAAAACTGTTAGCACCCAAATGGCCACCATCAGATGGCAAAATGTGCGAACACTCTTAAATCAAATTAATAAATTATCAATCAGCATTTTTCTTATCTGTAAATTCTGATCTTCAATGGAAATTTTTTTTTAGGTTTTTGTCTGTGTGTTGTGACAAAGTTCCTCCTCTGCCTTGGTGGCTCCTGCGCTTATTGGCGGATTTTCTCGCCTCAGAGGTTCACGGCAACCCACAGTTTAGCCACTTTTGTGGCTCAAATCTGCCGTTCACTCATCTAGCCTCAACACTGGCCAGCATGGGGAAAGGAAGAACAATCCCCGCAGTCTCTGCTGATCAACCTAGTGGATCGGGGAACAGGCCAGAGACCTTCCCCTCTGGAGGAACCCACAGTCCAGTTCAACTCCTCCGGTATCAAGTAGGGAGTTGTGGGGATGGAGGGATGGGGGGAAGCCGGGCCCGCCCTCTACTCTGGGTTCCAGCCCAGGGCCCTGTGGATTGCAGCTGTCTACAGTGGCTCCTCGAACAGCTGTGTGACAGCTACAACTCCCAGGGCTACTTCCCCATGGCCTCCTCCAACACCTTCTTTATTCTCACCACAGGACCTTCCTCCTGATGTCTGATAATGCTTGTACTTCTCAGTCTTCCAGTAGTATGCCTTCTCACTCTCAGCTCCTCGCACATGCCACAAACTGAAGTGAGCTCCTTTTTAAACCCAGGTGCCCTGATTAGCCTGTCTTAATTGATTCTAGCAGCTTCTTGATTGGCTGCAGGTATTCTAATCAGCCTGTCTGCCTTAATTGTTTCCAGAAAGTTCCTAATTGTTCTGGAACCTTCCCCCTGTTACCTTACCCAGGGAAAAGGGACCTACTTAGCCCGGGGCTAATATATCTGCCTTCTATTACTCTCCTGTAGCCATCTGACCCGACCCTGTCACAGTGTGTGTACAGGGAAGCTGACATTTACCAATAAAAATTTAATCCTTCCAAGCTTAAATATAACAAATAATTCCTCCAGTTTCAGATCTTTGCCACTTTTGGCAACAAACAAATATGCCATATTTATGGAGGAATGCTATTTATGAAACCAATTATTTTATTTCTGAATCCAAGAAATAGACTGCAGAGCCACATACGTAATTGCCTTGCATTCTTACCTGCACTATACCCAATATCTTTCTAATTCATCTCCAGCAGGGCTACTTTATTTAGATTATAAAGCAGGGATTATTATTTTCTAGCATTCTGGAGCCCCGACCTGTTGACCTCTAGATGTTAGCACAATATAAATGTTAAATAATAACTATGTTTGTACAATGCTGAGCACAATGGTGCCCAAATTGTGGCTGTTGTATTGACATGTCTGGTATTACCAATTAACAGAACAACAATAAAAATAACAGCATTTCAGTGCACAGATCAGCCTCCAAATAGTGGATTTTTCAAAAATCTAACCCCAGTAGGAAATACTTTCCCCAAATGTAGGAGGAGGCTGGAACAGGTCAGGGCACAGATGTCTAGCCCATCCATGACTGACAATATTAGTAGCTTTTGGTTTCCAAAGCTGGGATAGAAATCTTGCAAGAAAGAGTTCTCCACAGGCATTTTCCAGTTCTTTGCCTCTGGTCCACACCGGAACAGACATTTGCCATGGTGATTTCACTTCTAGTTCCAGAGAAGGGATATGAAGGCGGGAGAAAGGAAAGTTGGGGGCTGTGTGGAGAAGGGGTTCTGAATAACTCAGAACTTGACAAAAGGTTCCATTTAAATTTTGTTCAGTGGATTCTCATTTTTACTTGGCTGGTGGGCCCATTCCCATTTTACGGTAACTTAAAAGCTTTGTCTTTGCATATATTTGAGCATGGGCTTTTGGTCTTTTCTATAGCATGGACCCCATTTTAGAGAGCTTGAGCTCCAGGGCACCTTGCTCATGTCATTCCTCATCCCCCTGCTCTGTCCTCTCCCCCTCACAATATTTCACACTGCTTTCACTGGTGATCAAGCAACTTCCCCATGGTAACTAAAACAATTGCTTATATGGAAGAGAAACATAAGGAAAGTACCTAATGTATGGTTAGCTCTCTCGTAATGAAGTTTAGCTGCTGAAAATAAGGAAGAGGAGTTGGTATGAAATGAGCAGCCAGCCCTCCATAGAGTACCAGTGAGCCACAAGCCGCACTTTAGAAAGTTCTGTGTTAAAGGAGACTAGCACAACATACTCTGGGACTGCATGTACTTTAACACCAGCGGATCCTTTTACATTGCAGATAGAGTTGGAGAACGCTAACATTAACATGTTTTAAATAAAGCCATGCTCATGAGATCATTGGCAGGTTGGCTTTATTGCCCTAAAGCCTTTGAGAGTAGTGTAGTTGCGAAGAACAGAGAGAATCCGGGGGGAGAAAAACTCTGCAATTTCAAGTCGCCACTGGAGACAACAAAAAAGATATTTTGATAAAAGACTTCCTGAGCTTAGAGAATCACACTGAAATCTTCTCTTGCGCAAGAGGCATAGAGTCTGCGAGCTCCATCCATGACCCATAGTTGTTGGCTCTGTAATCACAGGAGCCATCGTGGATTATACAACTGATTCCAAGAGGCTGATTTCCTTTTCCCTTGCTCCTCTCTCCAGTACTCTACACCAGGCCACTATATTCAGAGCCAATGTAAACACATCTCCATGGAGCATAGATCCTACTCCCAGCCGTTCCACTAACAACCGCATGCATGGCTACTGAAAGGATTCACGGGCACAAAAGAACCTTACACCTTGCCAAATGGAGGAGGACTTGCACAGTTAGCACACAGCACTTGCTTCTACTATCATGTCCCCAATTCCTGTATTTGACACTCGCGTCAGCAGAAAACATCTCACCTCTATATTCTACTCAGAACTGCGTATACCTCCATTAGATCCTCTTTTAATCTTTCCCAAATACGGAGCTGGCTACTCTAATCATTTGTGACTAAAGTCAGATAAGCAAGTTCCCTGTATCATTTGGATTGCCCTCTATCTGCACTGCCATTTCTACTTCTGTAATGTCCTCTTGATAATGAGGTAGTCTGGCCTTCACATAGCATTCAAAATGGGGCCTTATGCAATAGTCCTGCATACAGTGCTAGAATACATTTTCTCCTTCAGTACATATTTGATGCTTTAGCCTCTCAATTTTATTTTGGTTTGGTTTCTTTTATTGCTCTTAAGCACTGTGACAAAACATTTAGCACGTCACCCGTCACAACTTCAGCATTTCATAGCAAATAACTTCACCTAAATGTGACATTGTATGTGTGTATGTCTGTCCTCAGTCTCATTATATAGAATATTTAGATGTATTCAAGTCAGCAGGGCCTGATTAAATTCATTCTAGGGTACTTGAACTGACTGGAGCAATCTCAGAACTGTTAGCAATTATCTTTGAGAACTCCTGGAGGATGGGTGAGGTCCCAGAAAACAGGAGAGGGGCAAACACACCACCCATCTTTAAAAAAGGGTAATAAAGAGGGAATAATAAAGCAGTCAGTCTAACTTCAACAGCTGGAAAGATAATGGAACAAATGATAAATAATTAATTTCTAAACACCTGAATGATAATAAAATTATAAAGAAGAACCAGCATGGATTTGCTAAGGGCAAATCATGCCAAACCAGCCTAATTTATTTCTTGAACAGAGTTACTAGCCTAGTGGATAGGGGGGAAAGCAGTAGAGGGGACATATCTTGATATTAATAAGGCTTTTTACATAGTCCCACATGACATTTTCATAAGAGACAAGGGAAATGTGTTCTAGGTGAAAATTGCTATAAGGTGGGTGCACAACTGGTTGAAAGACTGTATTCAAAGAGTAATCATCAATGGTTCACTGTCTAATTGGAAAGGCATACCTAGAGAGGTCCAGCAGGGGTCAGTCCAAGTTCTGGTACTAGTCAATATTTTCATTAATGACTTCAGTAATGGAGTAGAGAGTATGCTTATAAAATCTGAAGAGGACACCAAGTTGAGAGGGGTTGTTAGTACTTTGGAGGACAAGATTAGAATTTAAAATGACCTTGACAAATTGCAGAATTGATCTGAGTTCAACAAGATGAAATTCAATAAAAACAAGTGCAAAGTACTTCACTTCCCAAAGGAAAAAAAAATCAAATGTACAACTATAAAATGAGAAATAACTGGTTAGTTGGTAGGCCTGCTGGAAAGGATCTGGGGTTAGAGTGACTCATGAATGAACATGATTCAGCAATGAAACGCAGCTAGGAAATTGGCTATCATTATTCTGGAGTGTATTAATAGGAGTGTCGTATATAAGGAAAGAGAGGTGATTGTCCCACTCTACTCATCATTGGTGACGCCTCAGCTGGAGTACTGTGTCCAATTCTGGGCACTACAGTTTAGAACAAATTGGAGAGAGTCTAGAAGAGAGCAACAAAAACAATAAACAGTTTAGAAAACCTGACCTACGTGTAAAGGTTAAAAAAAAATATGGGCATGTTTCCTCTTGAGAAAAGATGACTGAGGGGAGATAGATAACAGTCTTCAAATATGTTAACAGCTGTTATAAAGAAGATGGTGACAAATTGTTCTCCATGTCCACTGAAAATAGGACAAGAAGTAATGGACTTAAATCAGCAGCCAGGGAGATTTCGATTAGATACTAGGAAAATCTTTCTAACTATAAGGGTAGTTAAGCTCTGGAATAGGCTTCCATGGGAGATTGTGGAATATATCACTGGAGATTTTTAAGAACAGGTTGGACAAACACCTGTCAGGGATGGTGTAGGTTTACTTGGCTCTGCCACAGTGCAGGGGACTGGACTTGATGACTTCACGGTCCCTTCCAGCCCTACATTCCAATGATTCTGTAGTTATATTTCGATGCCATCAGTGACACAAAATAACTGGTCTCCAAATCTTTCTAGAAATAGCTTTGGAGCCTGATTCTCAGTGGTGCCAAGCAGCACCCACACCTCCTACTAAAGTACAGATATTCAGCATTTCTGAAAGACTGTTCTGCAGTCTACTGATCTGACCATACGACTGGACGCCGGGACTTTTAATCTTGGCTGACACTGGTTATGTGGGTGGACTCCAGAAAGCAATTTTAGATTCTTTGGGTGTTTCTACACTACAATCAAAGCTGCAATTTGCAGCTCAGGTACGCATACCTGCCCGAGCTTTCATCTCACTAACAAGCAAGCAAGAACACTGAAAATGTAACACAGGCTTCAGTACGGACTAGCAATGTGAGTACACACCCAGGTTCCTTCCATTCTTGTATAATTCACACCGAAGCCTAAACCACTGCTTCTTATATTTTAGTATGCTAAGTAGATTAAAGCTGGCACAGGTCTGAGTAGCTGACATGCAATCGCACCCTCCGTCGCAGTGTAGACACAGGATTTGTCTCAGTTTCTCAGACTCCATTTAAGTTTCAGCATCTAACATTTAGCACTGAATGTTTATGGAACTCTATTTCTCAACAGTGAAACCACCCATCACATTATAGCATCATCATCTCAGAATCTATACTTTGTACCCCACCAGTTCAGCATGCCTTTTCACAAATGCCCAGCAAAATAGGTGAGATTTGTAGCATGTCTGGACATGTAACAAAACTGGAATTTGTCAGATCAAGGAAGAAAGGGATTAATATTTACCTATCTCATGGCAGCATTGCCAGGATTAAATAATTAGGGCTGATTCTCCTTTCTCTCATGCTAGATGTCAATAAGGAGTAATTTCACTGATGCCTATTAAATTACATTGGTCGATAATCAAAGCGATAGGTGAATCAGGTCCTTAATGCCTGCAAGTGCGCTGAAGGTTTAAAGCACCATATATAAACATCAAACAAGCAGATGTCCTAAGCAAAAGCTCCTGGAATGGATGGCATTCCAGCAGTGATCTATAAGCACGGCGGCGATCACGTTACATGTCACATGGCTCTTCTGCATCATCTGGGAGCAAGAGCCAGTGCCACAGGATTTCAACATTCTATAAACCATAAGGGTGATAGGACAAGCTGTGACAGTTACTGTGGCATTTTTCTACTCTCTGTTGCTGGAAAAATTTTGCACGGATCATACTAAACAGACTTAACACACCTCTCTTCTGGAAACCATCCTCCCTGAGTCTCAGTGTGGATGGGGCACGACAGACATTATCTTCACAGTACATCAGCTTCAGGAAAAGCACCAAGAGTAAATCTGTGGTGTTTATATGATGTTAGTCAACTTAGATGAAGCTTTTGACTCCACGAGGGACTCTGGAAACTGTCACTCATCTTTGGATGCCCTGCAAAATTTCTGCCATTGAGTCCTTCCATGATGGAATGATGGCCAGAGTGGTGAAAACGAAGAGATAGTTGACCCCCCTCCCTGTTACCGATGAAATCGAACCAACAAGGTTGGATACACTCTTTCACATCCTTTAATGGGCTATGCTTATGGATGCACATCATGACATTAACAGAGGAGTATTTATCCAGTTCCGCACTGATGGAAAGCTGTTTAAAATGCAATGTTTCCATACTCGCACAAAAAGTGGCAGATTTACTCATTAAGCTTTTGTTTGCTGATGACTGGGCACTAGTTGCTCACTTGACTGATGACATTCAATTTAAAACTGATCACTTCACTTGTGTACTCTATAGTTTCGGTTTCAGAACTACCTTAAAGAAAACTGAAGTGCTGGTCCAACCTGAAATGGGGGACGTGCATGTCTATATAGTTATTAAGATCAACAGTGCTCCTTCCAGATCCATGGAGAAGTTTTGCTACCTAGGGAATACGTGATCACAGAATGCCACAATTGATGTCCTAGGAGATTATTCATCGCAAAGCAAAAGCCAACTCTGCATTTGGAATACTGCACACTCCCTTTGGAATGATAGGGGCCTCAAAATAAGCACTAAATTAAATGTCTATCAGGCTGTTGTACTTAGAATACTTCTATACAGGTGTGAGAGAGACAACATATTGCTGCCACATCAGGAAACTTGGTCAGTTCCATATGCGCTGCTGTCAGTCTGTTTGCAAGGTCAAATCACGGGACAGGATTCCCAGTATCAAAATCCTTAATCATTGTTGGATGGCTGACATTCAAAACACACCAACAAAAGCTCAGCTACTTTAGTCTGGGTTTCTCATTCATACCCAATGCTGTATTTCATGGTTAGCTAAAGTGAAGCACCCAGGTACAAATGATTGAAAGACACACTGAAGACAAACTTGAAAGCATGTCGGGTTGACCCCAGCAACTGGGAAGGAACAGCGCACAACAGAGCAAGTTGGCAGCAGATTTCTCACCTTCAACCAATCTGAAGACAGATACGTTAACACCTTATGTGAAACATGCAAATAGCACAAAGCAAGGATACAACAGCCTGCAACAATCATGGAGAATATTTGCTGTCCCATATGTAACCTTGCTTATGGTTCTCACATCGGTCTGACCTTGCACATATGTGTTCACTATAGTGTTTGCTGAATCCTCGTGCACAGGCATCAGTGTGAAAATTCTACCACCACCAGTTTACAGAAAAGTCTTTAGGTGGAGCTATGCGGATTTACACCAACTGTGGATTTATCTCCAGATTTAATCAAATTATACATAAGCATATGTGTGTATACCTCCTATATATATATATATATATATATATATATATATATATATATATATATATATATATATATATATATATATATATTCTTTCAGACATTATACATGTCATATGTGTGTGTGTGTGTATACCACACATATATATGTGTGGTATACACACATACACACACACACATATAATGTCTGAAAGAATATATACAAACATTTACTCACACCCTTTATGTGAGATGGTAAGTTTCAGTACATCCTGCATGCCCACAATCAGCACCTTGGACAGAGGCTGCCCCACACCTCCTGAGACATCTGGAGGTAGATGCCAATTTTCACAGCTTTCAGCTAAGCTTTGACCATTTACACCAGCTGAGGATCTGCTCTCTGGTGAGCAGTGAGTTTCAAGAGTCCAGCTGTTAAAAGCTCACATCAGCTATGGGTCTGAACCAAAGCACATTGAAGTCAGTGGGAGCCTTTCACATCTCAAGAGCTGTAACCACCACATACAGTGCAGCCTTCTCTCTCAGCTAATTTTCACTGCACCATCCCATGCTCAGGATCAGCAGGACATAAGGAAGTTTAAATATGCAACTTCACTTTGTTAGGCATAGATTTATAGCTGACAAGGAGGAAGCTGTCCTTCCTATCCATTTTGACTGCCTGGCACCCGACTGTCTGGTTTATGATGGACTAAACCCCACAAAACATATTTCCTCCAACTTTTACCATGTATTTGGATCACAGAAATGGTTAAAATAGGCTGTGCTCTAGAAGAGGGAATTTAACTTGCATCCTTAGAGAAAAATCAGCTGTAAAACTGCCTATGTAAGCTGCAGAATTGCTAAAGCTCATACTCAAAGAGCTACTCCGTTTCCTTTTAAAATAATATCATTGCCACTGGGTTCTTTGGGGCAAAATAGACTTAGTACTAATGAGAGTGCTTTGGAAGTTCACAAGTATAATTTAATAAGCCATTCAGGGAGACAGTCACATCTACATCAAAGTGAAGGGAATGGAGGGATTTCTGGAATCATTGAATTGAATGGAAATATGAATAAACAGATTTCCTCCCTTTTATCAAAAAAGCTGCAAAGGTTGAATTTACATCCAGCCAACAAGCACTTGTCTTGTTCCAACTTCTTTTCTCCAATGGCTCTGGACAAATATTAGCCCTGGATTAGAGTCAAGGAACAGCACTGTTACACCGACCGCAATGCTTGAGCCTACAAATTCCATTTCTCCTGCCAGTTTTTTTGTTTTGTTTTTTGGCACGCTGTTTGCCACATGCACACAAAAGGTTATTGCTGAATGGGGACACACAAAATTGTGCTGTATGAGAATAGATATGTAGTTTAAATAAAATATGGTCATTCTATAATGAGCCTTGCCTAGAGAATTTGGCAATTTTCCAGGGTGAAATTCACCGTTGTACAGAAAGCCAGCACAAAGTCACAATGAATCACTTAAATCCTATTTTGAGGGCTAAAATGGGTCTTAAGTTGAGCATGGGCCTCGTGCTGGTCCCACAGGACTGAATTTCACCCTAAAGGACTAATTCAAACTAAGCTGAAGATTTAATATCCTACAAGGTGTTGAATGCTGTTCAGTGATCTAATTTTTAAAATTCCTTCCGTACAAAACTTACACAAATATCAAAAGCACTGGCCCAGGGGAAAACCAACAATTCATTATTCACATGGAAGTAGAACCTAGGCGCCACCGTGCTAGGCACTCTACAAACATAACAAAAAGGAAGTCCCTACCCCAAAGATCCGCACTGCCTTTCTAAAGCACCTTCCACGACAACTCCAACAAATATTAATCAATTAAGCCACTCAACATCCTTTTCAGAGGCAAGTAATACCAACATATGCTATATACTAGAAGAATACTATTTTTGAAATAGCTTGTGAGCCTTCTAGTAGCCCTCATGTTCTGTGTTGTAAAAATCTCCAGAAATAAATCAGAATTGCAGTATGTATGTAGGGAGGTCTGACATATTTATGTGTAGGTAGAAAAAGGTATTACCCAACTGTGCCCATGTGGTTGTGTGGTTTGTTTTATTGAATAAAGACTCGAAAAACCCCATTTCACAGATGAGAAAACTGAGGCACACAAAGACTATTTCAACCATCTTAGGGTTCCTCCCTCAGTATTGCTTCACTCACACACTGAATCCTCTCTCCCCAGACAGTCATTCCCACTTCTTTTAGATCCATAACTGTGAACAAGCCACCTGTCAATGACTCAGCAAAAGCCACTTAACCCTTTCTTAGCAGGATCAACATCTCCTAAGAGGGACGGGTGCATCAAGCAAACTCTGCCAGCCTGTTACAAGTAACTAAACCTTTCTACCATAGTTGAAAAATGAAAACACACTTATTTTATTGCAAAGGAATGAATGGGGGAGAGGAGAAAAACAATGCACAATGATGTTATATATCAAATCAAGTCTATAATTATGTGATGGCAATTCCCAAATAATTTGCCACCGGCCCATTCTTAATCAAAGTAGAAATATTTCTGCACGCAAACCTTGACCTTAGAATTTCATATTTTTCATATGACAGTTTGTCTTTTAACTTACATTGTATCTTTATCTTCCCTTTCCATTCTATTTATACAGAACATATAATAGCTCTAGGTATTTTACAATTACAATAAGAAAAGGAGTACTTGTGGCACCTTAGAGACTAACCAATTTATTTGAGCATGAGCTTTCGTGAGCTACAGCTCACTTGACTAACACGGCTGTTCCTCTGAAACCTACAATTACAATATATATACACACACATACACACTAAAATTATATATATAAACATACAGATACACACAAACTAAGACACCACACTGGTGAATGCAGTATAAATAGAGAAGATGGTGTTTAAAAGGATAGTATAATTAAGGTGTAATTTTGTACTTTTCCCCCATACATTTATCTTCCTTGGAAACCTTGCCATATGTACTTTTGAGCTACAGTAAAAAGGCTTTCCCACTCACCAAACTCAACATCCATAATCCATAACTGTTCCAGAATTAGCTTAGACACCTGGGGGATCAAGGTAAATCAAAGCTTACAAGAAGATTTTAACTCAGAAGTAAAATTTTGGAAATATTTACACAAGAGAACGTTTTAAAAAATTGCCAGAAGTCCACTCACTTAAAGCGAAGCCTGCTGGCAGGATTATCTCAGCGGCCGCACACACTTCGCAGACAGGAATTGCTTGAATAGTACTCCCTTGCAAGCTCTGGTCTCTCCAAGGGAGCAGTTCACTAAACTGAAGCTGCGACGTTCCACAGAAAGACTGAAAATCTCTCAAACACATTTCCATGAAAACTCTGGCTTCTGACTGAGGAATTTTTCAGTAATATATTTATATTTTCTTAATGCTACACGTTTCAGGGGAAAACACTAAATTGCTCTCAGTGGATCTGTGGCTTGTTTTTTTTTTTTTTTTCCACTGCTCAGTGCCACTGCAGGTCATCTGCAGTAACAGAGAAAGGAATGGAGGACTTGTGGCACCTTAGAGACGAACCAATTTATTTGAAAGGAATGTGTGTTCAGGGATTAGAGTAGAACCAACAGAGCCAGCATGCCTGGATTCCATTCCTGACTCTGTCACCTACTCATCTGGTGACTCTGGGATGTCACTTAAGGTGAGATTTTCAAAAGCATTCAGCAGCTCTGGGTTGTATCTACCCTCCTTGAAGCCAATGGGGGTTTTTATCATTGACGTCTACCAAAACAGAGTTAATTTAGGCAAATGCCGAGTGACTTTGAAAATACCACTGCCACTATGTTTATAGTCATGCTTTTCTACATCTTGTGTTGAGAAGCTTAATTACTCCTCAGTTGTGAAAGGAACTAGACTGAGGCAAATTTTTATTAACTAAGGCATCTCAGCTCCAGAAATTATTTTCTCCTCCCCATCTTGATCTGACAGGCCCCCCACACTTGTTCACCTTCACAGCTATTGCAAATCTTGTCTGTTTTTTCAGAGGCAGTGTTCGAGAGGGTGGCTGGATGGAGTAATTGTTATGGTTGCTAACTCAGGATTAGCAGTTGTTCAGTGCTGACAAATGTATGGTTTATTTTAAGTACCCTTAGATCGACAGGCCCATTTATATAAATGTGAAAAAAAAGTGGAGAATGTACAGGAATAGGATTTTTTTAAACAAATCTATCTTACATTTTTCTGATATTTCAGATTTTTTCCTGCTTTGCTCAGTCTTAAATTTAAGCCCACAATCAGAAGTTTGTCCCTTTTCAATACTACCCACTTCTCTGTATCATCTTCCAAGGACCTTTACAAACATTAAAGTAACCTTCCTCATAGAGCGAGTTGAATTTTTCCCAATGTCAATTTTTCAACAATATTTGGTCCAAAGGTCTAATTTCAAAAATACAGTTTTGAGGAAATTTTGTAATTTTTTTTTATTGGCAGGGGCACCTTTGAGCTGGTCAGAATTTTTCCATTTTGGAAACACTTTGCTAAAAGTTAGAGAAAAAGTCAGAATTTACCAAAAATGTTGTAAAAAAATTCTCACCTTTACCATTTTTTTTTAGCGGCTCTACTTCCACGCTCTTTACAAATGCTAATGAATTAAGCCTCACAGTGTCCCTTTGAGGTAGGTATCATCTTCCTGATTTTACAGATGGGAAAACTGAAATGCAAGAGAGATGAAGTAATTTGCCCAAGGTCACATAGGCAGTCTGTGGCACAGACAAGTATGGCACCCAGTCCTGTGCTTTACCCATAAACTCCCTGTCACGCAGATAGCTGCCCCCCAACCCACTCGCTCTCCATCCCTCCCCCTCCCTCGGGGCCCTTGAAGAGCTCACAGTTCAAAGGTAATTCAAACAATTCCCACAAGAGGTCCCATTTGTTCAGACCTCAGGGGAATACTGGCCTTCCAGGCCCCAAACGCTAATTCAGGCTCTCTCACAGAAGTCCAAAACAACATCAAGTCTTTCAAAAACAGAACACAAACTCACAGAGTCTTCATCCCACCTTCAGGGGGACAGAGCCCCACCTCCCTGGGGATTGTATTTCTGTTTCCCAGCACCACCTGCGTAGAGTTTGTCCCATTCCACCAGACTTTCCAGATGGTCCTTTGCAGTCTACCTTTTGTTTGGACAGAGTCTCTCCCAAGCTTCCTTGCCTGGGGAGTTTTCCTCACTCTCGCCTGCTTCTTGAGCTTTTCACCTGCTGACTCCTACCCTCCAGGAGCCCTCTTGCTCCCTCCCTGCAGTCTCTACAAACATAGCTGCAGTTTCCTGCACTTCCCCCTTTCATTGCAGCTTCTTGTTCCTTGTGTACTAGGACCACCTGATTACGCACAAGTGGGGCTCATCCTATAATCAGGGTTGGATTAGCCCCAGATTCTCCACCCCATAAAGCAAGCCACCCCGTTACATTCATCCTTGTGTTCACTGTGATAATGTTTGTACTGCCATCGTGCCCCTAATAGTGCTTGGGGCCCTACTGTGCTAGGCCCATCATGGAATATCTACATGAATATGCATTTTACAGTTTAATTTTAATGCATAGTTATAGAAGCTCACAACCAAAAGATGGTCCCTGCTCAGAAGATTTTACAATCTCAGCCTGTCAACGATCTCTCATTTTTGTGAATAAGATTTGCAGCAGTTTTTCCTCCCTGAATGCCAGTTCAGCATACCTGCTATTGTTGTCTCAGCAAGCATACAGGAATTACCTTAGGAAAGGAAGAAGTGGGTGATGTGGTTCACCAAAGTGAATAAACATGAACAGGAGGTGAACAGTTTTCAACACGACTGTGAAGGTAGCAAGCACCTTCGGAGGAGAAATCATTTTAATGGCAGGCAGATATGACCTGAGCTTTACGACATCGGTCAAGTATGTTGTATTGTGCTGTAAGGAAGATTATTATATTGCTACAGCCGCAACAGACACCAATGATTAATAATACCTCCTCTTTCCTTTCCCTCACCCACCATTTTCTGTAATAGGTGTAGCTCATACAAGGAAATAAGCAGTCAAGACCCCAAATCTTGGAGCTAGGAGGTAGCCAGGGGTGAGAGATTTTAACTTTCTAGAATGAAGACTATATCCTTCCCCTTGACTCAGAGAGCTTGGTAACTGGATAATCCTGAAAGACCTGTGACAGCAATCTGGATGTGGTTTCTAGTACAGGAACAGCATTATGATCATCTCCTGCGGTAAGTGATGTGAAGAGTGTCTAAAAGAGATGTGTGGATGACGCTGAAAGAGATATGTGGCCTGGGAACTCCGCACAGGATAGCGAGTGACATCTGTATATCACTCTAAAGCCAGCGTCTGATTTCCCACTACCTTGCACAACATGCAAAGTGAAGGCAAGGTATCCCCATTCCGGTACCGTTTTATCTTTCCTTTGTACAGGCATATGTGACTAAGGGGGAGCAAGGTGATAAAGAAACAAGCCCAGTACTTGTAAGGGGATGATGGAAAGAAAGACTTACAGGAGATAATGTCATTCATGCCCATACTCCACCATGTCATTCATAATAGTATGTTTCTACTTGTATAGTACCTTTCCTCTGAGACCCCCTCAGTGTATCTACCTTGGACCTGATCCTGCAGTATCTCTGGGGGTGAAGCATGCAGTGCAACTGGAGGATTGGACCCACCAACTGATGTCCACACTATCTCTTGTGACATAGTGGTGTTGTACCTGTATATCAATTGGGTAAACGGAGGCAAATAGAGGTTGAAAGAAAGTTTTCTAAGCTATCCACAGATTTTGGATGGTTCTGTTTTTGGGTGCTCAGCTTTACACACTTGAGCACCTGAAGCTGGGTTCCCAAATTTTCAAACGTAGTGGTCACTTTAGAAAATTTGAGCCCCAGGTTACAAAGTAAGTCAATGGCTGATGGCAAAGTTGAGGGTAGATCACAGGCATCCTGACTCCCACTCACCAGAAAACACTAACTCCCTACAGGGGAAAAAAAGCCATCTAGTCAATTGACTCAAAAGGCAATGATAGTGGAATGAATCCTTTGGAAAGGACTGAAAAGCATCACACCAAAACAACCTTTTGATTGCCAATCATCTAGATTCACTGTGGTATGAAATCGGGATAGTTTTGTGGTCATAAATAAATTATAGAATGAAACGCTTCAAGGCACCACTTATGATTTAAGTGATTTAAAATTTGTATGAAACCAAAAATCTTCTCCCTTCATTACTGAAAAATTAAGAGTGTCCCACTTTGAAATTTTGCAAGAGCTGAGACAGTTCTGAAAAGTTACAGAGTAGATAAAGAAAGTAAAAAAAAAAAAAAAAGGGGGGGGGAGGAGGGAGAGTGTGGAAAAAATGGAAAAGAAATGAACAACAAAGCCCAAACCCTGTTTCAAAACCAGAAAAGAAAAACATTTCAAATTCAAAAATTCCCATTGTAAAACAATGGCATTAATTGAAAACAACGTTTTCCCACAAAACAACTCAAATAATAATTTTCAGTGAAAGCCCATTTTTCATCAGGAATGTATTTTCAGGGAATAATTTCAACCCATTGTACAAAATAACCTCTTGCTACATTATAACCCCGGTTTGCAATATCAGGGCACTGGAATGCTGCGTAATCAGGGGCCCCATTGGATTACTTGCTTATGTTTTCAAAAGGGTGAATCCCCCCACCTCAGACTGAGAAGGAGGCTTTGCGATGTGGAACTTTTCTGGAGTGCTAAGGGTAGGAAACAGTGGTGATTGGGACTCTTTCTATACCGCCGCCCCTTTTCGGGGTGTGTGGTGGGGGGAGGAAAATACCAATTTGTCAAAACCAAACCTGTGGGGAAATGTCTGTTTTGATGCAAACAACTTGGAAAAAAGTTTCACAACTGTTGAGGCATCCCATGTTGATATTTCTGAATAAAAAATATTTGTTTTTCTGGTTCAAAATGAGGGTTTTTTAAAAAAATAATTAAAATGGTTAAAATTCAAATCCTTTTTTTTAAAAAAAGGTTGAAATCAAACATTTTGATTGAACTGAACTCTCTCTTCCCCCTCCCAGGAGTTACCTAGGTAGGTGGTGGAATCTCCTTCCTTAGAAGTTTTTAAGTTCAGGCTTGACTAAGCCCTGGCTGGGATGATTTAATTGGGGATCGGTCCTGCTTTGAGCAGGGGGTGGGACGAGATGACCTCCCGAGGTCCCTTCCAACCCTGATATTCTATGATCAGATTTCAAACATTTTAAAGATTTTGACTTTTTATCCTGATTTCAGATAGAAAAAGTTTTTGAAGTCTCAAAATGCCAGGATAGAAAAAACATTTCCGGCCCAGCTCGAATAGAAAACCTGCCCTCTATACCAGTGAGTAGCTGCAGGTCTGCTATAAAGCTGCTACCACAGCATCCCATGAGTTTGATGAATTTCTGTTCCACAGTCAGTAGGTCCAGACAGAGGTGGATGCTCTGTCCTCTAACCCACCCTAGGCCTTTCTCCAAAGCCCAGCTCTAAACTCCACCAAGCTTGGAAGCGACGGCAGTTTCTACACATCTGGGCTATGTGCTGTGTAAGAGATACAGACCCCTCAGATCCTTTGGAAGTGGAATCACTTCTACTTGCAGGGCAGGATTTATCCCCATAAGATTTTAATCTGCAGTAAACGCCCCCAAACTATTACATTTGCTCACTTTTGTATCTCACTGGAGAGATGGATACAAACAGCTTCAGTTCATCAGCAATGAAAACCTGCACTTTGATATTATCTATTTGCCCAGTCCAGCAAAACAGTTAAGCGTGTATTCAACTTTGATCAGGTGAGCAAACCTGTGCACATGCTCAGAGGGCTGCAGACAGAGGGCCTATCTCCCAAAATATTTATATGGCACTCACACTATAGTAACTGAACATCTTACAGGATTCAGTGATGGCTGCCATAGGGAAAAAAAAATCTAGGACAAATAGGTGTACTGTTGACCAGCTATTGGGGTTACAGAAAGAGTGGGGCCTATGCCACATTTTAGGACCCCAGAGACAGCATAGGAATGACCATGGTGCCTGGGTGTGTGTGTAATATATATAAATTTTATTTTACACACACACACCGCCCACTATCCACTCCTCTTACCCCGCAATATGACTGAAAGTCCCTCATACTTTTCTGAACTGGTGACCCTAGATGCTCGACAGAAACTGTAGGAAATTGCCGTACACCACAGTTCTGATCTGATTTCCTCCCCTGTTCTCCCTCCTACACACTTTTATTTTTAGAGTGAAGGGTATAACCCTTTGGAGAAGGAGACACTTTTATGCAGAAGACAGGACTGCTAGAGCATAAAGAATAAAGGTAATTACCCTACCAAGCACGGAAGTAAAGGTCTTGAAATTAATAGCTAGGCGCTGTGCTGCAGACATTTTTTAAAAAATATATAAATGAACTCAGGTCTGATGTGTATTTGAAAATGGCCCAAGTCTAATCAAAACAGTCAAGATTGTTATTAAAATGATCGAAATAATGGTGTAAAAAGCCTAATTCTCTCTCCTTGGCACCATTTCAAAGATTTTTATGATTAGACAATTAAACAAGGCACAGAGCTTGCTAGAGACCATGCATTTTTACACACTACATTGTTCCCCAAAATTGCTTCTGATGATCCTTTTGACAGCTTGAAAGCATTCATAACAAAGTGCAGGTAAGCCACACACACGCACACTGCAAGTCTAGCTAATACTTTCCCTTCCTTTGGTGAGAACAAAGCAAGCCCAATAGCAAGCTGCAACTTAGTTTTAAAAAAAAAAAAAAACAATGTTATTACACTCAGTGGGATGAAACCCTTTGCAAGGGCTTGACAGCTGAGAGAAATAATGTACATTAGCTCAAAGTAATGGAAATAATGAAAGGGGGGGAAACATTAGGAAGTCCTATTGCTGTGAGTAAAACTGAGCAGATGTGTGAGTAAGCTACTATGTATGTCAATAAGCTCATTCAGCCCCAGCTCCAAGCACACTGAGGTGATATAATGACTGCAGTGAAATATATTCCAAGTACCTAAAGAATTCTCACCACAGCAGAATGCTCTGCATTGCATTAAGCCTCATTATCAAAGCCAGTGGCCTAAAACACATACACCCACACCTCAGATTTGATTTTGGGATTCAAGTGATTTGTGCACTGGACAGTAAGGTCAGGCACAGCCATCAGGTCACAGAACAGGGATCTGACCATCCGTGGGTACGTCTACATTGCAATCATTGGGGTGTGATTGCATCTTTGATAGACATACCTGAGCTAAACGTAATCTAGCTAGCCCATGCTAGCACAGTGAAGGACAGGGTAGCCTCCCCCCCCCCAAGTAATTCCCCAGGGTTCTGGGCAGCATTGGATAGCCCATGCTGCCATGGCTTCATTGCCACCAGTACCCAAGTTAGCTAGATTAAAACTAGTTTGGATATGTCTACACGAGCTGCAGTCAGACCCCCAGATTGCAATGTAGACATACTCTTTGATGCTGCATTCTCAATGCCAGGAAAAAAATGGGCAAATCAGATGGTGTTCAGCAAAGGGCAATAAGTGATGGCAGCTGGAGAAATTTATAGATGAGAAAATTTTAAAAGAGTTTGTCCCCTCCCAGTCACAAGACACTTTCTCATCTCATGTCCTCATGGATATTCTGGCTACAGTCTGGGATAAGACACCTGAAGATATACTTTTTGGGAATATCCCTTTACCCCTATGGGAATGTGTTGGATGATCCAAATGATTTTCCAACTCTAACTTGTATTAGTCTCAATATGAGAATTTTAAGGGAACCTGCATACAAACATTTTGAACAAAATGCCTTTTATTATTTGCGGGACAGGGGTGGTGCGGGGCTGGACTGATTTTTAGTTCCCTCATTTTTTCACCACAAGAACAGATTTTTTTTTTAATCTCCAAATGACAAACCTTAATTTCAGACGAGTGTGAAGTGCTCCAGTTATCTTTCAGGTTGCAATTCAGCCCTAAGAGTTTATAGATCTCTGCCAGGTTCTTATTCATCCCCTGAATTCACACAATAGTCTCTTTGGGAATGGCATCAAAGCGAAAGATGCGTCCAAAACAAAATCTCTAAATTCATCCATCCCTGAACCGGGAACTCAGATTTGCAATTTGTCCTATATCTATAATGGGACACAATTGTGGATCACAAAAGTCTGGAATTCTGGGGAAGAGCCTGAAAACTAACTCACTCACTCTCTAATTGACTGTCCAATGTATTATTAGGGCGTGTGCATCACTTTTTGTGCTTAAAATCCATAGAGTATTTGGAGCTCAGATACATTAGAGAGTGTTGCAATGTCACCGATAATTATGATTTAAAGGGAGAATATGCTGAAATAAGCAGCAGATGAATTTTTTAAAAACAGTATCTCAGGGAGGCAGTGTTATCAAGTGAAAGGTCATCAGCAGATGTGGGGTCTATTTCTGGCTCTGCCACTGATCTGCTGGCTAACCTTGGGTAAAGTCACCTTATGGCCTTCGGCCTCGGTTTCCCTACCTGTAAAACAGGGATAATGGTACTGACTTTCCTTTGTAAAGTGCTCTGAGGTCTATGGAAGAAAAGAATGATGTAAACAAGCATCATTATTATTAATGTAACTGGCCTCAATGATAATAAAAGTGTTATTAAAACTAAAATTAAAGAGAGAGTGATGATGGTAATACAGAAACCACATAATGAAAGAGCACAATTGTTTCTAATTACATTGTTTTCCTCAAATGCTTTCCAGCTGGCATCACAGGGTCTAATACTATCAGACGTAGCCCAATCACTTCTTCAAAGCTAGCTTCAGCTAACAAGATTGGCATTTTGTTTCCTTGGGTATTGCTCTTGGAATGTAGAAACAAAGGAAGAAAACATGCTCCTGACCTTCACAGTTGTTAACAAAGGCATTAAGTAGCATTAAAATTATTTGTATAATGATAACACTAATGATTCCCACTAGCAGAGGTTTATTTGCCCGATTTAACTATTAATAACGCTGAATATTGTGTAAATGCACTAATGAATCAATATCTTAAACAATCACTGAGAAACTGTGTGTCTTTTTTTTAATCATTAGAACACAGGCATTCTCTAAGTCTACTGAAAATATAATACCAATTCGACTCTTTCTCAAATATTTATTAGAGACAGAGTCTCTGTTTATTAGAGACGGAGTCATAGAGTTTCCACCTAGAACGGACGTCTGTATCCAAGATGGGCGCATGGATGTGTGTGTGTGTACACACTTACACTTGTTCACATTTATGATTTAGAGGGTGAAAGCTATAAAGGTTACATATACATACACAGCAAGGGTTTCAGATGACATTATGAGTTGAAGATTAAATAGTTTGCAATGCCATTGGAACAAAGAGGTTATAAAAATAATTTGGTGTTTCTTCTTGCACGTAATAAAAACTCTATACACTTCCCATCTGTTAGGTCAGAGCTACAAAACACAGCCCTCAAGCGGCATAATAGTTGTGGATAATGAGGCAGGGTGTCGATTAGGTAGCAACGGGATTTTTGCCATTTCACTGAGAGTCAAATCCTGCAGTTCTTAACTCAGGCAAATGTTCCACTGAGACAATTTGGCCAGGAACAAGAAAAGTGAGGCTAGCGTTTAACAAAGAGGACTGGTAACCAGGATTCCTGGGTTTTAGTCTCGATTCTGCCACTGACTCCTTATAGTTCTGTTTTTCAAAGATGCTGTCCACCTCCACCTCCAATTAATCTGCAAGGGAGCTATGAGTGTTCAGTGCCTAAGATAATTACAGTTTATATAACTTTTGACAAGTAACTTCACTGCTCTGCTCCTGATTCAGAAAAGCACACTCAATTTTAAGCACCAGCCCTTAGATGTTCTCCTGAGCCGGGACCTCTGAGCCGCCATTTCCCATTCTAAAATTCATATACTAACACCTAAAGTACATCCCTGGGTTCAGATGGGAAGCCTATGTATATAAGGTATATTGGAATTGGAGAAGGTTCAGAAAAGGGCAACAAAAATGATTCGGGGTATGGAACGGCTTCCGTATGAGGAGAGATTAATAAGACTGGGACTTTTCAGCTTGGAAAAGAGACGACTAAGGGGGGATATGATAGAGGTCTATAAAATCAAGACTGGTGTGAAGAAATTAAATAAGAAAGTATTATTTACTCCTTCTCATAACACAAGAACTAGGGCTCACCAAATGAAATTCATAGAATCATAGAATATCAGGGTTGGAAGGGACCTCAGGAGGTCATCTAGTCCAACCCTCTGCTGAAAGCAGGACCAATCCCCAATAAAATCATCCCAGCCAGGGCTTTGTCAAGCCTGACCTTAAAAACTTCTACGGAAGGAGATTCTACCACCTCCCTAGGTAACGCATTCCAGTGTTTCACTACCCTCCTAGTGAAAAAGTTTTTCCTAATATCCAACCTAAACCTCCCCCACTGCAACTTGAGACCATTACTCCTTGTTCTGTCCTCTTCTACCACTGAGAATAGTCTAGAGCCATCCTCTCTGGAACCACCTCTCAGGTAGTTGAAAGCAGCTATCAAATCCCCCCTCATTCTTCTCTTCTGCAGACTAAACAATCCCAGCTCCCTCAGCCTCTCCTCATAACTCATGTGTTCCAGACCCCTAATCATTTTTGTTGCCCTTCCCTGGACTCTCTCCAATTTATCCACATCCTTCTTGTCGTGTGGGGCCCAAAACTGGACACAGTACTCCAGATGAGGCCTCACCAATGTCGAATAGAGGGGGACGATCACGTCCCTCGATCTGCTCACTATGCCCCTACTTATACATCCCAAAATGCCATTGGCCTTCTTGGCAACAAGGGCACACTGCTGACTCATATCCAGCTTCTCGTCCACTGTCACCCCTAGGTCCTTTTCCGCAGAACTGCTGCCTAGCCATTCGGTCCCTAGTCTGTAGCGGTGCATTGGGTTCTTCCGTCCTAAGTGCAGGACCCTGCACTTATCCTTATTGAACCTCATCAGATTTCTTTTGGCCCAATCCTCCAATTTGTCTAGGTCCCTCTGTATCCTATCCCTGCCCTCCAGCATATCTACCACTCCTCCTAGTTTAGTATCATCCGCAAATTTGTTGAGAGTGCAATCCACACCATCCTCCAGATCATTTATGAAGATATTGAACAAAACCGGCTCCAGGACCGACCCCTGGGGCACTCCACTTGACACCGGCTGCCAACTAGACATAGAGCCATTGATCACTACCCGTTGAGCCCGACAATCTAGCCAACTTTCTACCCACCTTATAGTGCATTCATCCAGTCCGTACTTCTTTAACTTGCTGACAAGAATATTGTGGGAGACCATGTCAAAAGCTTTGCTAAAGTCAACAAACAATACTTCCACTGCTTTCCCTTCATCCACAGAACCAGTAATCTCATCATAGAAGGCTATTAGATTAGTCAGGCATGACCTTCCTTGGTGAATTCATGCTGACTGTTCCTGATCACTTTCCTCTCATGCAAGTGCTTCAGGATTGATTCTTTGAGGACCTGCTCCATGATTTTTCCGGGGACTGAGGTGAGGCTGACTGGCCTGTAGTTCCCAGGATCCTCCTTCTTCCCTTTTTTAAAGATTGGCACTACATTAGCCTTTTCCCAGTCATCCGGGACTTCCCCCATTCGCCACGAGTTTTCAAAGATAATGGCCAATGGCTCTGCAATCACAGCCGCCAATTCCTTTAGCACTCTCGGATGCAACTCGTCCGGCCCCATGGACTTGTGCACGTCCAGCTTTTCTAAATAGTCCCTAACCACCTCTTTCTCCACAGAGGGCTGGCCATCTATTCCCCATGTTGTGATGCCCAGCGCAGCAGTCTGGGAGCTGACCTTGTTAGTGAAGACAGAGGCAAATATAGCATTGAGTACATTAGCTTTTTCCACATCCTCCGTCACGAGGTTGCCTCCCTCATTCATTAAGGGGCCCACACTTTCCTTGGCTTTCTTCTTGTTGCCAACATACCTGAAGAAACCCTTCTTGTTACTCTTAACATCTCTCGCTAGCTGCAGCTCCAGGTGCGATTTGGCCCTCCTGATTTCATTCCTACATGCCCAAGCAATATTTTTATACTCTTCCCTGGTCATATGTCCAACCTTCCACTTCTTGTAAGCTTCTTTTTTATGTTTAAGATCCGCTAGGATTTCGCCGTTAAGCCAAGCTGGTCGCCTGCCATATTTACTATTCTTTCGACACATCGGGATGGTTTGTCCCTGTAACCTCAACAGGGATTCCTTGAAATACAGCCAGCTCTCCTGGACTCCTTTCCCCTTCATGTTAGTCCCCCAGGGGATCCTACCCATCCGTTCCCTGAGGGAGTCAAAGTCTGCTTTCCTCAAGTCCAGGGTCCGTATCCTGCTGCTTACCTTTCTTCTCTGTGAAGGTCAAGACTATAACAGGGCTCAAAATGAACTAGATATGTTCATGGAGGATAGGTCCATCAATGGCTATTAGTCAGGATGGTCAGGGATGGTGTCCCTAGCCTCTGTTTGCCAGAAGCTGGAAATGGGATGACAGGGGATGGATCACTTGATGATCACCAGTTCTGTTCATTCCCTCTGGGGCTCCTGGCATTGGCCACTGTCAGAAGACAGGATACTGGGCTAGATGGACCTTTGGTCTGACCCAGTATGGCCGTTCTTATTTAACTAACTACTGTTAGCAAAAGGCACTGAGAAAGATGCTGCAGAAGTTAAAGTTTGACATATAAAACTGTATTACACACTGAGCCAAAACACTCTGCTGGGACTTTTTTTTCTTAAATGGGCAAATGTTCCCTCTCCTTGCACAGCCTATGCAAGAAATGATCGTAAGGGAAGTCCCTGTGATCAGCAGTTGTTTAACTCTCCCGTGTCCTATTGAGTATATTGTACAATATGGGTGCACTGAGCCCATGAATCAGAGGGAGCAACGTGAATCTAATTCAAGAAATATGCATTTGGAAATGGTGCCTTTTCCCAGAGATTGTGAAGCCCTACAATTTTAACATCTAGCCCTCGTTACATCTCAAAACATCCCTGTTAGGACCCAATCCAGGTCCAAATAAAAGACAATTGAATTCAATAGATGCAGAATTAGGCATGTTTTATTACGCCCGTTTCTCTTATGATCCAGCTGAAGACATGAAAGGTTTTGTGCAAGGTAACACAAATCAGTGGCAGAGCTCAGTATTAAAGCTGGTCAAAAAAAAAAATCCGTCTTAACTGGTTATTTGATGGAATTTTTGTTTGTTTGTTCTGTGTGTGAAAAGTGTTCGCTTTCTGTGGAAAATTTCAGTATTTCTGAAACACCCGATTTCTTAAAACATCTAGAAAACCAGCATTTTGCAGGGTTTGGACAAAATATTTCCATTTTCAATATTTCAATTAAAAGTCAGAATTTTCTGCAGAAAATGCCAATGGAAAAATTTTTTCTTTTGTCAAAATTTCCCCTGGAAACAAAACCATCTTTTCCAACCAGCTCTTCTCAGTATAGAAACCAGAAATCCTGATTCCAAGTATTTGCTCTCATCAAAAGACCAACTTCCGTTGTGGGCAGGGGAGACATCATGATACTTGAAAGGAATGTAATAACTACCGAAAGTGTGTGTGTTTGCAAAGGATTGCATTTCATTGCAGCCTTTTAATTTCCATAATTCTGTACCTATGAAGCTGTTGCAAATGTACAATGGGTGCACTTGAAAATTTCAGTCTAGTTTTAGAGATATTTTAGGTTCTACTGATATTCCTTAGACATAAAATGGGAAACATTACAAGAACTAGTCAGTGACTAGGACTGGAATGAACTTTTTAAGTGCAATCACTATGATATATTATTTTCCATGTCATGAAAGGCTAAGATCAATTCATTTTTTAAGACTGAAATATTATAAGCTCAGTCTCTTCCTGCTAGACACATGCAAATGATTCACTAGTTATGCTGAGAAATCAATTTACTAGTATGTGCAAATATTGTAATTAAAACAACCTTCATTAAACATCAGAGTTGCGATTTTCAGAAGTGCTCAGCATCGGCTGAGCTCTGTTCTCACTGAAGTCAATGGTGAAATTCCTATTGACTTCACTGAGAGCAGCACTATGTCAATGTTAAATGCTTTTGAAAATCCCACCCTACAATTTCAAATCTCTGTACAATGGCCTGTGATAGGATTCTCTTCTCCACCCTTTGGACCACCACAAACAGGCTGGATGCTTTCCAGATTTATAAGCACCAGTGTGTTATTTAAGTCCTCTCCATCAGTTCATTAGTGCAGCCTTGTGTAGCAACATGGACCTAAACTTCCCCCTTAGCCAACTCTCCAGAGAGGGGAAGGGAAAGATCTTCTCATTCTGAGATCCTATATCCCCGACACCTGCTAGTCTTCCCCTTGCACTCCCTCCTGTCTTTTAACTGTTCCCAGCTGATGGGTTGATTTCTCTCATTATCTCGTCAGCCCCCTGCTTAATTAGCCGTTGAGCACCCATCTCCCAATAAAACCCACTCCAGAGGGAATAGTTAGTACTTTCATGACCAGAGTGCTGGGCCAGTTCTAGGCATCTAGCACTCTGTTACATGGCCAAATCCTCCAGTGGAGTAAATTGAAGCCACTCTATTGAAGTCAATGCCAATTTATACCGGCAGTGGATCTGGTCCAAAGCCCACAATTTTCATATGTGGGCATCTAAAGTGAGGCATTTAAGTGCCTGAATTTCAAAGATGCTGAGCATTCAGAGTTCCCATTGATTTCAGTGGCAACTGGGCCAGCTTGGCTGCTGTGGTGAGACAGTCAGAGATGAAATTAACTGGGGATTTGTGGGACAGCGATTGGAGTTTCTCATGGATTCTCAGCATCCACTACTTTGGCTTCTCCTGCAGGACATTTCAATCAGTTCCACAGGCCCAGAGGAGTGAGCAGTATATTAATCCACTGAAATCAAGGCCTTTACAGAGCCAGAGATCTCTTGGGCTCATATGTTTCCTTCTAAGCATTTGTTGTTGTTTTCTTTTAAACAACTGGAAGTGATGGAGAATAAAACACAGGACCTTTAACTGAAAAACAGACAGGAAAAGACTGCTGTTAAAATATCAATAAAATCATATCAGGACTGTTTTGTGTTGTGCATCAAACACAGTGGAAGAGAAGTGGAGAGATACAAAGATGGTGTTTTCTCAGCCTTAGTGGAATTTATATTCCTGTCCCTTTAAAATTTAAAATACATGGCAGATAATAAAAGTGTCTTGTCTCATAAAAGACAGGAAATCAATGTAATTCAATAGAATTCAATCTGTTGGACAAAAATAATCCATTTAAATAGCCACAGTCATTTATACTGCAGTGTGTACATATAACACTCAAGGCAAGCAACGGTAAACAATGATCTATGTTGCTGAATATTTAACATCTTCAATTGGAAAGCTGGGATATTTACCTTTTGAACGTACATTAGGTATCAAGACACGGTCACACATAAATCTGTTCAAACCAAACCTAAAACAGAACCCCAACATAAATATACAACGCAATTAGAGAGAAATGGTCACCTTGATATTGCTGTACTAATGAGAACTATCTCTATGAAATGACTATATTCATTTAATTAAAAAGCCCATTATAGATCCCATTCAAAATGCTGTTCATTGAACACTTCTGAATAAATCTAATTTGTTTTAGTGGGATGTTTAGGGATGTCATTTGTATTTGTACAAACAGGTCCTGAACGACCAGGCTTTTGGGAAATATAATCAGTTTCTCACTGAGAGTTTTTTTGATGATAGATGGCTGCTAAAATTTGAAACAGAGAGATTGTTTTCTGAAATACTCAGTTCTCCTTCAGTGAGACCACAACATACACCACACCCAGTCACTCCCACATGTACACAAACAGCCTGTGAACTGAGCAAGCCACAGGTAAGGAAGGAGGTGAGAGAAAGATATTTTAAATACGTGTCAATGCGTACGTTGTCTTCACTGCAAAAGAGGTGTGTGCGCGCTTTTGCACAGGGAGTGTGTTACTGTGGGATAAGTAACATACCTTAGCTACCCCACAGTTATATCCTAGGGGGAGACAAGGCACTAGTTTCTACCATGAGGAAAATAGGTAAGGGGAGTGGTAGAAAGTTGACCTTGCCTACCTACCTCATGGTAAACCCTACAGAGCCTTGTCTTCACTAGGTTTTACAGCAGGATAACTGGCATGTATTAGATTTCCGATAGTAAAAAAAAAAACCCACCACGACTCTTTGGGGGCAGTGAAGACAAAGCCTTAGATATTACTGTATAGATAGAGGGAAAGAAACCATGAATTGTATTTTGTAAGATGTAGCTGTGGGTCCACATAGTCCATTCTGAGTAAGGGCAGGGTTATCTGTTTGGCAAAATGGGAAAAGGTTGCTAGAAGAGACCAAGGAGTGGTTTTGTTGAATGCAGAGTGTAACATCATGGAAAAAACAAGCACACAAATGTACAAAATTCAGTTGCCGGTTTTACTATGCAGCAACAAATGTGTTTCTTTCATATATATATATAACTTCTAGTATTAAGTGAAATTAATGCTAGAAGTTAAGAACTAGAAGTTACTTCACAGCAGTGTTGTGAGAGAAAAGACATTCAAAGATTGTGAGGCACTCAGATACTACATGAGGGCCATATAAAAAATACAGATATGTACTCTGAAATTAACAGATGGAAGAGACCTATTAGGGCACATATCTAATCAATGAATCTGACCCACCACTGCATTACTTTAATTTTATGTTGATGTAATCTAGAGTGACCAGAGGTCCCGATTTTATAGGGACAGTCCCGATATTTGGGGCTTTTTCTTTTATAGGCTCCTATTACCCCACACCTCCTGTCTCAATTTTTCACACTTGTTATCTGGTCACCCTAATGTAATCACATTGATTTCAATGGAATTCCACTGTTGGAAAAGTGGAGTAATGCAGCAATCATTCAGGTCCTGCCTCTCTTCCCACATAAGAGTGTGCCCCCTGCAGTGCACTTTCTAAAATTCAATTGTTATTTACTAACAAAAGTTAAATGGTCTGTTTCTCAAAAGTGCTGAGCACCCACAACTCAAAGTGAAGTCAACGTGAGCTACGAGTGCTCAGCATCTTGGATGACAACAAAGAAGAAGGATGATCTTGAGATCAAGGAGGTGAGGGGAGAACTCAACTCAATGTCAAGATCTGCCACAGACTTCCCCTGTGACCTTGGGCAAGTCATCACTCTCTGTCCCAGTCTTCCAGTCATAAAATTAGGATAACACCACTTCCCCTTCCTTCCGTTATTCATCTCTCCTGTCTGTCTAGATTATAAACTCTTTGGGATCCAGCACTGTCTCTTGCTGTGGGTTCCCATTGTACTAAACACACAGTCCTGTTGGGGTCTCAAGGTGCTGTAGTCATAAAAAAGAAGAGTTGCTGTATGTGGGAAAGGCGCACTGAGCTCCAAGGTTAAATCCTGATTCCAAACATAAAATTGGGAGATACACATCAGAACATTTGACTTACTTATGTGACTGTTAATTTTAAGACTCAAAATTTTAAACAAATTTTTAAAATCTCTTACGCTCTTCTCACAGAGATAGTCTTTCTCATGCATATTTACTGCTAACCAAGGCATGTCATGCCGACGACTTTCATTCCAGATCTTGGCTACAATTAAAATTTAGTGCACCGGAGACAAATGATCGAGTGCCGCGAATGCTTATGCTCCATACAATCCCAGTGAAATTAACAGGACTGTGTAGCATGCAGGCGAAATTTGGCCCAGAATAAGTAAGAACAAAGCACATATGCTACTTTTATTGCAGAGTTTCAGAGTAACAGCCGTGTTAGTCTGTATTCGCAAAAAGAAAAGGAGGACTTGTGAGTACAGCTCACTTCATCGGATGATGATGATTCATCGATGAAGTGAGCTGTAGCTCACGAAAGCTTATGCTCAAATAAATTGGTTAGTCTCTAAGGTGCCACAAGTACTCCTTTTCTTATTGCAGAGTATGCATCATGCCTTTGTGCCTCCAGGCACAGATGAGAGACAGCAAGAACAGGCCAGAAAGAAGCACAGGCTTTCACCAAACCTCCATTTGTCCTTTAGTACTTTCAGTAATCTATCCCATTCTGCAACATTATTAGCTTCCACAGACTCTGGGAAATCAAGGAAGGGTAAAAGAACCAGTAGATCATCTGGTCTATTTTCCAGTGAATGCAAGTTTGTTCCATACTATATGTTCCGAAGCGTTTTGACTATTCTAACGAAATAACTTAGGTTTTGTATTGTCACCCATTACCATAGTATCTGAGGACCTTCCACATAAAATAGGTTGGCAATAGTGAGATCATTCGTGGCCTCAATCATAGTGTCTCTTGGCTTTTTTTCCTTGTGTGGTTGCAGAAAGATCTGCTTGGGTTAAAGGTCAGAGTCTAGATTTGTCTGATTTCTTCTGGAGGTTCATTTAACAGCCAAATCCCCTGTCCACTAAATTAATGAAGATCAAAGGCATCATATTCCACTATATTGGTGTGAAATATTTTATGCAGCTAGTACCAACAATCCCTGTGACCTTAATTTCCCATCATGTAAATTATTTGCCTTTACTTGAGTGATAGGATTTTATGTTGTTGGAGCTGGAGACTTTGAGGTCCATCTCTGCTCTCACCATGAAACAGCATGCAATGTGTGGGACAGCTATGTGCTTCTAGGTGGCCAGAGATTTGTTACAACCTAGAGAGGGGTTGTTTGTCTAATTTTGCAGAAAGTCCCAGATTTGCTTGACTGATTGTGAGGTGATTCTCCATATCCATTCAGTCCTTGGCTACTCTGAAAGCACCGCTTAGTTTCAATGTGGAACTGAACTAGGATGGCCAGCTAACATCACAGAGGTTACCTAATCAATTTGAATAACTACCAATAGAGCCCATTTTTGCAAACACGACTGAATGGCACCAATGGGTCTACTCGTGGAAGTAGGTGCTACATCCAATGGCAAGTGTTTTCAATTGGGCCCCTAGATTCAAATGTGTAGCCGACAGGTGAAAGGATTCATAGTTCATTTCCCTTTTCATTCCTCCCAGCACATCATGAGTTGATGGAGGCTTAATAGCATGAGCTGGTAAGAGAGGCAACACACCGTAGAAATTTAGTATTTGTTAATTTCCTCTGAGAAACAAATAAATAGAAATAAACAAGATTCTTAGAAATCTTGAGTTTAAATTGTGCAGTTTTCACATTAAAAACATTATCTGGTTAACATATCCATTACGTGTGCACAGCACTAATTTACATGAGTGTGTGTGTGGAGGGGGACATCATAACTTGGGTAGGAACTATTCCATTAAATTAAGGATATTGACATTAACGCATGTCCTAAATAGATATTGCAATTAACAAAGGAACATACTCAAATTAGAAAGCACATCTCTTATGTTTTATGAAGCACCACGCAGAACTAAAGGCTTAATTTATTACAGTACTACATTCAGTCTACACAGCTACTGTGCTCCAAAAGCAGGGAATATCTACAATCCAAATTTCACAGATGATCATGAGAATTTAATCTGAGACTCAACAAACAGTAACAACTTCTGGCCAGTTTCAAATGGCAACATAGATTTAGAAGGCTTAGATAATTATTACTAATCTCCTGAGCACATCTGCATCCTTCCCCCTATGCTCTCAGTTACAAATTTAGACTCTGTTTTAGGAAAGTACCCATACCCGGGAAAACATTTAAACATATCTTTGAAAATTCGTGGCGAACGGGGGAAGTCCCAGATGACTGGAAAAAGGCTAATGTAGTGCCAATCTTTAAAAAAGGGAAGAAGGAGGATCCTGGGAACTACAGGCCAGTCAGCCTCACCTCAGCCCCTGGAAAAATCATGGACCAGGTCCTCAAAGAATCAATCCTGAAGCACTTGCATGAGAGGAAAGTGATCAGGAACAGCCAGCATGGATTCACCAAGGGAAGGTCATGCCTGACTAATCTAATCGCCTTTTATGATGAGATTACTGGTTCTGTGGATGAAGGGAAAGCAGTGGATGTATTGTTTCTTGACTTTAGCAAAGCTTTTGACACGGTCTCCCACAGTATTTTGTCAGCAAGATAAGGAAGTATGGGCTGGATGAATGCACTATAAGGTGGGTAGAAAGCTGGCTAGATTGTCGGGCTCAACGGGTAGTGATCAATGGCGCCATGTCTAGTTGGCAGCCGGTGTCAAGTGGAGTGCCCCAGGGGTCAGTCCTGGAGCCGGTTTTGTTCAATATCTTCATAAATGATCTGGAGGATGGTGTGGATTGCACTCTCAGCAAATTTGCGGATGATACTAAACTGGGAGGAGTGGTAGATACGCTGGAGGGGAGGGATAGGATACAGAAGGACCTAGACAAATTGGAGGATTGGGCCAAAAGAAATCTGATGAGGTTCAATAAGGATAAGTGCAGGGTCCTGCACTTAGGACGGAAGAATCCAATGCACCGCTACAGACTAGGGGCCGAATGGCTAGGCAGCAGTTCTGCGGAAAAGGACCTAGGCGTGACAGTGGACGAGAAGCTGGATATGAGTCAGCAGTGTGCCTTTGTTGCCAAGAAGGCCAATGGCATTTTGGGATGTATAAGTAGGGGCATAGCGAGCAGATCGAGGGACGTGATCGTTCCCCTCTATTCGACATTGGTGAGGCCTCATCTGGAGTACTGTGTCCAGTTTTGGGCCCCACACGACAAGAAGGATGTGGATAAATTGGAGAGAGTCCAGCGAAGGGCAACAAGAATGATTAGGGGTCTGGAACACATGAGTTATGAGGGGAGGCTGAGGGAGCTGGGATTGTTTAGTCTGCAGAAGAGAAGAATGAGGGGGGATTTGATAGCTGCTTTCAACTACCTGAAAGGGGGTTCCAAAGAGGATGGCTCTAGACTGTTCTCAATAGTAGCAGATGACAGAACGAGGAGTAATGGTCTCAAGTTGCAGTGGGGGAGGTTTAGATTGGATATTAGGAAAAACTTTTTCACTAGGAGGGTAGTGAAACACTGGAATGCGTTACCTAGGGAGGTGGTAGAATCTCCTTCCTTAGAGGTTTTTAAGGACAGGCTTGACAAAGCCCTGGCTGGGATGATTTAACTGGGAATTGGTCCTGCTTCAAGCAGGGGGTTGGACTAGATGACCTTCTGGGGTCCCTTCCAACCCTGATATTCTATGATTCTATATGCTTAACCTTAAGCAAAGCTTTTAAGTTTCACTGAAGTCATATATTTAATGAAGTGCTGTCCTGGATAAGGATGGACTTCAGTATGAGATTACGTGTTTTCCTGAATCAGGGCCTTAAATGGTGCTGTTAAAAACAGTGGTCCTGATTCTGATTTTACAGGGACACAACTCATTCTATTACCGTGCCTGTTCTTCATGGGCTAATTTATAGCTTTGCCACAATCTCTGAGCAAAGGGCAGCGTGCCGTTGTGCTGCTCCGGGAGCAAAATGGGAAACAGACTGTGACTCAGTAAGCGGCAATCTGGTCCATGTTTTCCTCCATGCTCCAGGAAAGATGCAAGTCATTTGTGAAGACAAGTGCAGAGAGTACCTCCACCATGAGGAGGTGCTGTTTCTTTATCTTGGTGTTAAATTGCTGACGTGGTTCACTGGTGGAAGGAGATGGCTACGTGGAAGTTAATTCCTGCCTGTGTATGCATTTGCATGACAGAACTATGGTATTTTGGCAAATCAATCAGTGTCACAAATCAGTTAGTTTCACTCACATGGAACAGGTGAAAGGGAAAGTTATTTTACAATATCAATAAAACTAATCCTCAGCCGTTGGTTAACATATATGAGGGGTATCTTGCCTTCAAGTGGTTGCTGATAATTAGATTTTTCTGTATAGCACCATGAGCTTAATTTACAATCTCTTCTGTTTTCTGCTCCAAAGTCAGGTTTTAAGTAATACCAAGTACTAAATCTTGCCTTGTGCTGACAGTTGGCCACCTAAATGCCTGTGATGCCTTTGAAAATCACCCCAAAGCCCCGTGTGTATTAGGATGAAAATTTGTATTTTTAAAAATGTATTAGCAGGTGAAGCTTGCTATCCTGGCCTGGACAGGCCCTTTGATTGAAAGCTCTTTAGGAACGGGACTATGTGTTGTTTTACCCCTCGCACAACGGGGCCCCAGTCTCAGCTGGGCCCACTGGTTGCTGGTGTAATCCAAAAACATTGGGTCTCCGTGTGCGGGTGCGTACATGACCTTTTCATTGTGCCGCCGGCAAAAATCGTAGCAACCGATTTCACCAGCTGGAATTGTCATCGAATCCACATTTTTTTAAAGACAGTCTGCCGAAAGAAAAATGCTGAACTCACAAACGCAAGCATTCGCAGCGGAAACCTGATTCGAAGGCTCCGTCTACCCGATGAGCTCGGGGTTTGATCCTCAGGGTGTGCGCACGACCTCACGACAGCTCGGTGTGACAGGGCGTGAGTATCAACGGCAGCGCAGCTGGGGGAACATCGATGGAGGAAGCTGTGGTACTCCTTAGCCAGGCCAAGTCCAAACCTGCCTGAACCCCGAGGAGACCTGCTTGGCCAGGCTAAGCCCTGGTGCTGATGCCCCTACTACCACAGCTCCGCTGCGAATTTATACTCACCCTAGCTCAGCGAAAGCTAGTGCATGTGCGTGTGTACAAGCTGAGAATCACACCGCTTGCTCCTTGAGTAGATGGAGCTCAAGAGTATGTCTACACTGCAAACACGAGGTGTGACGGTAGCTAACATAGACATGCCTGCACTAGCTTTAATCTTACTAGCTCGGGCATGACAACACCATATGCTTCAGAGCAGGCTGACGACCTGAGTGATTACTCGGGGTTCCATGCAGGCCTGTGCTATTGTGGCTTCCCTGCTATTAGTACCCAAGGGAGCTAGATTAAAACCAGCTTCGGTACGTCTCCATGAGCTCCAGTCCCGCTCCACAACTGAAGTGCAGATGTACCCGACGAGCCACGTTTGTTCAAATAGTGAACAGAATCAATTGACAATACTAAATGATTCCTGACCATTTTGGTTACATGTAACAAATGGCTTGTGAACGAACTACAGACTGGAGCTAATGGGGGGGCTGTATACATTTGAGGAAGTCACAGACAATGTGCAAACAGAAAAAAAGGAAGCTAAATATATAATTGGCTATGAATTTTCCCATTAAATTCTAGTAATAATAACCTAACCAAAATACAGGTAAGGATAAAGAAACAACTCCTAACCACTCCTGTCTTCTGGACATCTATATAATATCAATAATTACATGGGAGTATTTCCCCATGAGCAAAATGTTTCTCGTTAGGTGTTAGAACATCTGTTCTGACTTTGTGGCTTCTTTTCCAGGAGGTTCAATGATTGGAAACCATATAGTCAATCAAGAGTGACTCTAACAAGTCAAAATTAGCATGTGTCAATGGGTTTTGACAGGAAACTATTATCTCCATTATATAAAACGCATGATTTTATAAGACTATTCGTTGGTATACCATTACGCTACAATGACATTAGGATTCCAATCACCTTGGATATTGCTGTGAATACCCCTTAAACTGCTAGTTGAGTTAAAAGGGAGCGCGTAGCAAGAAGAGCAGCACTGAGCCCTTAAATAGCAGTGATTGACATGTCTAGCACCCTTCCTCCAAAGATCACACAGCACTCAGCAAAGCAGATGTAGAATGGGCTCCAAGGAACATTACTTCTGGGGTGGAAGGCAGCAGTAGCTCAACAGAGCACGGCAACACAGTGCAATGGTTTAGGACAGGAAGTGAAAAGCACTGCATCCATCTTAAAATACAAGGAGGGACTTCAGTGAGGAAGGATGTAAATGGCTCTTGTTGGAATCTGAGCGTGATTTTGCATTTAGCACCCTATTGTGGAGAAAATTGCCATAAGGTCGTAACAAGGACAAGTGCTCAGGGACATTCATTTCATATCTATGCCCCTTAAAACCTTGCTGGGGTGCTGCTTCAACAGACTGCTGATGAAGAAAAAAGAGAGCCACTCTAGCAAATGAGCCAGCTCTTCCTACAACTCAGTGACAATTTCTCCAAACTGCCAAAACATTAAGGACCTATCTCCTGCAGCTTTTCCACATTTGTGTAGCTACATCAGTGCAATCCCCGGTTGGAGAGGCAATGTGCTGGTGTAAGAAAGGGGGTGTTGGATTGGTGCAAGGCCCACTTTGCACTGGTGCAATGCAATTACATTAGAGGTTTGCACTGGCGTAACCACATCAGTGTAGTGACATGGGTGCCAACTTCCCTAGCTTAGACAAGCTCTAACACATACCAGTTAGAATTCCCTCGTCTTGACTTATCTTTGAGTTGGCAAAACTTTCCCATACCTCTTAGTAGGGCAGCTCATGGATACCACAGTGATGGGTGCATTAGACATGCCAAATTCTCTTGCAACCCCTAGCCCACAGGAAATATTGCATTAAACATGACCTCCCGTCCTTGTTTATGACATCCCCACCCCCCAGCAGTCAAAGCCCACGTGATACTGCTATTGCAAGCTTCATCTAACAATTATAATCCTCACCTCTATGACTGGTCAGTGGTCATTATTCCTACTTTAAATAGCTGAATAGCAATGGCAATTATCCAATGAAAGCTGTCACCTTAATCAGCCAGAGAGGACGACAATTTCCTTTCAATGGGACATTAATTTCAGACTAGCTAAAACAAAACCTTTTAGCAGCGTAATGCAAGAAGGGGGAAAGAATACCACGGATGTCTCTGTAAATCCAAGCAGCTGTGGATAAGGAATAAAAAAGGGCTATCTTGAGAGGCAGCAGAGATTGAATTTATCCTACACGTAAGAGAATAATCAATAATGGATAGATTATGTGTCAGGTCTTGTCTTGTATCTGGGATTAAGTCCATATCCAAGATACAGCCATTATGTATTCTTCATAGCGTTTTGCTTGGTAAATAAATAAATAAACGAACAGTGAAGGTCAACAATTTACACTTGCAAAAGAGAAGGTGTGTATGCACAGCAGAGAGATAATCCAGATTAAAATGGCAAATCCACCAAGAGCATTTTAAACGAATCCCTCTACTGTTGATATCCTTATGGAAAAGTCCTATCAAATTTAATAAATTCATCTCTCTATTGGCTGGGATTTCCAGAGGATCTTAATGGAGTTGGGTGCCCAAATCCCACTGAAAGTTAACGGGAGATTGGGTCCCTATCTCTCAAACGCCTCTGAAAATCCCAGTCGTAAATGTTAGGAACCATCCCATGTGATGGACAGTTACATCCCTGCTATACAAGTTGATAGAAAGGTTCAGGAAAGTTGTGGAAAAGATCTTGTTCTGTGTAGATGTTTAAAGTGCCTTATATTGGACACGAATACAGTTTACGAAATCCTATTTAATTCTACAGGAGTTTTCCATAGTGGGTTTCTCCCATCCATTTGCACAAAGAAGATTTGAGAACTAGTTCAGCACTGGCCTTCATATGAGGGAAGTTTAGTTTTACTTAAGACAAATAGATAAAGCTACCTCCATGTCTGCAATTTGCCAATCTACGGAATAAAATCTTATTTACTATCTAAGGCAATTGGCAAGTTTTAAAGGGCCATCAGCGTAGCTACTGAGAGACCATATCAACAAGTTTACTCTACAGTCATTGCTATAGATGTCTTTACTTGAATGTGAAACAATCTGGCTGAAAATTCACTCAAAATATTTTCAGATTTGAGGCAAGTTAATAGTGGGAAACACATAAGAACATACGAATAGTCTGACCCAGTATGGCCAAAGGTCCATCTAGCAGAACAGGTAATCATCAAGTGATCCATTCCCTGTTGCCTATTCCCAGCTTCTGGCCAAAGAGACTGGGAACACCATCCCTTCCCATCCAGTCTAATAGCTATTGATGGACCTATCCTCCAGGAATGTATCTAGCTCTTTCTTGAACCCTGTTATAATCTTGGCCTTCACAACATCCTCTGTCAAAGACTTCCACAGGTTGACTGTGTGTTCTGTGAAGAAATACTTACTTTTGTTTGTTGTAAAGCTGCTGCCTATTAATTTCATTTGGTGACCCCTAATTATTGTGTTATGAGAAGGAGTAAATGACACTTCCTTATTTACTTTACTTATTCATACCAGTCACGATTTTATAGAGCACTATCATATCTCCCCTTAGTCATCTCGTTTCCAAGCTGAAAAGTCCCAGTCTTATTAATCTCTCCTCAAAAGTCCTGCAAGATTTAACAACAGATGATAACATTTTCTATATGTTGTTCAAACCATCCTATGCTGTATAATTTAATAGAGAATTGTATCCCTGATACAGAATTCTACAGCATGGTTCAATAAATGAGATCATTCACTACCGAAATCTGAAGAATTCTGTGTAAACTCAAAAGCTTGTCTCTGTCACCAACAGAAGTTGGTCCAATAAAAGATATTTCCCTCAGCCACCTGGTCTCTCTATTAAAATCTGAACATTCAAGGACCATTTCTATAGAAGCCTACTGGTTTCATCCCTGTTGAGTTCATCAGAGGAGCACGGCAGTTCAAAATAATCTGTATAATTATTTTTTGCAGATTTAAAAAAAAAGCATGAATATAGGGGGGAAATAACTTCAGTGACTCTTCTTATACAGCATCTGTACAAACAGCGTTGCTTTACTGTCTCCTAATGAATGTTGAAAGTTCAAAAGATCTGGAAATGTAGCATGATTGACACAGACACAAAAATATGAATTTTTAACTCTATCATCATATCTGTCTTCCTTTAAGAAACAGAATCATGGAAATCTACCACAGAAATTGATAAGAAGATCAACTCATGCCAAAGGAAATTCCTGTGGATGATATTCAGAGTCCATTGGAAAGAGTTTCTTTCAACATCAGGCATTTTATGTAGATCAAACTAATCTAAAGCATCAAATATGGTAAGATGACAATGGTGGACACATTTAGGATACACTTCAAGGATGCCATGAGTACAGTGTCCACAGCAAAAGATAATACGGGCACCACTTAGAAAGAGGGCAACCTAGGGAAACATTAAGCAGAACAACAGAGAAGCCAAGTCCATCAACATGACACTCAGAAGCCTGGACAGACCAGCACAAGACTGAGAGAAAAGGTGAAAACTGGCAGATGCCCTATGTACCTGAGTATGCAAGAGGGTTAAGAAAAGAGAGTGAATGAATGTTGATTCCAGATGAGATTAATATTATGTATGGGCACAGGTGTTTACTTGTATCATAGGATTTGCCTTTGTTACTATAGCAAAATAGCACTTTAAAAGATATTAGAAAGGATGGCAAGAGGACAGGATTAAGCAATAATGAGGAAGGAATCCTGATATTAAACATATTATACTGCTTCAGCTATTGTAAAGTCAAATAAAAGTTTCTAGGTAAGAATTAAAGGGGTTATAGATTTTTTATGCTTATGCTCCCTCATTCATACTTCTTGCTCTGAAATTATGTAGAGGAGTGTGGTCTCGTGGTGAGAGAACACTTCGTCTTCAGAACTTCTGGGTTCTAGTCCCTTTTCTGCCAATGACTCATTGCTGTGTGATTTAGTGCAAGTCTCATAACCTCCCAGTGCCTCACTTTTCCTAATGCAGATTATTCTCTTTCTTTCTTTCTTTTCTATTGTTTCTTTCTTTCTTTCTAATCAAAAATGATTAGGGGACTAGAACACATGATTTATGAGGAGAGGCTGAGGGAACTGGGATTGTTTAGTCTGCGGAAGAGAAGAATGAGGCGGGATTTGATAGCTGCTTTCAACTACCTGAAAGGGGGTTCCAAAGAGGATGGATCTAGACTGTTCTCAGTGGTACCAGATGACAGAGCAAGGTGTAATGGTCTCAAGTTGCAGTGGGGGAAGTGTAGGTTGGATATTAGGAAAAACTTTTTCACTAGGAGGGTGGTGAAGCACTGGAATGGGTTACCTAGGGAGGTGGTGGAATCTCCATCCTTAGAAGTTTTTAAGGACAGGCTTGACAAAGCCCTGGCTGGGATGATTTAGTTGGGGATTGGTCCTGCTTTCAGCAGGGGGTTGGACTAGATGACCTCCTGAGGTTCCTTCCAACCCTGATATTCTATGATTCTTTATTGGTATTGGCATAGCACCTAGGCGCCCCAGTCATGGACTAGGAGACTGTACAAACACCAAACAAAAATATGGTCCTTGCCTCCAAAGAGCTTGCAATATAAGTATGATAATATGAAATCCTCACAAGACACTTGAGTGGTCCTTGAGTGTAATTAACTTATTAACATATTCAGAGTGCAATGAAATAGTCACGAAAGAAGTGCTAATTATTATTAACCAGTCTGCAAATGGCAATTTAAATAATACACTTCCAATTTTCATTCAGTTTGTCTATCCTACTAACATTAAGGTCTTTGCTAATTCTTTTTCAACGTCTGTGGTGCTCTCTCTAACATAGGATATTTTAATTCAGAATAATCACAACATAAAAAACTCTCAAGGTCTATGGTATCTGACAACTAAAGAACTCACTCCATTGGTCTGAAGAAAACAGAGCAAAATATGTCACTGTGATAAGAGCAGGAGAATGGTCCAGAGGATTCAGATTTAGGAGACCTGGGTTTAATATCTGGTTTTGTTACTGACTTTCTACATCACCTTGGGCAAGTCACTTAGTCTACCATGTGTCTCAGGATAATAATTCCCTATCTTATAGAGGTGCTTTGAGGGATCCAGTCCATTAATGATTTGAGGAAAATCAGATACTATGGTGATGAGGACTCTAAGTACCTACACAGATGACTTGACTCTATGGGGAGTGTTCCCCTTTCAGAGTCCAGCCCAACTTCTGAAGTCAATGGGAATGTTTAAATGGCTGTTGGATTGGGCCCAGTCTCTGCTGGGAAGAATTAATTCTACACAGATGACTCATCCTCAGATACACTACATTCAGCGAAGGCAACTTTGGCCTTTTCTTGCCCAGCCATTATGAATTGAGTCTGTAGCCTCCAGCATCTTAAGTTATAATGCTATTTTGTGAAACACAACCTGTTGCTTGAAGCATACGGACCCTCCAAAGCACACGTGAATAATGCCTTTTCATAGCCATCTGTTTCTTCTTCTTCAGCGGCAAATGGCAAAAAGTCCATAAGTTGGAAAGGTTGCCACCCCGTGATCATTCAATCTATGGGAGCCAGACAGGCTACACGGAGTTTAATGATTTCTCCATTCAGAAGCAAGTAGAGATCTTAAAGGGTTATTAGCAGATAAGATAAGTCTCTTACCTTGGATAAGAGTCAATGGATTCTTAAGGTGTAAACCTGATGTCCGTCAACTCTGTACAAGGTGATGGAATCTGTTTTTTCCGAGGGTGTGATATGTGGCTTTGTCTTCATTGCTATTAAATTCTTAATACTTTCCTCGTATAGTGCTGTTTCAAGAAGAAGCTGAGACATGGAAGCATTATTGCCTAAGGCAACTTCACTAGCGAGCTAGTTCTTTTAAGCCCCATCTACAGTAGGCAAATGACCTATTGTATTCTGTGTAGGTTCTTATACCATCCTCATCACCATTGTATCTGAGCATCTTCCAATTGCACATTAAGTGACATGACTAATATCTGTTACATAAAGTGTGCTCTCTCTCTCACCTTCTCCTCTGCGGGAGAATTGTATGTGAAGAGTAGGGGTTTGTTTTGGTAGGGATTTGTGTTGGTTTTCTAAATAGCCACGTGTTTATATGAGGGAAGGCAGGTTGCAGAAGTTTCCCTTGCACTTGGAATGGACAGTGGGGAGATTTGTTATAGTCCTTAGCTGCTGTGGGAGTTAGGTCCACAGCCTCAGACCAGGCGCTGAGAAAGCTCTGTCTCCTGCAGAGACGAGTTTTACCCTCCTGTGATCTGCAACAGGTGTCAGGCATGGGCCACCCCTGAATCTCTATGCATTTGGGTGAGGATGGTTTTGCTGCTGGTATAGACAGAGCCAAACTGTTTTACAGCTGCTAGAGACAGCATGGCAGATACCTGGTGAGAAGAGGAGATCTAAGACTGTTGGGGAGATTCTCAAAGCAGCTTATGGGACTTATATACAAATATTTAATCAAAGTTAGTGAAAGCATTCTAAATTCCCTACAATGCTTTGGATAGCTCAGTCTCCTTTAGCAGAGATCTGAAAAAGGAGCTGTTGCTCCCAGACGATCATGTTTATCAGCCGCAAGGCAGCTCTGAGCTCCCTTTGCCTGCACCTCTGTTTCTGTGCCAAGCGCAGGGTTGTAGCAAGAGAGAGCCCACCCTCCAATCTCTCTTAATTCCCTTGTCTTCACAGAGCATCTCAAACTCTGTCTGTAGCAGGTGTTGACTCTGTCTACAATAGCAGGTAAGACATGATGTCAGCACTAAATTGTCAACCTAGGTTTATTTTCTTTATTCTTGTAGATCGTGAAGATCGGTCCAACTCTGTTTCTAGTTTAGGATCTGAGCTTGGATGCACTGAGACTTGGGATTTTGAGTCTGTGTCATTTCGACATGACCAATGAAGAACTACCGTAGGTGAGGAGCTGTCCACTCAGCAGAAAGCAGGGAAAAGTAAAGATGTCATTAATAATAATGGATTGGATTTTCAAGAGAGCTGAAAATTGACCTACCTCTCCTTCCCCTGGGAGTTTTAGCTTGGACTTTAAGGGGAGCAGAGTTAGACCATTGTTGAGTGCTTTTCAAAATCCCACACAATAAGCTCGAAGGATACAGTGGCTCACCTCACCAATTACTTATTTTTTATCTCCTTTTTACAAAGGCTAACTTTCCTAAAGAAATGGTATTTTAAAAAAAAATATTTGGCTCCAGTAATAGAAATAAAAAGAGGGGAAAATATTTATTGTCTGTCTATATGATAGTGATAGGCCTGCATGGGACAGCAGTCTCTCTCTCTCTCTGGGTTTGTACTTGTATTATTTATATATATACACAAACACACGTACGTGTATACATACACACACACACACACCCCTGTACGTTTATGTACACACACATGGTGATTCATGCACATTATTATACAAGTATCTGGGAGGTGATTCTCCATTCTACCTCGGTCTTATTACTCCAGAGGCATAAAGTGGGTAAAAATGGCACCTAGGGCATATCCCTGATTGTCTAGAATTGCCACAATGATTCTGCACTTCACCTCCTGGTGTAAGGACCCTGGACCAGAACATGGGGTTGTCCATCTATTCTAGGATGATGAGTGGCCCATGGGGGATGTTGTTGCAAGAACACAAGATAGTTCAGACATCAGGGAACGCTGAGCCACCTTTTGTGACATGCTCATTTCTGTGCTAAACAGAACAATGGAGAATTGGAACCGTCATCTCTCAAAAGCGTCTATTTCTCTATCTTAGAGTCCCATATTCAGTTCAGTGATGTCCCGCACCTTGGTACGTCCCTCCATGGCTATTTCAATTTTGTGATTCCTAAAAGACAGCCCTGATCGGTTATACGTAGCAGGAGGAAAAAGCTGCCTTTAATTTAAAAAAAAAAAAAGGACAAACCCCCCTCAGAAATATCATTTCAGTAATCATAAGTTCCCATACAGTAAATCCTCAACCTATAAGACATTGGATACTCCCCATAGTGCAAACTCGGCAGTTTTCCCCCTAGCTTAATTAACCTAGGATGGCTGGAATGATGAATAACTTCACATCAAGAAAAATCTGTGAACCAAAATTATTGTAAACCAGTTTCTTTCCTGAAATGCTTAACTCCACTTGGCACTTAAGCAAATATTTTGGCTGCTTCTTCCAAACCCAAGCAGATGAATGCACACTTTTTGTAAGATACATATTTTTTCTCCGCACTGCAACCATTTGTATCACTTTGCTGCAATTCTATGTACATCTCTTGAATGCAAATACCATATGGGAAACACCTGATCACTCCCAAAAAAACCTCGTCATTTTTCTTCTGGAATGCCACCACCACGAGTCTAAAGATGCAACAAATTCAGGCTACTGAATGGTTCAGTCTATAGCTCTATGGCAAAAACTTCTATGACAGTAGCATCCAACTGAGGTCAGAACATTGTATTAGGTACTGCACAAGCAAATATCAAGAAGTTGGCCATGAGCAGAGGAGATTGCTACTATCCAAGTAGACAGGAGAGAAAAGGTGTTAAGGGGAAACTGAGGCACGGAGAGTTTTTTTTTAAAAGTGACTTGCCCAAGGTCACACAGCAGTTAAGTGGCAGAGCCAAGAGTAGATTCCCACTGGACCACTGCACCCCTGGGATGCTACCAAAACACATAACTAAATAATAATGAACACACACCATTGGTACTTATCAAGCACTGGGCAGGAAAAACCCAAAGGTGCAATATTCAGTAGACATCAGTTTTCCAGTTTTATTATACATAAATGATTAGACATGAATAATCATATATGTTTAAGTGTATCCACATCATAGATTTTAAACAGTGACCTTTGACTGTGCCCTAGACGGTTCAGAACCATGCCTATAACAACAGTTCTATTTACAAGGGATTCCTTCTGAAGTCAGTTCTATACTTTCTGTACAGGTTTCACATAATCATAACAATCGAAGTTCCCATTTCACACAGAATTTGAAGAAGAACAACTTCCTATTTCTAGGATGGATAGAGAAGGATGGAAGAGTATGTGGCACGCACGTGTGAGTGAGAGAGAGAGAGAGAGAGATCCCACACGCATGGTATAGTCATGCTACTATCATCCTTGATCAAATGAGGCCTGTTCCCCATTCCTAAGGTATAGACTAAACACTGCAACTTCCTTAGAGCTGGACGACAGTTTGGACGAGTCCTTAGTTCTTCCTGCGCTGCCATGGCTCTCGTAGAAAGCGGATAATGATGACGTGCAAAACTCCTGACGAGATTATTTCTTATTATCGATACCTTCCACCTCCGCTCTGTCACTGGTGCTCAAAGAATGGCAAATAAAGCTGTAGCTGATTTGTACAGTGACAATAAAAGCAGAATTGTGAAAGGCACATGGAAGATTTGGGAGCATTGGGCCTGAAGGCGCTCAGCCATTCAGACATGGAAGAGAAGGCAATCTGCTTCCAGTATGAACCAGCAGCAAATTACTTCCTCCCTGGAATTAGACGAAACCAGGAAAAGAATAGGGCTGGAGTGATGGAAGGGTGAGAAAGTGTACGGCTAGCGTGCTCTGTACTTTGGGTACTCTGGGCTCTGGGACTGATGCTCGCCAAGTTAGAGGAGCCCCCAGGGCTGCTCTAATTTATGCCATGAGCTGAATTGGCCCGCAGCAGCCATGGATTTCTTGGAAGTATAAAGGTGGTGGCATAAAGGTCATCTCCAAGCTGGCCTATATTTCATTAGCTCAGAATCAGACCCTCTATGTCTCCTCAGTCATATGTAAGTGTCCAAAAAAAAGAACTTAACTTCACTTTGATGAATCACCAATATTTTGTCCTTAAAAGCACGGCAGGCAATGGATAGTGTGTCTAATTTCTACGGAAAGAGGCTTCATCCTTGCATTTCGTTGCTGAAATTTATATTACAGACTGCTGCATTCCACCCTCAGCTCTACAACCATTATAAGCATCCACCAGATAATACAAGCAACCAGCCCTCACGTAAAAGGCAAAGGAGGAGAAATGTGTATATTAATGTACACTAGCTATATATTAATGTATATCATAGCTTGCATATTATTATTTTGTCCTAATGCCCTCTGGGAAAATTGTTTTTAAGGTCTGCAATTACGGCTGCCTGAGAGCCCCATGCAAACATCAGTTATGCTGCCCTCCCTTGCCTTGAAATAGTCTGTTATTTAAATCTCCCAAACTTTTCCTGGTCGCGCGAGCAGTTGGACTTTAACTTTTAAACTCCTCAGCCTAAATTCAAAGGTGACACACAAAGGTGTTGTAACTTACAAATTGGTAAGTGTGTGTAATTCACGCACCCAGGAGCTGGAGGACAGGGACGTAGCAAGAAAAATAACTAGAAAGACGTTGTAAGTCAGTGTAAGTTAGTAATTATTTTGCATGGTGTCAAGTATCGGGGGGTAGCCGTGTTAGTCTGTATCCAGAAAAACAACAAGGAGTCCGGTGGCACCGGACTCCTTGTTGTTTTAATAATTATTGTTCTGTGTTGCTCATTTGCACTGGTCCCAGTTCTTATTCCACTTATACGCAGCTACTGATTTCTCCTGGTTGACATTATGTAAGGGCTTGATTCAAAGCCCCCTGAAGTCAACGGAAAGACGCCCACAGACTACAAGTGACTTTGGAACAAACTCTAAGATATCAGGTATATCTCACTTCATCATTTTCCTGCCATTGCAGGAGCCTCGGGCTTTCGTGCACCTCGGTCCCTACTATTCTCTGCCTGTGGCACATCATAGTCTAGTCTCCTGTGGGCTGTGATACTTTGGTCTAATTCTGGTGGTTGTATTCAGCATGAAGGTTGTGGCGTGGTGTTGGTGGCCTATGATAGCCAGCAGGTCAGACTATATGATCCAGTGGTCTCTTCTGGCCTTAAACTCTATGACACCAAGATACAGAAGAATCAGGCCCACTGGTACTTACACAAGTAGCCCGAGTGAAGACAGTGGGCATATTAACACGAGTGAGACACAAGCAAAGGTTAGGGTATAGTCCAGAGGCTGAGGCATCAGCCCAGGGCTCAGGAGACACATATTTAATTCCCTACACTACCACAGGCTTCCTGTGTGACCTCAAACAAATCACTGAGTCTCGCTGTGCCTCTCTTATCTATCTGTAAAATGGGCATAAGAGTTCTGAGTTGCCGTAAGGATAAGTACATTAACAACTGTTGTGGGCTCAGATGCTATAGTAATGGTGCCACATAAGTACCCTAGACAGAGGGGCCTAATTATGTGAGAGTGAATGAGAAGTGTGGTTTAAGGAATCAGGGATTTTGGCCAGCCCACACATTGACTTTCCCATTCTTACATTTCTCTAAGTAATAATTTTGATATTGGTTACATCTGTGTCAACTCAAATCAGTTCTCTTCACTTAGTGGATTAAGGGCCATATTTGTAAGTTTTTTAGGCACCTCACGACCATTGAAAGCAATGGGAGATAAGCACCTAAAAACCTTGAAAAATCTGGCTGTTTCTCCAGATTTACACCAGAGTAACTAAAAGCAGAATTTAGCCATTGGTAGGTAGGTTTCACCATCTTACACTGAAGCCCCATTACTGTCATGTTAGTTATATCACCTTCCATATCAGCTCTAAAAGTAAACTTTAATATCAAATTCAGACTAGAATTTAAGCAAGTGCTACTACATTGAAGTTAATGGAGTTGCACTCACTTCCACTGGGTCTTAATTTGTCACATGTATATTGGTGTTACATTTTTCCCCTTAGATATTTAGGTTTTATTGTCAGTTGGGACCAATGTGATCATCTTGCCTGATGATCTAGATTTTTATTAAAAGTAAAATAATTCTGAGTAGGTGAAGCTGTTCAGAGCTAAGTCAAGAGTTACACAAGCAACTTCTTAATTCCCAGGAGAAATACGTTCCATTTTTTTAAGGTTTCCCAGAAATAAAGCAAAAAGTAACATTGTTAAAATTTACACATTCAGAGCACACATAAGTCAAACTATTGTTAATAAGATATATAGACTGTCGAAAGGTACAGCCCATTAATAAATCCATCTCCAGTGATACAAAAGGTGGTGTTTGAAGAAAGATTTTACAATCTTCCGGAACAAAAATGTTTCTCTCTCCCAAGTTACCAGCACACTGTACCCCTAACTCATGATCCTGACAATAAACATCTCATTATAATTCAGCCTTTCCTTATGGTTCATTAACTTTTTTAAAAAGGGGGAGGGAACCAGGGAAAACACAAACAAACATTAATGGGGCTTGATGTATGCTATCTTATAGCAGACAACGGATTCTACTGTTGGATACATTCTTTTCCCCCACAGTCCAAGTTCATTGATTCACGGTAGGGTTTGAGAATGACTACAATGCGGCTTTTTATTTTGCTTTAAGTGAAATAATCAAATTTTATAGATGTATATGAACTTTGTGTTGGCAAGGGATATTGGAATAAAGTGTTTTGTTTTTTTTTTGTTTGTTTTTTTTTAAGACAGCTGTGAGATTCGGGAGGGAAATTTGCAAAGCCACAAATGGAATTCAGGACACACAATTCCCATAGACTTTTAAGGGGATCAAGGTGCTTAACTCCTTTAAGACTCCTTTGAAAATTCCAGGCTACGTTCTCCGCTCTTCTGCTCAAGGAAGATCGCCTGGTACAGATTTTCGAAAGTGCTCATCAACAGTGTCAGTCTGCTTCTACTGATTTCTTATTTATTTTACCATTGGCTTCAACTGGGGCAAAGATAATTCAATGCTGAACACTTCTGAAAATCCCAGCCCAAGCAGCCAGATTTTCAAAAGAGCTCGACATGTTCAGCTTCACATTGAGTGCACCCTGAGCTTCTGAAAATCTAACCATGAGAGTCATCGTGGTAACGGCTGGTTGCGGAGCACTTGTAAATCTGTCCCTGAGCACTTTTGAAAATCTCGTCCATGGTATAATTTGCTAGTTTAATGTGACTATGTCTCCCTCTACTGTCCGACCCCAGCAACCACAACATTAGCCACTTCATGGAATTATTTCTTTAATTCAGGTGGTGGACACAGAATGTCCCAGTTTCAATCCCTTCTGAGACCATGGATCCTGAATGTGAGCAGCCATGGTTCATTAGAAGATGACTTATCAACAGCATGCAAATGTGCCTTCATATGCACCCTAAACCCACAAGGCATTGTAGCAGTGCAGGCAAAAGTAAACAACAAGAAAGCAACCAATAAATAATTAAAATAATATGCGGACCTTCGGGCATTTTCCCTCCCTGAATCTCAAAGCACTTTAGACTCATTAATGAATCAAATCTTACAAAGTTGTGATCATTACTAATGCACATGGGATTCTTAACGACAAGGACAGCAAAGACCAGATGCCCAGTTCTATGCACCAACATGGCTACCATTGAGCAAAATGGTCTGAGTCTGAAGGATCAGAGAGGAAGCTTGAGGAACCTGTTTTCTATGTCTCCAGTATTTCTATACTTGAAAGTTATCTTCTGAGCGGGCAGGATAAAATACATTAATGGACACCAGTGAGACACTATTCTTGTCCTACACATAACAAGGCTCAAATGTGATCTGAATGATTCCCAAGAGTTTGAATTTATATTCTACTTGGGGGCATTGGATATTATGTCTCGCCACAAAGAGCTAAAAACATTGCAAACGTTTATAAATCTTTGAGAAAAACGCATTTTCCTAGCTGCAACTATGGCAACAGGCAATCCAATATTGAGCTGAGTTGCATGGTGTAATGTACCAAGGGTTTTTTATTTCTCTACCTTCTGAGCTAGTTTATTGGAAAAATCTGGGACAATTAGGATGCTTTCTACACATTTATTCAGTCAGGATGGATTTCATATACTGGAATGTTACCTAATGGGCACCTACACTTTTTGTTGTTGGGTTGTTTCGTTTTTACTTAATAATGGAGTAGAGAAACCCTGAATCCAAACCTCTCCAAACTTTGGTAAGAATCTACTCCAGGTCCAGAAGTCATATTTAAAGTTCACACTCAAACCCAATTAATATAAATGAGCCTAATTAAGTCATCAACACTCCTAAACTTTCGGTGCATTTGGCTCTGAATTTGAACCTTGCAGGCTGAACTCCAGCATAGAAAGTTGATTTCCTTTCAGATATCCCAGAATCCCATTTTTGCTTTCACTTATACCACTTTGACCCCTGTGCAATGCCATGACTTCAATGCAGTAAAACTTAATTTATACCATCACAGGTGGGGGAAAGAGTCAGGCTGTATGTCTGCATCACTAATAAATATAGCTCAACATATCATAGAATCATAGAATATCAGGGTTGGAAGGGACCTCAGGAGGTCATCTAGTCCCACCCCCTGCTCAAAGCAGGACCAATCCCCAACTAAATCATCCCAGCCAGGGCTTTGTCAAGCCTGACCTTAAAAAACTTCGAAGGAAGGAGATTCCACCACCTCCCTATGGTGGAAACGCATTCCAGTGTTTCACCATCCTCCAAGTGAAAAAGTTTTCCCTAATATCCAACCTAAATCTCCCCCACTGCAACTTGAGACCATTACTCCTTGTTCTGTCATCAGCTACCACTGAGAACAGTCTAGATCCATCCTCTTTGGAACCCCCTTTCAGGTAGTTGAAAGCAGCTATCAAATCCCCCCTCATTCTTCTCTTCTGCAAACTAAACAATCCCAGTTCCCTCAGCCTCTCCTCATAAGTCATGTTCCAGTCCCCTAATCATTTTTGTTGCCCTCCGCTGGACTCTTTCCAACTTTTCCACATCCTTCTTGTAGCGTGGGGCCCAAAACTGGACACGGTACTCCAGATGAGGCCTCACCAATGTCGAATAGAGGGAAACGATCACGTCCCTCGATCTGCTGGCAATGCCCCTACTTATACATTCCAAAATGCCATTGGCCTTCTTGGCAACAAAGGCACACTGCTGACTCATATCCAGCTTCTCGTCCACTGTGACCCCTCGGTCCTTTTCCGCAGAACTGCTGCCGAGCCATTCGGTCCCTAGTCTGTAGCGGTGCATGGGATTCTTCCATCCTAAGTGCAGGACTCTGCACTTGTCCTTGTTGAACCTCATCAGATTTGTCTGGATTTTTTTTTTTTTTTTACTAAATCCTTGAAATGTTGAACTTCTGGCACCAATATGTTTCAATTAATTGTGCTATTGGTGTCATCTGCTTGCACATGTTTAGGGTGTTGTCATTCAAAATTATCACTTTACAGGAGAAAAGAAAAGAAAAGAATAATTCTTATCGGAACATTTGAGAGAGGAAACAAAGTAACCCCCTTGAATTATTATTATTAGCCATTCATTTGTGGCGTGACATTCCCATGTCTCATGGGAAAGAAATCACAGAGAGCCAGAATCTAACACTCTTTCTTTTCCTGGGCAGAACCTTATTTGACACATACTTCCACTGACTTCACATGATCATGAGTATGAGTAAAATCTGGCCCATAAAAACTGATGGATCCAAACCTAAACAACTCCAAACATTCAGCAACTCTGGATCTCAATCTGCAGTTCAAGCACATCAAGCACACAGTCAAAAACCCCAACTTTAGAGGCTTCTGATACGTGAAGTTCTTTCCAAAGATTCAAGACCCTCTTTTAAGTCAATGGAGATCTATCACAGAGAAGGTCAGCTGCTCAAGAAACAATATCCTGGACAAATTCTTTTTCTCCTGGGAGTTTCTACAAAGTAACATGTAGCCCGTAAATATCACCTACCAAGACTTAGATGCATCACCTTTCTTCCCAGACATTCACTGCTCCGTTTATTCTTTCTCCATATGTCTACCTTCTCTCTGTCTGTCTTCCACAGATCCTCTTTCTCTCTCTCCACTACTACTTTACTGTTCACCGGCTCCACTTACCTTAGGGTTGGATCATGCCCCAAAGGAATTTGAATAGGGGCAGCTGTCTCCGCAGCACGACTCCCTTACCTCCTTCCCAAGACCACACAAGTTCTCCATGCCTTACGGAGAAGAACAATGGTTAAACTGTGGCCCAGAGCTGAGGAATAGCGAATAGTACCTTTCATTCAACACCCCTCTGAAATGTGCCACCTATTTAACACTGTCATCTTCCTACACAGAAGGAACCTTACATGACATTAAAAACACTATCAACATGGAACGAGCCAACTTTGTGTAATGACCTCCATTACAGCACACCAGCAGGGTCTGAACTGGGGACCTTCTGCATCAGAGCACAATCTTTCGGCACCTGTGACACACTGTAAATTAAAATTGCACCCTGTAACCCCCATAATCATCATTTGTATATGGTTGTTAGGTGTCATACAAGGCACGCCTTGTAGGGTATCACATGAAAGGTCATGATCTGTTGAAACTCATTGTTCTATCAAAATATGTATATCGTTAGTGTTTATGGCGTGATGAGATTTTGTTATATGGTTGTTACTGAAATATGTTGTGAGTTTGGGAGATGCACACAGCTAGCTTTCCAGTGACAACAAAGGTGGTGACCCACACCCAAATGGGCAGTAAGTGACAATCACAAGCCATTGACCAGCAGGGGAACTGTAAACAAGAGATTTACAATTCTGTGAGAGAGAGTTGGGCAAGCCCCACACAATGAGGACTGCTCAATTCTGTGACTCAGCAAGGCCCACCAGGATATGCCTGGGCCAGTATCTTCCCTGGGACATGAACTGAGAGTATAAAGTAAGGGACAGTGGCACCACATCTCTCCTCCTCCAACCTATGCTGAAGGCAACAAGAATAGTTGGAAGACAAAGACTTCGAACTGAGGAGATTGGTCCGAGGCTGAGAAGAAAATTCAGTCTCTGTATGAAGAACTGTAACCTACCTGGAACATCCAGTGGGGTGAGAAAAGCTGTTTGATTCAAATCTTGCTTAGTCTGAAAGTTTAGGAATTAGAATGTGTGTTCACTTTTTATTTTCTTAGGTAATTATCTCTGACCTTTATGCCTACCACTTATAATCACTTAAAATCTTTTTGTAGTTAATAAACTTATTTTAATGTTTTATCCTTACCAGTGAGTTTTTCTAAAGTGCTTGGGGAATTTGCTCAGATTACTAAGGCTGGTGCATGTCCACTATCCTTTGATGAAGTGGCGAACTAATTAATGAGCTTGTGTTGTTCAAGAGATGGTCTTGAGCAGTGTAAGACAGTACATTTCAAGGGTGCAAGGCTGAAGGGATTTGCTGGTGTTTCCCAGTGTATGGTTCATGAGTGGCTTAGAAAGCATTTATGCAAATTAGCTGGGTGTGTCCCTGCATGAAGTGGATTGAGTGATCACAGCACCAGGAGAGGTTTGCTGCTTGTCACTAGGAAAGCAGCATGAGAAACAGTCCAGGCCAGAGAGTTCAGGGGGCACAGCAGACTCAAAGTTCCAGGTTGTACGCGGGGCTCTCATCACAGCACCTAACCTAAATATCTTAAAAAATCTGGGCCTAACTCTTATACCTGGGAGCAGCAGTAGGTGACTAAGCACTGTGGATCAGCCACAGGACGAAAGTATATAAAGCACTTTACACGCATGATAGAGTGGCATAAAATATTTCTGAATAAAAATGACACAGGTGCAGTCCTTTAAAACGGCATGGTCCAGGGGACGGAGCAATGGACTGTGGCTCAGGAGACATGACTTCTGTTGCTGATCTACTGGGTGTCCTCGGGCAAGTCACCTCACTTCTCTGTGCCTCCATTTCCCCAGCTGTAAAATGGTTATGATGACACTGATCTCCTTTGTAAACACCCTGAAATCTATGATGAAAAGGGTTATGCATTATTATGGCTGCTTTACCGGTCTAACCTGAAATCTCCCGTTCAGCTAATAGAGTCACACACAATCACGTAACAACTCAGAACCTGGTTATATAAGAATTACCAAACAACGGACTCCAAGCACTTGCATATTCTCTCATTTACCCCTTACAAGGAGGTACAGAAAGTACAATCTTTTTTAACTGTAACTGATATCAAGTATTTACATTTGCCTTGTCCCAGTGTTTACCCAGAATGTTATTTTCACAGCTGCCCAGAACATCATTGCCAACTGAACAACCAGGCTGAATGATTAAGAAAACAGAACAAGTGATGTTTCTACAATATGGAGCATTCCCCATCCAAGCCCTGAAATCAATTATGCCAGACATTAGGCCCCTCTGTCTTCTCTTGTGCCAGTTTCTAGATCTAGTATTTTATCATAATTTGTTCTGACATTATAATTGTCCTTTGACTTTGATTAAGCTCTTCTTAGTCTATGCTCTAGAGCAAAGAGAGTTTTACTTTCCTTTCAATACATAAAATAGCTCACTCTTGTGGGTGCTTTTATTCTCCCCCATCCTTTATAATCCCCTTATATCTTAATTTGTTTGTCTAAAATGTTTTCTGAAGACATATCTTTCCCCCTCCCTTTTTTCCCTTTTGTTCTCAGTCTTTACAATCAGAGATAGATGTTATTCTTTGTTAGGGTTGGAGGGTTTTTTTATAACTACACAGCCTTCAAAACTGATAGTGGATCAAAACACAGTAATGCTTTACTGTTTGAAGTGCACCTCTGACTTTGTGGCAGGAGTTGACATTTCTTCTCAAGTCAAGTTTTCCTAATTATTGAAGCCATCTGAACAGTTGCCAGTGATTTTGGATGCCAACTTGAGACCCCTTGGGCTTAATCTTCCAAATAGCAGAGCACCCAACTCCAACTGATGTCAATAAGAGGTACATGTGCTCCTCCCATCCAGAAGTTAGTGCCACAGTAACTGAAATCAGGAACCCAAAATTACACGTGAAAACCTTGGCTTGTTTAGTTCCACTGAGCTAGGCACTGTACAAACACAAAAGAGGGTAGTATCCCTGCCCTGAGAGGCTCATACATGAAGAAAATCCTGATGGTTGTGGATTTTAGGTTTTTTTTGTTTTGTTTTTAATATTGGGGTCATGCAGCAAAGTAGGCTGAGTGGTAAGAAGCAGTGATTTACATACTGAGAGCCAATGTCACATGCTCAGGACTCTGCTGTTTGTTTCTATGCCACATCCAGAAGCAACCTTCAGATTTGGGATGCATCTGTTGTACAGGTGATACTGTGGCTCAACTGCAGGACTTCAGCGTAGATACTACAGCGACAGGGTTTTTCCGTCACTTCAGTAAATCCACTTCCCTGAGAGGCAGTAGCTAGGTGAATGGAAGAATTCCTCCATTGACCTAGCAGTGTCTACAATGGGGTTTAGGTCAACGTAACCACGTCCCTCAGCAGTGTGAATTTCTCAAATCCCTGAGTGATGCAGCTCGTCCAACCAAGGTTTTAGGTGGAGACCAGGCATCACATTCCTCAGCCTCTAGCCTCTCAACAAAGTGTGTCCCTACTGAAACCTGACCTTCTCTCCAGTTCCACTCATGATATCAAATGCTTAGGCTGGAAGTCTCAGACAAATCTCCTCTCATTTTGTTTCCTGCTCTTTTGCTTCCCTTTCCAAGTAGAAACAAGCAGCACAAAAGGACAGACTGGAAAACAAAACTGCCTTTAAAAAAAATAAAATAAAAATTTACGAAACGTTTTGAACCATGAAAATAAATAAGTAAGAAGGCACATTGACATTTGAGTGAACACTCACAGGAGTCCTTCATTCTCCAATAGGTTTGTTAGGATCATAGAGCCTTAAGAAACCCACCTGCCCTGCAAAGCAATTTCCTTCTCTGGAGGGTGTATTCCATTCAACCGCATTGAATTCCTGTATAAAATGGGCTCCCCCTTCCTGCAGTCTCCAAAACTATGATCCTGATTCAGCAAGATATTTAAGCACACAGGATTATTCATGTGCTCAGTGCAAAGTATGGGTTTAAACACCCTGCTCAGTCAGTGACGACCACTCTCACCATAATGCAATTCTCCATTTCTTCGCAAATTGGGCGTGTAGGGCTTCAGCTGGAGGATGGAATTCCACTGTTGGCAGAGGTGGGGAAAACAGAAGGTTAAGTGGTTTCATTAAGTCTTCATGCTAATTTCCAGGCCTAAAATCCTGTCTGGGAAAGGTCTGGACTGATGCCTAGAAATGGACTTGTGTGATGCAGACTCAGAGCTGCTTGGTTTTGGAACCGATATCGTCAGCTTCATTTAGCGATGGCCCTTTTACCATTCACTGCTGAGAATGAATGGGTAAGGGCTGGATGAAGGTAATTCTTGCTCAGCCAGAAAAGTTAATTATGCAGACACAGACTCTTGCCCAGCTTGGTGGTGGTGGTTTTTGTTACTACCACACATCATAGAATCATAGAATATCAGAGTTGGAAGGAAACTCAGGAGGTCATCTAGTCCAACCCCCTGCTCAAAGCAGGACCAATCCCCAACAAAATCATCCAACCCAGGGCTTTGTCAAGCCAGGCCTTAAAAACCTCTAAGGATGGAGATTCCCCCACTTCCCTAGATAACCCATTCCAGTGCTTCACCACCCTCCTGGTGAAAAAGTTTTTCCTAATATCCAAAACATCAGATGATTTGACTTGATTCATGTTTATTTTTAGAACATTCCTGGGTGTCAAGAACCTATCTGGAATCTTAGCTTTCTCTTTCCTGCATAGTCTGGCTCACTGGTGTAAGCACCAATTATTTGGACTCATATTGGGCATCAACTGAAATCAAAGGCAAAACTGCTACTGACTCCAATGGGAGCTGGATTGTGTCCATGGGGAATAAGGATCAGTTAGTCCTTGGGTGACCCAGAGCAGGAAGCATTCCTATACAAATATCAGTGCATGTTATACATAAGCACATAAGGTTAGAATTAGAGCTAGTTCGCTGTAACTGAGCAGCAGCAACTCTCAAGCCAACACCCCTCGTGCCAGCTTCCTTATTTAAAGAGGGCAGGACAAGAAAGGGCGAGAGTGTAAACAGAAAATGGATTTGATCTGAAGTGAGATCACCATTGTGCTATTTAAGTGCTTAACTGCATGCTCCTCTCTTTGGTTTCATGGCTGCTATTAGGCCCGCGTAGCATTTTCAAAAGAGCCTGGGACTAGATTTTCAAATGCAAAGTCAGCACCCACAATTTCACCCAGATTATAAAAGTAATTTATCTTCCGTTTTGGCTCCTAAATAAAATCCAGATTTCTAGAAGTACTCTCCAGCCAGCAGCTCCTGGTCTGACACTTACGGATGGATTTTCCAAAGAATTCAGCACCCAAAATGCGGAGCTCCTTTGGAAATATGACCCCAATCGCGGGTGCCCCGGTCTTTTGAAAATTCTGGCCTTTCTGGCCAGGCAGAAATAATAAGGCACAACCATACTCATCTACACACTCCGTCTAGCTCATTACTCTATTTTGTGTTTGAACACACAGCCCTCCGTAGCTGGTCACGGTGGGATCCTTGGATGTTTGATCAGGAGAGTAATGAGTATGAATAGAGAGGTGAGGTGGTTTTACTTCCATATACAGCACTGGAGAAACCAATAGTGAAATACTGCATCCAATTTTGGTTGAAAAACTGGAGAGAGTGCAGAGAAGAGCCATGAAAATAACTGGTGGGTTAGAGAAAATGCCTGACAATGAGAGCCTTAAAGAGCTCAATCTGCTTTTCCTCTCCTCTTTCCTTGTGCATTTTAATCACCACTTCCCATTTATTTCAGCTTACCAAATCCCTGAACATACGTCACAGCTAAAAAGCTTGATGACATTACAAGTTGGATCATGAAAAATGTATATTTCTGGTTTGTTATATTTAAGCATAATAATCATGACGAGCTCTTTTCATCAGTAGATCTCAAAGCATCTTGCCTTTGCAATGCATCCACTGCCCGTTATTTTGAAACATATTTTCCAGGATGAGGACATGTGCTGCCTCTCACATACCCAGCCAAGGGCTTTGTCCCCCTGTCCACCCTCAGAATGATTCAAGCTTGCTTGGATTAATAATAGCGAACCACAACAATGCAGATTAGTTTCCCTCTTCTGAACGAATCTCCACCTCCTCCCACCACCCACAAAATGATCATTTTCCTAAAGGCTATAAATACCATGTCCCATAATTGTTGCACTCCTCTTTTCAGGATGTTTTGCTGTCCTCAGTGGAACCACAGTGCATTTACTTCTAAGATTGCTAATGTAGAAAGCAGCATGCGAAATTTATGTCTGGCTGGAGTCTCATACCAATTTTTTAATTCGCTTTAATGAGGCTATTTTAAGCAACTGCAAAGAAATAAGGCTCAGTGGGTGTTGTGAACTCCTCAGGGATGGGGACTGTGTTGTCCCTTGTGTTATGTACAGCCCTGAGTTCAAAGTGACTAGATTTTTAGAACTAGGACACTACCTCATGAGAAGAGGAAGCAACAGCCTGAATAAAGGCCTGGAAGGTACGAAAAAGGATGTCAAGTGCCATTCAGACATCTGGTGGGGCCAAATCCACTGACCAAGTTCCGTGGACGTTTTGTATAACTAAAGACAGCAGAATTTGGCTTATAATATGATCTCATTGTAAGTATCCTTCAGCTTTCAAAGAAATCTGTCAAGACAATGCAAACCACATGGCCATTCCAAATATGGACCTGCTCCCAGTGTTGCCAAACTCTCGCAATTTTATCACAAGTCTCACAATATTTCTTTTCTTGAAGTCCCAACTCCTGGAGTCCTGTTATCACATGAGACTCTTAGCTTTCATTAAAAAACTCCAGTAAGTTTCTAGCCCTCACGGACGTGGAGAAAAACTGAACCCTAAAGACTAAAACACAGAAGGAGAATCAAAAGACCCTAGGATTTACTATTTTTGAAGTGTAAATTTTTAAGCCAATTTCATGAGTTTTTGAAGCCTCTCATTATCTTTGAATGCTTGGGGTTGACAATTTGTCCAGTGTTTGTACAGCACCTAAAACTATGGATCCTGGTCCGTGACTGGATCCCCTGGGTGCTCCTGCGAGATCCACTCACAGTGACTTCAGTCGGAGTTGTGGGGATACAGTACCATGCAAAAGGAGTTAAGAACCTCTCTGGAATGGCTTTTGGATTGTCAGCTGTGTGGTAATTACAAAAGAGTATGTATTGCCATGCCAGCTTTCCAAGAAGCACATTTTCTGCTACGCCAGACAAAGAAGGATGTGTTTATTTTATATATGTATAGTACACATTTATTATAAAATCTGGGTACTGTACTTGTTACAAACCCATATGTAACACACACTCAGAAAGTGGCAGGTAGGAACCAAGTCTGGAGGAATTAGATTGTTCATAGCTGCAAAAATAGCAACACTTTTAACCATCTCCAACCAAGAGTGTTGACAGAGTGATAGAAGGCTGACAATACCTTCCCAAGCAGGGTAAGGATATTGTAACCGAGCAGATGATTAGTTTTAAAACTTTTAATAGATCTCAGTCCACTGCAGTCTGATGGAGTGAGCAGGGCTGATACCCCAGGGAAATGTGAAACTATTTTATATCTCATTTGCAGGAATGAACCCCCAAGAGGTACTTCCCTTTGTCAGAAAACGTAAGACCGATCTGAACACATTGCATTAGCTGTCTGTGCCGCTGCATACAGCAGGTGGTGATATTTTTATCCTAGAGTTAGCTCATTAAGCAGCCTGGTTTAGAAGGAAATAGTAAATTGAATAGGAAATTTTGAGTTTGGTTTTGTGTGTTCTGGGTACAGATTACATTATGTACCCAGAATACACAACACCAAAATAAAATTAATTCATGCTTGGGGGGTGGGGGGGACCACTAGCAAATGGTACCCAAAACCATGTTGGCTTTAAAGATAAAGGATGGGAAATGCAATCTATTTAAAATATGAACGGACCCAAAAATGGATTGGAAATTGGAAAAAATATTTCAGTTGATATAATTGTGATGGTATGGACAAAACCCCACGGTGCACCAGGGCAGGAAGGGGTTAATGGCTGTTCTAGAAGCAAGGGCTGAAATCTCTGAACAGTGGTTAATCAACAGAGCGTATAAGAGCCTATTACTTTTGGCAGCTATGCAGAGTTACTCCTTTAGCTCAAGCGATAGAAGACTGTCTGATAGTGAAAGCCCGCCAGTTTAGGCAATAAAAGGGGTAAGAAAATGACCTGACATGACACAAAGATATTAGGTCTAAGTCAGCAATGACCTAGAGCATGGGCTGAGCAGAACCATGTTGGGAACAATCAAGTCTCGATAGAAAGCTTGTACTGGACTTTCTGTTGTCTTTTGTTGTTTGCTTGTTTTCTTGCCAGGAACGGGTTGTGTGGAGTTAAGTTAAACTCAGAGAGCCAGGTTCTCATTTACACTATGGCTGCTTTATCAAACAACCATAAAGGGGCCCTAGTGTAGCTGAGTATAACCAGTAGAACTGTCCCAGAGTTCTTGATCAGTGGGTTCTCTGCTGAAACACAAGGGTCTGCGTCTATTCTCTCTCTTCCCACCACAAGTAAAATGTTGACCCTACATGGGGCACACAGACTCTGTCTTGGAGCAAGTGAAAAGGTCACCTGGATACCCCCAAAATGGGGAAGAGATGGCCAGCCCTCTGTGGAGATAGAGGTGGTTAGGGACTATTTAGAAAAGCTGGACGTGCACAAGTCCATGGGGCCGGACGAGTTGCATCCGAGAGTGCTGAAGGAATTGGCGGCTGTGATTGCAGAGCCATTGGCCATTATCTTTGAAAACTCGTGGCGAACCGGGGAAGTCCCGGATGACTGGAAAAAGGCTAATGTAGTGCCAATCTTTAAAAAAGGGAAGAAGGAGGATCCTGGGAACTACAGGCCAGTCAGCCTCACCTCAGTCCCTGGAAAAATCATGGAGCAGGTCCTCAAAGAATCAATCCTGAAGCACTTGCATGAGAGGAAAGTGATCAGGAACAGCCAGCATGGATTCACCAAGGGAAGGTCATGCCTGACTAATCTAATCGCCTTTTATGATGAGATTACTGGTTCTGTGGATGAAGGGAAAGCAGTAGATGTATTGTTTCTAGACTTTAGCAAAGCTTTTGACACGGTCTCCCACAGTATTCTTGTCAGCAAGTTAAGGAAGTATGGGCTGGATGAATGCACTATAAGGTGGGTAGAAAGCTGGCTAGATTGTCGGGCTCAACGGGTAGTGATCAATGGCTCCATGTCTAGTTGGCAGCTGGTATCAAGTGGAGTGCCCCAAGGTTCGGTCCTGGGGCCGGTTTTGTTCAATATCTTCATAAATGATCTGGAGGATGGTGTGGATTGCACTCTCAGCAAATTTGCGGATGATACTAAACTGGGAGGAGTGGTAGATACGCTGGAGGGGAGGGATAGGATACAGAAGGACCTAGACAAATTGGAGGATTGGGCCAAAAGAAATCTGATGAGGTTCAATAAGGATAAGTGCAGGGTCCTGCACTTAGGACGGAAGAACCCAATGCACAGCTACAGACTAGGGACCGAATGGCTAGGCAGCAGTTCTGCGGAAAAGGACCTAGGGGTGACAGTGGACGAGAAGCTGGATATGAGTCAGCAGTGTGCCCTTGTTGCCAAGAAGGCCAATGGCATTTTGGGATGTATAAGTAGGGGCATAGCGAGCAGATCGAGGGACGTGATCGTTCCCCTCTATTCGACATTGGTGAGGCCTCATCTGGAGTACTGTGTCCAGTTTTGGGCCCCACACTTCAAGAAGGATGTGGATAAATTGCAGAGAGTCCAGCGAAGGGCAACAAAAATGATTAGGGGACTGGAACACATGAGTTATGAGGAGAGGCTGAGGGAGCTGGGATTGTTTAGTCTGCAGAAGAGAAGAATGAGGGGGGATTTGATAGCTGCTTTCAACTACCTGAAAGGGGGTTCCAAAGAGGATGGCTCTAGACTGTTCTCAATGGTAGCAGATGACAGAACGAGGAGTAATGGTCTCAAGTTGCAGTGGGGGAGGTTTAGATTGGATATTAGGAAAAACTTTTTCACTAAGAGGGTGGTGAAACACTGGAATGCGTTACCTAGGGAGGTGGTAGAATCTCCTTCCTTAGAGGTTTTTAAGGTCAGGCTTGACAAAGCCCTGGCTGGGATGATTTAACTGGGAATTGGTCCTGCTTCGAGCAGGGGGTTGGACTAGATGACCTTCTGGGGTCCCTTCCAACCCTGATATTCTATGATTCTATGATTCAATAACCATATAAAACTTGTATCCCAGATCACTGCCTTACACACAAAGCCTTTAACCTGCATCACAATGCCTACAAATCACTCTGGCATTGCTTAGCTAAGCGGCAAGCTGAGACTTCTGCTTTTCAGATGAGCTCCATTGGTTTTACTGTTTTTATTGTTGCCTCATCTTTCCAAACCACCCAAACCCATCTGTGTGTTTCACTTGCCTGTTGCATCCTGACTGATGGGCAGATTATGAGCCCTCTAGGTCAGCGACTGCTGTCTTGGTTACCTTGCCTGTGCAATGCTAAGCATAGTGGGGCCCTAACCCGTGCCTGGGATTCCTAGGGGCTACCATAATACAAATAAATAATAACGATGGTATACATGATTAATCTTTTCACTAATCCAGTCAAATCTACTCTACAGAGCTGCCTAATGTCATGTGTGGGATGACATTCACAACCAAGCTCCCAGAGCATTCACACCAGTATGCCGCCACAACAAGAGGTCCTCCGTTGCAGCAATATCCCCAGAAGATTTGCAGATACATTTTTAGCAAACAAGATTCAAATTCCAGAATGAGCTTTCCCACCCCAAAGGTATAATGTGCTCCTAAGTAAAAGTTTCATTAGTTCACAAAGTGAACAGTGAGCCACAATTTTTGCAAGGAAAATGTAATATTGCAAAAATTACCAGAGCCATCCTTTTTATTAACTTTACTTGATAAAAAGTGAGAAGAATTGTGTTAAAACTATTACATTAATATTCCTTGGAGTGTTGTGCTATAATTTTAGCCTCCCTTTCTCACCCTCTCTCTCTTTTGCCCTGTGAGTCAATGTAGGAGATGGCTGGCAATCAGCTCTAGCAATTATCTTTCTCCGAGATTTGAATTGTTAACCGTAGTTTCCACTAATAGAACTGCAAATGAATAGTATCCTTTTCACTTGTATTTACTGGATGAATATTAAGCTCAACGACTCTTCTGCTCAAAGCAGGATGCTAAACAGAGGGCAAAGAGGACAAGTTTTTTTTTTTTCTACTAGCTTGCCTAATGGCAAGAGCAAAACATAAAGACAAGAGCAATGACCAAAGGACCATACTAGCTTGTACGAGGTGACTGAATGGCTCAGCGACTGCTTAATGGGCTACAGAGATATTGAGAGACTCTTTATAGAGACTCTTACAGATACATAAAGGAACATTTTCAAAAGCTCCTACTTCACTTCGGGACTCAAGTTTCACTGATTTTCAGTACGACTTAGGCTCCTCGGTGCCTAACTCATTTTGAAAATGGGACTTAGGCATTTTTGAAAATTTTACTCATCGAAGCAATTGCTACCTATTGGGTGACTTATACAAAATGACCCGGTGGTCTTCCCAGCTGGCCTTTGAGCCCAGCTCATAGACCACTATTACTGTAAGAGTAGAAACACTAAGGACAGAAGGGACAATAAAGATTGAATTCCCCACTCATGCTGATCTTTCTCGGTCATCATGGAAATAAATAAGTAGACAAATAGAAGTATAGCTTATGTAAGATGCTCATAAACTGTGTGCCACATTCCCGCTCATGGTTCATCCACATAGAGGAGAAGAGTCTAGTACTGATGCTAGTAAATGGAATTATGCCTTCAGCTCTCGTGGTAAAAGTTTGGGCATTGGTGTTGAAGGTTGTGGGATCAATTTCTACTGAAGATTGTTATACTTTCACTGCCCCATGTGGTCATTTTCGGTGGTGGCTAAACAGAGAACTTCAGCATCCTGTAGAATTTGTTGATTTAAAACAGTATATAATTAAGATTCCACTTCCTCAGGAGTATTTAAGTAACACTCTGTGAAAATGTTATGTGAGGGAAAAAATGTTGATAATAATTGGCTCTTTCTGCCTGCCAAGAACACAGCTGGTATACTAGCCTGCAAGCCACACATCCATTGATTCGTCTGCCCTCACAACAGTTTAGATGGAGCAGGAAATTCCGTCCAGAAATTAACACTTTGGATTTCATGCCCATATATTTGTTTTATGTTTCGGCAATAATTATATGTTCAGACCCTCACAAGATGGCTGCATTTATTTGATCACACAGGTAAGCTCTTGCTAGGAACTCTCTTTGCTGGCACTTGGAGTTTGTCATTAAGCCAAGTCAGATGTTCTGGGAAAGCCATTCCGGGCGAACAAAAGAGGTAAGAAATGGCAGGTTTCCAAATCAGCGGTAGCCATGCTAAACGAGTAAGAGAAAGGAAGGAGACCAGCAGGCCAGGTAACAGCCTGATGCATTTGATGATGGTGATTATTCTGAGAACCTACGTTATTACACAGCATTGGTAAATGAACCTGGACAAAAGATCTGAGTCAAAAGGAAAATAACAGTTGGAAGGTGAAAGGCAGGTAATACAGAGTTCGATCCATAAAAATAGTATGATACTTGAGAGAATGGGCCTTTCTCCGCTACAATAAGAAAGAAAGGAAAACAAAAGGAATTAGTACTAACCAGCTGCAGAGAAGAGGCATACAACAAGCAACAGCCAGTTACACAGTGGCCACTTTAGGGTTGTAGCTATTTGGCTCCACCAAATTTAAATGTCCGATGCCCAAAAGACATGCAGGGGGAAAGTGCCTGTCAGAAGGTAACACTATATTTGGGGGAATCTAATGGTCTGAAAGGAAAGAGTTTAGGAGTGTCTCCTCCCCTTCCCCCCATACATCAGAATTCTCCACTGAAGTCCCCATCACCTCTTTCTTTCGGAAAACGAGAGAAGGACCAGGGAAAGTCCACTAGCTTCTCCTCTTGTAGATTCTTCTGAATTGTCTTGTTAAGAGGGTAAAACAATGGTCTTCCCATACCTCAGTTTCAGGGTCTGTGTGTTTGGGTGTCCCTAAATCTCACTGGCTCTGAAGGAGTAGGACTAGTCTCAGGTAAGCCCTGAACTAACTTCAGAGTTGTCTGGTCCTCCTTGCTGGCTGCTGGCAAAATTGCTCCAAGGTGGTACAGAGACCAAATTATAATGTAATGGTCTCTCAAAGCCTAACTTTTGGATTATTAAAAAGGATTCCTAAATAAATGAGTGTGTGTGTGTATATATTAAATGCAGGAATAGTACAGCACATAAAATGCTCAATCTCGGGACTGACAATTTCAGGTGTTGAGTATTTAGCAGGTATCGTCCAAAAGGTAAGCGCAAATCCTAAAAATTTCATTGCACCACTAATATTGCTGCACAGCTTTTAAGGTGCTTTACAGCTGAACAAAATATGCCCTGTTACATCTGGCTTTCCACAAAAAAATTCTACTCTGAAGTAGAATAGTCATAACTGCTTCTCTCTACATCTCAAAAATCCAACCCTTCTTCTGTCTGCCAGCTTGTATGCTTGCCAGTTTCTTGGTTATCTCCTTAACTATTGCAATCTGCTCCTTTCTGGCCTCCCTGATTCCTCTTGCAGCTCATTCAGAAATACAGCACCAGAAATACAGCATCCAGCAGGCTGAAGTGTTTTAAAAATCTAGGTTGCAATTATCAAAAGCATCTATGGGATTCAGGAGTGCAAGTCCCACCAACTTTCAATGGCTTTCAGTTTGAAGCTGAGCTCTTTGCAAGACCTGGGCTAGAGTGTCTAATAGCCATCCTCCTCTGCTTTTTGAAGCCTCATCTTCCTCCTCCTTCTGTCTTTCTACCAACTTCCCTCTTGCCTTTATGCTTTATATAGCTGATGTAATTTCTTACCCCTGAATACCCCCACAACAAAAATATATGTGGGCTTTGAAACAGGCCTGGATTGATTAAAGGGAACCAATATTTACTAACTTCCTAATCGCCTTTTTCTGAAAATTTCAAGCTGCTCTAAGGTCCAATTTTTAGTCCTATTGACTTCATTGGTGTAGGAGCACATCACCAAGGCCGAATCCAGGTCCTATTTTAGACAGTGCATTGCCTTTAACAGGAGCAAGATCCGGTAACAAAAATCTCTCTCCCACAGAAATTACTAAAATTGTTTGCTGTGATTTAAGCTGGAGAAGAATTTGTCCTGAAGCCTAAAATAGTTGTAATATATAATCCACATGTAAACTTTGTTTGTCATGAAGACATCAGTATGGCACAATTCTATTTAATGAATTAGGAGGAAACCAATATGTTGGATTAACTGTTTAGGGTCTGTGTTGTAGAGTAAAATTAATAGCTTCTGCCTCCATCCCCCAACCCCTTATAATAAAATTAGCTCTCTTTACAGATTTACAGCAGGAATAGTAGTTTCCTACACACATTTAATTATTTATAAGAACAACGTTCCTCAAAGCATGGAAGATAACACCTGACTGATATGATTAAATACAAAAAAATAAATGCAACAGGTCACATAATTCACATCTATAAAGCATTCCAAGCAGTGGAATTTGCAGTTCGCTCAGGCAGGAAGCAATTATGGGAGCTGAGCATTGGGAAAGCATCTTCACACTATGAATGGAACGAACCAGAGACCAGGATTCTGACAGGGAGTTAGACTGGACAGGGCAGAGATCATTCAAGCTGGCTGGGTTTGAGTCCTTGTAGGAGGTTTGCATTGGTTCTTGGGTTAGATGAACCAATCACACCCACCATTATTTAAGAGAAGCCTTAATATGCATGGACATTTTAGGTTGAGGTTTTTAAATCTGCCTCGGGTGGTCAAATCCCAACTGAAATTAATAGGGATTGGGAACGTATGGCCTTGTAGGTGGTTTTGAAAGTCTTCACTCCCTTACTGTATATAATAATTTACAGACCCCCCCCCCCCCCCGAGCCCCCATTCCATCTTTCCCTATGTGTAGGTGCCTAGGGTAATACAGAGCATTCCACAGTGTCATGATGCAGAACAGTGCCTTTGGTACTTAAAGTCACACGGCCTGATTCTCCATTGCGTGGCACCTCAACCCACAGGTGCCGACTCCGTGGGTGCTCTGGGCACCCATGAAAAAAAACAGAGGATGCTCAGCAGCCACCAGCCCCAGCTGTTCATTGGGGTCACTGATTAGCTGTTCAGCAACTGGCAGGAGGCATTTGGGAGAGGGCAGACAGCAGCGAATGGGCCAGGGGCCTCGAGGGAGGGGGTGGAGCAGGGCGGGAAGAGGTGGAGCCTCAGGGGAAGGGGCAGAGAGAGGGTGGAGCACCCATCGGGAAAAATAAATATCAGGGCCTGTGCCTCAAGCCATCACATACCCTTAAGCAAGGTGGATGAACTATGCCACCATTCTCATTTGGCAGCATTTTACACTCACTTTGCATGGATGTAAATATGCATCAAGCTACAGGGAAACTGATCTACAGGAAGGACTTGGTCACGCCAACACTTAAGCAAGTGTTTGTACATGCATACACATATATTAGTCATGCCAATAAGTGTTTTCAGGATCCGGGGGGGGAGGAGGGGGAAGCTACTGTACGACGATGATCTTGTATTGCCGAATATTTTTCATTTGTAAAAAAAACTCTCTCTCTCATTTAAACATAGTGGGCCAAATGTAACTGCATTAATTTTGATGGAATTCAACAGCAAAGTATTTGAGCCAGGACAACCTTTCATTTCATATTCTGCTTTGTATTAAAGCTATAACAATACAAAACCAAGGGTTTGATTTTCAAAAGAGATTTGTTTCCATTTAGGCACCTCATTGAAGTAGATGAATTCTCAAGAGGTGATTCACCACCCAGAGGCTCCCAGTGGAATTTTTGTTCTCAATGACAGCGGCTGAGCAAACTTGAAAGTCTCATTGCTTATTAGGGCACAGATTTTCATAGATTGATAGAATCAAAGGTCAGAAGGGACCATTGTGATCATCTTGTCTAACGCCCTATAAAAAGAACTCCCCCAAAATAATCCCTTGAGCCTAATTTTATAAAAACATTCAATCTTGATTTTAAAATGGTCATTGGTGGAGAATCCATCACATTTCAGTTGTTAATTACTCTCAGCATTAAAAAAATCATACCTGATTTTCAGTCTCTCTTTGTCTAGTTTCAACTTCCAGACATTGGGTCATGTCATATGTTTCTCTGCTAGTTTGAAGAGGGCTTTATTAAGCATTTGTTCCGCATGTAGGTATTTATACAATGTCATCAAGTCATCTCTTAACCTTCTCTTCATTAAGCTAAATAGATTGAGCTCCTTGTGTCTATCAATATAAGGTATGGGTTTTTTTTCAATCTTTTAATCATTTTTGCAGCTGTCCTCTGACCACTCTCCAATTTATCAACATATTTCTTGAATTGTGGGCACCAGAACTGGACACAGTATTCTAGCAGTGCTTGTACCCATACCAAATACAGAAGTAAAATAACCTCACCATTCCTATTCAAGATTCTCATTTATGCATCCCAGGATTGCATGAGATCTCATGGCCACAGGATCACATTGGGGTCACATGTTTCAAAGAAGTTGAGTCCATGTTGGGTTCTGAGCTCCGGACAGGAGTATCACAACAAGGAGTGCTGAACACTTCTGAAAATCTACCCTTTATTTAGGGGCTCAAATCGGGGGGCTGAGTTCTTCTGAAAATCAGACCCCAATTGCAGGTGCTGAGCTCTTGAAAAGCTAGCCCTGAGCTCTTTTGACAACTAGGGTCCACATTTCTAAATAGGAACTGTTGGATGCTGGCTTCCTTTGAATGCCAGGGCTCCCAAACTGGATATTCTGTATAGACGCCGACACGGAAACATGTACCATAAGACGGATAATACTGTATTGTTTTCCGTTTCCTGGGGCATTACACTGTTAGTGTTGCTTTTCTAATCTATTTAAACCACCACTGAAGAAAACAAGACTTAATAAACGAGTAGCCCCTGGTAACATGATTACTAAAAGCACCATCTACTGGTTATTGGGGAGTATTCAAATCAGAGACACAGCAGTCTGTCTACATTTTAGTAAAGGTGTCACAACCACAATTTAATTTCTCTCTCATTACTTCGGTGTTCCCTTTGATGTCCTGCATGATGTGTTTAAAGGTAAAAATGTCTCGAATGTAATCTGTACACTGTCAAGAGCAAATTTCAGTGAGTTGAAATTGCATGTACACCACCGCCAGCTGACTGCAGACCGACAAGGCAGAACAAAATCAAAAGAGAAGGCTTTTTGACGGCTGAGCAATTTTTCTTCCAACCTATTGCTCTACCAGATTTCAAGTTACACATTCTAACGAAACACTGAACTGTCCTCACTCAGGCTCTTACCACACAAGGAGAGTGGGAGGGAGCCCTGAAGCTGCATGGAACCCCACTGACTTCAGTGGGGCTCTATTTTTTGTGTGTATATTTAAAACTACAAAAAAAGATGCCGACCCAGCGCTCTAGGCACTTTTCCACCTTGCCTGATGAAATCCCAGCAGCACTGAAATAATCACACCAACAGGCATGCATGCATGGTTCTCTTTACAGGCTTGCAATCTATGTATGAACCTGTACAGATAACAAAGAAATGGTTCTGAATCTTCACTCTCTCCAAAATCGAACCTTTAATGAGAGAAAGTACAATCCATGGCACTCAACGAGGAGTCAAACAAAAATGGTTCTCTTCCTAGCTCTGCCACCAACTTGATGTGTGACCTTGGGCAAGTCACTACTCTGGCCAGCTAGGTTGTCCCTTTGTCTGTCTTGCCTATTTAGAATGTAATTTCTTTGGGGAATGGATTGTATCATAAGATGTATATGTACAGCACCTAGGACAAAGATACTCCATGCTCATTTGGAACCTCGAGTTGCTCCTGTAAGTCAGGTAATTATCAATAAAGATGAAAAGAAGGTTGGCAATCATTTGTTACTTTTAAAAAAATAAATCTGTGTGAATTCCTTTTCTTTTAGAACAATAAAATAAAAATAAACCCACTCTGCTATTTTTTCCCAATATTCCCCCAGCCCCTTGGGAAGTTTATTTTAATGCTCCACACAATTAGGTTAAGAGGCATCCCAATTAAAATCATGTGTTGTAAAATAAATATCTTAACTGTGTTGTTAACAACATTTGGGGATAGTAAAATAGAGCTTATTTTAAAAATACATTTTAATTTTCACTACTGACTGTTTTGTTCACTATTCACAATTTTGTTTTCTTTTTGCATTGGGAACTCATTTCCTTACCTTGGCCCATATAATGATATGTTATTTTATTTTATTATTCAGCCACTCGGGGTGTCTCTGTGCTGTATAGAGGTCAAAATAGGGTAGGTCCCTGGTAAACAAGGGAGACAAAGGTGTGACTCAAGTTGGGCGGAAGCCTGTTTGTGTCGGAGTGTTACTTTAGTAAATGCTCGTTTAAGAAATACTGTGATTCTGAATATCATAACTATTTATAATAGGACTTGTTTGATGATGTTCAGGGAATGCTGCAAGACCCACCTTGTATCCCTTGCCCATGATGGATAGGGCAGGGTAGCTGTTGTGAGTGACCATTTGTGGGGATTCCGAGGGAGTGTGGTCAAGGGCGCTGCAGTACTGTGCTGAATTTTTGCCGAGGGACCATGACATTTCTTGTGTTGCCTGATGCACCTGTCAAAGAGCCTGATCCAAAGCTCACAAACACTGTCAATTACTTCAATGGGATTTGGATCAGGCCTAAAGAGTCTATTAAACACACACTTGTGTGGCATACTCTAAAGGTCACCGTGTCAGGCTACAGGACTCAATCCTGAATAAATTACCCTTTTACTCCCCTTCCAGGCTAACTCAAAGGACACGCATGGTCACTAATTGCGCTGGCTGATATACACTGTAATGTTTTGTAATTCTTCAGCACATTCCATTGAAAGGTCTCAAAACACTTTACAAGCATTAAACAAACACCCTCAGTCCCTCTGTGAGTTCTTAAGCCTATTTCAAAGATATGAATATTGAGACATACAGACCCAAGGCAGGTGAGGGAATATCTTTTACTGGACCAACTTCTTCTGGTGAAACAGACAAGCTTCCGAGCCACATAGAGCCCTTACTTTTCTTAGCTGAAGGAGAGCTCCGGGTAGCTCAAAAGCTTGTCTCTCTCACCAACAGAAGTTGGTCCGGTAAAATAGATTACCTCCTTCACCTGGTCTCTCTCTAATGTCTTAGGACCAACAGAGCTACAACACCACTGCAAAAGACATACAGATGTCGGATGACTCGTTCAAGGTCACACAGAGCCCAGGCAGAGACCAAGCTAGAACCCAAAAGTCCTGAGTCATGAATGCATGTTCTAATAATTAATCCTCTCCCTTCATTTCACCACACTTTGGCCTGGTTTTAAAAATCCTGTTTCGCAATTCTCCTTAGCCATTTTGCTGCTTCCCATCAGCTAGTGTCTATTTCTTGGTGCTGCCACATGTACCTAGAATGAGCAGCATCACATGATGATTTCAGTGGAGCTTTGGCAGATCAAAGTGGTTTCACTGCAGGCCACTGAAGCACCTTGAAGGATCATACATATTTTAAGTAATAATTAATAAATCATAATATTCTTTTACAGTACTTTGAAATCAGGGCTCTACCATGGATTGCTAGGTGTTGGGATTCCCTCTGAGACATCTTTCCCCTTGGCTTCCTAAGAACTCAGTTTGACTCCAGATTTTGTGTACAGCACAGCTATCCTGAGTTGAGTTGACTCAAGCGTTGGGGGTGGGTGGGTATAGGGCACACATTTAAAGTTACACAGAAAACCTCTTCCTTTATATACATTTACACATTATATTGCCTTTACTATACATTGCATCGCGCATTTGGGGATTGGCTTGGTTACATGTAGAAACCAATCCCTGTATAGTATTGCTTTGCCCAGGCATGGTCCAGGTACAGCTTACTTTTTACCTCATCTTACATTGCAGGCTAATTTCGTCCTCTGTAAATGGTCCCCTGGGTGTACCCCCTTATTTTAGCTAGTACAGACCTTTTGTCTCTTAACTTACTGATCCCTTTACCTACGTTAGTTAGCACAGGCATTCTGTTTCCAGTCTGCTGATCTATTTACTTCTCCCATCCTGTCTCCCAAGAAATGAGTCCTCACCCATGTGTAATTACTAACATACCAAGCTTACACTAGGGAAAGACATCAGAGCGAACTTATACTTATTTATATTATAATAGCACCTGGAGGGTCCACCTGAGACCAGGACCCCATTGTGCTAAGCACAAACTATACAAACACAAAGTAAGAGACAATACTCGCCTAGAAGAATTTATAATCTAAACAGACAAAGGGTGGGAGGGGGATCAGACACCCAAAGAGGGGAAGTGACTCGCCCTGAGTCACACAGTGGCAGAGCTGGGTATAAAACCCAGGTCTCCTGAATCTCACTCCTGAATCCATTAGCTCTCATGACGCCTGGTTTTTAAGATCGCAAATTCCTCAGAGGAGGGAGTGAATCATCTTATTTGTTTATACAGAATGTATCACAACAGGGCTCCGATCCTGATTGGAACCTCTAGATGCTACTGTTACTCTAATAATAAATCATAATAACATGAAGCTTGCAGTACTGCTTCAAAGACTTGAAAACCAGTCCCTGTTCCAAGAGGGATAAAAAAAATCTAAAGAATTATGCTGTTTGCCCATCTTGTAATCTCGAGCGCTAAACCCCGCCTGACTCCTTATTCCTAGTAAGAAAATGCTATTTTATGGAACAGGCTTTGTCTATTAACACCATCGGCCTTCATCATGCAACCTATGATTAAGACATCTTAAAGTAAAATTCAACTTTAAAGGAACAGCTGGGTTTGTTTTTATTAGGGGCAAGTGTAGAGCATCTCTTTAAAGCAAAGGAATTGGCATATTATATATATGTAAAGCTAAGTACACACACGTGCGTGCGCACACCCCCACACCGAGCTGTGGCTACTGCCATAAGCCACTTCTGGTACAATTTTTTTGCTCTTCCTACCCGAGACATAGATCACTAGTTGTAAATGAAGACGCAAGGGTATCCCCACAAATTCTGCAGATGAGCGGGTGGAGGAAAGTGGGGGAAAAATAGAGGCAGCTTATCCACCCACTTTCTACAATAAAAGTTATATTTTGGTTTGTGGAGAGGAGTGTGAACTAATACTTTGAACGTGGCACTAGTTATTACAGATGGTTGGGAAATGATTTTTTCCCCCTCCCATACAAAGGAAATTTCACTGAAAACAAAAGTGATTTCATTTTTTGTCTACCTTTTCAACAAAAAATTCTCAGGTTTTCAATTAAAACAACTAAATACTCATTGATTTGATGTCCTTTCCCCAATCAAAAACTGAAATTTTGAGAGGCTTCAGTTCTTTTTTTCCCCAAAACAATTGTGAACGTTTTCCAGTTTGGTTAAAAAAAGAGAAGAAAAGCAATTTTCGATCAAAATATATGTTGAGGGGCAAGATTTCAGCGAGCTCCAGTAGCAATCAGGACTCCTGACTTAATTTCCTGATTCTGCCACTGACCTGCTCTGATGTAAATTAACTTCTCTGTGCTGCAACTTACCCATGTGTAAAAGGTGGAAGATGAGAATAACAGGAGAGATTTTAAAAGGCACAAAAGCTCAACTGATGTGAAAATCTCGAGACCTACTTCAATAAATGGGCCAAACGTGACAGTCAATTCAACCCTCACAACCTTCTTGGCTTAAATACGGTGATTTTGTATTTACACTGATGAATCAGAGAAGAATTGGGGAACCAATAAAATGTCAAATGCATTTTACATTTAAAAACAAAACAAACAAAACCCTCTACTTCATCCTCAGACCTAATCTACCTATTCTGAGGCCACCATGCCTTTCTTGTGGGTTTCTGAAGTGTGGGAGCTAAAAAAAAACAAAAACAGGTTTTTAAAGGAATTCACTCGCAAAGCATATCATGGAGAATCATAGAATATCAGGGTTGGAAGGGACCTCAGGAGGTCATCTAGTCCAACCCCCTGCTCAAAGCAGGACCAATCCCCAGTTTTTGGCCCAGATCTCCAAATGGCCCCCTCAAGGATTGAACTCACAACCCTGGGTTTAGCAGGCCAATGCTCAAACCACTGAGCTATCCCTGCCCCTTGCTGTCACTCTGTAAAACATTTTAAACATTACCATGATCGGTGCATTTCACTATGATGCTGCATTTCAGATAGTTTAACAGACTTTCCTTATGCTAAGGCCTTGATTCTGCCACTGGACCCATTCAGGAGAATTTCTGTGCCTATTCAGAACCCCAGTGATTTTAATGGAGCTCCACATATATGCAAGGATTCACTAGCAAGACTGGGACCTGAGCCTGGATTTGTGGGGGTTATGTTCCAGCCCATCTGCAATTAGAACATTGCTCTCATCTTACATTTCTAGGGGTTTGATCCTGCAAGGTGCTGAGCAGTGAGAACTCCAACCCAAATCAGGAAAGTATATAAGCATGTAGCTTAGCTCCATTCCTATTCCATCAAGTGGTTAAACCCTGGGCTCAAGTAGTGATAAATTTCAGCACATGATTAGGTATTTGACTGAACTGGAGTTTTAAGCCACCAGGAACACTTGTGTGTAAAGTTAAATTCTTTGTTAAGTGCTTAGCTGGATCAGGGCCAGACTACTCAGGGTGGGGCCCGAAATTAATCTATACCTTCAGGATGAGGCTCTATATAAGCCTATTTTTCACTGACATTCTCAGTCCACAGCAATAGGTCTATTTAAATAAAAAGCTAGAACTTTTGATGTGAATGTAGGAATGATTTTTGGCTTGACTGCAGTCAATACCAATTTAAATGGCGAAACACAGAGGGGTGGGTTTGCACTAGGATCGGAAAGCGGGTACAGCTTTGGAGTCCCGATGCTGTCAGGTATTTTGTTGGTTGTTTTAAATTTTATTTTATTAAGACTCTCTCTCAAATTTATTCTTCCAACCCTTCACCCCTTCTCTTCCTCACTTTCTATCTCTCTGACAGCTAATATCACACTATTTAGATAATACTTAGTCCTGCCATGAGTGCAGGGGACTGGACTAGATGATCTCTCAAGGTCCCTATTATTCTATGATTTTCCTTTAGGCAATGAGAACAGGCTTGAGGCACTGTTAAGGAACTGTTCCATGGGTAGAGAGGGCAAGAGTTGACATTTACACTACCCACTTTCTCTTCCGCCTAGGAAATGAAGTGGGTTAGAGAAGTAGCTCTCAGACTCTCTTGATCTCTAACAGATCCTAACTTGGGGTTGAAATAGTTGCTTTTTGAAGCTGGAGTATTTTGTTGATTTGGGTGCAAAGGGGAATCAAAATGTGACAGAACTGCAACGTTGATGATTCAGAATATCTGCTTATTTTTGTATAACCTGAGCATTTTTCAGTAGTTCAGTATGGAATTTCTAACCGCTGCCTTATCTGGCTTGAAATCTTGTGAAATTTCTTGTCACCTGGAATAAAATTCCATTTCAAAACACCCACTGACTTTAACAAGACCAGGATTATAGCTACAGACTTGTTTGCTCGTCTTACAGGCTGCAATTCAGACAAACACGCATTGAAGTGATACTTACAGATAAGCAAATGCTTAAGTGTCTTCCTGAAATAGATCCAAAGATTGTAAGGCTGTTTTTGTTAGGACCTGTAATTTCACATCCTTGGTTCAATCCTGCAGATAGTCAAGTGACCTCATTTCCCATTTATCTCACTAGGTAAGGTCTTAATGGGAATGAAAGATGGTCACAGGCTGCTAAATTCAGACCAGGATCCAGCATCCTAGCTAACCTATGGTTCACAAGTGCTCTGATTTCTCATTCCAGTACCACTCATCATAGACAAGCCTGAGAGGTGATGCGCAGCTCTGGAATTTAGTTACCCACAATTTGTGGTTAGGGCACCAGTTTTGGATTTGAGAGAAATGGGCTCAGTCCTCTGCTCTTGCCCCAGACTTCTTGTGCAACTTTGGGAAAGTCACTTAGTTTTGTTGTGCCTCAGTTCCCCATCTGCACAATAAGGATAACAGTACTTCCCCACCTCACAGAGTTTTGTGAGGATAAATACATTAAAGATTATGAGGTGCTCAGATAATATCCACAAAAACAACAAGGAGTCCAGGTGGCACCTGAAAGACAAACAGATTTATTTGAGCATAAGCTTTTGTGGGTAAAAAACCCTTCTCCACGAAAGCTTATGCTCAAACAAATCTGTTAGTCTTTCAGGTGCCACCGGACTCCTTGTTGTTTTTGTGGATACAGACTAACATGGCTACCCCCGATATCAGATAATATCGTGACAGGAACATAGAATTACTTTAGGTAGATAGATACTAGGCATTTGGATCTGTTGGTCTGGCTTGGGCTTACCCCTAAGAAGAAGAGATTGAATTGGGGAGTGGATGGGGGGCAGGAATTGGGGGTGCAATGCATCCCCTTTGATGTTTTTGCTATTTTTCTGCACTAGGCAGTTTGGCCTGTGGGCTAGAAAACTCCTGTGAGCAGGTTTTATTGTGACATTTCCTGAGAGTAGATTGGCTGAAATACCAGGAGAAACAGCCAGGCTTACTGTATTTTGGCACTTTATGTCTTGGGTAGAAGCAGAAATTGCTGACTGGGTGAGAGAGAGAGAGAGAGAGAAAAGGATGGAGAAGGGGAAGAATTAACAAACCTTTGAAGAAACTTCTTAAAACGCCAAGTCTGCTTTGGTTTGAGGCCTGGGTGAAGATTGGAGGGAGAATAATACACTTTGATTTTAATTATCCAATGCAGATTTCCTTATCTTCCTCAGTTCTCGTTCCTACAGAGCAGAAATGCTGCCTCTGATACAAGAGGATATTTAGTCTGGAAATGCTCTTATTTGCTAATCCAGGGCTCCAGGGCATCTCTAAAGAAAAACAGCACTTGCATCATACAGGGTCAGATTAAACAAAAATGGTAGGCCTGTATCTCCTTTCACATACATGGTGAAATCAGAAGTAATTCCACTGAAGTCAGTGTAGTTAGATTGGTGTTAAGTGACAGCAGAATCAGCCCCTCTGTGTCTAACTTTTGTAGGTGGAAAACCACTCAAATCCACACAGATCCTCAAAATTGATTTTCAGGGAGGGCGGGGGGCAGGTTTGAAGTGTGACAGGCTGGCAGAGCTTTTATTGAATCTGGTCCTTTTTCCTCTTTAATCATCCTCTGATCTGGCACATAGGCACAAAAGACTTCAAAGTTGCTGATCAATGTAGGGCTTGTGCAGTGCACAGGGAGAAAATTAGCCAGTCCTCAGTTTAACCCTGGAGCCCCCAACACCCATACTTGCAAATGTATTTGCCTATTGTATAAGCATCTCCTATGTCCACCCGAGACAGCCTTGGCTAAGTTCACCAGATGTCCCATTTTTAAAGGGACAGTCCCATTTGTTGGGACTTTTTCTTATATAGGTGCCTATTACCCCAACCCCCTGTCCCGTTTTTTCACAGTTGCGATTTGGTCACCCTAGCCTTGGCATGATTTTTTATTGTAATTGTCAAAAGGCCAGAGAGGGAAAAATAAATGGTATTGTATTTTTGTACTTCAAAACAACAACATGTCTACTATCAAAGCACAACTCCATATTGCGCCAGATTCTCTGCAGATATGAACCAGTGCACATCGGGGGATTTCAACAGGACTTTCACTAATTTTCATCAGCTGAGAGGCTGGTCCACGCCAGCCAGATTTCAGAAATTCACAGCTTTAAAAAGAGCCAAGGTTGAGAGAGAAAGACAGACAGCGCTTGGTGATCCTGAGGAAGAGGCTGAAAGCACTGAGCGAGCCAGACATTTTGTGAGCTGCCCTCCACACCGCTACACTTCAATGATCTTGTTCTTGGCACAACAAATGAGCTTCTTATTGCCTAATGAAGCATCAGTACATACAAAGAAGGTGAGGAAAGGGGTATGTTTCAGTGACAAGTTTTCACAATGACATCTCCGTTTTTCAGATCACCCTGACGTAAAATTGGGCAGTTAAGGCCCCTTTGGTATCTACCTTACAAATCACTAGTTCATTAGGACTGGAGATAGCTCTCAGGAAAATAACTTGGCAAAAGATGGTAGCCCTGTAATCATGGCACTGGATTGCGACTCAGGAGATATTGAATCAATCCCTGGTGCTGCCACAGACTTCCTGAGAGATCAAATCACCTAATCTCTCTTTAAAACAGAGATAACACTTTCCTACTTTGCTGCAGTGTTGTGAAGATAAAATAGTGTTTATGAGGTAGTGGGTTCAATATAAATATCTGAATTGGATATCAATATCACTCACAAAGGGCTTCTAACCACCATATCATCCTGGCAAGAACAATATCTATACATCTGGCACTGAAATATCATTCCTGGAAGAATGGAAGTCATCTTGCAAGCTGTCCTTTCCATCCTCCCGATGCCCTAACATTCCAGTGAAGAACTGATGTGGAGAACACCCAGAGGAAACCATTTGCAATACTGAAGTTCTCCTGGTTCTACAAAACCCACATGATTTTCAGCACCGTCTACTGACACCTTAACTATTAATTATTTAAAAATATACAAAACTAGAGCACTCCTGCAACAGTTCCTTCCTCTTGAATCACAGAACTTTGGCTTCCCATAATTTTTTTGTTATTTTTAAATTTCTTCTGCTTTGCATCGTTTAGTAATCCATAGACTTAGCTTGATTTGCAATGTTGACAGAATGTCTATTTTAGCACAGGAAACATATGGTCACTTGTTTAAATTTGGGCAACTTGACTCAAAAAACCCCCACAAAAAACGGGGTTCCTTGTTATTCAGAAACAGGCCCAATTTTGCTACTAAACTTAATGTTCCTCGTTAGTTTTGTGAAGGCAGGCCCAGTCTTGAGCGTATTGCACAATGAGGAAGCCATTGTTTTTGGGGTGGTTTTTGCATTTACATAGGAATATTTCTCAAACATCTAGGATGAACCTAGCTGCCGAGCCAAATTCCACCTCAGGCAGTTACATTCTTCCTACCTAAATTCCTCCTGCAGTTTCATTTTCATGTCTGGTCTTAAATTGTTGTGCACTATTGTTTTGTGCTGTTAAACTGTTACCATTCCACCGTAGCTATATTTCAGTGTTGGATGTTGAAACAGCTCTAGAAATAATGGTCAGAGCACTGGGCTGGCATTCAAACCTATTGTGTTCTAGTTTACATGGTGAATAGAAGACAAAGACATACAGAGTAGACAGACCAATGAGATAGTCCCTCTTAGTGACTGGTTTCTTCGGTGCTTTTGGAGAATTCACTTAGAATTCACTTAGAAACCTCCTCTTCAACTGGAGGTTTGTTTGCAGAGCAGGTAGACACACCCATACTACTATGGCTAAAAACAGCAGCGTAGATGCAGCCGTGCAGACTTCAGCAATGATTTTGTTGGTGTTGGTCCTGCTTTGAGCAGAGGGTCGGACTAGATGACCTCCTGAGGTCCCTTCCAACCCTGATCTTCTTTGATTCTATGAAAGTAGGAATCCAGCGTTCCCAGCATGTTTATACAGCATGGTCTGAAGCCCATATTGCCACATTTATACTGCTGTTTTTTAGCATGCAAAAGGCTAGTGCAGGATGTCTACCCACACTGCAGTCACACCTCAGATTGCTCTGTAGACCTACCCTTAACCTCTCTGTGCCTCCATCTGCCCATGTGTAAAATAGGTAAATTACTTTTTATTTCATTAAATCGCCAGTTCAAGAAAGTACCACGGGCCTTACGATAAAAATGTGCTGAAGTCCCATTAACTTCAATTGGACTTAAGTATGTGCTTAAAATTAAGCATGTGGTTAAGTACTGTCCTGAATGGGGAGGCTTCTTTGAATTGTGGCCAAAGAGACAGATCCAAGAATTTTAATAGGTATTGGTTCAGTCCCTATTTAATTACTCTTTGCAAAACTGGGAGGTTTGGAAAGCACTTTGAACTCCTTGGATGAAAGGTGCCATCAGCCTCTCTTTTTGAAAGGGAAGATTATTATAATACACTCCTCCCTTGTAAAAAATTTCACTGACATAAAGCTTTTTCTTTCCCCTCGATGAGGGAGAAAAAGAAAAATGTATTCAAATTTAAACCTTTACATTCAGTAATATTTCCCGGCTGTGATTTAAAAAAAAAAAAAAATCCCAATCTGAACAGCTATCCAGTTTCCAGTCACCTTGAGAACATATTTGAAATATACGAGAGCATGAGTTAAAGTGACCGATGAGGGGTCAGAGATGCCACGAACTTGCCATATTTTTAGTGACATCCTTCAAATGTCAATCAGCAATCAGGGGGGATTAAATCACTGCAGGTAGCATATATTTGTTTAGTTTATCTTTCAGAAAATTGCTCCCAGTATCCTCTTGATACTGTAACTGACCTTTCTTTGGGACAGGTACTTGTGTGGAGCTATTTGTTTTGCTCTCCTTGTGGATGTTTGAATAATAATTAAAGTTTTGTGAGGGGAGCCATGTTATTGGCGTGAATTACAGCACACCAGATGGCTAGGATGTCTGCTAGATTCCAACGTTTGACTGCAATGAAGAGTAAATTGAAGACTTCCCTCAATGACTTATCAGAGGACAGAGATTACTGCGGCAATTACTGCATGATTTCCATTGCTCCCTACAACACTTTGTAAAGCCACTGGCACTGCAATTACTTTTTGTGCATGATCCATCTTATTTAGGGTGTGTGTTATTCCATTAAATTATTTGGCACAGCACAGTGATGCTGAGGGTGATTAAAGTGCCAAGTATTTATATACAAGTAAGGTTATGGTAGGTTTACGTCATGGGTCATGGCTTCAAAAAAGTCCACCCGACTGGCATGGAGCAGTTAGGTCAAGAGCACATCCCCTTTTCCTTGCGTGGAGACAAACAACTGTTCTAAACTGTAGCACCTTCTGTGGATACCATCGCAAGCCCCATCTCATAATCAGGAAGAGGCAGGATGCACCTTACTTTGGGCAATCTATATCTAAATGGATTCAAACGGATGGGATAATCCCATAAACTCATCTCTTATTAAATACCGGTGTCTGGGTGTTAGGGAGAAATACACAGCAGTCAAAAAAGGGTATCAGATGAAGTCCCAACTAAGGAGCTAAATGAGAAAGTTAAATGTGGAGCCACTGTCCTTGACCTGCATAGGCCACTCCTGCCACGACCACATCCGAGTTAGGCAGGTGATCCCAGATTCATGGCAAAGAAACCGTTACAGCTATTCACACTTGTATTCTGTAGGCAGGTGCGCACATACATATATGCATAGCTATATGCACACACATTGTATCGTATTCACATATAGACACACAAACCTGTTCCACTAGACATTTTTGGGAACCCTCTCACTTGTCCCAGTACCAAGGCTGCTGTTCCACCATGGTAGCAACCCTGGAAATCTAGTGTATACCAGGCCACATCCATCCTTCCATCCATCCATTTGGTTTTTCTATTTCACCCATCCCCATAGTCAAACATACTCACAATGACACCTTAGTGTTTGCTTGTGCTGGAATTATTCCCTCATTGGTTGACTTTATCAGAGAGATTGGAAACACTTGGGTGGCAAGAATCTTGTCTTTCATGTGTTTTGCAAACCACCTTGTATTTCAGAGGCAGCATGACCCATCGTATAGGTCAATGGACTGGAACTCCGGGTGCCTGGGTTCTACTCCTGGCTCTGGTACTGATCGTCCATGCTACACCTCTGTGTTTCTCCTTCATCCCTTAAAGGCTGCCTTGGCTATTCAGATGTGAAAATCCCTAGGGAAGGGGATGTCTCTCACTATGTGTTTGTACTTTGCACAGCACACGGGCCTGGTCTTGACAGGAGCCTCTAGAAGCTACTATATTACAAATAAGTGGGGGACACAGTCTGTATTTCAGTTGACAACGGCATCTAATTCAGGCCTTCTGCATTTCATCAGGCACATCGGCACTCTAATTTTAGTGCACATAATGTGTGCCCTGCGTTACCCAATCGACACAACTACAAAACATCCTGCAGCAATGAAAACAACATATGACCTTTTAATTAAACATTTTAAAGCCATTCATTTATTAAGACGACACATTCCTGAGTAATACTTCATCTAGTTTATTCTGAGGCTGCTGCATTAGCAGTTTTAAGCCTGACTTTTTACCAACCTTCAGGCAAGATAAAGAGGCCTGAATTATATTCTCCCTTCTTAACTGGCACCATTAAACACTGAATTGTTCTCTTCCGGGGTAAGCTCTACCAATGGTGTGAGGACAATAAGGAGGAAGACAACAGGAACTAGGGACTCTGATGGAACTATAATTATTGACCTAGCGTCCACTACAAACATTACAATGGCACAGCTACACCACTGCAGCATCGTAGTGTGGACACATGCTGCAGTGATGGATGGGATTTTTCCCATCCCTTGTAGTAAACCCATCCCCTCAAGAGGTGGCAGCTCGGTTGACTGAAGAATTCTTCTGTCAAGCTAGCGGTGTCCACACCAGGGCTTAGGTTGGCTTTTTCACACCCCGGAGCAATGTAGCATGCTCATGTTCCTGCCTGTGCTTACACTCTTGCTCAACTTTAAACATGAGTGTAGTCCCACAGAAGTCTACTTGCGTGATTAAAGTTAAGCACGTGTTACACGTTCGCACGATTGGGCTGAACTGGACAAGGCAGAGAAAGGCTCTGTTTACTCGTAAAACGGTACAGTGGAGCTGCTGCAGCACGACACTGCAGAGGCTCACTGTAGCAGTGGGAGAGCTCCCCTCCCCCACACACAGTTGCTGTGGTAAATCCATCTCCGCACGAGGTGGCAGTTAGGTTAATGGAAGAATTCTTTTGTCAGCCTAGCACTGTCTACACAGTGACTTGGGTTGGCTTAACTATGTCACTCGGCCGGGATTTTTCACACCTCTGAGCAACTAATTTTCTCGTGTAGACTGTCCCAAAGGGTTAACCATTCCGGGTGGGGGCTTGTTTCGGAGAGCCCAATCCCTTAGGTGCTTCAGTGTGCTTCCCTCGTTGTGACTGGATAGCTCTGCCTCCATGCCCTCACCTCCTGTCCCTGCTATCCCAGGGAAGATGCAGAAGCTCAGGAGAACACAGGCACTGCGAATTCAATGCGCAGGGGTTCAAAGGCCAAGTGGAGGCTTTCTTTGCTTGTGCACCCACCTGTCTCTCTTCCAGGAACAATCTGGTCCTACATATCAAGGGGAATAGGAGCTGGAGAAAGAGAGAGAGCTGCACAGAGAATGCAAGGAAGGAGACACACAAAGCAACCGTTTTGGGCCAAGCCAGCCAGAGGTAGGCCATCTATCATCAGCCCAAAAGGACAAGTGCACTCATTCATTTAGTATAACATGCTTTAAGCACTTGGCTTAGGATGAGGCGAGTGGCGGTCTAGCCAAGAGTGAAGCACTATGCTTTCAATGAGGTGCCACTTGCCTGTTCTGTACAGTGAAGAAAAGGATGGTTAATGGAACCAATTAAGAGGTTTGAATGTCCTTCTGACCTTTGTTTCCCACCTTCCCCTGCCTTCCAGGTCAACAGGAGTGTAAGAGGGAGGGAGAGGGGAGCAGCTCATTCAGCCAGATAGACTGAAATGGTTGGGTGTTTTATGATTTTCAATTAAAGGCTTTTAAGGTTTATATAAATTGACATTTTTCCTGCAAGGGTAGGGGAGAAGAGGTGGTGTGTGGATGGGTGGGAAGGAGTGCAGGGTTGAAGCTACATCAATTATTTGACAGAGAATATGCAGGTCAGTGTACTCTGAGTGCTCCCATGCATACACGTATGTGTGTGAACATATACGTATGTATATAATTAGCAACACCTTTCCTCATTAAGTCTCCCAAGGGCGTGACAGACTGCCAGAGGGAGACAGCTGTTTAACAGCACACAGGAATGCAGTTTAGAAGGGAAAGCATATTGCTCAGTTGAAACATTATATTCTCAGTTACACCCTGGCCACTCCGGCAGTGTAAAAGGACTTTAAAGTGGGCATAAATGGTCCCTTGGGAAGATGGCCATGCAGATGGCCTATCCCAGCCAGCACAGAACTGGGGTAAGGGCTCTGCACCAACTCTGCTCCTAGAAGGTTGGGATGGGGAAGGAGAGGAGGTGCAGTCAGAGCACACTGCGTTCCTGTTGTTGTCCGAGTACTTGGACCCACGGGAAGCATAAGGTCAAACTATCCTGAGGTTGAGGCTAAATGGGGCCCTGGCTGCCCCAGAATACAAAGAGCATAAAGATGGTTTAAAGCCTCCTTAACTTCCCGCTTTCTCCAGCCGTGCACTCTAGCATTCCAACGTGAACTGTTAACAAAAAATCATGTCATATGCAAAAAGGTCATGAAATCGGCTTAAAAATCATGATATTTTGAAAAATAATACACTTGGACTTCCTCTTATTAGTCTTCAGATTGTTGAGACTTGAGGGTTCACATTGTCAAACTTTTCTCTGCAACCACCAGGGCTAGGAACTCCCCCCCGCCCCCGCTCCCGCCCCCATGAAAGCTTAGAGTCTCTTGTAATCACAGGGCTCCAGGGGCTAGGGTAATAAAATCCTGAGAGTTGGCAACACTGCAACGGAGTAAGTGATAACTTGGTCTAGGAACCTGCTTCTGATTTCACTTAGACCAACATTAAGCTGGAGTATCTCTGATGACTTCAGGACAGTTGCTCCAGATGCTCACGAGTGTATGAGAGAGAAAGAACAGATGCTGTTTTTTGAAAATCAAGCCCTGTATCTCTTGGTTTAATAATACACAATTTGTTTCTTACAAGTCCAGCTTATTTTGTTCTTTATGAAAGACATAAGATGCACTGAATAGGACAGCATGAGTGCCTTTGTCACGCAGTACGTGCTAATAATTATTTTCTGTGAGCAAAGTAGTTATTGTTCTTAATCTGGTAGCACCTTCAAATGAAATTAGGGCCCCACTGTGCTAGGATTTGTACATAGTGAGAGAGAGAACCATTTCCAAAGAATTTACAATCTAAACAGACAGACACATTAGGAGAAAGGAAGTGTTGGTCTCTCTGTTTTACCGTTGGGAAACTAAGGCACAGAGATTAAAGACCAGTTTATACTTAAAAGTTAAGTTGACATAGCTACAGCACTCAGGGAATGTGAAAATGCACACACCGGAACCTGGTAGTTATGCCCCTTTAATCCCTGATGTAGACTTGGCTAGGTCAATAGAAGAATGCTTTTGTTGACCTAGCTAGCGCTGCACGGGGAGGAGGAATTCCCACAGTAACAGAACCCCCCTCCCCCCGACCTCCATTACAGCAGGAAGCGTCTATACTACAGCACTACGATGACACAGTTGTGGTGCCATAGCTGCTCCACTTTAGTGCCTGTCGTGTAGACATGGGCTAAGTGACTTGCCCATGGTCACAGAGGGAGTCTGTGGCAAAACCAGAAACTGAAACCGGATTTCCGGTGTACCCAGGACCTTAACCACAAGACTACCCAAGCTGCTTTTGAATCCTTTGGGTAGCGACCCCTGCAGAAATGTGAACTGGTTTTGTTCCGTATTGCTTCTTTGGAAATACATGCAAGAAAGGGAGACCTTCCCAGCTTGCTGAAAAGCTGCTGAATCAGGGAAGTTAGAAATGGGAAAGAGGTGTTAGGTCATCTAGTTCATCCCCCAGAAAACTAGTAACTGGGTTGTTGAATAACTACATGGGATAATCTTCTTTACATCATCCACATCATCTTTACTGATGATAATTACAACATTTTCTTCTAAATGCAGGCACAGCCCTGTGCAAAGCTGGCTGGATGTTATTCGTTTGATTTAAAACATTACATTAGCCATCAAGACTTCTCTGGCTATTCAGCAGATCCAGGGCATGGCAAAGCTTGTCCCATCAAGAGTTTGTAATGTTCAGATTATAACATCATTGTCCAGTAAATTAGTTATTTGCAAATTGCATATAACTGTTTGGGAGAATTCCATTAGGCATGATTCTCTTTTATACCAAAGCCTTTTTACACCCACTCTGGCAGTGTAAAGAGGCCTTGAAGTGGTCAGGATCTTAGTGTAATGACTTGTCTATGCAGGGAAATGCACCAAAATAGCTATGCTGGAATAAAAGCATCTGCACAGCAAGATTTTCCAGAATAGCTTGTTGACAGATGTTCAGCTGCATGTGTGTGTTCCCCGTGTGCTGTCTCAGCTCTGCTCAGACAGTTGGCACAGTAGACCTCCAGCGAACTGCTCAATCACCACCAGATCCGTTAAGGCACAAAGGCACCCAGCCAGGCTTATTGTCGATGACGCATCCCGCAGACTCTACTGCACCACTAATACATGTATGCCCGTAACAATGGAGCAGTTTAGTGAACGGTGGGACTTTCTGTTCCTCCCTAGGCTAGACAAAGACACTCCCTCTGAGATGCATCTTTATACCTCGATACAAACAAGTTACGTACCACCCCTCTGACATAGTTACTGCCCTCTGATGTGGCTCGTTATCACCCATCATCTTGTACATGTTGGTTCAATCAGAACAGCTCTATTACGTAATGTCGTCCTGACCTTGCCTTTTAGGAGGGGTCAGTGCATTCCTATTACCCTTGGGGAATGTTTTTGTATCACCCTTGATATCGGGATGTTCTGGTACCACTGGATAGTCCGATGTGTTTGCATGAGTACTCTGCGCCTAGCAGTTAGGAATGTGTATTTCTGCAATATCAGCCCTGTTCTTGCCAGATTCTGTGAGCAGGCCCTGCCTCTCACCCACAGCTTGTCTTTGCTTTATATCAGTAAAAGTTTGACTACCACTTTAGCCCAGGCCTCATATCAGGCCTCTGATCCAAGGGCTCATGTCTCAGGCTCTCTTCCGACTACATTGCTATTCTGGTTAATTTCCCCATGTAGACAAGCCCAAGTGAAAATCAGGCTTGTGAGTTGGAACCGGGATATACTCTTGTATTGGTTTTTCAACCAGTGACATGGTTAAACTGAAATAATGAGTCAGCGTTTTCTTTGAGGGTTAGATATAATTGAAAGCCTGCAGCATTATAGTTATATTTATATAAAATAAGTTAAATTGGTCCAACATGGAACAATTCTCAAGATAGCATTATTTTTATATAGGCACTTGATTTGAAAGATTTACTTATTCTATTAACCTTGATGTGAAATTGCTGGATCCTTAAAAAGTGCAGGACCTTTTCTTACATAATCTAGTCAATTCAGGCAGGGGGTAAAATTACCAAAAGCTCCTGAGTTCCATTTAAAAAAAAAAAACCCACTTGGGTTCTTAGGAGTCTTAAGACAGAGATTTTTAAAGGCATTTAGTGACCTAACGATGCAGATAGGTGCCTAGTGGGATTTTCAAAAGCACCTGCGCACCTAACTTTCATGGGAGTTAGGCACTTAGGTGCTTTTGAAAAGCCAACTAGTGATCTTTAGGTGCTAAAATAGTTTTACAAATCTGGTGCTGAAATGCTTTTGAAAATTATACCCATAATCTGTATTTCCAATAGAGACGGGAATGGACCTAAACTCTGGATCTGGATCCCTACTGGGCCAATTTGAATGCAAACCCCCCAAACCCCAAACTCTGGATATGCTCTAAATTTTACACCCCCATGTTTGGGAACATTTGCACATTAAGTTTTTGGTCTGGAAGGGATTGATTTGTATCAGGCAAGGTACATGGGAAGTGTGTGGAGTTCAAATCAAAGGAAAGATAGTGTGGTAAAGCCACTGATGTTTGAAATTCCTTCTTTGAGGCTTTTGTTGAATTTGGGAGGTCAGATGGCCTCATGGTAAGTTTAGTTAATATTGAAGAGCATTCAGTCCTAATATCCTGTGGGATGGCAGGAGGTAAACCTTGCATGCCATGCTCATTACTGCTGAGGTGTGTGCATAAGGGATGCAACTGTTCATTGTAATGAGGACAGGTTGTTAATGAGACAGTGTTTTGGAGGAGAGGTTCATGAGTCATTTGCTATTCTTGTCACAGCTCAGAGTCAAGCTGGAATTGCTGGGTTGACATTAACACATCTCACTATGCCTGAGTGTTAGAATGCATTGGGATATGTTGTAACAATGGGCCCGTGCATACACTGGGTGAATAAAAGACGTGATAGGACCTAATGCATGTTTCTGTGTGTGTACAGTGCCTCGCACAATAGGGCTCTGATACTTCATAGGCACCTTGGTACGACAAATAAATCACAGTAGTGCTTCAAGGGGTGAAAGGAATTCACAATGCCAGCTGCTCACAGTCCCTGCCCTGTCTCTCTATATGCATACACTGTGCTGAGCATCAGCATCGTAAGGTGCTGATCTCAACTGAGACCTTTAGGCACTGCTGAAATACAAAGAATATGAGTCGTGCCAGGCCAACCATTAATTTACAATTTTTTCCAAGTCAAATTAATTGTAGTAAGTAAATGAAAACCTTTATTAGAAAGGAGCAAAGGCTGAAAGTATGTTTAAGTGGAGTCCAATTAATATTCCAAAAAACAATAAGAAAATTAAACCTGGATGCAAGAATCTAGAAATGCACAGATAACAGATCCAGGCAGTTCCCCGCTGCCATAAGGGAAGGTAGGACCTCCTGATCAAGTCCAGTCCTCTGCTATCACAGGCAATCATAGAAGATTAGGGTTGGAAGAGACCTCAGAAGGTCATCTAGTCCAACCCCCTGCTCAAAGCAGGACCAACACCAACAAAATCATCTCAGCCGGGGCTTTGTCAAGCCGGGCCTTAAAAACCTCTAAGGCTGGAGGTTCCACCACCTCCCTAGATAACCCATTCCAGTGCTTCACCATCCTCCTAGTGAAATAGTGTTTCCTAATATCCAACCTAAATATCCCGCACTGCAACTTGAGACCATTACTCCTTGTTCTGTCATCTGCCACCACTGAGAACAGCCGAGCTCCATCCTCTTTGGAACCCTCCTTCAGGTAGTTGAAGGTTGCTATCAAATCCCCCCTCGCTCTTCTCTTCTGCAGACTAAACAAGCCCTGTTCACTCAGCTGTTCCTCGTAAGTCATGTACCCTACACCCTGATCATTTCCATTGCCCTCTGCTGGACTCTCTCCAATTTGTCCACATCCTTTCTGGGGTGGGAGGCCCAAAACTGGACGCAATACTCCAGATGTGGCCTCACCAGTGCCGAATAGAGGGGAATAATCACTTCCCTCCATCTGCTGGCGATGCTCCTACTAATGCAGCCCAGTATGCCGTTAGCCTTCTTGGCAACGAGGGCACACTGCTGACTCATATCCAGCTTCCTGTCCACTGTAATCCCCAGGTCCTTTTCTGCACAACTGCTGCTTAGCCAGTCGGTCCCCAGCCTGTAGCAGTGCATGGGATTCTTCCGTCCCAAGTCCGATGCCATCATACAATTGATAACCCCATTATATAATTGTATATTCTTTTATCTCTCACTATCATTTTTGAAGAAGGATGGTAAAAATGGCAGCCCCTTTACAGGTGTTAGCAAGCCTATAGATGGTATGTAGGGGCGGTAGTGGTGAGAATGGGATATGGGATGGTGAAGAAGGAGCTGACAGACTAGTTGTTATCCACATGGCAGGAAAGAGAGGACAAGCACTTGTCCTGCAGCATCGGATGTGAGCAGGTCATTAAGGATATGTACAGCTGTGAAGGGGGAGGGTGTCAGAGCTCAGGCTCCAGCCTGAGCCCAAATGTGTACACTGGAATTTTATAGCATCACAGCCCGAGTGCCACAAGTCTGAGTCAGCTGTCTTGGGCGAGCTGCAGGTGTTTTACTCCAGTCTCCTAACATATCCTAACACATTGGCTGGCCAGCTCAGGATACCATAGTTAGCCGTGGACTTTCTAAAGTCCGAGTCCCACAAGCTGCACAGAGTGGACAGAACCCCATACGAGACCCTAGTGAAGTAAAAAGGTCCCCACACAGCAGGGATCAGTCCATGCAGAGCAGCTTTCAGGATCAGAGCCTAAATGATCATGTGGCTCTTTGGTCCCAGTCTCCAGAAATGGTTCATTTCTCTCAGTCAGTTTATATCACGGAAGGGGAAATTCATGCCAACAAAGCCTTTCCCTTTGCTTCATGAAATTTAATAACCAACCAACTCAGTGATTTGGGGTAAATTTTCCCTATTCACATAATGCTGTGATGGTGTAAAGCATGCAACTCGCACTAAAAGAAAAAAGCAAAACAACTACAGAACATTTTCAGAAGGTCTCAGCTCTTTAAGTACACCCTACACTGTTCATCACTTTCCTAACCATCTCCTCGTTATGGTCCTTAATAGCCCCTTGTTAATTTGACTCCTTTTAAAGTACAGATGCTAGCTCAGTTATTGTTTTTGTTTTTAAATTACCTAGCTATGTAATGATGAAAGCACTTTTACTCTTGAAAGTACTTTAATGAAAGTGCATCTGACTTCTTATTTTGCTAGATAGCAGCACTATGTTCACTAACGGTGCCGTACAATGCAAATAATAATCGTCTCCGTGCCCCACAGCTATGAAGTACATAAACATTAAGATGCCTGCATTTTATAGATTGGGAAACTGAGGTAAAAAGGTGAAGTTTCAGAGGGAGCCAGTGTCAGCCAGAATTAAAAGCCAGGAGTTCCTGGCTCCCGGCTCTGTGCTCACACCATTAAAGCTCACCTCTTTCTAATTACAGATGGCATACGTTAAAGATTAATGTATTGGAAAATTAAAACCACCGTGCATCACATTTCCCCACATCCATCCTTACATTTGAAGGGCCCGTGTTTTCTCTGTGTGCATGCCTGCATTCCAGGATCCATGGGAGATTATTGGAGAGAACAGTGATTGCATGGATTTGTGACTGAGTTGTCAGTTCTTTGAGGCAGGGACTGTCTTTTCATCCTGTACAACACCTAGCACAATTGAGTCCCGGTCCATGACGGGTTCCTACAGCGAGACAAATAAATATCATCATCATCAACATGAGCTGTGAGATTAATTAAAACGTTACAAACTCCACAGCTTCAGCTATCTCTGCTGGTGCGACTGTGAAATGGTGGGTGTTATAAGATCATATGTGCACTAGGATCAGGACCACACAAGCTACAACTCTGTTTAAATGTTTTTGCTAACAGGGCTCTAGCACAGTTTGCCTGACCAGCGTAAACAGAGATATGTCTGTCAATTTAATCTACTGCTAAACTTCCTATCACCGTTAGTAATCAGCTAACCAAACTATGCTCAAGATAACAAAGATATAACAGGCAAAAAGGATGCATCTATACTACCAAATTTCCAGCAACTGTCCATCCTTATACTGCAAGGAACCATCCCTTCTGGAATATCTCCATGGTGTTCCAGCTACAACTTTGTTTTCCTCAGCATTTTTTGCAGGAACAAAACACATTTCCTGAGTAGCTCTAACTGCAAGCTTTTTGGGGATGGGTACATCCAGTGTATGATAGCCCCTGGCACAAAGAGATCCCAGTCCAGACTGGGGTCTCCAAATGCAATGGCAATAAGAAGAAGTATAAGAGAGCCTTTCACAGCAAAGCAGCCTGAGCAACAGTGCATCTGTTGAGGTAGATTAGCTCCACTGTAATAACTGTTACTAAGTATGTAAAAATTAGCAGGCCTGCTCAGTATAGTGGAAGTTTTCTTACAACAATATACCCAGGAGGGACAACAAATTCTAGAAAATGTCCTTATGAGCAATGTCTGCAGAAATCAATGGTGCCACCTGATCTTGTATTGATTAAGAGGCCCTTGCACCAGGAAGTTCTCGAGCCATTTTTTTTTTCTCATTTATAGTGGGACACTGAAACCACTCCATTGATTTTTATCCCCCACCTTGCTTGCCACTTAAAATATACTGCTTCAGATGTTGCTTACAGTTGCCTGCATTTTCAGCTCAGATTCCTTCTGCAGAATCCCGTCAGAAAAACGTGACTCAGATAAATAAAAATGGGTAAGTATTATATCACCTTTTGGGACAAAATAACGACAGCATTCCCTGCTGATTGACAGGTTCAGATAAAATCCTTTCAGACTGTGTACTTAATACATATTTCCAGTAGCTTTAGAGCAACAGATGCTTGGGTCGGGTGGCCTCTGGACCCAGCGTGCCACATTCTCATTCCCATTATGGAAGGTTACTACCAATTTGCATTGAAATATCATCCGAGTAGTATACAATCTTTAAGGCTCAACTGTGCAACTCTTGCTAACCACTGAAGACCATTCAGCGCCTTGTGAGAACCAAAGTTCACCACTGTCATTAAAATGTCTAACTATTGGGCCCTGGGTAAACTGAGGGACAAAGGACAATTCCTTTCAAAGTAGCCTCCATTCTTGTGTGTGAGACAAAGTTCCTCCTCGGCCTTGGTGGGTCCTGCGCTTCTTGGTGGATTTGCTTGCCTCAGAGATTCAAGGCAGCCCTCAGTTTGGCCGCTCTTGCAAGTGGCTCAAACCTGCCGTCCACTCAGCTAACCTCATCACTGGCCAGCATGGGAGAAACGGAGAACAATCCCCGCAGTCTCTGTGCCCCACCTAGTGGGTCGGGGACAGGGCAGATCCCTTTCCTATTTAGACCTTCCCTTCTGGTGTTTCTCACAGACCAGGTCAACTCCTCCTGTGTCCGATCAGGAGTTGGGGGGATGGGGGGGGGAACCTGGGCCCACCCTCTACATCGGGTTCCAGCCCAGGGCCCTGTGGATAGCAGCTGTCCACAATGTTCCCTGTATCAGCTGCGTGACAGGTACAACTCCCTGGGCTACTTCCCCATGGCCTTCCCCCCAGCACCTTCTTTATCTTCACTGCAGGATCTTCCTCCTGAAGCCTGATCAAGCTCGAACTCTTCACTCCTCCAGCAGCATGCCTTCTCACTCGCTGCTCCTGGTGCGCCCCCCTACTAACTGATGGGAGGTCTTTTTTAAACCGGGTGTCCTAATTAGCCTGCCTGCCAAAATTGAATCTAGAAAGTTCTTAATTGGCTCCAGGTGTCTTGATTAGCTTGCCTGTCTTAATTGGTTCTGGCAGGTTCCCGATTGCTCTAGGGCAGCCCATGCTCTGGTCACTCAGGGAACAAAAACCTGTTCATCCAGTGGCCAATATATTTGCCTTCTACCAGACTCCTGCACCCCACTGGTCTGGGTCTGTCACATGTGCCTCATTATTTGAGCGGGGATCTGCCACCTCTCAGATGAATACCCTAACCACTGGATTATTTGTGTATTCTGATGTGCACCTCTCTCCATCTCGATTGTTGAATTCCACTTTAATTACATATTAATTGGGCCAGGTAAGTATGCCTCTATAGTCCACTGGTTAGGATGCTCACCTGAAAGGTGGCAGATCCCTGTTCAAATCCTCTCTTCTCAGCAGAGAGGGTAACTGAACCAGCGCCTGCTGTGTCCCAGGTGATTAACCAAATAACCTTCTGTGTTATAAGGAAGGCCTCTCTTCACACTCAGCAGGTTTGTGTGGAGTTAGGCATGCTCTGAGCACACCTACCTGATCAGGCCCAACAGGAAAGATCAGTGATCCTGTGCCTATCTTCCCCTGGTCTGAGGATCACAGTTGGGGCTCTCAGGGCCTACACTGACAATAGCTAGGATTAGCCCCTTTAAAGCACCCCAAACTCTTTTGGATTCCCTTTCTCCTAGTCCTTGTCACAATCCAGCTCGTCCTGAATATGGCTGAATGATGAATTTTCAAAGAGAAGAATAAAGCAGGGTGGTTTTTTTTTTAATACAACTTTTAGATGTATCTATTTTTTCCCGAAAAATCCTTCATTCTTCTTCTGAAAGCCCTGCCAAACTTAGGCGCTATTTCTGGGTAGCAATTAGCAGAAGAATCAGTCCCAAAAATACTGCAGTTACCAAGCAGCATAGATTAAGGGAAGAAAAAAAATCCAATGCGGTAGCCCCCTGGCATGTGATATGCTTTTGGAACATGAGCAGGATCTCACGCCACACGCTGTGCTTTAATTTGACAATTCGGTGGTACACTTTTAATTGCCTGCTTTTTTCCCTTTGCACCACAATTGTATCTTGCCATGTCCCTGGAACGGTCTGATTCCCTGAGTGTTAATCGATCACTTACACCTGACCGGGTGGCCATGAAATGTCTTTCCTTTCTAAGGTCAGGTGCTGCTATGAGTGAGCATGTTGCAGAGTGAGCATGACTCTGCCCTCAGTTAGATGGGCACGAATGTTTTTCACTCCATAAGAGAATAAAATAAATAATATCTAGGTCTTATACAGCACTTTCAATCAGTAGATCTCAAAGCACTTTACAGAGGAAGTCAGTATCATTATCCTCTTTTTACAGATGGGGAAACTGAGGCACAGAGCAGTCAAGTGACTTGCCCAAGGTCACCTGGTAGGCCAGTGACAGAAACGGGAATAGAACCCCAGGTCTCCTAAATTTTAGTCCAGAGCTCTATCCACAGTGTCTCCCTAAACGAATGATATTCCATCCTGATTTACATTCATAGAGTCATAGAATCATAGAATACCAGGGTTGGAAGGGACCTCAGGAGGTCATCTAGTCCCACCCACTGCTCAAAGCAGGACCAATCCCCAGCTAAATCATCCCAGCCAGGGCTTTGCCAAGCCTGACCTTAAAAACTTCTCAGGAAGGAGATTCCACCGCCTCCCTGGGTAACGCATTCCAGTGTTTCACCACCCTCCTAGTGAAAAAGTTTTTCCTAATATCCAACCTAAACCTCCCCCACTTGCAACATTACTGAGAGAGAGAGCGCGCAGAATTTGGCCCTGATGGCCTATGTGAATGCTATATGACAAATGGAGCAGCTGACTGAAGTTCTGTGATTACCTGTGGTGACGCCGAGTTGAACAGCATGCATGACCTTACAAAGGGCCTGATTCTGCAGTCCCAATGTGAGCAAAACTGCTTTTGCGTCAGTGTCTTTGATATACCTGCTTTATATTGGGTTGGATTGCTCAGCATGAGTTAAAATGGCGAATGCACATAGGGGGCCGGTATCAGAATGCCACACAGACTGAAACACCATAATCCCCACCCCCCCATCACACTTCCTGTATTCAGTACCCATGGCATTAATAGTCAAGACACAAGTGCACAATCCTCCAAACCTACACTCCTAAAGCCTGACCCAAAGTCTGTTGAGGTCAGTGCAAGGACTCCTACGGACTTCAGTGAATTCTGGATCAGGCCCAAAGTCACAAAAACAAAAGAAAGTGATCACCCAAGTAAATTTAGGGCTAAATTTTGTCTTTTTTTCAGCACTGCTCACAACAAGGGACGATGCTTAAGATGCACCACCACAGGGCAAGTGCTAAGAGGCTCTGGAACCCTGAGACGCTCCTGTGAATCACAATTGCCTCTGATACCTCTCTGCCCGTTTATGCCTGCAGTAAATTGCTCCCCACAAGCACTGGGTATGCTACTCTGGCAAATAAGGAGTGGGGGCAAAGGATCGGCCCAATCCCTGCCTCAGTTGCCCCAGAAAGGGAGTAAGCAAGACCCAAGAACCAGGTATCCCATTTAGGGGTTTAAAAGAAGGTCTATTCCCTCACATGGGCACACAGCCTGACTCATCTTGTAATGAAGGCAAGTCAGCGACAGGGCCATTACTGGGAACCATAAGTCCTGACTCATAATATTCATTTCTAACCATCATACTACATCGCTTCCCAATAAACAACATAGACCATGAACACATAAACATTATAGAATCAGATTCTGCAGACTCATGTTACTGACTGTATTGAAGACCAGCTCAGATGAATTGCCCCACTTGAACAATAATCATGCAAGAGTGACAGTTAAGGCAATTTCCCACAATACTCTTGAAAGACGGTATGATATTAAATGTGTGTATTACTGTGGGCCAGGATTGCACTAACTTCTCTATGGAGGACTCGAGATAAATATTGCAACCCCATACAGTGTATATGTTCCATTGTTTTAAATGAATATAGGATTGAGTTCTACTCTATGGGGGAGGGCTACCATAGCTCCCCAGGAACTAAGAACAATGGGTAGCGATTAAGGTAAATCAGCCAGGTTCTAACACCCCCAGAGAAGTACCACCGCATGTGTAGATTCACATACACTAGTTCACACTGGATTCTCCAAAGACCAACAGACAAAGAAAGGTCTTTTGGGTAAATAGCCTGAGTTTAAATTGATTTGGGGTCTTCTTTCTAATCTAGCAAATGGACAGGACCTTCTGTCCAAGGGGGGCCCCATCCTTAGGGAAGGGTGGGAAGGACTGACACTGAGAAGACCCATTGTTGGAGCTAGGAAGATCTCTGGTGAGCATATTTGCAGGCGTTTTGGTTCTTTTATTGTTTTTAACATGTTTTCTCTGTAATGCTTTTAGTTTAAGAATAAATGTGCTTGCTTAGAAAGAACATTGCGGTAACTTAACTGTGGGCCATTACCTGTTCCTAGCCTTCAAACTGAAGGCAAATCAGAGACTCTGGCCTGTTTAGGTGCTCTGTCTTGCTGGGGATATCACAGTGTAAGGAGGGAACTTGTGCACCCTAGAAAAATCCCAATCAAGAGGGAGAGAGAGACATCTCCACTCAAGAAAGGTGATGGCTGGGGAGCCAGAAGCCTGAGAGTGGGTGTCTTTGTTGGGCCATGGAGGGGGAACAGAGCTGCAGTTGCCCTGAACTGCGACAGCAAGAAGTTTTGTTCTAGACATGGAAAAAAGGAGTAGTCCATCCATGAACAGACCCTTGAGACAACCCTCCAGGAAAAAAGTAACGAGGTTTAGAAAAGCTCTCTCTCCCTACAGACTAGCAGACAGAGTTCTGATGTGCTGCATGCATTTCATGTTGACAAGTAAAATGGGTAATGGAACACAGGGCTCCTGCCTCTGTTCAGCAGAGAGTATAAAGAAACGGTTAGTGCTCCTTGTGATTAATGGATACTTCTCAGCCATTTTTAGTAGCAGGGATTTCTGCAGAGGTGTGTCTTCAGCTGATCAGCGAGAAATGCACGGTCATGCTCTACTAAGTAGGGGTTAGGTAGTTCACTAAAGTGAGCTGTGTGAGAGATTCAGTTAATGGGGCCTGATTTACAGAGATGCTGAACACTTGCAGCTCTCACTGCCTGCAAGAAGAGTCTGGCTCTTCTAGAAATCAATCCCATTACTATATTCTATCCAAGGCACGTGCTTATTTTGATATGCTAACTAAAGGCTCAATTCAGTGACTGTACAAACATATGGAAGTACTCCAGTTGATTTCCTTCCTGTTCAGAGGTCCACCCACATGGAGAACCTCGCAGGATTGGGGCCTAGGAAATAAGAAAAGAAAAGAAAAGAAAAGAAAAGAAAAGAAAAGAAAAGAAAAGAAAAGAAAAGAAAAGACCTTGCACTTCCACAGCATCATCCATTTTAGTATCTCAAAGTTTTCAAAGAATTAACTGAAAATTCTTAAGTTAACACTGCTTGTTTCGAGATGTATAAACTGAGGGACAGGGGGTGTTCAGTGATTTACCCAGAGTCACACAACTCGTCAAGAAGCCACTAAATTAATGGCATTACTCCAGGAATAAAAGAACAGCTCCATAATAACAACTCCCCATTCAGTCTATTGTGTAGACATCCCACCAGTTCATCTGCTGTTCAAATCTCAAGGAAAAAAAGATGGGCTTTGCAGAATTGTGAAGCGAAATACTTGAAACCTGATTCCTGTTCTAACCCCTAGACTGTGCTGTCAAATTAAAAGACATTTATTTGTGTTAGGTACCTTCCCATTATTTCAGCCTGTCCAAAATCCTCTTAAATAAAGGAAGAGTTCTCTACACGATTACCAAAGTGCCCATTCAAACTAATCTACAGGTGAAAATTGGTACCTGCACTTCAGATAATAAGAAAAAATTAACTAAGTGGACATGACATGTCGGGGGTGATGCTATATACTCATTATGTGTAGAAGTGTCGAATGAAGCACTCAGCTTTTCCCAAGATCAGGCCCTAAGTGCACTGGGACCATTTCTAAAAGTAAGCCAGGAGCCCGAGAGGAATTTAGCCTACTTTTGAGTTATCAGGAGACGTAGGTGACAGGCTAGGAGACTTTAGGGGGACTGAAACAGAGTCAATAGCCAGGATTCCAAGACTAGCCAATCTTTAGATGCTTTTTGAGAACCGAGAATGCTGTTAATAACCAGATGTGACTCTGTGGCACATTTGACTACATGCTTATTTTACAGCCACTGCTCGAGGCAACATCTAACAACGGGGTTATTTTCCATTAAGTATAACACTAAGATGAAATATCTAAGCAAAAAATTCTCAGGACAAATAATATCTCTTCTAAAGAAACTTTTTAAGATGTGTTTTGGGATAAGTACCTTGTTTCACTGTTACTAATTTGTATGGATATGAGTGAGAAAGAGAACATTTTCACCAAAAACTTCAATTAAAAAATTAGACTGTCTTGTATACATTTGTACACAGGGGACCTAAACCTGGATGGGGCCTTTGGATGCTACCACAATATAAATGATTTTCAACAACAACATCATCAGTTATAATAATAGAAGTACGGTAAACGATATGCTAACCTTGTTGTCTTGTTTGAGATCTTAAAATATCACGGGTTAATAGTTAGCCACCATTTGCATTATGAATAGCGGCATATCTAAGAAAATATTTCAACATTAATGGCTCCAAAGAGCAAAAGAAATTTTCTAAACAGATTCACAGGCACAAAATCATCTTAGCTCTTCTGAGTTACAGAGATGTTTGTATGCAAAGGTCTGCACAAAGCCCCTGAACAGTCCACATGCCCAGCAGTTGAGCAATTAGAAGAGATCACTGCTGGTATTAGAACTGAAGTCTCCATTTTTTCAGAGAACTGAAACCACTTCAGATCAGCCTCCCATCTGCTATAGTTAATCCAGAGAATTATTTCAAAACTTGGAAGTGTAGGGTAAATGAAAGCCACAAAGTGCTTTTCAGCACCATTAACTAGAATTAGCCCAGTCAAGCCACTGCACATTGGCTGCTTATATTTTTCATATATAAATGGGGGTGGACAAGGGGAGAGGATGCTTGGAACACAGCAAGGAGTATAATTTTAGTTGTTTTTCTGTAAAAAGGAACAAACAAACCAACACCCTAGAATTAATTCTGAGAGATGGTATTTTAGGCCATGTTGCTGTGCATGAACCAAAGTGCAGCAAGTTCCTCTAAAAATAAATATTTGCAGAAGAGATTAAAAGAACAAAAAAGAAAAGTTGGAGGTGTGATGAGATGACTAATGGTTCTAAATTTAAGCCAGCAGCTTATCGCCTGGTTTCTTCATCTAGATGACTGCTAAATTGTAAGTGGGTTTATGTAACTAACATTGCTTTAGATTTTACAGGCCGATGCTCAGTAATCTGTCGCCTCTCAAGGGTCTGTTTTGCTTTATGCCTTTTAGTTGCTGATTTTTTGTTGTTGTTATCACCGACAAACAGAATCATTGACAGTACAAATTATTCTCTCACATCCGTATTAAAGGGGACCTGATTCAAAGCCATAGATGTCAATGTAAAGATGTCTTCAGTGGGGTTTGGAGCTGGCTCTCAGAGCCCAATCTAAAGCCAATTAAACCGTGAAAGTAATGCACATTGGAAAACAGTCTCAACTATACATACAAAATGATGGGGTCTAAGTGAGCGGTTACCACTCAAGAAAGAGCTCAGTTGGACTAGATGACCTCTTGAGGTCCCTTCCAACCCTGATATTCTATGATTCACGATGCAAAGTTCTCCAAAAACATCTGCTCAGTGTGCAGCAGCAGTTAAAAAAGCTAATGGACTGTTAGGAAGCATTAGGAAAGGGACAGATAAGACATAAAATTTCATAATGCTTCTATATAAATCCATGGTATGCCCACAACTTGAATATGGCATACAGATCTGGTTGCCCCATTGCAAAAAAGATATATTGGAACTGGAAGAGTTACACGGAATGACAACAAAAATGATGGAACAGCTTCCACATGAGGCAAGATTGAAAAGACTGGCACTTTTCACCTTGGAAAAGAGATGACTAAGGGGGAATATGAAAGAGGTCTATAAAATCTTGACTAGTGTGGAGCAACTGAATAGGAAAATGTTATGTACTCCTTCACATAAGATGAGAACTAGGGGCTACCTAATGAAATTAACAGGCAGCAAGTTTAAAATAAACAAAGAGAAGTACTTCTTCATATAGTGCACAGTCAACCTGTGGAACTCTTTGCCAGGGGATGTTGTGAAGGTCAAAACTTAAACAAGGTTCCAAAAAAGAACTAGATCAATTCATGGCGGATAGATCCATCAATGAATATTAGCCAGGATGGGCAGGGATGTAACGCCATGCTCTGAGTGATCCTAGCCTCCCTTTGCCAGAAGATGAGAGGGTGGACAGCAGAGGATGGATCACTCTATAAATTTCCCTGTTCTGTTCATTCCCTCTGAAGCACCTGGTATTGGCCACTGTCAGAAGACAGGATACTGGGCTAGATGGACAAGTGGTCTGAACCAGTCTGGCCATTCTTATGTTCTTATGAAAGACTTTCCCTTGAATTCAGGTCCTAAAAGAAAGGGTGGTGAATACGGCATATGAGGGGATACAGCTGTGCTTGGGTAGTGCTGGTGATGAAGTGCAGTAGGCAGATATTTGTGGTTGGGGCTGTGTGCTACTAACACTTGTATCTATGATTTCCAATGAACTAACCCTGTTTGACTCACATTTCCCCAGGCAGGGTCTGATCCAAAGCCCATTGCAGTACGCACACACACATATATAATGGGGAAAAAGGAGTATGGCGTAAGTAGTGGCAGCCCTACTGATTGATTTTATGGGCTATTTCATAGACCTTAAGGTCAGAAGGGACCATTATGATCATGTAGTCTAACTAGGGCTCTCACCACAACTGTGTTTTGTACTGTCACAATACTGATAATCACGCTCTTAAGTCAATGGGACTTCTCATGTGCTTAGGGGTAATACGCATGTACTTCAGTGCTTCTATTTTACGCTGTACAGGTTCTTGTACCACCCTCATCACCATCGTATCTGAGCACCTTCCAGCAGTGCATTAAGCAACATGACTAGCATCTGTCATGTGTGGTTCTTTCTCCCTCTCCCCAGGGGGAGAATTGGATAGTGTAGTATTTTGTTTTGGAAGATTTTTTTTAAAAAATGCACCCATTGTTCTCCGTGTGTGTGTTGCATTTATAGTTAGATAGTCTGGTTTTGCGGGGCAGGTACCAGCTTTTTCTTCCATTTGTACAGCACCTAGCTCAAAGGGGTCCTGGTCCTGACTGAGGCTCCTAGATACTACCACAGTGTGAATAAACTGATGATAATAAATGTTAGAGCAGGCACATCAAAGAAATGCACCTGGCACTTAGAGCAGATGGTGAAGAAGTTTCCACTGGTCCTTGGTTCCTGTGGGAGTTTGTTGCACAATCGTGGACCGGCCCCTGAGAAAGCGGTCTCCTGCCCAGATGGCTTTATCTGCATAATACAACTTTGCAGAATCAGACCCAGAGTACTTACAATTTGAAGGATCAAGCCCGTACTCCTCAGGCAGTTCCAATGGAAACCAATATGCTCAACATATCAACGTTTCAAAATCCAGCCCTATGGGATATTTGCATTTGCAGTTCTGACAGCCCCCAGAATTCTGCAATGTTTGCATTTTCACTCGTTCACAGAAAAAATACTGCACTTTGGAGTGTATCACATACCTTGGAGAAATTAAACAAGGCATTGACATGACAGAAATATAAAGATCTTTGCGAGTAGCAACATGCTACATATACCACCCCAAATTGGACATTATATAACCCGTCAGACGCCAACAATGAAAATGAATTACAGCACACAGGGAAGCCAAGTTAATGCACAGGTGCTCATTAGTGTGTTGCAAGAGATGTGAAATGCCTTCAAAAGCCAGTGGAAAACAATGGGACGCTGGCTAGTTCTTGGAATTAGCAAATGGATACAAAGTCATTCAGTTGTAAGTTACCTGATTGAATTTGAAACGACAGATAATGTCTAGTAATGACTGAAAAGTGCTGTCATCCAAACAGCCTATTGCAAAATAAGAGGGGGGTCTTTTTCCCCGATCCTAAGGGACAAGTAGCCACCACAGAGTTAGCACTATTTGGCATCCTTGTTGGCCACCTCAGTAGCAAGACCAAGGGAAAGAGAAGGAGGGAACTCAACTGGGGTTGGGCTTGGGGTTTAGCTTGCTGGACAGGGCAAAATGAGGAACATCCACAGAGCTGTAAATCCAGTGCCTTACCTGAATCCTGAAAGCAAAGCAACAGCATCTTTGCTGGAATATTAAACTAAAGCAAACTAGATCAGTGCTTAGCCCTTGCCTGTTAATTTTCTCGGCATCCAAGCTCTCAGCACCCCATGTCAAGAAGAAAGACATGTCAAAAATGGGCTGAAATACAGATCCAAGTTAAAATCCTGGGTTTGTCTTTGAGTAGCTATCGAGTAGCCTGCTGTCTGGTCTCAATCAAAACTTCCATCCTTGGCTATGGTCTGGTCAGGACATTGCTTTCACATTACATTGGGCCTGAAAAATAACACCATCAGAATTGCTGTTCTGAACCAGACCTGCAGCCCATCCAATCCAGTATTCTGTCTCTGCATTCAGCGCCAGCTGCTTCGGAAGAAGGGGCACGGGCAGTGGTTTGGACGAAGGACAGTCAAATTGGCTCCTTGCCATTTCCCTAATTCATCAGCTTCACTTTGAGGCTTTTTTGCCTGGTTTAACAACGTGCAGTATGCTGGTTGGCAACAAACAGAGCAGCAGCAGCGCAGACAGCTGAAATGTTTGATAGATTATCTGCCTGCTAGCTAGCTAGGAGCACCTATTAAACAGCATAAGCACCTGTAAGGACAGAGATATGTTTATCTCATTATTTTAAGGCAAGCCTTTTACACGGGGAAACACAATACAGACAGGTAAGAAGGGACTGGATTCCAAACATGGTGTAGGAAGTGGGGACTAGTGGGTAGCGGAGGGAAATGGAACTCAGGTCTATTTCTAGGCTCTGCGTGGGAGGGTTGTCTTGTAGTCAGAGGAGGAGTGACTCAGAAACAGGAATCCTGGGGACTATTACTGGTGCTGAGGAAAGGAATGTGATCTGCGGATTACAGCTGGAGTGACTGGGAGGCAAACACCTGGGTTCTATACCTGGCTCAGTAAGAGTGTGTTTTGTGGTTAAAGCCCAAGGATTGAGTTGTATTCCCAGGGGGTCTTGTGTTCAGAGCACAGGGCAGGACCCCCGAGGTCTGTTCCTGGCTTTGGGAAAGATGTGTAGTGATCAGACCAGGATGGATCAGAAGTCAGAACTCGTGTGTTCTATTTCTAGCTCTGCTACTGAGCTCACTATATGACCAATGGCAAATCACTTAATCCCCCTGCTACACATCCACCCTCTTCTTCAATCTGTAACAAAACGAATAATTACGCACGCTTCATAGGAATGGCACCAAAATCAAGTCATGTTTGATCCCCTGATGGCAGATGGAAAACAGTGTTTGTTCATATCATTATTACAACATGTGTATCATCGTCACCAGACAGGATTCCTGCCTCTTGCTCCACCAGCGATTTTAGCAATTTGCTCTGCAAATACCAACCAGCACAATGTTTGACAGTTCTCTCCTAAACATGCAAGAATTAAACAACAGCTTCCTTCTATCAGTGGATCTGTGAGGTACTTATTTACTTTAAGCGCTTGCCTCGGGGACATATTTTGAAAAGTAGAAAAATGAATAACCTGATTATCCTCACAAACAAATCCCTCGTTTTAGGTTCTCTCTGCCACAGGGCCTGACATCGCAGAGTTCATGGAGAAACAATAGAAAATGTCTTTAAAAGACTAGAAATGCTCCTCTTATCCATGCAGAATTCAGCAATAAACGAGATTGGGGTGCAGCCGGGGACCTCCTCCTATTCTTTCACCCCTCATTCATTTGGTTTCTGGAACACCAGGAACATTCAGTGTTTCATAGCCCCATTAAATCTTTTTTTTCCCTAATCTCTGAAATGGGAAAACCAGGAGGCTATTTACCTTGGTAGATAAAATGCAGGAGCTGGTGAGTTTGCCAAATACACAGTAAGAGACATTCTCTTTCCTGAAGAGCTTACAGTCTAGAGAGACAAGACAAAGGGTGAGAGGTGAAAACAGTATCAATAGCAGTGAGCCTGTGGTGGCATGTGCTTCAGTGCTGGCTACCCGCCCAAGGAAGTACCCTGGGTCCCAGTTGGCTTGTACAACCGAGCTGACACCTGTGTTGCTGTGGCTTCTTTTGTGTTGATACTTGAGCTAGACAGGTTAAAGCTAGATCAGAGATTTCTACATATCACACCTCCCGACTGCAATTTAGACATAGCCCTAGCTTTTGGTTTTAGAATTAGAGATCCAGTCACCTTGCACGGAACATGTGCTAACACAAGGACCTTGGACAGGTCACTTCAACTCTCTATGCCTGTGTTTAAAATGGTGAGAATAATCTTTACCTTTCTCACAGGGGGCTGCCAGGGATGTGCATACAAGGAGCCCACCTGAGGGGGGCATACAGAATTGTGGGGGTTGGTGTTTTTCCGGTGCCCTGGTGTGAAGGGCAGGCAGGTAAGGTCATGGCTGTGTGACAGGAACCAGCACACTGCATGGGAGGGAAATAAGCAGCATCCCAGCACACAGTGTCTCCTGGGGCTTCCCCTTTGCAATCCGGCACAATCTAGTCCTTTAACATTTATAAAGGGCTGTGAGATCCTCCGATGAAAGGTGTTAAACAAGGACCAATCAGTGACAGAAGCTATGAGTGACATTGCAACCCCATGCAGTATCTTTGGGGACCATTGTATTAAATTTATGAATAGTTTGTGTATGATTGTGCTCTTCTCCATGCGGGGAAGGTTATCACGACTCCTCCAGGGACTTAAAACAGCAGGGGGTGATTAAGTCGGGTCTCAGACTACAAAAAACTCCAGAAAGGTACCATGCCCTAGGGTTATAGAGATTAAGTCTTTGGAAAACTCAGTTTGAACCAAACAAAGAAAGGGCTTTTGGTATAAAAAACTGAGCTTAAACTGATCTGTGGCCTTCCTTTCAATTCAGAAAATGGACAAGACTTTTGATCCTTTGGGGATGCCAACCTTTGCTGAAGGGTTGGAAAGCATTTGGCTTACCATGGCCTCATAGGTTTGAGTGGCGATTTATCGTACATTTAGTGTGTTGTAAATCCACTTTTTCTTTTATACGTTTTCTCTGTATGCTTTTGTCTATAAAATAAAAATGCTTGCTTTTGAAGAGCTGCATGGTAACTTATAATTGCTGGCATATCCTGGCCTTTGGAGAGCAAGCAAAATGCAGGTGCTGGCCTTTAGGCAGACTGGCTTATTGGGGATATCATAGTGCATAGTAGGGGGCTGTGTAGCCTTAAAAACACTAGTCAAAAAGGGAAAAGGAAACAGGTCCCTGTCCAGAGACAGGTGGAGGCCTCACAAGCGACTGGACACCCCTGGAGTGGACCAGAGTGGGAGAACAGGTGCAGTTAGCCTGAAACTCTGATAGATTATGGGTATCTGGAGACCCTACGATCAGGGTCTCATTATGCTAGGCACTGTATATACACAATCCCTGCCCTGAAGAATTGTTTTTTTTTCCCCTCTCTCTCTCTATATATATCAATATCTATACCTATCTATGTGAGTGTATATATATATATAGAGAGAGAGAGAGAGAGAAACAAGACAAAAGGTGAGAGAAAGGAAGCATATTATCTGAGGCACACAGAACTTAAGTGATTTACCCAAGTTGGCACAGGGAGTCTGTGGCATAGCTGGGGAATTGAACCCTTACCTCCTCAATTCCAGTTCAGTTCCTTAACCATGAATTCATCCCTGCCCCCACTCCTCGGTATAAGCAGAACACTCAGAACCATTCCATGTATTCCATGACACATGGTTGTTTCCCAGGGGAACATTTCTAACAGAGGATGGCTGCTCCTCTTCTTTCTTTCTCCTTTATTTGGGAGAGCGGGAAGAAAGCGGTAGGGGATCTGACACATCATCGCCTGTAAAAATATGCTGCTAGCTATCTCTGCCTTGGTGCCTCATCCTCTGCTGTATCAGTCAATCACACCGGGCCAGATTCGGATCTCAGCTGTAACAGGTGTGAATATGGAGTGATTCCCTTTTAGTCCACTTATCAGTGAAATCAGAATCTGGCCCACGGAATAGCAGGGCAGTCCTCATTTTGGGAGAAGAGACAGATGCTGTCCAGAGGGCTACTAACAGATAGACTGATATGTATGCGTACAAATTACTACCTGTGCTCCTGAGGCAGATTCATAGGGTTTAATGAAGTTGTCATTGGCCAAGAACTTCCTTCAGGAAGTTAGGAAAAAAATGTAATTGACTAAAAATGTTAAAAAGAGGAACATGGGCAGGTAATCAAGTTCCCTCCGCACTAGACACACGACTGCTGAACAGATTCATTGCTAAATTGCATATGATGAGGGGTGGGGACCTGATTTAATCTCATCCACACAGGTTCATTTAAATGGCAAGACCTTTGGGCAGGGACCCTCTTTTAGTTATGTACGTGTTTATGCGGTGTCTAGCATAAACACATACATACCTAGTGCTCTGATCCCTGAATAGGACCTCTAGGCTCCCCCTTTACAAATAATAAGTAATAATGATAAAAGGGAAGTCTGGATTTACAGCAGAGGGACTCATATCAGAATCTAGCCCAGTGATTTTAGCTCAGGGTGAAATTCACCTCTACACACAACACAGAGACAGTCTACTGGGTCCAATCACTTTTCAATTTAATTCAGCTCTGAATTGACAGTGGCCAACAGCAGCTGCTTCAGAGGAAGGTGCAAGAAACCCTGCATTAGGCTGTTACAGAATATCCTATCCATAGGGAAAGTGTGTTCCCCAATCCCTATTATTAGTTAGGGATTGGATTTTGCCCTGAAGCATGAGGATTTATTTCCCTCCCAAGAATCTTGACATGCTTTTCAGTCCTTATTATTTTAACTCTGGGATGTTCTCATTACCCATATACAGTCATTTTTCTTTACACCCCCCAAGCTCTCCTGTCTCAATGAGTTCCAAAGGCTAATTAAAATAAAGCTTTTCTGTTTCTCATTTTTAAAATCTGCTGCTTTTTGATTTCATTCAATGTTCCCTTGTTCTTGGGTCTTAAGTGAGACCTAAGTGATGCATTACTATTGTACTGTCCCCCTGATCCAGGGAGTTATCCTTAATTGAGAACACTGAAAATGATGGACCATATCCTCAGCTGATGTATATTCTTCACCAGCTGAACATCTGGCTTAATATGGTAACGCCCGTTGGGAAAACTAGGTAATGAGAAAACTTAAATAGTCCATCATTATTTCACATTCTTTCAGCTTTATTCCATAAATCACATGTTGTAATTAACATACGGTAATTGCTAAATCACATGCATGACAGTGAAGTAAAATCCTTCCAGATGTAGAAAGCAGAAGTGACAGATTTAGGCCTAACAGAAGCTCACATTTTATTTATCCCTGAATAGGAGTGAATTTGTGTGCTGAACTGTAAACGATCAAATTAGGTGATTTCAAATACACCTCTGAACTCAAGGTACATAGAGTAGTTTCCATTTTCTCAGAAGCGATGGCTGCTATTTTACCAACAGATATTTTCTATTCCTCGCGTTCTGAGTTTTGGGCACAATATGTATCCCAGCAGCTTTGCGGATATGATAAAAGATCATTTGCACCCTTCCCTGAAATGACTAATGGGTTCCGTCCATTCAGCACAGATAAAAATGAAAATAAATTGGATCAATGGAGTAGAAAAAATGGAGTTTTACAATCAGATTACTTCACCTCAGGTATACAGAGGAGTCTTCCTTTTTAAAACAAACTAACTAACTAAGCTTCAATGGTAACATGTCCAAGAATCGTGCTACCTGAAAAGGTAGTTAATAGTTGTCCTTGAAGGTATATAAAATAAATATATAGTATAACTGGGTGGGGATTTTCAAAAGAGCCTAAGAGAGTTAGGTACTCAAATCCCATTGATTTCCAAGGGGAGTTGGGTCCTTTGAAGATTTCAACCTTTAAGATATTGAAACAAATCCATAGCTACCTGGGGATTTCACCATCACCATTACGGTGAACACCATAGTCAATGAAAACTTCATAAACAGCAGCAGATCTGAGTTCTAAGTGTACAGTGCCACTCCTCCTCATTCCCACCCTCACCCCTGTCCTTAAATGCAAGGAGAATCTCTATTAGTTGTTGTGAGTATAAAGACTGTCAAGATTCCTCCCCCACTCTGAACTCTAGGGTACAGATGTGGGGACCTGCATGAAAAACCTCCTAAGCTTACTTTTACCAGCTTAGGTCAAAACTTCCCCAAGGTACAAAATATTCCACCCTTTGTCCTTGGATTGGCCGCTACCACCACCAAACTAATACTGGTTACTGGGGAAGAGCTGTTTGGACACGTCTTTCCCCCCAAAATACTTCCCAAAACCTTGCACCCCACTTCCTGGATAAGGTTTGGTAAAAAGCCTCACCAATTTGCCTAGGTGACTACAGACCCAGACCCTTGGATCTTAAGAACAATGAACAATCCTCCCAACACTTGCACTCCCCCTTTCCTGGGAAATGTTGGATAAAAAGCCTCACCAATTTGCATAGGTGACCACAGACCCAAACCCTTGGATCTGAGAACAATGAAAAAGCATTCAGTTTTCTTACAAGAAGACTTTTAATAAAAATAGAAGTAAATAGAAATAAAGAAATCCCCCCTATAAAATCAGGATGGTAGATACCTTACAGGGTAATTAGATTCAAAACATAGAGAACCCCTCTAGGCAAAACCTTAAGTTACAAAAAAGATACACAGATAGAAATAGTTATTCTATTCAGCACAGTTCTTTTCTCAGCCATTTAAAGAAATCATAATCTAACACGTACCTAACTAGATTACTTACTAAAAGTTCTAAGACTCCATTCCTGGTCTATCCCCGACAAAGACAGACTATAGACAGACCCTCAGACCCTTTGTTTCTCTCCCTCCTCCCAGCTTTTGAAAGTATCTTGTCTCCTCATTGGTCATTTTGGTCACGTGCCAGCGAGGTTACCTTTAGCTTCTTAACCCTTTACAGGTGAGAAGAGCTTTCCCCTGGCCAGGAGGGATTTCAAAGGGGTTTACCCTTCCCTTTATATTTATGACAGAGACTATGACACACAGTCCTGATTCCATCCATTAGAGAGAGACACTGCCGTACACACACAAGGGCCCGTTCATTACTATGCTATTATTGCAATCACGGTTACATGCAAAACAGGACATCATAAAGAGTCCTTTCGTTTCATATTGATCCCAGTTCATTGTTCCCCAGAAAGGCAAAATTCCTATTAACTTCAGTGGGTATTTTGCCTTAGTAAGGACTGTAGAATCCAGTATTAGAGATCGATGTAGCTGCTCAAGTAAAATAATCATCATGAACATCCTTTCACTTTCAGATCCAAACTCGAACCAAGCCTTCTCTGAGGTTTAGATAGGATGTTTTTCTAAACAATGATTTTCAGTTCCCAGAGATCAGATCTCTACCAGCTGGAACTAGAAGCTAAAGACAAAGTGCCACAAGAAATGCTCTTCTTGGGATCAGAAGTAGGAAGAAAGCAGAAATCCCACAAGAAACCCTGATCTCAGGAGCTTTCCAGCCTAGCATGGTTGACTCAAGAGGAGGTTAGACTAAGCTTCAAATAAGAATGTGAACTGATCTTAAGCTCAAAGCCTTTTGCGTTTCAGCTGTCAATACTTCACATGGAGGTAATGGAAACAGGCCACCAAGTAGCATCCTTACAGTTTAATATGCAATCCTGAAATCAGATCTGCTTTAGTCCACACTTATGTCAAGAAATACAATGATTTTTTTTTATTTTAAAGTTACAATATTGTAGTATTAATCTTGCAAAATGCTGAGTTGTTGGGGCTACCTGATGGCAGTATCGGGCCCCACGTCTCACAATTTGGTGTAGAACATTTGAAAACAGAGAGATCGCTATTTTTTTTTAATTATTACTTGCTCTTCGTGTAATGACAACCCATTTAGCCTTAGAAACCAATAGCTGACATTACAAAATGATCTTAGCCAAGGCAAATCAGGGAGAACAATCTTTTTCACTGTATTGTTTTATACAAGGTTACTTATATCTCATAGGATTAGATGACGGTTGGAGACTGGTGTTCCAATTTGTATAGGAATATCTTTATGAGTTTAAACTATTTCTATGAACCTAAATTATGCAAAGCCATCTTAAAAGCACTTTAAACTGCATGTTTCAAATGAGGTTCCTTTTACAGTGTGGCATGTTCCAGGATTCTCTACTGCCAGTCATATCTGCCTCCTACTGCTCTATCTATACTTACAGGGTGAAATCCTAGCTCCGTTGAAGTCAATGGCAAAATTCCCATTAATTTCAATTTCACCCTTCACATCTAGAGCAGAGGAGACTTCCTGCTCATAAACTTACTTTTATTTCTTTGTTGCTTAAAGCCCTAGATGAGGCAAGGACAGCGAGGTCTCAAAATAGGTACATCAGAACATTTCCCCCCTCCCTGAGAATCAAGGGCTATTGACTTCAATGGAGGAGTTGGCACCAAGTAAGTATTATTGCATATAAAAACCCCCCACCGTCTGAAAGAGAGGAGTTGTTGGTCTCATCTTCCAAAAAAAAGTACAAGAGTGGCCACCAGTACAAAATCAGTATTTAAAACTGCTTTAAAACACAAAACCAGTGGCACTGGGAACACCAACGTTTACCCCATACCTAAAATCCAAATTTAAGGCTTGATCCAACTCCCAGGGACGTCAATAGAGAGCCTTTCACTGGCTTTAATGGGTGCACGATTAGGCCTTTAATGTGGGGGGTGTGTGTGTGATCTGTTGGCAAATATAGCATTTTTAATGGCTTCCATCACATTTCCAGCAATAGCATTACTCCACGGGCCAGTCCCAATTGATCCAGCCTGGGGTGTAATTGCCATCAGCGCTGCCTTCTTTCAAATTAGCATTCCCCTCACCCCATATAATGAAGTAAATTGTATTAATTTGCTTGTAATTAAACTAAGGTGGATAAGTAGCAGCTTTCAATGCTACCATCTGTGGAACCACAGTGTTTGTAATGGAGCTTTTTTAAATTCATTATGAGAATAATTCAAATAGGAGTTTACACCTGCTATGGAGTGAGGCTTATTCCAGTTTTGCTTAATCAGTTTAATTCAAAAGCTGTGGTGACATTATCACCTTAAAAGAAAATTGCAGCCATTTTTGCTCAGCCTGGAAATCTGCAATTTCAAAGGGTTGGAAATGTTTGGCAACAAACTCATGCTATTAAAAAAAAAAACCTGTTAAATGTAGTTCAGATTATGAATCATTTACTCTCTTTAGGGAGCAGTTCCTCACACGAGAAGTCTCATTGACTTCAATATGGACTACTCATGTGAATAATTGTTCACCATTGGGAATAAGGGATTTGCAACCTGGCTTTTTATTTGAACAAGATTTTATGAATGATTGTAAAGGGGGTAGCATCAATGGGGCAGAACCTTAGCTGTATAAACGGTCATCGTTCCACTGAAGCGAATACATCAGCTGAGGACCTTCCCCAGTCCAGGCACCTTCATGAATGGATGTCCTGTGGGATATACTGAATTAATTATTTTCAGTGATTTAGTAGTAGTAGTTTTGGATAAGACAATTTGTCAACAAAACAGCAATGAATCCATTTTCCCCTGCCTTTTTACAAAAAGGCCTATACAGGAGGTTAATGGCGTTTGGAAGGAAACCAACTTTTCTCCCTGGCCCATAATATATTCAGTGCTAATCTGGTTCTTCCTCATCAGTACATATTCGGCATTGCGAGCTCTCATCATTTTATTGTGAGTTTGTGTTTTAATTCAAGCCCCAGCTCACGGAGTGATGTGATTTAATGAAAACCTCCACTTCCATTTTATAAGTAGGTAGAGTCCAGTTTCCATGACTGTGGAGAAAAGCTTGAAAACATTAACTGAGTGCACCCTAAAGGCTTACAACAAAGAAAGCACATCAAAAAGAAGCCCAGTTGCTTTTGTTAAAAATGGCATGATTTTTAAGCCAATATCATGATTTTGGGGGACTTGACTCATGAGTTTCGAATGTTTGCGGTTGGCAGTACTGCTTTTCTTTCTCTCTGTAGTTCCTTCCAGAGTTGCAGTGGTATCACTCTGTGTTTCATGCCTCTGCTACACTGATTCAGGCCAGATGTCATACATCCACAGTCTCTGCCAAATTGGAGACATGCTCTCCAGGTCTGTTCCTTCATTTCAAACCCTCCTTCCCCCTGCCCTTTGGCAGCATGCTGGAAAGAATGCTGTACTTGCAATAGTTATCTAAAACACTATGTTCTTAAAAATGACTATTTCACCACTTTTAGAAGATACAAATCAGAATACTCCCTTTCGTAAATTAATGGGTCTCATGTCACAGCTAAGTATTAGGTTTTTATTAAGCAACATCTGTAATCTACAATCAACATGCTCTCTAAACATGGTGCTAAAACATAGTGGAGATAGCTACCCTAGAAGATCCATGGGTCAAATTCTCTGCTGCAGTAAATAGGTGAAATTCCACTGAAGTCTCTAGAGCTGCACCCATTTACACGAGCCAAGAAGTTGACCCCAAAACTTTATCCCTGTCAAATATGCTCTCAAATTTTTGGGGCAGGGGTTGTGCACAGGACCCACCCAGCATTTGGTTTCAAGTGATCTCATCTCAGCTGTACCACAGACTCATTGTATAACCAAGGGCAAGTCACTTCAACTCTCTGTGCCTCAGTTTCCCTGTCTGTAAAATGGGGATAAGCAATACACATGCCTCACAGAGGTGGGTCCTGTCTTAGGGCTGGATTATGCCCTCCTCTACTTTGCATTGAACAGCACCTTACTCCTTGGTTGGTCTCATTGAAATCAATAGGTTAGTAAAGGAGTGAGGCACAGCTCAACATGACTAAAAGCAGCAGAATCTGGCCCCTACTTAGGTTGCAGTGTTTGGGGTAATAGGAAGCAGCACTGCACTATATGGTCACACAAAGCGAAGACAAGGGAGTTGTAGTTTTAAAATTTGTTAGCAGGTCAAAGGAAACAAGAGGAGGAAGCCTAGAGTTTACCTTGACTTGCTAACACGTGTTAAAACGACAGTGGCCTTGTCTTCACCAAGGTTCTGTCCTTGTCTTTGTTAGCACACGTTAGCTAATGTGTTGTAAGAACACATCTTTTTTTTTTTTTTTTTTTTTTACAGTGAACAAAACGGCATGATTCCCCTTTGAACCATTCCTGAGGTGTCAACAGGCCTTAAAATCAGTGTTACTGTACACACTTAAAGGCCCTTTTACACTGCCAGAGTGTTATAAATAGGACTCAATGGACATGAGAAACAGGCCCTTTGGTAGTTAATCTTCAGTAAAGCACCATACCATCACTGGAGGGCAGGTTGCATCCTAGCTTGGTAGTTCTCCTTCTCTATTCTGCAACGCTAACAGATACATGCACTGGAGGACAAGCAGCATTTGTTCATCCCTTTATATTACCAAGAATTGCCCTAGATCTTACACTCTCGCCAAGTTGCAGTTATTGCATTTGTTTGACATGTGAGCAAGCTTACTAATTTCATAAGCAGTTTGCAAGCTGCCATTATACATATAGTTTTCTAATTTTGTTTTAAACACAACAGAACGAGACAGACATAAGAAGTTATTGGCATTCATTTTCAATCTTGAAATCACCTGCTCCATTAGCCCTGACTGCCCCGACAGCTCAACACTGATGAGCTGCTCAGTCATGGAATTTGGCATGCACAGCTTATTTCCATTCAGGTTGGAAATGCAGAGCTGGTGCAATGCACAGTAATGATATTAAAGGAAGAAAAACAGTGAGGGCTGAATTTAGGGACAGGCTACCCAGGAGGCCACCTAAGGTGCCGGGCTTGTGGTGCTGTTTTTGTTGTTAGGGACAACAGGGGAAATAGAATGTTTGAAGTAAAATATTTCAGGTATTCTGTATGTGGATCTATTTTTCACTAACCTAGAACGTTCTGGACCTTTGTAGAATCTCGTGGAATCTTTCAGACTTCCTGAGAACGACATTTTCCTTGAACCCCCTCGAATGTTGTCAGCCATGCCTTCGCAGATATATAAAGGGCAGGGCGTCACTATTCAATCAGCGAGATATGAGAATGAAGTAAAGTGAGAGCCCAGCTGCGACATCGTGAACCTTGTTTTATGGTGTAATTGTGAAAATGTACTTGTGTTTTAAGACTTGAAGAAAGTAAACAGCAACTAAGAATGGACATATTTAATGAAATGCCAGAGATAACTATCGGACCCTATCTATGCAAGACTATAAAAGTAGTACTTCTTTTGCCATACTTAACACATAATGTTTGAAAACTTTCCAAGACTTCTGAAGCTCAGGCTCATTGAAACATGTCTTTGACCAACAATGGGTGACGAGAGACTGACATCGCTGGCTATTTTATCACTTGAAAATGCCATTGGCCAATCTCTGGATCTCTCCGACACTGTGCTTCAGTTCGCGAAGGGCAAAGTCAAGAAAAGCAACCTTTTGAACTAAAGGACTAGGGTTAACATTCTCAGGGCTTTGTCTCCACTTACCGGGGGATCGACGCGCAGCGATCGATCCACCGGGAGTTAATCTAGCGAAGACCCACTAAATCGACCGCCGATTGCTCTCCCGTCAACTCCGGTACTCCACTGGAATGAGAAGCATAAGGTAAGTTGACGGGAGAGTTTCTCCCATCAGTCCAGCACGATGTAGAAACCGCAATAAGTCGATCTAAGGTACGTCACGTAGCTGGAGTTGCGTAACTTAGGTCAACTTAACCCCGTAGTGTAGACCTGCCCTAAGGCAGTCACCTACTCTAACACTATTTAATAGTGGACCACCCAATGTTGGTGCACAGTTCAATTTCTTCTGGTTAGTACATTTCAGGTATAGAAACTTTTTAATTTTAAGAATAAGCTTAGAGGGAATGATTTTTTTATTTGCTTCCATATGACATGCATAAATACAGATTTACAGATCCTACTGTGCAAATTTATCATCTTATATGTCAGGAATATATCATGCACATTGTGCATTGAAGGCATGAAATGGGCTATTTACATTGCACTGGCATGAATATGCATAAACGAGTGGGGAAATCACACCCCTAGCTCATAATGTAGATTTAACCTAAGAGACTGAGGTGCCCAAATCCACGCCTCTAACTCCCTTAGACTGTTTTGAAAATCTAATTATCGTTAGATCACTGGGGTGTACAAAGCACCTAGAGCTGGCCTAACTCTGCATGCAGTGAAATCAATGGGGATCTTTTAGTGAGCAGTTACTTGGTGCACATGGACAGTTAGTGCACAGCGTGCCTGAGAGCTGTGGTATTACAACCCAGGTTCCCATGCACACAATAGAAACAAAACCCAACCACTCCATTAAAGTCAGTGAGATCAGAATCAGGCCCCATATCTTTCCACAAACACTCCTTCTTAAGAGTGTGTTTTTGTGCGTGTGCGCACGCGCGTTTTAAAAATACAAATTTGTTATATAATAATACTGTGGGGAATAATCCTCTTCTGAACAGACAAGGAGGGGATCCAATGCTAATTTCTATTGTAACATGAATCTGCTACGCAACTGAAACCTGTACATTGGGATTTAAATTATATTAATTCCAGTGTTTCAACTGTATTAATAGTCTTTTTTATTTGATACATTTAAGAAAAAAGGATGACAAAATACATTGAGAGGAAAATAAGCTTTATGGAAACCAGCCAGTCTCCAGCACAGCTTTAATTCACCTAAGCAAAGTGGCTTCTACCACTTCGTTTTGTGAATGAATTCAGTCTAATAGATCTCAAGTAAAATTTTCAAAAGTGCCTACATCACTTTTGAAAATAGAGTATAAGAATTATCCCATTGACGTTGTCTGGGACTTAGGCTTTTAAGTCCGTTAGTCACTTCTGAAAATTCTACCCTTCACCCCTGAGAAATGTTTTCAGGCTAGTCAGACTAAATTTATTTTTGATTAATCTCATCCTATTACTCTTAGCTGTCTTCCCTGTGAAGCACCATCAACAATTCTTTTTCTTTCATGGCATTTCCACACCTCAGAGGCTTATAAGCTGCTAACATACTTCCCCTTAGTGATTATCAACTGGAAGACTCTGTACAAACCTGATATATGCTGTCACAATGCACCAGAGCCCATCTTCCCTGAAGCTGACTTTGCCCAGAAATTCACCAAGAATTTGAACCAGTCATGACCTGGGTTTGGTCAAAATGGCAGTCTCATTCCATCCAAGGATGGCTGGCTGTACTAGTTTTAGAGTAACAGCCGTGTTAGTCTGTATTTGCAAAAAGAAAAGGAGGACTTGTGGCACCTTAGAGACTAACCAATTTATTAGAGCATAAGCTTTCGTGAGCTACAGCTCACTTGCATCTGAGGAAGTGAGCTGTAGCTCACGAAAGCTTATGCTCTAATAAATTGGTTAGTCTCTAAGGTGCCACAAGTACTCCTTTTCTTTGTACTAGTTTTAAGTCTTATCAGTTGGACTGTGTCCTACAAAGGCACACTTGAGATGATCCCAGGATTTTTTTTAAAAAGCTATTAAAAATACAGCACACATTCTTTTCCCCATGAAAAGTTCTTTCTCGCCATGATTAATTTGTAAAACAGCTATGTTCTGACCATGCATCCGATCTGGCCTATTATGGTAATATGCATGGAACAGATTTAATTCAAGCAACTCACACCAAGGCCCTGTAATCATATACAGTAGTGTGGATAAGCAGATGAACATGTTCCGTCCATGGGCCGCCCGAGGGAAATGAAATCTCTGTGGACGAACCACAAATCACCATTTGCAAAAGGATCTTTAACCAGAACATTTGAACACACTGCAGGAGATGTAAAAATTCAACCGGTGTTTATTTAATTCCTTTAACCTCTTCCTTTGCCTTTCTGTTCATGGCAGCTGCATTCATAAGAGGGTGATCAGCATTCTCTAAGTGAGTAGCAGTATTCACTTGGACAGGTTTCTTCTCACCTAGTGCTGAGTACTTTCAACCCACAGTGATTTCACTGCCATAGTGCACCAAGATACAAATCCAAAAGGTATTTAAGTTCCTAACTTACATTCATTTCACTGGAAGTTAGTAGCCTAAACACTTTTGTGGATCTGGTTCCTAGAAACTAAGGGCCAAGAATATTTTGAGTTCCACTGGGCGTTTTCCCATTGACTTTGAAGGAAGTGGCCTGATGCATCACTCTTGCAACAAGCTTGAACTCTGCCAGTTCAAGAAGTGGGAGTGGATTCCTTCTTGTTTAACACTGAGTGGTGTTCTCATTCCAATAGGATACCTGATGTGTCTTCTTTGTAACAATCTTTACAAGCCAGCGATCATACATAACAGGGCATGGAGAAAAACCTGCTTTTCGGGGGGTTGCCTATTAAAAAAAAAACTTGGTCATAACTCCTGAACTCACACTAAAATTCCTGGTTTTAAGTAGAACTGTTTAAAAATTGGATTTTTTAAAATTTCATTTGAAAAGAAAAATTGTTTAATTTTAGTGTGGACTCAAAATGGGATTTTTTTTATGTAGACTTCAGTCAATTCATTTTTTTTTGGTCAGAACTGACATTCTTTTGGAAATTTTCTATTTTGAAATGAAAAAAACCATCCCAACCATTTTTCAGTGGAAGTGACTTTTGGTTAAAAAAAAGTCCAGAAACTAGCTTTAAGTTTTACAAAAACCTCTGAACTTTGGTGAAGTTCCCTGTCGTTTTCCTAGATTTTCTGGCAAGTCAGAGTCCAATTCCCAAGTGAGTTATGGCTTCAGAAGGAAACGATGCGCAACTCAATGGAGGTTTATTTGGTTACCTGGGCCAGGCTCCAGGGATAATGGTGGATACAGCTATGCAAGATGCACAGGGCAACTCAAATAGTGAAAAACCGCATATGCAGAAAAATAATCAGAAGAGGGGGAAGCAATTTGTTTGCACCACAAGGACCTGAAGCACTCAAGCCCCAACTCTACGGTGAGAGCAGTGACAATTCCCTTCTGACAACTTGGGTTCAAGTCCAAGTTTAAGTCCCAAATGACAATGAGTTTGGCTGGCTCAACCTATGTCCCTAGTGGAGCACAGTCCACACTGCAAACCCACCACACAATGTAATATGAGCAGCCACCACCAATTGCACAGCCTGAGAAACAATTTTGCACTCTGAGCAATTCTTCTGCAACTCTTGAGGAAAACAAAAATAGCCCTCCACTGTCCATATTTCTCCCCTGAGGAGAGGATGAGAGAATAAATGTGTGATAGAAGGTAATCATGTTGCTTAATGCATGACTGGAAGACACTCAGATACTACAGTGATGAGCATGGTATAAGAACCTATATGGAACAGAAGACACGTAAACACATGCCCAACTTTAAGCCTATGAGTAGCCCCAATGACTTCACCAAAGACTGCCTTAGAATAGGCACATGCTTAAGCAACTTGCTGAATTGGGTCCTTAAACGAGTCCTTAACTTTAAGTCCCACTGAAGTATTTAAATACCTTGCCAGATTGAGGCCTCAAATGCTTTAAATCTATGTATTAAAAAAAAAAATTAAAATCCTGAAATCACAGTCCATATTATTGAATAATGGCATGCATTTCCACTTATAAAGTATGTAAAAAGAGCTAATTGTATTTATTTCTTTTCAGGCTGTCGTCTTGCAAAACAGATTTTCACATACCAAAATACACAAATTAAAACAAAACAAACTTCATTGTTACAATACCAAGGCATTTCACTTTAAATTTCTTCTCACTATTAAAGTTTCCCAACATGTTATGCTCCTAAAATAGGGCTGATGATGGAATGCCAACCGAATCTTGATTACAACAGCACAAACTCCCCCATTTGAATGTGCCCCCCCGACATTGCAATATGTATTAAGTAACACGTCAATGAGACAGCATTATGCGAAAGAGCTGTCATTGCAAAGCGTTTTTATTGTGCTTTGCCTGATTATGCTAATTCTATCTCTACCAAGCCACTTTGCTTTCATTCTCTCTTCCCTTCCATGCTTCTCTTTTCAGTCAGCAAAGGGTTGTTTTCTTTACAAAAAAAATGAGGAACGTTAAAGCAGTTATGAAATAGAACAAATTAAATGGAACATTTGTTAGTGCTTTTCTTTCAGACGGCATTCTGTATATTGCAGTAACATGGCTACAGTAAATGGCAGATTCACCTTACAAGCGATCTCTCTGCTTTTATTTTTAAATGGTTCCAACATTCTTTTTGAGTGAAGACCCTGAATACTACATTAAGGACCAGGTTTTCAAAGAGTCCAGAAGCCTAAGGCTATTTAGCATTCTGCATGTCATTTGTGCGCACAGTTAGACCCAGATCCTGCAATTGTATTTTTATTGGCATCCACACAGAGCCTTGTTGATTTCAAAAGGGCTCAAGGCAAACATAAAAATCTAAGTGCGGGATTTTGGACCTTAATACGATTTCACACCCAAACCTGGTATTTGCATATGCAAGTAACGGAGGTGGGCATCTGCATGTCCCTTTGTATACACAAACACCCAAATGAATGCACATTTGCAATAATCACATTCACAAATGTAGGCGAGCAACTGCACACAGTTTCACATGGAAACAGGGCTCCTTTTCAAAAAAGTTAGCCCTATTTCTCCATGGAGACACAGATTACTCAGGGATGACTCTTCCTCAAGCACCATCAGAGATAACTAGAGGAGAGGGTCAGAAACCTGATGCACATGATGACTGGTTGGGAAAATAAACAGAAATGGTTACAAACGAGGTCCATGTTTTCAAAAGCTGATTCTGGGTGTGTTAATTTTCAGATCCCCAATCCGACACACTTTGGGCTTGATTTTCAGAAAAGGCTACTACACACAATGCCAACTGAAATTAACGGGTTTTGCAGGTGCTCTGCATTTCTGGAAATGAGGCCCAAAGTGTCTCAAGCTGAGGCACCCAAAAATGAAGCATCCAAAAATCAGTGGTCATACAGTTGAATGTGTCAAGGCACTCTTAAAATAAATTATTGTATTGTATTTTTTGTAACACACAAATAGAAGGAAAGACACAAAGGTACAAGCTTTTGGGGGCATGGAACATCTTTTTGTTCTCTCTTTGTACATGGTCTAGCACAGCAGTTCTCAAACTGTGGGTCGGGATCCTAAAGTGAGTTGCAGCCCCATTTTAATGTGGTCGCCAGGGCTGGCGTTAGACTTGCTGGAGCCCGGGGCTAAAGCCTGAGCCCCACCGCCCAGGGTCAAAAGCCAAAGACTGAGCCTCACCGCCTGGGCCAAAGCCTGAGGGCTTCAGCCCTGGGCGGTGAGGCTCAGGTTACAACCCCCTCTCCCCCGCACCTGGGGATGAAGCCCTTTGGCTTTGCCCCTCCCCATTGCCGAAGCAGTGGGGCTCAGGCAGCTCAGGGTTCAGTCCTCCCTCCTGGGGTCGTGTAGTAATTGTTGTTGTCAGAAAGGGATCATGGTATAATGAAGTTTGAGGAACCCTGGTCGAGCACAATACAAATAAATGGAAGACTGGTCACACTGGGCCTGATCCAAAATCCACTGAAGCCAATGGCAGCTTTTCTGTAGCCTTCAATGGGCTTTTTGAATCAAATGCAGACAAAACCCAGAGGTGTCACGTTACCTCTGTGAGCAACTCTGCCTTCTGGTTTCTGTTCCTATATGTCAGTGATCCATAGGTGAAACTCAAACAGCCACAGTCTGACTGATTGAAACTATGTGAAACCACAAGCTTACCTAGGCCTTACCCCAAAATTTTGCTGAAACTTTTGCAAAGCTCATCTTGCATGTAGGTCCATGATGAACCTCAAAAGAGACTGGATTTTTGAGGTTTGTTGCCAAAGAACTATGCAAAAAACTAGGGCAACAATATTAAAAAAACCAGTCTCTTTTGAGGTTCATCATGGACATAGCTCTAATGGTATTCCCAGTCTCAAGCTAAATTAACTTTGCTATGGTTGAACACTTGGGAAGTTCACTTTCAGTACACAAAGTCTTAATTTAAGAGGGGCCGAAGGCATTTCAGATATCAAGGTGATGAGCATAGTATAAATACCTAGATTAGATGGGGACCGAGATACTGAAACTCTCCAACCAAATTCAGGCATGTTCCAATCTGTTGTTTGAGTTTGGCTCATTGTAGAGCTAGACAGTCTGATTCTGTATTCTGACCCCCTCAAAATTTAGGGGTGCTCGCACTGATTTCTCCCTCTTTCTCCTCCATTTAGAGAGATCACTGGGCCAGATAAGCTCAGATAAGCTTAACACAAGAGTCCAGGAGAGGCAAATGATGCCTCTCTGATTTCGAGGCTGAATTTATACCTGACCCCGACCATTGGGGAAATTCAGAGCACTTTGGAGGTTGCTCTAACTTAAGTCAACAGGCTATATTCTCTGTGAGACTATATGCCAGGTGTGAAGAGCTGTATCTCAGATATACTCCTCCCACCTGCACCAGTGTGTGAGGAGAGGGCAGCTGTAATAGGAGACAGCAATGACTCTCTGCACCAGCAGGTAGCTCCTCCGTGTTGGCAGAATTCTTAGCTGGATAATCAGGGCCGGTTTCGGTAGGTGACACAAAGTGGCCTGAACAGGAGGAAATAATCTGCGATCCCTATGGTTCCATTTGAATGTATATGGCTGAGTTTGCTGTCTCTTTAACACTTTTATTCTCAGCACAGAACACTTTCTCCCTCTCCCATTCTCTGCCCCCAGGAAAGGGGCTTCCATCATATCCTGTGCTACGGTGTTAGAATTTATATCCATTCCGCAACTCAGCGATACCAAACCTTCCCACCCCACTTGTTCATTTGTGCAGAATAATATTACCTTCATCTTGCCCTCTAAATCTGGTGGGCTTTCAAATCATGTCTGCAAGATTAATGATAAACAGCCAGTGCCTAATAAATATTCATTTCCATGAGGGACTCCCAAATTAGCAAGTCTGATGTCATTAAACATGTAGACCTTTATTAACTGCTGCATTATGTGGTCACTTATCAATACATCTGTCACACCAGGTGCCCAAAGCTCAAATAATTGTGAATATATGAACCAATATATTGTCATATGTTTAAAAAACACTGATTAATGCAGGCAATGAGATCATAAATATCCTCTATCCTTTTGTACAACATTCTCCATTGAGAAGCAGTCAAAAGGAGAGATGAAGGGTGGGCACCATTTTTTCCCCCTACAAATTCAAAAGCAAATTTTGATTCCGTCATGGTTCACAACCACTTGCCACCTATATTTGCACACCCATGCTTTAAGAGCACAAATACTCAGGAAAATAGTGAATCTTAACTTCAGGATATTCTGTCCAAAGTGAAATTCAGATTGCGCATTTGTTTGTACCACTCACAATATTTGCAATGGTTGCTCCACTGGTTTGTTACATTACCCACAGGAGCAGGCTATGGCTCTTTAAGTTAGATTCACGCAGCTCCATCCTGACTAGCTGGCTGTGATGCCTCTCAAACTAACAAAAATTGGGCAAAAAAACCCCAATCACAACCAAATGTCCTTTTTCTTCCCAAAAAGAACGAGGAGTACTTGTGGCACCTTAAAGACGAACACATTTATTTGGGCATAACCTTTTGTGGGCTAAAATGCACTTCATCAGATGCATGGAGTGGAAAATACAGTAGGAAGAGATATATATTTACAGAGAACATGAAAAGATGATGCCATGCCAACTCTAACAAGACAAATCAATTGAAGTGGACTATTATCAACAGGAAAAAAAAATCACTTTTGTTGTGGTAATCAGGGTGGTCATTTCAAACAGTTGACAAGAAGGTGTGTGTAACAGTAGGGGAAAAAATTAGCATGGGGAAACAGTTTTTAGTTTATGTAATGACCGATCCACTCTCAGTCTTTATTCAAGCCTAATTTGATGGTGTCCAGTTTGCAAATTAATTCCAGTTCTGCAGTTCCTCGTTGGAGTTTGTTTTTGAAGGTTTTTTGTTGTTGAAGAATTGCCATTTTTAGGTCCGTAATTGAGCGTCCAGGGAGGTTGAAGTGTTCTCCAACTGGTTTTTGAATGTTATAATTCTTGAAGTCTGATTTGTGTCCATTTATTCTTTTGCATAGACCCTGTCTCTTGTTACTCACACCTTCTTGTCAACTGTTTGAAATGGGCCATCCTGATTATCACTACAAAAGTTTTTTTTTTCTCTTGCTGATAATAGCTCTCCTGAATTGATTTGTCTTGTTTGAGTTGCTATGGCAACCCCATCTTTTCATGTTCTCTGTATATCTATCTTCCTACTGTATTTTCCACTCCATTCATCTGATGAAGTTGGTTTTAGCCCACAAAAGCTTATGCCCAAATAGATTTGTTAGTCTCTAAGGTGCCACAAGTACTCCTGTTCTTTTTGCTGATACAGACTAACACAGCTACCCCTCTGAAACCTTTTTCTCCGCAGGCATCTCTGGTGGTTTCGGGTTTCCATATGTTCCTCCGTAGTTCGGGGGCAGAGTCAAAACATTCCAGCCTCATTCTCCCTGACCTAAGAGAAGTATCCTCCTACTGTCAGTGTCTCTCCCCATTACAATGAGGGAAGAGAGATTATATGCTGCCCCACCCTCCTTCCTAGAACTTGTCCTGATTGGCTGAGAAAGCAGAACCCTGCCCTCCCTACATGGCTCCTAGTTCGAGGCCCTAAACAAAACTCCCCCACTCCATTTTGAAAAATTAACCTATTACTTCTCAAAAACAACTCTCGGCAGTTTAGAACGTCCAACTATTACCCAAACATCCTAAGGCAGGATGGTTTAATTGGGCCCAAGTTTGCTCAAAATGTTTGCAAACCTTAAGCAAAAGTTTCACTGGACATCTGTTAAACTTCTAAACACATCAAGAACCAAGCAGCTCTGTCACGGTTGTGCAATAGGTGTAACCATTCACTATACATGCCAGAAGTCAGACATTTACATAGTTCATTAACAGAAATCCTGTCTGAGGCAGGTTTTGGTCCAAACACCTTTTGTGGTAAGTATACTTGCATTTTATTATGTATCCACTAGATGTCTCTGCGCACTGTAGAGAGTTCCAGGCTACCACTGGTCGAAATTTTCTGAATTTCTATTTTTCAACAAACTTTTTGTTAAATTGTGACAAAATAAAGTGATGAGTTTTCATTACAATGTATCCTGTTTTCGACCACTCATTGAGCTTGTTGAAAATTTTTAATTTCAAATTTTTGATTCAAAAGTACATAAAAATTTCATTAAGAAAAATCACCACTCTTCAACTATTCCAGAAAAAAAAAATATGGTCCCTGGTAAACAAGAGGCAAACCTGGAACTCAAGCTGTGTGGAAATCTGACAGTTTTCTTCAATAAATGTTGCCAATTTAAGTAGGTCTATGACTCTATGAACCAATTAATCCTTGAATTTAGGAGTGCTTGCAATCTCGATCTGTATAGTATGATTGTGGCCTCCCTAAAGTTAGAGGACATGTTCCTGGCTCATTTTCTTTTTCAATGCACCATTGAAAGAGAAGAGAAACTCTTGGCAGACCTCTCTTGAGAGCTAGCCTGAAAAATCAGATTTTTTTTTTCTTCCCGATACACAAACATACATTGAAAGATAAACCTTTTCTTCTGGCATTCAAATTAATTTCCCCTGGGGGCGAAGGGAAAAAAAATGTGTTCAAAACCTTTCTAAAATGCTTGAGCAAAATATCTTAATGTTTCAGAAAGATCTAAGGATCCAGTAAAACATAAAACTTCTTCACTCAACTCAAATATCATTATACAAATAACCCTTGTCTCTTCAGAGCATTTGGTGATATGGCAGAAGCAGCTGGCTAAAATAAAATATTGAACCCAAAGGAGCTTCTTTAGCAATACCCTAAATTCTCGGTGTGTTTTGAGGATAGAAACAGAAAATGTTTTGAGGCTTCAAAATGGGGAAATACAATGTTATCTGAGCAATCAGTCTGGGTTATAACTAAATTAACACACAGCAAGTATGAGAAGCGGACATTGATTTCACATAGATTTTAAGTATAGCAGCCTTGCTCTGGGGTTCAGAGAATACAAATGGGAATCAGAAGTCTTAGGTCCTAATTTTGACTCCACCACTGAATCCAAAGCAGGTCATCTAATCTCTCTGTTTATGCGTACCAACCGGCAACAACATGCCTCCCAGCCTAGGTTGACAGACTAGGGCTAGCAGCATTGATGCTAGAGCTCTAAAAATAGCTGTGTAGAAAGCACTTTGAATTTGCAGCTCAGGCTCTGAAGCCTGAGAATGGGGTGGCCTTCCAAGTCCAAGCTCCAGAATGAGTTGCAACTTCAAAGCGCTGTCTTTACAGCGCTAGCATGAGACCTACTAGTCCAAGTCTGTCAGCGCAGGCTGGGAGGCTTGCTGCTGCAGACAGTGTAAACATACCCCGTGTGTTTCTGTTGCCCCTTTCCCCCTTTTTTAGTCTAGGTAGACAAGACAGACAGGAGTCAGGAAGTTGTTGCAGCGATCAGCAGATGAGCATAGGGCCGAGCAAACCTGTAGATCATCTGTTCAACTGGCACTATTATACGTACCTACCTCACTAGGTTGTCGGTGAGAATCTTCGTTAGAAGATCAGAAGTTGCAATGTGGTTTTTCCCAAGTAATTTGACTGCTTAGGGCAAGAATTTTAAAGACATATAGGTGCCCAAAGATGCAGACAGTTGCCTAGCTCGTGAGATTTTCAAAAGCAGCTCGGCACTTAACATCCGTGGCAAAATCCCATTAGGCTCCTACTTGCATCTTTAGGCATATAAATACTTCTAAAAATATGTCCTGATTCCCTATTGAAGCACCTAAAAAAGTACTCTGGTTTTCAGGGGTGCCGAACCCCACAGCATTAGAGGGAGTGGCAAATACTCAACACCTTTGAAAAATCAGGTTTCAGAGTAACAGCCGTGTTAGTCTGTATTCGCAAAAAGAAAAGGAGTACTTGTGGCGACATTCATTTAGGTGACTAACTTTAGGCATCTAAGTAGGAAAATGTTGATTTTGAGTTTTATCTTCTGTGAATCAAGCCCCAGGGGGCAGTTGCTTTCACTCACCCTACATTATACCATGCAAATTACAGCCAAAGGAAATATTCACAGGAACCCCTGTGAAATGAAACTGCTATGTTTGACGCTACTGCATTCAAATCCCTTTTAGTATTCATAGTTAACACAGCACAATCTCAATGATAAATACTTGCTAACTATCTCCTCCCATTTCCAAAAGCCTGCCTCAATCAGAACATATGGAAAGTCCATCCCAGCTAATTGGAGGCTGGTATTTAGGAGATTTCTGCAAAAAAAAATGTCAAAGGATTGTCATATTTACCCCCTCTATTATAGTGGTAGAATCAGTAGGTAATACTAAATAAAACAGTGGTAATGATATACAGTTTCCAGTAGCATCCTGAAGCATGAGATATTACATCTGCATGTCCTAGAGTGGATTTTGCTGCTTGAAACTAGATTTATACAGAACTTGTCCCCTCTTTTCTGAAAAACACCAGAATTTTAATTTTTAAATAATTAATTTACATTTCCATGAATAATATCGTCCCATCCCTGAAAAAGTAATTAAATCCAGGAGGAGTCTGATTTCATGCAACCGAGTCTTCAAGCTTTCTTTCCTATTTTAGATTCACTCCAACATGCCTGACTACTCTCTACAGGCTATCTCAGATACTTGCATAGCTCTCCATCACCATGATACCTGAGCATCTCAGAATCTTTCACGGATTCTGCCTTCACAATTTCAATCTGAAGTAGGGCAGTCCTATTATTCCTATTTTACAGAAGGAAACAAGGCACAGGGAGACAAAGTGATTTGCCAAAAATCACACAAAGAGCACTTGGAAGAGAAAATTGAATCTGGGAAGAGGAAGCAGGTCCTAAATCCCAGGCTACTACCCTAACCACAGGCCCATCCTTTCTCTCTGACCCTCTTGTATCTATGGACAACTGAATGTATGGACTGAATTTTCAAAGTCCATTTTTTCTCTCTTTCCTTTTTCTGGTCTACCTGAGTAATTTGGGGCAGACATATTTAATAACCAGGTTGAATCTGCAAGGGCAGCCACTGAGATCAGTAGAAACCATCCCCGTCATGTGACAGGCATATTAAGCCTCACAAAATACGACTGAGGCCAGGAAATTAAGTTTCCTGACTGGATTCTTTTGAGCCAAGATTTGCTTGAAACAAGCAATGGTTCAGGTTCTCTGGGAAGTGGCTACAGCATCCTGATTCTCTGCCCTGTGCAGCTCCAGCCCCAGCCCCAGAATTGGAATAGGTTACAACCACCATGGAATCATAGACGATCAGGGTTGGAAGAGACCTCAGGTGGCCATCTACTCCAACCCCCTGCTCAAAGCAGGACCAACGCCAACTAAATCATCCCAGCCAGGGCTTTGTCAAGCCGGGCCTTAAAAACCTCTAAGGGTGGAGATTCCACCACCTCTCTGGGTAACCCATTCCAGTGCTTCACCACCCTCCAAGTGAAATAGTTTTTCCTAATATCCAACCTAGACTTCCCCACTGCAACTTGAAACCATTGTTCCTTGTTCTGTCATCTGACACCACTGAGAAGAGCCGAGCTCCATCCTCTTTGGAACCCCCCTTCAGGTAGTTGAAGGCTGCTATCAAATCCCTCCTCGCTCTTCTCTTCTGCAGACTAAACAAGCTCAGTTCCCTCAGCTGCTCCTCGTAAGTCATGTGCCCCTGCCCCCGATCATTTCCGTTGCCGTTTGCTGGACTCTCTCCAATTTGTCCACATCCTTTCTGTAGTGTGGGGCCCAAAACTGGACGCAGTACTCCAGATGTGGCCTCACTAGTGCCGAATAGAGGGGAATAATCACTTCCCTCGATCTGCTGGCAATGCTCCTACTAATACAGCCCAATATGCCGTTAGCCTTCTTGGCAACAAGGGCACACTGCTGATTCATATCCAGCCTCTCATCCACTGTCATCCCCAGATCCTTTTCTGCAGAACTGCCGCTTAGCCAGTCGGTCCCCAGCCTGTAGCGGTGCTTGGGATTCTTCCGTCCTAAGTGCAGGACTCTGCACTTGTCCTTGTTGAACCTCATCAGATTTCTTTTGCCCAATCCTCCAATTTGTCTAGGTCACTCTGGACCCTATCCCTACCCTCCAGTGCATCTACCTCTCCCCCCAGCTTAGTGTCATCTGCAAACTTGCTGAGGGTGCAGTCCACGCCATCCTCCAGATAACTAATGAAGCTATTGAACAAAACTGGCCCCAGGACCGACCCTTGGGTCTCTCCGCTTGATACTGGCTGCCAACTAGACACGGAGTCATTGATCACTACCCACTGAGCCCGACAATCTAGCCAGCTTTCTATCCACCTTATAGTCCATTCATCCAATCCATACTTTTTTAACTTGCTGACAAGAATACTGTGGGAGACCATATCAAAAGCTTTGCTAAAGTCAAGATATATTCATAGATTCATAGATATTAGGGTCAGAAGGGACCACTATGATCATCGAGTCTGACCTCCTGCACAATGCAGGCCACAGAATCTCACCCACCCACTCCTGCAATAAACCTCTCACCTATGTCTGAGCGACTGAAGTCCGCAAATCGTGGTTTAAAGACTTCAAGGTGCAGAGAATCCTCCAGCAAGTGACCTGTGCCCCATGCTACAGAGGAAGTTAAAAAAACCCCAAAGCCTCTTCCAATCTGCCCTGGAGGAAAATTCCCTCCCGACCCCAAATACGGCAATCAGCTGAAACCCTGAGCATGTGGGAAAGATTCACCAGCCAGATACCCAGCAAAGAACTCTCTGTAGTGACTCAGATCCCACCCCATCTAACGTCCCATCACAGGCCATTGGGCCTATTTACCATGAATATTTAAAGATTAATTAATTGCCAAAATCATGTTATCCCATCATACCATCTCCTCCATAAACTTATCAAGTTTAATTTTGAAGCCAGATAGGCCTTTTGCCCCCACTGCTTCCATGCTTTCCCCATATCCATAGAGCCAGTTATCATAGAAGGCAATCAGGTTAGTCAGGCACGACTTGCCCTTGGTGAATCCACATTGACTGTTCCTGACCACCTTCCTCTCCTCCAAGAGCAATCTTTGGATTGCTCTAACATACAACAACTGGAAACTGCCTCCAAGGACCCATATGCCAGCTAAGAACTGCCAAAGTGCAGCAGCACAAGCCATGCCTGCTCCCTTCCTTGGCTCACTTCCAACCTCAACACATCCCTTACACCAAGTCTGGGGTGAGGAATCACGTAGGAGCTGGCTCAGCCAATTTGAGATCAGCTGAGAGCTCTCTCCACCCAGGGAATTCTCAGCTGGCCAATATCCAAGCCCTTTGTGCCACGTGAACACCTCAAAGTGCCCAGTCTCTCTAACCAAACAGTCTGTCCTTCCATCTCTCTCTTCTGTGAGTCATGCCCTTGTTACAGAGTCCAGTTTGTCAATTACATCCTTCTTATATTATATTTTATTATATTATATATCATATCGGGGTGGCCAAACTGACTGACCCTCTGAGCCGCATGCAATAACCTTCAGAAGTTTGAGAGTCGGGTGTGCCTGCCAGGGCTCGCAGCTTCAGCTCTGCTCCTGCTGAAGCCCCCAGCTCTATCAGGCGCCTGCTGCAGGGTAGAACCCCTGAGCTCCCCTGGCCCCAGTCGGGTAGTTGGAGAATGGGTGGGGTAGTGTGGGGGAGTTCGCGAGCTGCACTTTAACTGTAACAGAGCCGCATACGGCTCACGAGCCATGGTTTGGACACCCCTGTATTAATTATATGATAGTCTATTATAGTATATCCTGCCATGTAGCACCCCAAAGCCTTTCTGAACTGCACCTGCTTCAAAGGCAGACCACCCGAAGCCTGAGCCGCTTACAGGAGGCTCTGCTGTCTGCACAGGTCAGACCTTACATACAAACACCAACCACCAGCAACAGTTTATATTCTGCTAACCAGAGTCAAATTCTAAAAGATTTCTTTATTTTTTTTTAACAAGCTTGGCAAAATCTAAACAGAAATCTGCGTCTTTCTGAAGTTCTGACACTTCCAAGAAATGAGTGTTCCCCGAATGTGATGTCAACTGCAACGCCTAGGAAATCCCCCTGCTACCATAGATGCTACATTTAAAGTTCAACAGCCTTCCACTGACACCTTGACTTGATGCAGAGCGATCACACGAGGCTTTGAAATGAACAGAGGAATGGAATATTGACTGTGTAAGACATGCCAAGGCTTTAAAAACATGCCCTTCTCTTTGTATTTTGCTAGAACGCTGGAAATTACTATTATCCACACATACACACAAACAGATACGCTCTAGGCTCCTGTTTTATAATTTTACGCAGTCCTTTGCAAACTCAGGGACTGATCCAAAGCCCATCAAAAAATCAATGGAAATATTCCCACTGACATCAGTGGGCTCTGGATCAGGACATTAGGCCTCAATTTTGCAAACACTTATGTTCACGCTTAACTCAATGACAGTGGGACTACTCATGTGAGTAAAGTTAAGCACATGAGAAAATGTTTGCAGGATCAAAGCAACAGAGATTCTGTGTATGTTTGTGTGGTGTTTCTCTCTCTCTCTCTCTGTCTGTCTATCTATCAGCCTCCCGCCTCAACACCCCCACCTGGGTTTTCAGACTTCATAAGCACTTACAGCTCAACAATTGTAGAAATTAGTCTTACAAAGTACTATCTGTTTTAAGGGTGTATGATTGCCTGTTACATTGATTACATTATTCTTGCCTTATTTTCTCTGCCCGCTTTTTAATAGAATCAAAATGTAAGTCTACAAAAGACAGACTTTGTTTCAATGTTTGTTCTTTGTACCACTTTACAATTTTCTTTCACTGCCAGCTGCCTCTGCTCTTTCTTAATTGAACACTGTATTTTGACTACTGTATTGCAGTTTAGAAACAAAATTATTGTAATAAACAGATTAAATGAAGAAACAAATAACTCCAGAACACTGTGTATGCCTTTATTCAACTAGATCTGTTTCTTTGCCTGGGCTGTTATACAAATTATCTCCTTTTAAAAAAGGGCTGGTGTTTGCATATTTAACTTTGAACCAAACTATCTCCAACCCTATAAATAACCAAATTATCTCCAACACCTGTAAACATATACGACAGCGATGGCCAACCTGAGCCTGAGAAGGAGCCAGAATTTACCAAGGTACATTGCCAAAGAGCCACAGTAATACGTCAGCAGCCCCCCATCAGCTCCCCAGCCCCGTTCCCAGTGCCTCTCACCCACCAGCAGCCCTGCCAATCAGCGCCTCCCCCTCCCTCCTCGCACCCCCCCATCAGCTGTTTCGTGGCGTGCAGGAGGCTCTGGGTGGAGAGGGGAGGAGCGAGGGCACGGCAGGCTCAGGGGAGGGGGGCGGGAAGGGCCTGTGGCAAAGCCAGCGTTGGAGCTGTGAGCACCCCCCGGCACATTGGAAAGTTGGCACCTGTAGGTCCAGCCCCCGAGTCGGTGCCTAGACGAGGAGCCGCGTATTAACTTCCGAAGAGCCGCATGGGGCTCCGGAGCCACAGGTTGGCCACCCCTGACATATGATATCCCACCAAGGCAAAGAAATGAGACTGTAAAAGACCCAACTAAACCGTAACCATGCAAAGCTGTAACTATGCACCAGTTCTGTGTTTCCAATTTCCTGTTCCAACTGTAGCTATAGATATTTAAGCACCAGCAAATCTGTATCAAAACACAGCATAGCCTGTTTCTTACTGCGAGCCCAAGCTATCTGTCAGGATTAAAATAATCAGACCTGATTACAGACTCTGCATAAAACAAAATACAGGGACTCAATTTGATCTCTGGTTGACCGAGAAGGCAGCCAAGATGGTGCCCTCTGTATTTAATTGGAAGATAATTAGGTTCGGAAGGATTCGATTTATAAATCAGTAAGTGTCGGTAAACGTTGATTTCACCATAAACACACACACACACACACAGGACAAAAACTATTTCCATCAATAATTGGTGAAATTTACAGATAGAAAAATGCAAGCCCAATGGTAATGCAAAGTATTTTGTCTGTTGTCACTTGTGACACAGAACAACCACAGATGATTTTTATTGATTCATATTTTTGTAGGGTCAGATTCTCCACTGCCTTTCATTTTGTGCTCTCTTTGATGCCAGTGCAAGTTGTATGTAAATCATTACCATTTTGATGTAGTAGCATTTTACACTAGCCTATGTGACTGCACAAGAAGCAATGCTAAAGGGAGTCTAGCCCTGTCATGTTTGGCTCCAGATATCTTTAGAGGAAGGATGGTCTCGCGGATAAAGCACTGGATTGGGACCCAGATCTGGGTTCAGTTTCTGGACCATCCACGGGTTTCCTGTGTAAACTTGGGCAAGTCCCTTCATCTCTCTGTGACTCAGTTTCATATTTGTAAAATGGAGGTAACAATGCTCTCCCTTTCCCACTCCTTGTCTATTTAGATCGTGAGCTCTTTGGGGGCACGGACCATGGTAACAGCCACAAGGCTGCCTGGATTTCAGATGGAACCTCTAGGTGCAAACATGAACCAAGCAGTATCTTTACATTCATGCTACTGATCAACCAGAATCAATCCAGGTTTTGGAAAAAAATAAATCTAATTCTTTCTTATTGAGATATTTATCTTGCCACTGAAGCTAAGGAGATTTCATCCTGCTCTATTCTGTGGTTTTCTAATGTTCACCCTTTTATTGGTATTTTTTTCCAATAAGAAAATGACAAAACAAAAAGAATGCACAATGAAGTTAACAGGGGATGAGATATGAGACACACACTTGAGTGGAGAATGATAGCCTAACCAATATTCACAGTCAGCAATGAAAGATGATGTTGTAATGTGTTTTTAGCTGAAAGATGTGTTAGCTGGTTCCCATAGCTTGTGAAATGTAACTTATTTATCATTTTAACAGCATAAAAGTTTTCACATGCGTGTGCCTGGGACACTGCATGCAAATCATGATTTATATTCAGCAAAAATGACTCCTTCCCTGTTAGGGAAGTGTCTAAAATGGTCATGTTTTTGTATAAGTAGGCAAGAATTCTTCCTTTGACCTAGTGCTGTCTACACAAAGACTTCCGTTGGATTAACTACATAGCTCAGGAGTATGAATTTTTCACACCCCTGAGCAATGTAGCTGGGTCAATCTAATTTTCTACTGTAAACCAGCCCTCTGGAAAATTAATTCCAATGAACTTTTTTTAAAGTGGATTAGTCACATTGCATTAAAAGCCTGGGTGGACCGCTTTTATTCAGAATTAAAGTGGCCTTAATTCAGTTTATCTCAATCCACTTCCAAAGTAAATTAATCTAAATCAAATGAAGTCCACTTTAATTCTGAATAAGTGTGTCCACACAGGTGTTTAATGCAGTGTGGCTAATCCACTTTAAATTCGCACCTTTAGTTACTTCAGATTAATTTTCCTGAGTGTCCCTGCACAGAAAAACCTTAGAAGTGCTGTATGCTTGCATAGTTAAAACTTAAGTTTCTGACTGAGCATGTGCTTCATTCACATTGAAGTCAAACTGAATCAAGGCTTTCATGATTATAGATTATCAGCGCCATGGGTTTTATATCTCACTTTAAGCTAATTCTCTCCAATATCACAATGCCCTGTGGGAACACACTGTGATGGGGCTGGTCTATCAGGTGAACAGAGATCTCTACCACCTAGCGAATGACCAACAACTCTTTCTGTAGCATCTCCGTGTTCACTGGAGTTTAGGGACCAGTTTCATCCCACTCCCGCCAAGTAGGATCTTATTCTGAAAACAGGTCTAATGATTGCAATGGGTAAGGGACTGCTCTTTGTATGTGAGCAAGGGGCAGACTCAGACCCTGAATGAGTAGTAACACTATTCTTTCCATGGTGGGGGGGAGTGCCATTTCACGGAACAAAAATAGCAAGTTTCACAGGGCAGCAATTTCTGTGCTAGTGACACCTCAAGGACAAAGCATTAAATGGACGGAAGGGCACATATGCCACAATTTTATTCCTTAATAGAAGGGGTGGAAGGGAGACAGTAGTTCTTGCATCAAAGGGCAGCTGCAGATAATATCTGGGCCATCGATCACCTCCACTTATGACTGCTCATCAGGAGACTCAAGGACGCTCTGGTCAATCCCCAAATGGATGCACCCCATAGCCCACCAGGATGTGGTCATCTGTTTTAGGAGACCATACACCAGTTTGCTCCCTACTCTTACGGCGCAGACCTGGGCCAATTCCTAGCAGACTCTGCTTCTAAGAACTCTGTAGCTGGCTGATAATGGTGACCGCACACAGCTCTAGGGTGCAAACTACATGGGGGTTTTTTGTCACTCTGTGCTTACAAGCTTCTCCTGTTACTCGTAGCCAAATCCAGTATCTTGTCAAATATAAGGTGAGCTCTCATTTGATCTGCTTCATACTTTAAGCATTTGCAGAAATACTACTGCGGGCTGTGCTACCTTCTTAATGTCACATAACATTGTTGTCACTTGGAGCAAGCTTTATGACAGAGGAGATGCAGCGTTATCTAAGCATTCTGCATGGGTGAAAACAGCAAGAAATTACATATTTCTCTTTGGGATTATTGGCATTAGATACTGAGAATATGCCTTGAAACACGAATAAAGGATTGTGGACAGCTCTTCTTTGCAATTAGTATCCAGCCATGTGTCCCAAATTCAGCAGGTGGATGACATAAGTGTCAAACTGAAGTAATCAGTAGGAGGCAGAGTTTAAAAACTGAAAACCTGGCTCCAGGTGTCACAAGGGGAGCTGCTGGGTACCGAGTGCTTTGGAAAATCTGGCCCTTATTTAGGTGCTTAAATGGAAACGGAGCTATTTTGAACATCTGGCTCCAACCATGAGCGCTGACCACTTGAGAATCTGACCCCATGTTGTTTTTCCCTTGAGCTTGATTACTAAGGCCCATTTACATTGCTCGGGTAGTGCAAAGGTGCAAATTATATTGACACACAGGTTAGGGCCATTTTATACTGCCGGGATGTTTGTTGGAAAGGGGCCTTAGTATAAATGAGAACCAGTGTTCTACTATTTGGTCATATACGCAGCACTGTCTTTCACAAACTCAAAACGGCATGCAGTTTCTTTTTCACTGAGATTTCATGTTTTTTTCCACAGCAAACTATTGATTTCACATCACCCATGTCGAACATGTAATATACAGCCTCAGTGATTAGTTATGTCATAGTCGGCATCCTCCTGAGTATCCATGCAGATAATTGTGTCCTTTTAGATGTAATTTCCAATTTGTTGTAACAATAAGACTCTGCAGGAAGCTCATTTCTACACTAGTATTGCCTATCTACTCACTTAGGTTGAAATCCTGGCCCCAATTAAATCAAGAATAAAACTCCAGTTTATTTCTGTGTGAATAGGATTTTTCTACGCTTAGTCTCGACTTCACCATACATTGGAAACCTACAACAACAATCCCCTCAAAGGGAAGCAGACTCTGTTAGGCCTTCTGGCATAAGGGCAAGCGGAAAACACAAACCGGGAGGTAGACAAGCAAAGAAGAATAGCACCAGGTGGTTCACAAAATGAGGCCCAACAACAGAAGAGAACGTAAGGGTAGACAAGATGTCTAGGTGCTCACAAGCACATAGCTATCTCATGGTAGGTTTTGCCCACATGAGGACCTATCTTTTGTGTAAGAAGGCTAGTGTTACTACAGTATAGTACTGATACTATCAGTTGAGTGAAATTGGCTACCTCTAGCTGTTACAAGAGAAAAGGGAAATTAATGGAAGAAAATACCCTAGCATGTGAAAATGCTTTCAGATGGTAACAATAAACATTTTCTTCAGTAGCACCCTCCCACATAAAAATGTGCCAATCCAAGGTATAGGTGTCAGCAATACACAAAGGGAAAAAACGGGTTCTCTTTATCCTAAATTCAGACCGTAATTAATCAATGCTGAAATCAAGACCCCAGAAATATCTCCTTACAAAGAATACCGACACCGATCCTGCCCCACAGCAAAATATATGGACTTTTTAGCGTGTTCCGGTTCTCAACAAATTTGGGCTATTTCAAACCGAAGTGCAGCAGAGTTCGAATGTGTCCCCTTCACAAAGAACTTGCTTGCTACCCCTTCTCATTTTTTGACCAGCCCTTGTTATGACTCATTTTAGAAACGGTTCCTGATTTTTATATATAATACAATACAAAGAAGAGCACAGATGGTCTTCTTCAGTCTTTAGCCATCCTACATCCCCCCTCCCCCCTGCCAATCTGTTTAATACTGCCAACTAATTGTGCTACAAAAAGACCTCAGAACAGATAGAAGCCAGAGCTTGAGGGTCATTGAACACAAGGCTTATTTCAGATGTATCCCAATTACACAAAGACTTGGGCTAAATAACTTGGTGCTCAGGCACTGTGAGGATTCAGTGTCTAATAACCCTCAAAATTTCTCATTTCTGTGTGGCAGCGTGGATTAGCTCTCCCAGACAGGGCTGCTATGTATGACGCTCTTCCAAGACCGCTTTCTCTCATGCGGTCCTCTTTCTTACTTAGAATGACAGAACTGGAAGGGACCTTGAGAGGTAAACTGCACTCACGGCAGGACTAAGTATTATCTAGACCAGTGGTTCTTAACCTGGGTGCGAGAGGCCCGTTCTGGGGGTGCGAGACATGCCAGATTTTTTTTTAGAAGGTAAATCATCCAAAACACAAATTAAGCATAGGCACGTAAGTACAACTACTTTGTTTCATGAGACCTGTGTATTTATTAACATTATACATTTTTTACAATTACTATAATATACAAACAACAAATATATCTAGGTTTAAAGAACTGACCTACTTCAAAGATTTTTGATAAGAGGTGCGAGAACACATTTTGAGAACCAAAAAGGGGTGCAGGCTGCAGTAAAGGTTAAGAACAACTGATCTAGACCATCCCTAACAGGTGTTTGTCTAACCTGCTCTTAAAAATCTCCAATGATGGAGATTCCACATCCTCCCTATGCAAGTTATTCCAGTGCTTAACCACTCTGACAGTTAGGAAGTTTTTCCTAATGTCCAACCTAAACCGCCCTTGCTGCAATTTAAGCCTATTGCTTCTTGTCCTGTCTTCAGAGATTAACAAGAACAATTTTTCTCCCCCTCCTTGTAACAATCTTTTATGTACTTGAAAACTGTTATCATGTCCCCTCTCAGTCTTCTCTGTTCCAGACTTTAAAAAAACCCAGTTTTTCCCATCTTCCCTCATAGGTCATGTTTTCTAGACCTTTAATGATTTTCATTGCTCTTCTCTGGACTTTCTCCAATTTGTTCACATACTTCCTGAAATGTGGCGCCCAGAACTGGCCTACTTGTCACTGTGTACATGTTTGTGCCTTTGCATTTTATTATCCAGCCCATTCAAACAGGGAAAGGGGAGAAAAGCAGCTTTTAAAGATACTGTTGATGAGAAGCAGAGAGAACAGGCAGAATCTGAAGGGAAAAGACACAACAGAACCCCAAGATACAAACTGACCTTTCACCTTCAAAGGCTCACACACTGCAAAACTAAAGCCTCAATTCATAAAAGTACTTCAGCACATGCTTAAATTTTAGGTCAATAGGACTAGTCCATGCTTAATGTTAAGCCTGCACTTAAGCACTTTGCTGAACCAAGGACTAAGTGCCTTATATGCCAAATTCAGGCATACGAGATCTGAAGAGGTACAAATTTAGATTCTGATGAGATTTGTGCTCCTAAATCATATAAGCTGTTTTGAAAATTTCAGTCCAACAGCCTTAGAACATTGGTGCGTAAAGTCTTCTACACTGAGAGCCACCTTGTAAACTCCCCATGAACCAGAGGGATTCATCTAATTTGCATATTTACATAATTTAAAAGACGAAACAGAAGGCACACAACCCTGAGATGCTTCACATTTGGATTGACTAGCCAGGAAATCCTACAGCTGGTGATTTTTGGAACCACTCATAGAAAAAGGCAAGTCCAGGACTTTATTTGAAACATTAGGTCTTTGGTTTGCCCACCTCCTGCTTTAAGGGAAGTGAGCAACTACACCTTTGGTGAAAGGAAACATGGTCTAATGATTGAAGGAGCTGGTACTGCATCAGCAGAACCTCCCTGTGTGGTGAGTTTAACCTTTTGTTGCTGGTTATATCAACTTCAGGGCTGCTTTGCAGTACCAGCATGGTAAAAACCACCCTTAACTCAAGGGAGAATCAAAGCCACAATCTACATACTGTGAATAGGGTAAGCTGTATCTTAGCTAGGGGGTGTTAGTCCAGCCCCAGGACATAGAACGAACTTCTTCTTGTACTTAAACAATTCTAACCATCTTTGCTTTTAAGAAAGCGCATTCAATTTCAGAGGAAAAAATAGATACACAAATTCAAACTACCCCTACAGCAGATCACAAGTAGTGCTGGGTAAAGAAGTGATTTTGCTGGTACATTGACTATTCTGGAAAACTGGGGAAGGAGAGCGAGAATCATTTAGGTTTGAATGTTTTGAAATTTTTGGCTCAAACAATGTTTTGAAATTAAAACTTTGAATGTTTTTAGCGTTTGTTTTTTTACCAAAACAATGTGGCACAATCAATACAAATTCACAAAATGTTTCAGAGTGACCAAATCTGTCTTTTTTGTGGGGGGTGGAGGGGTGGGGGGGGGGAAGGGCTGGCTGAAAAAGTTCTGTTCTAATCACAAGGTTCATAAAACCTTTCACTCTCTGGGCCGAATTCTCAAGTGCTCAGAACCCACAACTGGGATCAGACTTTTAAAAAATGCTCAGCACCTGATGTGCTAAGGTCTTTTGAAAATCTGGCCCGAAGAAACTCCCCCATCCCTACCCAGCAGAAAAAATCCATGCTCACATGGAACCCTCTATATATGACATCTGGGACCAAAAACAAAGCTATGACTTTATCTGTTATGACATTGACTCTATTAGCATAAATAGGGTGTCAAATAATTTTGCCGAGTTGCTTCTTTCAATTAATGTGACCTTTCAATGGTGCTGTTCAGTTACATTTCCACTTGGCCAACACTGATCGCTTTTATGAATTTTTGATCAACGAAGGTCTTTAGGATAGTTAAAGAAATCAAAAAACATCAAATAGAAACTTAAACACTGAAACAGGAGACTTTATTAAATATGCCCTTCGAAGCGCAGAGGCAGAAGAATTTATGCTTTGCCTTTTGCAGTAGCATGACATTATGAATTGCTTCAGCCCCCTTAATAAAAATCCATTTGTTGACTCATGCAAGAAAACAAGATAATTGTCTTCTCTCCACTGTGATGCATTTTAAGCTGGAGTGTTAAAGCTGTTTGACCCAATATTCAAAATGGAACAAAAATATACATAATTCTGTGCTCCCAGGAAAAAAGGGTATAATCCTTGTACCTGGGTGGATGTGTGAGTGAAGGATTTGTTAGTAAAATTGGTATATCCATTAAAAATAATGTAGGATTACACATTTGTCTCTTTCCTCTCTTAGTTCTTTTTTCTTTATTCCTTTCCCATTTCATTGTATGGCTATTTTTATTTGTAAAATGGTAGTATGATGAAAAAGAATGGGCCCGTAGTTAGGGTATTAGCTTAGGCATTTGCAGATCTGGGATCTAGTCTCTGCTGTTCCACAGACTTGCTGTATGACCTGGGTTAGTCATTTAGCCTCTCTGCCTCAGTTCCTCATCTGTAAAATGGAGGAGATAAATGCACTGCCCTCTCATATGGCTGCTGTGAGAATAAATACATTGCAACAGTAATGGTAATAGGGACCACATTTATATTTAAGAGACAGATCTAAAGCCCCCCAACTGATATCAGGGCCCCATTGTGAACGCACAGCACCTGCCACCTAGTAAGAGACATCCCCTGCTCCAAAGAGCTTGCAATCTAAATAAACAAGACAGAGGAGCAGTGGAAAGAGAAAGACAGACAGAGAGGTCAGTACTATCCTATGCATTTCATCCCAATTAAGTGCCATAGATCTTTGCTCTACAGAAGAACCAACTCTAAAGTACCTCCTAATTCAGGAATTGTGGAGATCCAGGATTTTGATCTATTTATTTTAGAGATTTAATTATTCTTAAGGAGTAGTATAGTCAGTGAGAAGAGAAAAAAATGCAAAAAAAAATTACTACAATTTTCATCGAATGTAAAAAATTGAAATATTTCGACTCGCTCTATTTAGCATCTATTAAGTGATAGTGATAAATAATAACCATACTGAGGCTTTTCTTCCATAGGTACAAAAGAAGTTACGAACAATTAAGCCCAGTCCTATAGCTAGGGAAACTGAGGCGCATCCATTTTTGTGACTTTGTTTTCCCAGAATAAACTTTTCATACAACCTGCACATTCCACCTTTTAAGTACTCCTGCAGGTGGAAAAGAGAGAGTTTTGTTGGCTGATTGTTCTTCCTATTACATTGAAAGGCACTCACTGATAATAAGGAACATAAAAAGTACAGAATTTAGATAACTCAGTTAAGTGACTTGGACAAGGTCATAGTGAGTCTATTTAAAAGCCTGGAATAGACTTCAGACCTTCTAATCAGTACCCTGTCCATTGGACCATTTAGACATATGTGGTGCAAATTGCATCTTGGAAGGGAAACACCTGTCAATTGACCACTCTAAGTTCATATTTTAATATGACTGGATATTATTTAATGGTCCAGAAAATAGGCAAATATTGCAGTTAAGAAGAATATCTTATTTAGATGAACTATGACAAAATCTAATTTAGTTTGTTTCGCTGCTGGCTTTATTGCTTTTCGCTGCTGTCTGGGAATGCAAAGCAGCACAAGACCCTGGTGATGAAGCGATTGTCTCAACTCTTAATGGCTAAGATGAAGATACCCTGTTCAGTACTAATGTGATGGCCGTCATCTTGGCTGACACATACCAGGGATTCAACCTGGGATCTCCAGAGCTAAGAGCATGAGCTGCTAAACCACAGCTCTCTAACAATGGCTGTGACCCACATCCTCAGTGGAGGGGGACCTGCAACACACACACACACACACACAGTGGTTACACTATTAGTTAAGCATGAACAATGGACTCAGTGCTGTATGTTACACAGAAAACGACATAGGCTGGGATTCACAAAGGTGCCTGAAAGGATGTGGGTGACCTACTCCTATTGAATTGCAATGGAATTGAGGTGCCTATCTCCTTTAGGCTTCTTTGAAAATCCCTGTCATCTCTCCTGCCCATTGTGATCAAAAGGAGCCTTCCCGTCAATTCCACTGGCCTTGGCATCACCCCTTAACATGAGGCAAAAATACATGAATATTTGACCCATTAATTGACCATCCTACCACGCACCAGTGAACCTTCCTCACACATCCAGGGCTCAGAGTCCTGTGGGGTACCCCCATTGTTACCAGTCAATCTCACAAATGGAGGACATTCAACACCTGGAGGAGTATTCAAAGTGGTGGGAGATGGGTGTGTGGTAAAGAGGTCTGTGTTGTTGGATGGGAAGGCAGGTAGCCCTCCTGGATTCTAATTGCAAATCAGTTTCCTGGGATGGGGTGGGGCGAACCTTAGAACAGTCACTTTCAAAAGAGCTCTGATTTTTAACTGCCGAGGACCACAAATGGGACCAGACTCAGCACCAAGAAGCTCTCATTGTGACCTTCAACGGCTCAACTTGCAAACAAACTCAGCACCCGACACGACGCATAAGCGCTTTTGGAAGTCTGGCCCCAGTTAGTTGCTCGGCCCTTCTGAAAATCCTGACCGTAGAGTCTGATTTTCAGAGGTCTAGAGCACAAATTATTCTAGGAAGCCAAGGAGAGCTGTAGGGTTCTGCATCACAGAAAATCAGGCCCTTGATCTTTCTGCCTTGGTTGTAAATTGAGGATGGAACAGTGACTGGCTACAGGCTCTGCCGTGGAGGTTCAAGAGCCTTTACCAGGCTTCACTTTGCATTGAGCACTCCCTCCAGGCCAGGGGAACAACCAACATTTTCCTTAGGAGGGGACCCAAAGCTCTTCCTCCATTGCCATATACCCAGACCTAAGATCTCTCTCCCTGTCACTCCCCCATGCCCAGTCCCATGCTGTCTCACGCTGGCTCTGCCCCCAGATCTTCACTCTCCCCTCTGCACCCAATCCACTCACAGTCCCCTCCGGCTGCCCCACATACAGCCCGGAGCTCGTCCTACCCCATAGTCTTACCCAGAGAGGTGGTCAGGATGAAGAGCACCATCCTCACCTGGGATAGGCAGTTCTGAGAGCCCCAGACTCCATCCTCCTCCATCTCAGCTTCTCCAGGCAGTGCCAAAAGCCTGGATCCAGCCCTCCCATCCTCTGGGGATGCTAAGTTCCTGGTGTGCCCTGCTCCACTTCTCTCCAGGGGCTGGTCGTGCCCGATGCCCATGGATACCAGAAATGTTGCACAAGGGGAGGGAAGCAAGCCGGCGCATGGGGTCACAGCACCACTCAAATTTGGTCTAGCAGCCCCATCATGCCAGCAAGGAGGGGCCTCCACCATTATACCACCAAGCTCCGGTCAAGGGCCAAAGGCATGGGACTGGGGCCCCATTCATTGCCCCTCTTCTCCAAGCTCTCAGTTCTTTGCAGCCTTGTTAGCTGGTGCCAACATCCCTCAGACTCAGCCCCTGCAGCTTTCTCAACTGATGTGTATCCTGCATCAACTTCCAGCTCCTTGCAGAACTCTCTCAAACTCTCTCTTTCTCAAAGTCAGGCAGCCCTTATATTCCTACTCTGATTACCTTTCCCAGACCTGAACAACTCCTTTATGGAGCTCAAAAGCTCTTCTCTTTCACTCACAGAAGTTGGTCCTATCAAAGATATTATCTCTCCCACATTGACTGTCTCATATCCTGGGACCAACACAGCTCCACCAATCCAATAACCAACTTGTTTTTCCAAATAGGCTTGGTTCCAAATAGGAGCATTCCCAGCAGATCGAGGGAAATGATTATTCCCCTCTATTCGGCACTGGTGAGGTCACATCTGGAGTATTGCATCCAGTTTTGGTCCCCGCACTACAGAAGGGATGTGGACAAATTGGGGAGAGTCCAGCGGAGGGCAATGGAAATGATTAGGGGGCTGGGGCACAGACTTACGAGGAGAGGCTGAGGGAACTGGGCTTGTTTAGTCTGCAGAAGAGAAGCATGAGGGGGGATTTGATAGCAGCCTTCAACTATCTGAAGGCCAGGGGGGTTCCAAAGAGGATGGAGCTAGGCTGTTCTCAGTTGCAGCAGATGACAGAACAAGGAGTAAGAGTCTCAAGTTGCAGTGTGGGAGGTCTAGGCTGGATATTAGGAAAAACTATTTCACTCGGAGGGTGGTGAAGCACTGGAATCTCCTTCCTCAGAGGTTTTTAAGGCCTGACTTGACAAAGCCCTGGCTGGGATGATTTAACTGGTTTTGGTCCTGCTTTGAGCAGGGGACTGGACTAGATGACCTCCTGAGGTCTCTTCCAACCCTGATCTTCTATGATTTCTAGTTATATGCTCCCATCCCATGTCCCTTGCGTTCATTTCCCTTCATGTGAGGAGGGAGTTTAACCCTGGCAGAGGTGTGGTTCAGCCCCATCCCTCTTAAAGGGCCAATGAACCCAGTGACGAGGAATAATACTTCCCAGTGCTTTAGCTAGGATTAATGAATGTGAAGAAAAGTTCCTAGAAAATCTGACTCTTAAATACACTAATACAGTGAGAGAATGGATTCCACAATCGCAGCAGAAATATTTATTTCAGTCATCTCTGACCTGTTTTTATTTTCTCCATGAAATCACGTGAGTGTCTATATTTTACAATGGAACACCATTAAAATCAATCATCATCAAACTATGAGGAACTATTCTGAAAAGTATGTTCCAGGCAGATATTTACAAATTCATTGCATTTGACAAAACGACAGATTCTGAAATATTCACAGCAAAGTGTGCAAAAAATATCCCAGTTGCTGTGGTTACCCTAATGATCCTATGCTCACTGGAATGATCTCTGGAACTTTCACAGCCACACAAATGCTGCATTTGGGCCACATTTCTATCTTGCTGCCTTTCTTTTAAATGAAGGGGAGGGAATAAAAGAAACACTTCCTTGCAGGTATAGTAATTATCACTGTTGTTCTGCTCCTTCCTCATTCAACAGACAAATTAAAATTGTGATTTTTTTTTTTAACCCAGCTTTGAACACCTTCAGTTCAGGGGCAAAGAGGGAATGTGCGGTCGGGGAGGGAGGGAGGCTTATAGGGAAGGCTGAGATAGGGAAACTATAAATAAAGCTCAAAGGGATAAACTTGCTTAGTTGGTACATATGAATTGCCATACTGGATCAGACAGATGGTCCATCTGCTTCTGCATCTTGTCTCCAACAGTGACCAGCACTAGCTGTTTCAGAGAAAGGGGGGAAAAATCTGGCGTCAGGCAGATGTGCAATAATCTGCCCCGTGAATGTCTCATCCTAACCCCTTTGACTAAAGATAGGTTTAAGCATGAGGATTTATATCTCTTTCCAATTTTTTTCATTAATCTATTATAACTATTGTTATCCATGTAAATTTTCAGACGTTCTTTGACTCGAACAGTAATTTTGGCCTAATTGAGATCCTGTAGCAATGAGTACAGCTTAATCATGGGCTGTATGGAGAAAAATGTTTTCTTTGATCAGTTTTGAATTTGCCACCTTTCAGTTTCATCTAATGTTCTGCTCTTCACATATTATGACACAGGGAGAACAGAAGACCCCCTATCTTCTCCAGACCATTCATTATTTGGTGTATTTTTAATTACATTTCCTGTAATTAATCTCCTTTCCAAAATAAACAATCCCAGTCTTTTTACTCTCTCCCTCCAAAGGTATTTCTAAACAGCAAAAGCTGTCCATGGGCTAGCCTGCCTCCAGCTAGCATGGGTAACACAAGAGTGAAGACCACATAGTGCAGACTTGAGCATGGGTTGTAAAAGCCCAGCCCAGACCCTGGATCTGTCCCCCGCTCACTAGTGCACACCGAACTGTCTGCACTGCTGTTGTTACTCCCACACTGTCTGGATCCACGCAGGCACGGGTCGGCCAGACCATGCACAGCTTTTGGTGAGCAGACCAACCCTTGTGCTACGTCTACACTGCGAGGAAGGGGTGTGATTCCCTTGCTTGTGTACACATACTCACGCCAGCTGTCACTGAGTGAGCCCAAGTAGAAATAGCAGCATAGCCACTGTAACACGGGTCATGGCAGTGGAGGCCCAGCCGAGAGTCCATACCCACTGGTTTTGGGTAGATATGCACTCGGTGCATCTCAGCTGTGCCATCATCCATGCTCCTGCAAAGCTACCCTGTGATTTGTATTCCTGTTAGCTTGATGAGAGCTCACGCAAGCATGTGTCTATGAGCAGGGGAAATCACACACAGAGACATCGCATTAGGGAGCAGGGATCCAGTGCTGCTGACTGCCGGGAAAGCAACACAAAAATAAGCAGCGGATTTAGCTGGGGATTGGTCCTGCTTTGAGCAGGGGGTTGGACTAGGTGACCTCCTGAGGTCCCTTCCAACCCTGATATTCTATGATTCTATGATATGAAATTAATAGACATTTGCAATTGTAGAACGGAGGGATGATGCAGCGCTCATCTTCCAGTGTTGATATGAAGAACTGATATCATCTCATAATTCTAAATGTCAGGCCTTCTGTAGCAAGAGCTTCAAAAGTCCGTGAGCAGCGCCACTTTGGAAGGCCCATTCAGACAGCAGCATAGGCTATCTCCAAATAGCTTGTACAGCCAGTGGCAAACAGTCTCAATATCTCAACCCAAAATCACAGCTCAGGGACTGGAGGGCTCGGAGGCGTACCACCCACAGCTCCTCTGTTCAGTAAGCATCGTGCCTTCCACCTCAGTGCTTTGCAAATGGTAGTGAATTTGAGCCTTGCAACACCTGTGTCAGGATGGGAAGAATTATCAACCCCCAAACTGAGGTTTTCAGGACTCCAGTGACGACTCTTACCCAGGTGACAAATTACTCATGACACAGTTATGGGAAGAAACATGCTCTAGTGGACTGGGAGTCCAGAGACTTAAATTCTATTCCTAACTCTGTCACACTTTCTTCTCTTCTCCGAGCCTCTATTTCCCCTTCCATCATTTACCTGTCTTGTCTATTTATATTGAAATCTCTAGGAAGAGACTGTTTCTCACTATGACCTTCTCTACACACAAAAGTTGTACTGTTACACCGATACAGCCAAATAAGTACAACTCCCTCACTGTGGATGCAGTTATATGGTATGCATGTGCTTATATCAGTAGAGCTTCGACCCATGCAGGAATGGAAATAAACTACACCAGTATATGGTACCTTTACTTCAGTGTAATTGGGATGATATAAAGCTGGTATCCAGTATAGGAGGGAGGCAGCATTACCTAGTGGATTGATCAATGGGCTGGGACTCAGGAGACTAGGGTTCTATTCCTGGTTAGGCCAATAGCCTACCAGGTGACCTGCGGCACTTCAGCGCTGTGTGCCTCAGTTTCCCCATCTATAAAATGGGGATAACAATACTGGCCACCTTTGGAAATCTACTGATGAAAAGCATTGTATAAGAGCTAGGTAGAACCAGAAAACAAAATCAGGCCCCTGACAGAGTTTTAACAGTACAAAATCTTTGGGCTGGACAATCGGACTGCAGCAAGTTGGGGCGTGAAGCTACCCTGCACTACCCTTCCATGGACTAGCTGTCCATGTGGACCCCGCTGACGTGTGTTAACAGTTAGTTATTATGCTCTGATCTAGTCCTCTCTGAAATGAGTTTGTGCATTAACATGCATCAGCAAGGTGTACATGGACAGTTAGTCCACAACAGACTAGTTTGGGATAGATTCCCACCCGATATAATAGTTCGTGCAGACAAGACCTGTGTGGAGATCAGGCTTAAGGGTTCAGCATACAGCACAATGAGTTTGGTCTCAACTGAGGCTTTTGTAATGCAAATAACAACAACAGTACAGTACAAAATGTTGAAGTGAACAGTTTACAAAGAGCATATAAGGTACTGTTATGAACTATTGGGCAAAACCATCAAATAATGCCATAGAAATCAAGATCAGTTTGCAAACAAATTCATTAACAATGAGGGGGGGCGGGGGGGGAGGAAAGAGCTAAATTTGCCAGATAATTTATTTGCAACTAATAATTCCACCAGCTGGAATAAAACATAATTACATACCATATAAATCGTTGTGGGTACTAATTAGTTAATGTTTGTACAGCATGTAAAATGTAACGTGCTTAGGTATTATTATTAACTGAAGAGCGCATTCAGTTTTACTTTTTTTTTTTTTTTACCATAACTCAGAGCAATATCACCTGCACTTTCTCGAAGAGGCATGATCAGCTGATCCCATGTCATGAAATAAGACTCATACCACAAATTAGGTCCTAGGAAATAGCATTAAGAGCTCCCTTGCTTTTGAGCAGATTAGGAACGAGATGATTTATTGCCACTCTCAAGGAAATCCCTCTTTGATATAGAGCTGTAGCCTTTATCTGATCCCCACCAGATTTTACCAGCTCAAGCTAATCAGGTGGGGATCAGATGGGGACTGATTTCACCAAGTGCTGAGCACCAGCAGTTTCCTTTGACTTCAGACCCCGATTTGCAGATGCTCTGTCTTTCCCACAATCACTCCCCTCTGAATCTGGGTGGCTCAATCCCTTACGACTCTGATTCAAGACACGGGGATTCTTCTACCATCCAAAAAAAATGCCACTGGCCACCGTACAATTATTCTCATCTGACTGCTAGCATTTGGAAGTGTTTGTGCAAAATAGCAACTGAATTGAGAGCGAACTGGATTCCTGCATTACAGTTGCAGTGATATTACTACCAAGAAGATTGAACCTGCAAAGGGGAGCAGAGCAAATAGAACACAAGGAGGACACAAAACCTCCCTCTCACAACACAAAAGGGAGTATTTAAAGTTTTCAGGATACACAGAACTTGACAGTCGTTAGGCAGCTGGTGCGATGAAACCGCTGCCTATCATGCTGACCAGTTTTGTCTCATTGTGCTCCCCTATCAGTTTGTCTGGATCCACCTGCTGTCTCTTGTCTTATTCTTAGGTTGTAAGGTCTGTGGGACAGGGTCCGTCTTTTTCTTCCGGCTTTGCCCAGCGCCTAGCACAATGGAGCCCTGATCTATCACTGGAGCTTGTGGACTCTACCACAGTACAAACAACAACTACTGATAGTATGAATGAGAGACTAAAATTGCCTCTGGGGTCTTCACATTGTGCTGATTGATTGATCCTGTCTCAGTTTCCAATTCACTCTCCTTCAATTCCTCATTTTCCCACACTACAGCCTTGCCAGTCTATTTTGGTCCTGTAATAACTCAACAATGAACTTGAGATAATTACCATGACTGCTCATATTAACGTAGAAACTCCCCAGGAGTTTGTTCCAGGACACAAAGACTTGACCCCACTCAGTTCCAGTGTCATGCAATAATGTATTAAAATCCTAGGGTGAAATCCTGGGTCCGCTGAAGTCAATGGGAGTTTTGCCATAGGCTTCAACAGAGCAAATACGATTTCACCCTTAGAGTAGGCGAGGTGTGGCTTATCTTGGCCAACTATGTGATAAAACTTCAACTGCTTTATCTATAGTAGGATTTTAAAACATGTTAAAACACATCTTTTCCCTACTGTAGATGAGTCCCTGCTGTGGAATACTAAAGGGATGGAGATCAACTTTTGATTATCTAGCAGAATAAAATCAGCGCACACTTCTTACCAGAACACTACTGAAGAAAATCAGGACATATTAGAGGACGACGGCGATCCAGTAGTTAGGACACTAAACTAGGATTTATGAGACATGTTTCAAGTCATACTCCACCACAGACTTTCTGTGACTTTCCCTTAGGCCAGTCACTTAGCTGCTCTGTGCCTCAGTTTCCCGTCTGTAATAGAGGAATAGCAGCACTGTCCTACTTACAGATGTGTCATAAGGGTAAATACATTACAATACTATGGTAGTAGGGGCAGATACGTACCTGAGATAGGTAAGATATTATTTGTACTAGGAAAGGCAGAAGCCACAACCCCAGGTATATCTAAGTTTCAGTTTGATTCTGCCTCCTCCCATGCTTTATTAGGCTTCTAACATCCTTGAGAAGGAACAAACATACTACCTCCTGCTAAATGTAGTGCGCAACCATCACAAAATAAAAATAAGAAGCAGCTATTTAATATAAAAAGCTGTGACATCTGCTTCTGGGATTCCAAATGACATTAGAAAAAGTGCAGCATTACCATAGGAAAAGGCATTTATTTAATAACATGCCCACTGTATCTAAGACAAAAGTGACTTACTGGAAAATATCGCAGATTGATACACTGCAGCTAATGATGCTAGATAGTCCAGGGCTTTCTCTTTTCAATTATGCAGAGGGAAGCGATACTAGTAGAAGTAATTCCGTTTTCATGTCACTCTTGTGTGTTCAAATATAGTTACCAACCACCCAACACACAAGTTTGGTGCAGTGCATGGCTAACAGATGCACTAGCAAGACTAGCATGGAGTTTAAAGTATATAGACAATGAGTAATGGCTATGGAGATCTCACTTGAAGAACCAGATCAGGTGGAACGTTGTCAAGGCCAAATGAAAAATTTTGAGAATTGTGCTTGAGTTTGTTTGCAGCTATGCATTCCTTTTTCCTCCAGATTTCTCATTAATTTGTAACAGCCATTGATGCAGCTTCTATTTAATAGCCTCACAGTCCCTTAATACAGTGGTGTAACACCTTGATTGAGTTAAATGTATTGATGAGCATTTTACGAATTCAATCTCCACCACATTCTCACCAGGATATCATTATAAAACAATATCCTCCATCTCAGTAGGCCCCCGTTATCGGTCTTGGTTTCTTGGCTTGCAACCCTCCTTATGCCCACCCCTCCTACGTGATATCTGCTGTGCTTAGATGGCTCCTTCTAATTCACTAGGAGGTAGGAGCCCCAGGTGACTCCAGTTGTGAGGAGGCTTTGTCAGAGGGGCTTGCTGCGGCCACTCCCTTTCAGTTCCCAGAAAGGAAGGGGAGGGTAATGGTATGTTTCTTGTGTCTCAGCTGCAGTGAACAAAGGGAAAATTCTTTACTGAGGCTGCTACACACAGACCAACTTGATGGTTTCCCTTGGCTACGCTTGTTTCCTCTTTACTGCATGATGCATTGCAGGTAGGATGATACCTGCTCATTAGCTCTCTGTTATAGCAGCAAGACTGTATACGCTCCTGGTCCTGGCACAGCCTCATTGGTTTGGGGTCTGAGTTGTCTCACAAGTTGCTTCTTGAGAGTTGTTTCCTCAGGACTAGCACTCTGCCAATGAAACGCTCCCCGAGCCAGGAACCAAATCATGGGCAGGGGGTACGAAACACTATGGCACACCACCAGTTTTTTGGATTTCCAGAATCGAAGCTTTCGCTAAAAATAAGAAGCCTCAAGCCCTTATGGTTGGGAAGAAGCCAATCAAAATATGAATCAAGCATAGCTGATGTACCGAGATCTGTACGTTAACCACGAGGCTGGATCAATAGTTCTGTGAGCCGTGAAGCACCCCTGTTCATTCCCGATATTAAGTTAGATGGCCAAAAGTGGTAATTTAAATGTCAAAGTTGCTCCTCTACCATGAGTGATGCCTTATTTTGGTTCCACAAGTGGGCAGCACTTAGGAGAGTTCCACCACTTCCACCCACGCCCAGTCAAGAAAAAACCAAGCCCAAGGAGCGGAGCAGAGCCCATGGGTGCAGAGGTCCCCCACTGTATGGAAACCAGGCGTGTAGGTGTGATGATAATTTGAAGTGCACAATATATTGCGAGTAGTACCCTTTCTGGCACGTCAAGTGGACAGGACTAATTACATTATCTTAAGTAGACAGAGCTTAGAAGCATAACACTACCTTCTCTCCCCCACCTTCCCCAGTTCAACCCTTGCACGGATTAGTTACTTTCTTGATCAACTCCTACATCTGGATCTTAGGTACTTATGTGGCCCTCATTACCAGAATATCTGAGTGCCTTATAATCTTTCGTTGATTTATCCTCACAACATCCCGACAGGAAGGAAAGTGCTATTATCCCCATTTACGGATGAGGAACTAAGGCACAGAGAGGCAAAGGGGTTTGCTCAAGGTCACACGGCAGGCCTGTGGTGAAGCAGAGACTCGAACCCAGGTCTCTTAAGTATTTAAATGACTGCCCTAATCTCTGGCCCATCCTTCCTCTCTAAAGCTGTGCTCCCAGTCTAACACTGCTCCTTAAAGAACCACACCTTTTGGCCAATGCTCACATTCACTCGTCACTGCCAAGAGAATAGTCTATTTAAACATTTGTATTTATTAGGAGTAAAATCCCTCTGAAATCCTGCGGAAACACAGATCACATTCTGTTGAGAGGCCGGATTAGAAAACACCCAGAGTAAGAGCCATTGTTCTCTGGTTCCTAAATTAAAAATAAGATCCAGAGTAGTTTGCCTATTTTCCATTGGATGTGGCTTGTGATACCTTCATCACAAATACCCCCAACATCAAACATGACTCAGAGGAAAACAGCATCCGATCAGCTGCTATTAATGACAAGCTTGGAGGAAATTCTAATGCAACCACAGGACATTGCAAAGAAAGACGACAAAGTTCGAGAAAAAGGACAGGTCACAGCTAAGTATATCTGTGTTTTCTGAAAGGAGGAGGGAGAGATATAATAGGCAGGATTAACTATTGCTATCACTGCTTTCAATTTAAACAATGCCTCCTCTCTGAACCAAACGAAAAGATCCATCTCTGGCAATTTTTAAATCAAAATTAGGGTCCCCCACTTAAAAGGTATTGTCTAGTTCAAACAGGAATTATTTCACAGAAGTTTGTATGCCCTGTGTTATACAGAAAGTCAAACTAGACAATCACAGAAATCCCTTCTAGCCTTGGGAATCTCTCAATTCACATCCTAGAATCCCAGTAAATTGGTGTTTTCTGAATTTTTGGTGCATTTTTATTTTCAAGTTTTTTTATTGAAACATTTAAACATAAAAATGGATTAACACAAATTCTACCAATAATGTTCCATCAAACGTCCATCATTATTCAGGATCAGGCCCTACTTCCATCCCAGCTTTAATGTCAACACAGTGCACTCACCAGGATCTGGCCCTCAATTCAAGAGTGGATGAATGGGAGACTGGAGAGATACTGTACACGCAAACACCTGAGAAGGGGGGATGGTCTGAGCACAGGATTGGAAACTGAAGTCCCCAGTTCCAGTCCTGACTCGCAGTGGATCAGAGTCCATCAATTCTTCATTATTGATTTCTTCAGCAAATTATGTCCATGAGCAGGCACTACTGTGGGGCTCTGTATGGACCCATATGGTTGTGTCTGCAGGATCTGAGCCTTTGAGCACATGTACGCTGCCCCACAGTTTGGACTAAAAGGGTGTGAATAGCAGCGTGCAAAGTACGGCGCTATATCTCCCTCATGTGAAGGCTCCGAGAGTGAACTTAAAGGTCTTGAGTTTGTAGGGTGGGGCAGTGTAGACATGCTCTTTGTCTCGTTTTCTGACGGCAAAACTTGTTTTAAGAGCAGATCATGATTTTCTGGAATTTATTTCTTATTCCAGTTTATTTCCCAAATAAATATTGTGACTGATTCTTGGTCTGTCAACCTCATGAGAGCAACTTCAGTGAATGTTCGAAAGCTGGGCTGTTTTGATCACTCAAGGCATTTGTGATGTTTCTCATCTTTGTATATTGCTTGTAGTTTTCCCATTGCTCAAACCTGATTCGGTAAGGTGCAGATCCTCCAAAGACTTTATATAAAGTTTTATGCAGTCACATTGCTTCCAGTAGGATTACTCACATGCACGTCAAGTCTTTTAAAGAATCTGGACCTAAATCTGGAATACCAAGTACTGTTAGATTTGTAAAACAAACACACCACATTGTCTCAAAATGTATAATACTCCTGTCTTCAGGAAGCTCTAATGATAGTCTGCTATAGAAAAGTAACTCCATTCCTTTTCAAAGATAGGATCCTTGGTTAAAAGTTAATGCTCCCTAGCCAAGAACTGAGAGCAGCATGTAATCTGTGATAGTATGTACTCGTATTATGAATACTTTTGTGAATTCTTAGTAACACTTGTTCACACTTGGCTAAATCAATAAGCAATCTCCCTGTATGTATATGATATACAGTAGCTGTGACAGGGACCAGATGGCTTATTCTATCTGTAATTGAGTTTTAGTATTTTATGAAATAAATAAATAATAATAATAACATGATTAAACTGAATGCATAATCATACCCTTTCATGCCACCTAATACCATAATAATAAAAGAAATAGTAAATAATGGTGCAACAACTCTGTGGCCAAGTAGAAAATACACAGATGCTACCATGCTGCACATTGTGACCAGGCAGAGACAGTGGAAATGGAATGCTTGTTCTAAAAGCAAAAGGTCCCTACAACCTAACCAAATGGAGACTCTTCATTAGCTCTTCGTCATATTGGGCCTCCAATCCAGAACTGGGCAGTTACTGCACCAACCTCGCAGAGGGTGAATTCCTCCCAGGAATAGTGCAAGTTCTAAATGCTGCTTGAGACACAAATATACCAGCTGAACATGTTTTAGGTGGGACTTAAGATCTCTCCCTCTCTTATATCAAAGGGATTTCAGCTCAGGCACCTCTGCTGACCGCAGCTGTGGCAGTTTGTAATGAGGTGAGAGAGAGATTTATTTACATTTATAATATATGTAATAAAACAGCATCCATCGCATCCTCTGGGCACCCTTGACCCTATTGTATTTTAAAGTACATTGAAATACACAGAACCATCAATCCTCCCAGTGCAGCCGCTGTGAAAAGCTTCAGAAAAGCTGCAAACAAAAAAAAGGCTTTGAAATGAATCAACCCTCCCGTACATACAACTGGCGATGCCTAGAGGAACTTGACAAGAGTTAGTTAGCTGTTACACTGACACTCCTGCAGATCATGGTGACCAATACTGTCTCATTGTGCTCCCGTCAGTGTCCACATGTAGTCTCGTCTTCTGCATAGACTGTAAGCTATGCATAAGGGACGGTCTTTTTGTTCTGTGTTTGTAGAACAACTAGCATAATGTGATCCTGGCCATGCATAGGGGCTCCAATGCACAACTGCAATATAAACATTTAATAAATCAATCAATCATCATCATCATCCCCAGGCTCCCACAGCCAGACCTATCCAACACTCATTTCTTCATGTGCCGGAGGGCAGGAGGCGGGGGGAGGAATAGCCTCACATAGTGCCCTGAAGACTGACAAACCTGAGTTGTTATAGACCTGGAGAGGGGGTGCCCATGGCCCTGACAGAGAATGCTTTACCAGCTACCCTTCCTCTGTTAGTTCAGAGCTAAATAAGCTGCACAGAAGGTCAGAATGTGCATTGACTAAAGCAGGTGGTTTCTTTGGGGGGGGGCGGAATTTAGGGAAAGTTTATCGGACTGGCAGCCCGGTGGACTGGTGTCCCCTTTGCAGCCACTAACCAGGTGCAAAAGCTGTGCCAGCCTCTCCACAGAGCACTTCAATCCTGAGAGGGGGGGGAAAACTCAGTTTAAAATTCCTGGTGTCTCTGCTGAAGCGCCAACCTGTTTTCCTGAGTGGTTTCTGAAACCATTATTTATCTGTACTGGAATAGTGCCTCAGATCCCCAGTCACGGACCAAGATCCAACTGTGCTAGGCGCTGTACAAACTCAGAAAAAGGTAGAGATGGTCCATGGAGAAGCGAACTGAGAACAGCAAACTCCTATCAGCACATAGTGCTGGAACTATCAGTCACTCGCCCCCAGGGCTGAATTCACACTGACAAACAGCCATCAGGATCGGATTACTTTGCACGTGAGCTCTCCCGTCCCACAACCACTGTTACACTGGTGAAAATTTCAGAGTAATAGCCGTGTTAGTCTGTATTCGCAAAAAGAAAATGAGTACTTGTGGCACCTTAGAGACTAACCAATTTATTTGAGCATAAGTTTTCGTGAAATTGGTTAGTCTCTAAGGTGCCACAAGTGCTCCTTTTCTTTTTACTGGTGAAAATAAGATCAGAATCCATCCCTCTAACTTGCTCCGCTTCAGTGCGCTATCTGGTTGTGTCTACAAGCCAATTCGGAAGTGCAAATTGTGTTTTGCTGACATCTGGCCCCATTTCGAAAGGTGCCGAGTTCCTACTGTGAGCCTCTGAGTTCTCCCAACATCTCTTGACTTCAATCGGAGTTGATGGGGGACTCAGCACATTGCAGGAGGTTGTCAATAGCTTACAGAATTGGGCACATAAACCTCCAACCGTGCCTGGACCTTTGTTCTCCCTAGGCTATTTTTCTGTTCTGTAATTGCTGCTAAATGAGTCAACCTTACCATATATATATGCTTTTAAAATAATACTTTGCCTTGTGCCTATTTCTTTTCTTTCTTTTTTTTTTTAAGCAAGTCACAAAAAAAGGAAGCCTCTTTCTCCCTGCACAACGCATCCCTATGAGCATCAGGGGATCAGAAAATGTCTTAATTGGCACGTTTCACTTCCCACCAGGGTGTGCTAATTAAGAGGATTCTACCAAACCGCCCGCTGCCTGGGTATTTGAAGAAATAGCTGTGCAGCCAGAGCAGGGAGAGACCTGGCTTTATGCCAAAGGCAGGCAGTGACCAGTGGCGCTCCAGTGAAAGATACACTTGGGCTTATTAATTAAAGGGTGTCAGGGAGAGGTCTGAGCCCTAAGTTGTCCCTAGGATATTGGGCTAATGGGATATTCAAAGAAGAATGGACACCAGGACTGACGTCCTGTGGCTGCTGCAGTGACTTCTACTGGAACATGTGTTGGAAAGACTCCAAGGCACTAAATCAGCTGCTTCCTGAGCGCATCCCTCACGGCAGAGATGGAAACGTAGCGCGGTTAAAATAATATGCACGAATAGCACAGTGAACTGAGCGGAAGATAAACTGGATCAAATTTCCCACATTCTTTCCGAAGTGGGACAGAGTCCCCAGTGCCTCTAGGGCAGAATCCCTTCCCGTATTTTCCTCTCCGTGCTGGTCCACAGAGGATATGAGTTGCTATTGTCCCCAGCGATAGTGACATATGCTTTTCAGCTCCAGTAGATTGATCAACTGATCAGCCCAATTTATTTCCAATATGTCAGACAGGAGGATGCCTGTACACACACACACACTAGTTTTTTAGATTTTTAGATAGATCGATCCGAAAACAAAACTACTTTCTATTAAATTCTGTGTGACTTTTGCATATGGGAGGAGGTTAAGGATGGGGACGGTAAGGGCGTCAGTTTGGGAAATTTGGACATTAGTGAATTAGATTGAGTAAAGAGCACCCCTGCCCCTAAATTCCAGTGACTAAACCCGATCCTGCAATCTTAGCTAAATGGGTAGACCCTGGTTCTTGTTTGGAGTCCTTTTCAGAAGGGCTGTGCACCTCTGTCAGACTTGTAGAATCAGAGCCTTTATTCTGTAGTCATTCAACAGGGAAGAACATGGCTGAGGTTAAGTGGTTGTGGTTAAGTACTGGACTGCAACAAGGCCCTGCACAGGAATTCAGGATAGGAGATGAGAATTCAATGCATGGCTCTGCCACAGACTACGTGTGTGACCTAAGGTGAATTATTTAATCTCTCTATGCCTTGGTTCCCCATCTGTAAAATGAGGACAATAACCCTTCTTTTCTTGCTGTGATGGGGTGGCAGCCCCTCACTGGCAGAAAAGGGGTTAAAAGCAGCCCTAGGGAGGCTGCGCTGGAGGCAGCCAATCAGAGAAGGGCTGAAGGGAGCAGCCAATCAGGGCCAAGCAGGCCCATATGAAAAGGGAGCTGCAGGGCAGAGGAGGGCAGTTCTCTGCTGGGAGCCCAAGGAGAAAGGACTGTGTCTCTGGAGAGCTGAGAAAACTGCCAGCACCGTGGACAGAGCAGTGCCGCTAGCAGGGACCAGGGGAGCCATAGACAGGTCCTGGCTGGCTGCTGGGGTTTGCAGGCTGAGGCCGAGAGGCAAGGGCAAAGAGGATGTTGGGTCCACGAGCAAGTGGCCAGACAATTCGCTGCAGTAGCCCCTAAGGGAAGGGGGGAACATAGAGTGTGGCACGGCCAGACGGCTGCGTCGCTGAAGAGGATGCCGCGGTCCTGGGAGAGATGTGGGTCTCAGAGCAGGAGTGATGGTGGTGAGGCACCACGTGAAGAGGGCACAGAGCTAATTCCCCAGACAGACAGCAGGAGGCACCACAGTGGTGTCATACTTTTGTATGTCTTGTCTCTTCAGGTTGTAAGATCTTTGGTGGCAGGGACGTCTCTCACTCTTTGTATGTACAACATCTAGTGCAATGGGGCCCCTAGTCTTAGCTGGGCTTTCGTGGTGGTACTGTGATTCAAATAAAAATGATTATCAATATCCAAAGCACGAGCTGGATACAAAACATGATGAAGCTTTTCAAGGTGTTGGAAATCTTTTGCTGCAACATTTAATATAGGCTTGTCAATGATAGAGGGGGATGTCATATCAAGCCCTCTTAAAATAGATAGCACGAAAGCAACTGCCTTTTCTAAGGATCCTTCCCATAAAGAAACCTGGCAAGTTCAAGGACCTTCCCTGAAGTAATCAGCTGAGTCTCACAAGTAAGTAACAAGAGAGGCCAAAAAGGGGGGTGAGGGGAGACATGTTTCAGATGCTAAAACATCAAAAGGATGCAGCAGCAGAAATGAAAAATCTGAACTGACTCTCTGGAAAGAAGACAGGTGGCAAGCAAAGCTTCTAACAGCTCTTTCTTTGATATTTACTCTGTTGCTTGATTCAGAGAGGATGATGAAATAGTCCCAAGCAAATGCTTTTAAAAGGAAACAAAGCAGACCTGGCATCCACCTAATTAGCAATGAAACACAAGGAGAGAGGGGGGAAAAAATCTAACTGCTTAGCTGAACAGAAACGAATAATATAGCTTCTTACTGAAACAAAGTTATCGCCTGATGTATGGGGAAAACTCTAAGCCATCCGCTTCCAATGAGATGGGGATGTGTAAGTATTGATTCAGTAAACATAAGGAACAAAACAAAACAAAAAAATCTCTTCCCATCCCCCAAATTTAAACTGCTCTATTGAATCTAAATAGCAAAGGTTACACATTTGTTTCTGTGGGCTTTGAGCTGTAGCTCACGAAAGCTCATGCTCAAATAAATTGGTTAGTCTCTAAGGTGCCACAAGTACTCCTTTTCTTTTTGCGAATACAGACTAACACGGCTGTTCCTCTGAAACCTGTCAACTACACACAGTAATTCTCACTTTGGTCTTCTGCAAACAAAGCAGCTCACCGATGGTACATTCATGGTTGTTACTACTTCACTTGAATCTTTGATATCACAGGAAAAATACCAGGTAAAGTGGTGTTTGCTCTCTCTCTCTCTCTCTCTCTTTTTAATTTTAGGGAGAATGGATGGTCTTGTGGTTAAGGCACTATGCTGTTTCAACATTTTTAAATGAAAAGTTTTGGGTTTTGTTTCAAAATGACTTTTCGTTTTGAAATTTTAATTTATTTTAAAAGTAATACAAAATTAGAAAGGGTCAAAATTGAAAGAAAATATTTCAAAATTATCAAAATGAAACTTTTCAATACACATTTTTCCTGATTAATATTTTGTGTAAATTTTTGAGATTTTGACTTTTCATCCCAATTTGGGATGGGAAAACTGATTCCTTCCCAGTATCCATTCTAAATAATCTAGGGTGCGCAAGAAGAGACCTCTGAAATGAGGTTGTTTTCGGGTGTACTCAACCTTAATTAGTAGTAGTATTGTTTCCTTTGAAATTCAGGCTCCCCTTTAAGTTGTTACAAGTTGGTAACCCAAAAACTGAAGGGTCCAAAATGCAAGTCTCTTTTGAAAATCTACGCCCCAAGTTTCAACCTTTTGGTTTATATTGTGTTTGTTTCAATTACGATCCAAACCTACATCTATAAGAAATATAGCCATAATTTGTAGCTGGTGCTGCCTAGTTTGGCTAAACCAATAGCAGACATTACTTCTGTGAGCTCACTGAATTGTTTTATGACTATAGATTATTTTGGCATACTTAATACATTGCTAATAAATACCTTATACCGGGTTAATGATTAATCGATATTTTAAGAAGTGGATAATCAATTGTTACAGATTCTAATAGAATCCAATTCTATATGGCATATAGCCATCTATAGCATCTTCCTCTTGATTTACTTATTACCATCTTTAATATATACTGTTCATGTATATTAGGAAATCTATAAATCATTTATTGATGCTTAATGTATATCGAGGCTGATTAATTGCTACAGGGCATGAGGAAAGCATCCTTTTGGTAAATGATATGCTGGCTTCTGTGCCTATCAGGTGGTACAAAGGTTTCAAAATATTGTACATCGCCGATCATGATAAGAATAAAAAAAGAACCATTTTCTCCGTCAACGTATATTTCATTTTCTGACATACAAATTCTTTGTTTTTATAAGCACAAAAAATTTCATAAACAGAGAGTAAAAACTTAAACTATGGCCCTAAACTACTATGAAGCACTATTCATATGACAGAAAGACCTTTATTGTGGGAAGACAACAAGACTTTAACTAAGGGATACATTCCGCATAAAAAAAGAATTAAACCCAGGATCGCTCTCAACAGAGTTGCAGTCCTGAACAAAGCTTATCAGACAGTAGCATATGGATAAAGCAAAGGCTTGAGAATTTAATTGGATGCAAGTGAAAATAACCCAGCTTCTGCAGAAATCTAATTAAAAAAACCCTTAAATTAATTACTTCGGGAGAGTCGGGATCAAATTCTCCTTTGTTACCATCGAGCTTCCAAGTATCTTGGAAGATATTTGGCAGCAAACTGTGTACATTCCATGCTGTATCATCTTGTAGGTAAGGTTTAGCGTCTCTGTTGGCAAGGAACCTTTGATATAACTGAGCAGAAATTGAGCAGTGTAATTTAGGATGCCACTAAAATAACTTATTCATTTGCTAATTCAATTCCCTCACAATAAGCACACTTAAAACTTAAATGTTAACACCGTTATACTAAGGAGCAAGCATGCTCCAGCAATTAAAACACTGGACTGGGAAACTTGTAAGCTGTTTTCTGTTCCTGGATTTGCTACATATTTCCTTGACAGCCTTCAGTAAATCACTTAGGCCCAGATCCTCAAAGATATTCAGGCTCCTTACTTCCATTTTACCCAATGGGAGTTAGGCATCTACATACTTTTGAGGACCTGGTCTAATTAGCCTCTCTGTACTTCAGGTTCCTCTGATAACGAGGATAAAATTACCCATCATCATTGGGGAGTTCCAAGAATCATTTCATTCATGGTTGTACTAGGGCTGGGTGAATTTAAAAAATAATTTCACCGCAAAAATCATTTTTGGTGGAAAAATATTAAACAAAATGAAAATTTTTGTTCTGAATATTTTTAAAGCAAGGATTTAGTTCCTGCCCTTCGTTTCTCTCTTTCTCCCTACTTTTCCACTGAGAAACAAAAGAAAGGAAAAAGAAAAAAAAATGAAACAAATGCCGAAAACATGAAAAATTTCAAACAATTTTTTTTATTTTTTCTTTCAATCCAAAAGCCATTATCAGAAAAACAACCAAACAAAAATTAAATAAAAAATTGGCTAAAAAACTAAACTAATTCTTGTTTGTACAATCCTTTGAATTTCTCTAGTATCATCTGATCAAGAACATTTAATTTTTATTATCTGAACATATATATTGTTAAAGGAATGAAAGAACCTATCCCACGGAGTGGGATTTTCAAAAGCGTTTACAGTTAGCTTAACTCTGCGGAACCACCTGATCAACATCCTCTACAGCAAACAGGGAAAGATAAAGAATGAGCTCTCAAAAATGGATACTCTCATAAAAAACCAACCTTCCACACAAACTTCCTCGTGGCTGGACTTTACTAAAACTAGACAAGCCATTTACAACACACACTTTGCTTCTCTACAAAAGAAAAAGGACACTAAACTTTCTAAACTACTACATGCTACAAGGGGCCACAGCAATGGTTCCCTCAACCCACCCAGTAATATTGTTAACCTATCCAACTATACTCTTAGCCCAGCAGAAGCAGCTGTCCTATCTCAGGGCCTCTCCTTCTGCCCCTCCACCCCCACAAACATGATAGAGTTCTGTGGTGATTTAGAATCCTATTTTCGACGTCTCCAACTCAAGGAATATTTCCAACACACCTCTGAACAACATACTAATCCACAGAGACCTCCCTACCAATACTACAAAAAGAAGGATTCTAGGTGGACTCCTCCTGAAGGTCGAGACAGCAGACTGGACTTCTACATAGAGTGCTTCCGCCGACGTGCACGGGCTGAAACTGTGGAAAAGCAGCATCACTTGCCCCACAACTTCAGCCGTGCAGAACACAATCCCATCCACAGCCTCAGAAACAACTCTGACATCATAATCAAAAAGGCTGACAAAGGAGGTGCTGTTGTCATCATGAATAGGTTGGAATGTGAACAAGAGGCTGCTCGGCAACTCTCCAACACCACTTTCTACAAGCCATTACCCTCTGATCCCACTGAGAGTTACCGAAAGAAACTACAGCATTTGCTCAAGAAACTCCCTGAAAAAGCACAAGATCAAATCCGCACAGACACACCCCTGGAACCCCGACCTGGGATATTCTATCTACTACCCAAGATCCATAAACCTGGAAATCCTGGACGCCCCATCATCTCAGGCATTGGCACCCTGACAGCAGGATTGTCTGGCTATGTAGACTCCCTCCTCAGGCCCTACGCTACCAGCACTCCTAGCTACCTTCGAGACACCACTGGCTTTCTGAGGAAACTACAATCCATCGGTGATCTTCCTGATAACACCATCCTGGCCACTATGGATGTAGAAGCCCTCTACACCAACATTCCACACAAAGATGGACTACAAGCCGTCAAGAACACTATCCCCGATAATGTCACAGCTAACCCGGTGGCTGCACTTTGTCCTTACCCATAACTATTTTACATTTGGGGACAATGTATACCTTCAGATCAGCGGCACTGCTATGGGTACCTGCATGGCCCCACAGTATGCCAACATTTTTATGGCTGACTTAGAACAACGCTTCCTCAGCTCTCGTCCCCTAACGCCCCTACTCTACTTGCGCTATATTGATGACATCTTGATCATCTGGACCCATGGAAAAGAAGCCATGATTTCAACAATTTCCATCCCACCATCAACCTCAGCCTGGTTCAGTCCACACAAGAGAGCCACTTCCTGGACACTACGGTGCAAATCAACGATGGTCACATAAACACCACCCTATACCGGAAACCTACTGACCGCTATTCCTACCTACATGCCTCCAGCTTTCACCCTGACCACACCACACGATCCATCGATTACAGCCAAGCTCTGCGATACAACCGCATTTGCTCCAACCCCTCAGACAGAGACAAACACCTACAAGATGTCTATCAAGCATTCTTACAACTACAGTACCCACCTGCTGAAGTGAAGAAACAGATTGGCAGAGCCAGAAGAGTACCCAGAAGTCACCTACTACAGGACAGGTCCAACAAAGAAAATAACAGAACGCCACTAGCCGTCACCTTCAGCCCCCAACTAAAACCCCTCCAACGCATTATTAAGGATCTACAACCTATCCTGAAGGACGACCCAACACTCTCACAAATCTTGGGAGACAGGCCAGCCCTTGCCTACAGACAGCCCCCCAACCTGAAGCAAATACTCACCAGCAACCACATACCACACAACAGAACCACTAACCCAGGAACCTATCCTTGCAACAAAGCCCGTTGCCAACTGTCCCCACATATCTGTTCAGGGGACACCATCACCGGGCCTAATAATATCAGCCACACTATCAGAGGCTCGTTCACCTGCACATCCACCAATGTGAAATATGCCATCATGTGCCAGCAATGCCCCTCTGCCATGTACATCGGTTAAACTGGACAGTCTCTACGTAAAAGAATAAATGGACACAAATCAGATGTCAAGAATTATAACATTCATAAACCAGTCGGAGAACACTTCAATCTCTCTGGTCACGTGATTACAAACATGAAAGTTGCGATATTACAACAAAAAAACTTCAAAACCAGACTCCAGCGAGAGACTGTTGAATTGGAATCCATTTGCAAATTGGATACAATTAACTTAGGCTTGAATAGAGACTGGGAGTGGCTAAGTCATTATGCAAGGTAACCTATTTCCCCTTGTTTTTTCCTACCCCCCCCTCCATTTCTCAGACGTTCTTGTTAAACCCTGGATTTGTGCTGGAAATGGCCCACCTTGATTATCATACACATTGTAAGGAGAGTGATCACTTTAGATAAGCTATTACCAGCAGGAGAGTGGGGTGGGGGGAGAGAAAACCTTTTGTAGTGGTAAACACCCATTTTTTCATGCTTTGTGTGTATAAAAAGAACTTCTACACTTTCCACAGTATGCATCCGATGAAGTGAGCTGTAGCTCACGAAAGCTTATGCTCAAATAAATTGGTTAGTCGCTAAGGTGCCACAAGTACTCCTTTTCTTTTTGCGGATACAGACTAACATGGCTGTTACTCTGAAATCTGCTTCCATTGAAGTCTATGGAAGTTTTATTATTAATGTCAGTGGGAGCAGAGTTAGACCAGTGCCAGCTGCTTTTACAACCCTACCTATAATTCATTTGGATCACAGATTTCCACAAGGGTATTAGATATGCAAATACAGGCCTCGAAACATGATGGAATTCATTTTGAAAAAAAGTCATCCATTCTGGCCTGCAAAATGCGCAGCATCTGCAAGCCTGGCATGTGCACATGCAAATATGTATGCGAGGACATACTTTGCACAAATGCAGCCCTAAAGGTGTGATGGGCCTACAAGGTAATTGCCAAGTTTGGAAAATTTGGGCCAAGAAATCCAGAAGCTAAAAAGTGCAGGGTGCTCATTTGAGCAGGAAATGGCAAATGCATACCGTACCTAAGCCATGAATTATTTCCAGGACTTGGTACTCGTAAAGTGCAGACACGACTGCTTGTATTGCTCTGCCTATAGTCAAGGAGAAACCATGGAGATTGAAGAGGGCTCTGGGGAGCCTTGCCATTGCAATGTTTATTGGCAGAACAAAGGTCAACCCCCACCTCGCCCCCTGCCCCGAGAAATCTCTCTGTGGTAGTGTCTAAATGAACAACTATGCTGTTAAAGGCTGACAGCTTTGATAGGAATCTCTTCTGTCTGATGGCACCTCCAGGCTCTCAGCACTCTGTTGGCTCTCAGTTCATTTCTATATCCAAATCAAACTTGCCCTCATTTTTAAAGCCCTCTGTGGACCTCCTCTAGCAAGTCTCATGGATGCTGTCCCTCTTTACTCCTTTGCCTGCTCCTTCAGCAAATCCATGTCTGGCCTTCTCCCTTTCCTTTTATACCATATTGCCACTCTTGGTGCAAGAGCCTTGTTCTCAGCAACCAATGGAGTGTCACACCTGCCCTGCAGGAATGCCTAGTGACTGTTGCTTCGAACCATGTAGGAGTCAACATTCAACTCAGTGGTTTCAGGCAAAACCCAATGAACAATACAATACAAATACAGAAACCAATGAATCAACAAAAACCCAATACAAAACCCAATGAAGTCACTGGATCTCTTTCCTTGGATTTTGATGGGTTTGGGATTAGCCCTCTATAAATTATATTGAATCTCAATTTTGTTTTACTCTACTCCAGTGATTTACTTCTCCATCCATACACCTGATTGTCTGCAGGGGTGCTGGGACAATTTGTATAGTGGGTGTGCTGAGAGCCATTGAACCAAACTGTAAACCCTGGATATGATGGAAACCACTCGAAACCAGGGGGTGCGGCAGCTCCCCCGGCACCCTTAGTTCCAGCGCCTATGACTATCCGTGTAGGTTTTTTTTTAATATCACCGTAACATCTGATTGCCTCTAGGGACATAGCAATATTTGTAAAGTCATAAAAAAAAAACCCAAAAAAACCAACCCTCCTCCTTGCCAGTGCTGTACGTTGTATGCAACATATTAAATCCAGGTGCCAGATGTGTCACCCTGACACATTGTTTGCCTTAAATAATTGTTTTCACTTAAGGCGACACATTTCTGATTTCAAATTACACTTTTTGAATGTAAGTGGCAGGTGTAAATCACAAATCCACCTTCCATTTCTATTCTGCTGCTTTTTGGTAAAAATACACACACACACACACACACTCATTGTGAAATAACTTCATGTTTGAGACTCACTCTTTTTTACCCACAGCATTCAGATATGTTTATCAGGGGCTCATTCTGAAGCTTGAATTTGTTCCTTGATTAATAGGCCATCATAAGAGCCCTCTGTGCTCGAGAAAGGTGCTCTAACACAGCATGGAACATTATTTGACTCAGGCTGCTTTTAATATCCATCTTTCTTTCTTTCCTTTCTATATTATAAATGTTGGCCTGGAGTCAAAGCTGCTGCGGAGGCATTAGTGCGGGAGGAAACGTGTTGCTGCAATTGTAGAACCATTCTGTGAAGAGACTGCAGAGGGCAGGGTTCAGCAGAGGGAAAACTTCCACACAACGGCATGGACAGTGGACAAAACTGCAAGCTTCACAGATGTTCTCTTTCGTAGGGCTAGGAGACGAAAGCTGCAGTTACACAGTGGTAAAAATAAGAGCTTGCTTTAGACAGGACAATGGGGTGCAGAAGGGAAAGAAGGAAACGAAACACCCTACATGAAATCTAAGGTAAAATTCAATAACTAAAAACTTATATAGCTGAAATAATAAGCTTCAGTAAAGGTACTACCACTAAATAGATGGGAAATAGTATAGTGCTGGGTTGTCAATCAAAATATTGCAATTATCAAAAATAAAGAAGCAGCAGCAAGTGGCTTCCTTATTTTCCTGGAGCAGAATTCAATTGTCCTACTAGTTTTTATAGATAGTTAATTATTTAAGATAGCAGAGGGGATGAGATATAAACTGGTTCTGCTCATGGTTTGTGCATCAGAAAGGATCACAACTATTCTTATATGCCCCAGTTTTTGGGGGTGAGGTGAAGTCAGAGGAAGAAAAGATAATGCTTCTTGAGGAGGGAGAGTCATTTGTGTCATGTGTGTTGTCTCCCTGACATACATTTTAGGGGAATAAATTAATTACTACTGTTTAGCTATGAACGAATATGCTGCTTCTTAAAGCAGAAATGTAAAACTTAGATTGGAAGCTCTCTGGGGCTGGGACCATCTGTTTGCTCATTGTTTGTACAGCGCCTTGCACAATTGGGCCTTAATCTACAACTGGGGCTTTGAGGCATAACCACACTACAAATAATAATGAAAATAAATAAAGATACTTATCTTTTTGAGGCTTAAATTCAACTAATACTACTGGACTGATAGGATTTGTTGTTTGATTTATATATTTTTAAATGAAGACTGATTTTTCTTCAGAATGGAAATTTCCAAGAAAAAGGGTTATTATTTAGAGAACAGAAACTGAAAAAACTGGGTTTTCAGTTTTTAATTCCTGAAAACCAAGTCATATTTTATTTTGGGGTTTCCTTTTCTTTCAAGAAAAATCTACCACTTTTGAAGCAAATAAATTGTTGAAAACCTTTCCATTTTTGTTGAAAAATGCATGGGAATAACAAATGTTTTCTGACCAGCTCGCTATCCAGCACACAGCCTCCATATATACTTAGGAGGGCTCTGTAGGGAAAGGAACAATATACTTTTATTATAAGTATTATAATTTAATATGTATATATTGTAATACATATAATAATTCATATGCAGATCTGAAAGTGCTTAAGAACCATGTGTAAGTCTCATTGCTCATTATTCCCATTGTACATCTGGGGAAATAGTCAGAGAGAGGGGAAGTGACTTGACCAATGTCCAACAGCTGATCAGTGGCAGAGATGGGAATAGACTCTAAGTCTAAGTCGCGAGTTTTATCCACTGGAAGATGCGGGAGAGAGAAGATGGGAAATTTTATGCACAAGCAGATGTCCCATTTGACCGCTGGCCCACCCCGAGTCACTTCAGAGCTGAGCTGTGAGCTACTCACTGGTTCCAACCCCTTTCACAGGCCCCTCAAATCCACCCCATTGAGTTCTGCTTCTAGGAGGACCTATTAGCTTGAGGAGACACATTGCCGAGTACAGTTTACCTATCAGTACAATTTCACCCTGGGGATCCATTTAATTGCATGCATCCCAGTGAATTCCATTTGGACAGGGACATGCTAGAAGACCAAATGCATTCCCACATACCTACCCATTGCTCTTAGATGAGCAGGTGATGGAATGTACACGTGCGACAGAGATGAGGTACCAAACTCAGCTTTCCTGGAATACACACTCAAGCGCTCAACTGATTGACAGAGACAACTGAAAACTGCATCATCACCGGTATAGGCTTTCGGAGGATGAAAAATGACAGCCCGCCTTGTTGCAGGTGACGCTGTGATTATGATCAGCTTTGTCGGAAACATGGTGGGAGTAAAAAATAAAATAAAATAAAGCCATAAAACAATGTAATATATACATTTGATTGGATATAATCCCAGAAGAGTATATGCAAATATCCGATGCATCATTTGCTTTTTGTGTTTGAGGATCTTTAAAAAAACCCCCAAACCCAAAAACAACGGAGAGCAAAAACATCTTTTAAAAGCATTAATGGGGAAAGGGCCCAATCCTGTAATGACTTGAACCTCTTTGATTCCCTCTGAGAATCAGTGGAACTCCACAGCGGACAGAATCCAGCCACAAAACTATACTTACATCTTGGTATCTGAAGTTACAGAGGTAACAAGGTATTTATTTCCACCATCATCATGTAAATGTATATAAATGGGATTTTTTTCAGGAGTAATGAAGTGCCTTAAGCTCCTAAATTCCGTTTTCTTGATGTAGCAGGCTTCATCATCAAGAAGTATCCATAAACATAACTGTCATTTGCATATGGGTAGAGTCGGTCTATATGCAGGAGACATTTAGAATCCAGAATCCTCATGAAATAAGGCTGGGAACAGGCCGTTTCTTCCCCTCCCCCAGCCAAGAATTTCCCATTTAGATTATAAACTCGTAGCATGGACTGCATTCTGTTTGGACAGCGTCATGTTCAATGGGGCAGTGTATCCAAGTGGATAAGGCACTTCTTTGAGAGTCAACAAGTCTGTTCTAATCTGGCTCAGCTCCTCACCTGCTATGTGACCTTGGAGGAGTAATTTCACTTCTGCGCCCTCTCTCACCCTTTGTATTGTCGGTTATTTAGTTGTAAACTCTTTGAAGCAGGGACTACCTCTTATTGTGTTTCAGAGTAGCAGCCGTGTTAGTCTGTATTCGCAAAAAGAAAAGGAGTACTTGTGGCACCTTAGAGACTAAGATGCCACAAGACTTAGAGTCTGTGAGGGGAGGGCTCCTGCCTCATACTGGCAATGAGGGGCGATCAACAGGTTATCTCAAGTGCTTATATACAAATGCACAAAGCCTTGGAAACAAGCAGGGAGAACTGGAGGTCCTGGTGATGTCAAGGAACTATGACGTGATCGGAATAACAGAGACTTGGTGGGATAACTCATATGACTGGAGTACTGTCATGGATGGTTATAAACTGTTCAGGAAGGACAGGCAGGGCAGAAAAGGTGGGGGAGTAGCACTGTATGTAAGGGAGCAGTATGACTGCTCAGAGCTCCGGTACGAAACTGCAGAAAAACCTGAGTGTCTCTGGATTAAGTTTAGAAGTGTGTGCAACAAGAGTGATGTAGTGGTGGGAGTCTGCTATAGACCACCGGACCAGGGGGATGAGGTGGATGAGGCTTTCTTCCGGCAGCTCACGGAAGCTACTAGATCGCATGCCCTGATTCTCATGGGTGACTTTAATTTTCCTGATATCTGCTGGGAGAGCAATACAGCGGTGCATAGACAATCCAGGAAGTTTTTGGAAAGCGTAGGGGACAATTTCCTGGCGCAAGTGCTAGAGGAGCCAACTAGGGCGGGTGCTTTTCTTGACCTGCTGCTCACAAACTGGGTAGAATTAGTGGGGGAAGCAAAAGTGGATGGGAATCTGGGAGGCAGTGACCATGAGTTGGTTGAGTTCAGGATCCTGACGCAGGGAAGAAAGGTAAGCAGCAGGATACGGACCCTGGACTTCAGGAAAGCAGACTTCGACTCCCTCAGGGAACGGATGGCCAGGATCCCCTGGGGGACTAACTTGAAGGGGAAAGGAGTCCAGGAGAGCTGGCTGTATTTCAAGGAATCCCTGTTGAGGTTACAGGGACAAACCATCCCGATGAGTCGAAAGAATAGTAAATATGGCAGGCGACCAGCTTGGCTTAATGGTGAAATCCTAGCGGATCTTAAACATAAAAAAGAAGCTTACAAGAAGTGGAAGGTTGGACATATGACCAGGGAAGAGTATAAAAATATTGCTCGGGCATGTAGGAATGTTATCAGGAGGGCCAAATCGCACCTGGAGCTGCAGCTAGCCAGAGATGTCAAGAGTAACAAGAAGGGTTTCTTCAGGTATGTTGGCAACAAGAAGAAAGCCAAGGAATGTGTGGGCCCCTTACTGAATGAGGGAGGCAACCTAGTGACAGAGGATGTGGAAAAAGCTAATGTACTCAATGCTTTTTTTGCCTCTGTTTTCACTAACAAGGTCAGCTCCCAGACTGCTGCACTGGGCATCACAAAATGCGGAAGAGATGGCCAGCCCTCTGTGGAGATAGAGGCGGTTAGGGACTATTTAGAAAAGCTGGACGTGCACAAGTCCATGGGGCCGGACGAGTTGCATCCGAGAGTGCTAAAGGAATTGGCGGCTGTGATTGCAGAGCCACTGGCCATTATCTTTGAAAACTCGCGGCGAACCGGAGAAGTCCCGGATGACTGGAAAAAGGCTAATGTAGTGCCAATCTTTAAAAAAGGGAAGAAGGAAGATCCTGGGAACTACAGGCCAGTCAGCCTCACCTCAGTCCCTGGAAAAATCATGGAGCAGGTCCTCAAAGAATCAATCCTGAAGCACTTGCATAAGAGGAAAGTGATCAGGAACAGCCAGCATGGATTCACCAAGGGAAGGTCATGCCTGACTAATCTAATCGCCTTTTATGATGAGATTACTGGTTCTGTGGATGAAGGGAAAGCAGTGGATGTATTGTTTCTTGACTTTAGCAAAGCTTTTGACACGGTCTCCCATAGTATTCTTGTCAGCAAGTTAAGGAAGTATGGGCTGGATGAATGCACTATAAGGTGGGTAGAAAGCTGGCTAAATTGTCGGGCTCAACGGGTAGTGATCAATGGCTCCATGTCTAGTTGGCAGCCGGTATCAAGTGGAGTGCCCCAAGGGTCGGTCCTGGGGCCGGTTTTATTCAATATCTTCATAAATGATCTGGAGGATGGTGTGGATTGCACTCTCAGCAAATTTGCGGATGATACTAAACTGGGAGGAGTGGTAGATACGCTGGAGGGGAGGGATAGGATACAGAAGGACCTAGACCAATTGGAAGATTGGGCCAAAAGGAATCTGATGAGGTTCAATAAGGATAAGTGCAGGGTCCTGCACTTAGGAAGGAAGAACCCAATGCACAGCTACAGACTAGGGACCGAATGGCTAGGCAGCAGTTCTGCAGAAAAGGACCTAGGGGTGACAGTGGACGAGAAGCTGGATATGAGTCAGCAGTGTGCCCTTGTTGCCAAGAAGGCCAATGGCATTTTGGGATGTATAAGTAGGGGCATAGCGAGCAGATCGAGGGACGTGATCGTTCCCCTCTATTCGACATTGGTGAGGCCTCATCTGGAGTACTGTGTCCAGTTTTGGGCCCCACACTACAAGAAGGATGTGGATAAATTGGAGAGAGTCCAGCGAAGGGCAACAAAAACGATTAGGGGACTGGAACACATGAGTTATGAGGAGAGGCTGAGGGAGCTGGGATTGTTTAGCCTGCAGAAGAGAAGAATGAGGGGGGATTTGATAGCTGCTTTCAACTACCTGAAAGGGGGTTCCAAAGAGGATGGCTCTAGACTGTTCTCAATGGTAGCAGATGACAGAACGAGGAGTAATGGTCTCAAGTTGCAGTGGGGGAGGTTTAGATTGGATATTAGGAAAAACTTTTTCACTAAGAGGGTGGTGAAACACTGGAATGCGTTACCTAGGGAGGTGGTAGAATCTCCTTCCTTAGAGGTTTTTAAGGTCAGGCTTGACAAAGCCCTGGCTGGGATGATTTAACTGGGAATTGGTCCTGCTTTGAGCAGGGGGTTGGACTAGATGACCTTCTGGGGTCCCTTCCAACCCTGATATTCTATGATTCTATGATTCTATGACTAACCAATTTATTTGAGCATAAACTTTTGTGCATCCGATGAAGTGAGCTGTAGCTCACGAAAGCTTATGCTCAAATAAATTGGTTAGTCTCTAAGGTGCCACAAGTACTCCTTCTCTCATTGTGTGTGTGTACAACACCTACCACAATAGGGCCCTGATTTCAGTTAGAGCCTCTAGATATTGTTGCAATACAAACAACAAGGGTGCCTGGATCCTAACTGGGTCCTGAGTGCTCTTGTGAAACTAATACATTCTGTATAATGATAATCCCAAATCCATGGACATTCACAGATCCTGACAGGCTACAGTTTTTTAAACAAAGAAAAAAAATCATTGAATCAATTTGTAGTCCTTCCTATGGATGGATGCATGCAATAAGATCTGCAATTATTTTGTTAAAACATTCCAGACCTTGAAAGCAAGTTGTATACTAAGTCATAAACTCTGACTTTCTTAAATTTGCTTCCCATGGAAATGTAATGCTTTACAGTTCTGGCATTACAAGAGAATGTTCTGCACTGGTATCCCAATGACCTGCTTCTTGTATATTGTTGGGCTACCAAATACTATTTAAATTCTATTTAAGACATCAAATCAGTTTTGATTTTAATCTGCCTCTGTGTGCTGGGGTACGACTCAGGGATACAGGTTAGAAAGAGGGACTCCTCTTTTGTATTGGCAAGTTACTACTATGTGCACTCTATCAAAATGTTTTGTGTATATATATATACACACACACACACACACAGACAAATGTGTGTGTGTGTGTTTGTGTTAATATATATTTATGAAGGCACTAGTTGAGCTGCAACAAAAATTGTAAGCTCCTTGGGGCAGGGACTGTGTTTTGTGCTCTGTTCGTACAGCACCTTGCACAATGGGGTCCTGGTCCATGACTAGGGCTTCTAGATGCTACTGTAACATAATAAGTTAGTTTTCATTTCATTTCAGATATATGGATCAGATATTCAACTGGAGTAAATCAGCCACTGACTTCATCTTATATATATATATATATAAAATAATAGTCCAAATACAGTGCTTTTCATTCACACATCCCGAAGCACTTGATAAAGGAGTCACTATCCAGCCCCGGACCACCCTCACCTATGATTGGAAGGGCTGCTGGTGTCACCCTGCAAGGAGTAACTGGGGTGGTGGAAGCCAAGGTGCGACTGCTGCACTGTAAGCACACTGCTGATGTCAGGGCTCTGAGCCAGAGGTGCACAGCACAGAAGCACCCAGGATTACAGGGCAGGTGGTGAAAGAACACCTTATTGGTCTGGGTGACCCTCAAAGCATCACAGCCCACAATTCATTTTACATCTGGGGAAACTAAGGCACAGAAAGTGGAAGTGACTTGCCCGAAGTCACCCAGTCAACCAGACACAGAAATTGAACCAGTGTCTCCCGAGTCCCAGTCTTGGTGCAAGGTGGGGGGGGGGTGGGGAATAGCTCAGTGGGTTGAGCATTGGCCTGCTAAACCCAGGGTTGTAAGTGCAGTCCTTGAGGGGGCCATTTGGGGGCAAAAAAACCTGGGGATTGGTCCTGCTTTGAGCAGGGGGTTGGACTAGATGACCTCCTGAGGTCCCTTCCAACCCTAAGATTCTATGATCTACTGGGCTACACTGCCTCCCTATATGTAAATACACACAACACATCTACTTTAAAGACTATGGTTTGTCATCACTTTTAGGCAGAAGAGATCCAGACATACCTCATGCTTCCATTAAAATGATCAGGCTATCACCTTTATTCCAAATGCTTATGGAAAACCAAGGTTATGGATGTGATGTATTATAAAATAAAATAAGATATTATTTATTACTACAGGGCAAACAGCACTCTAGGCACTTTACAGATCAGTATAGAAACAGGAAGACAGGACCTCTACCCAAGCAGCCTTATGGGGGGCAATATAAGAAAAAGCAAGAGGATTTAACCCATTTTTAACAGTGAGAGTGATTAACCATTTGAACAAACTGCCAAGGGAAGTGGTGAGTTCTCCTTCTCTACATGACTTCAAATCAAAACTGGATGCCTTTCTGGGAAGATATGCTTTAGTCACATATAAGCCATTGGGCTCAATATAGGGGTAACGGTGAAATTCTAAGGGCCTGTGTGCACAGGTGGTCAGACCAGAAGATCTAATTGTCCCTTTTGGCCTTAAAAATCTATGAATCTATTATCTTTATCAGATAATGTCCCCTCTTTCGGTCTTCATTAGATGTAATAGATACTGGAAGATATTCTCCTATTCATGTTTCTTGGTTACTATTGTCAATAGAAAAAGTTTTCATCTGGATCAATGATGAGACGTCTAATCTCTGATCTAGTCAAATAAAAAAATAAAATAAAGAGCGGACTTACCTCCTGAAGACTAATGAATGTAATAAATGCTTGGGGATCGATAATAAACATCACAAGGTGAATCTGGCAGGGTGCAGAATGTTTTTGGCACTTTGGGTCTCTCAGTAGGTTGAACAAATAAAGGCGAACGATGAAGGAAAAAACCAGCACTGTAGGTTTGGTTTACAGATGCAAATTTGTGCACGTGTGAAATGCCCGTAACTTGACTCCTGGTCGGATTTGTCCAGTTCTTGTTCCAAATGTGGCCGGACAAGAGCTACCTTTATTTCCCCATTTCACTTTGCATGGGACATCAGTGCGGCTTTTTTTAAATCAAAAGCCTCATGTATGATTGAGAGGTTCTGGGAAAGAGAATGATAATGTTGGGGAAAGGAATGGGTTAGAAAGTCATTAAAATCACGCAATTTTACTGCACTGCAGAAAGTCGCTGGAGAAGGCACTTGAGGTGCTGCAAGCCAGTCTCGGCTACATCTGAATGCAGTGTAGATGTTTTTAAAAGAGCTAAATAGGCACCAAAACAACAGACTAAGACAAAGCAGCCCACATCAGGCAGCCTTTGACCACAAGAACAAAAAATGATTCGATAGGCATCTATCCAGGGTCCAGATTATATCACATTAAGCCCTCGAGACAGACCCCTAATCAAAATCAGAGTCCCATTGTGTGAGGTGCTGTCTGTGCACAAAGCAAGAGAATCTCTATCTCAAAGAACTTGCAGTCTAAACAGACAAGACCCAAAAAGGGTGGGAGAGGAAAAAAGTCACAGAGGGGAAGGGAGAGGTCTTCAGAGGCACAAAGGGCAGTTTAGGTGCCCAAGTCCCATTGAAAGTTTATGAATCTATTATCTTTATCAGAGTAAATTGTCCCCTCTTTTGGTCTTCATTAGATGTAATGGATAATGGAAGATATTCTCTTATTCATGTCTCTTGGTTGCTATTGTCAATAGAAATAGTCTAAATAGCAAAGTCCCATTGAAAGTCCATGGGAGTTGGGCACCTAACTCCCATTTGTGCTTTTGAAAGTTTACCCTGACATGATTTGGCCAAACTCATACTGCAGGCTAATGGCAGCAGCTGGAATAAACCTCAGGTCTCAGTCAATGTTTTGCACCATGCTGCCTTCCAGGTCCACAAATAGAGGGTATCCTCTGGACATGGACAGAAAGGTTGTGGCACAATCAGTGACCTTACTGAGCCCTCTCCATAGGATCTGCGATCCATGCTTTGAGGGAGGGGGTAGAGACGAGGCAGCTCTGGGGGAGGAGTTAGTGGGACAGGTGTGGCGCTATGGTGAATATACACCATCCCACTCCAGCTTTGCACGAAGTTTTCCCGAAGAAGATAACACGCCCCTGTGCACCTTTATCCCCAAACATCTTCCAGTCTGGACCAACTGTGGTTCAGCCCCACAGCATAAACAGCGGAAACTGCAGAGTTGTGCCTGCTCTCTCATCAAGCCGAGACATATTACCAAGGCTGGGTTCACTAAGCACAGGGATAGGCTTCCAGTTTGGCAGAAGAATAGAATACTCAAGTGACAGTTCCAGGATTCCTAGCAAAACTTATGCATAATTCTACAAGTGAAGTGACGAGGGGATGGGAAAGGGTCACTCGCCTGCTGAGAGACGTAATAAGCAAGGCACATTCAGTCAGAAGATCCCTGCAATGGCCACTCTTCCAGAATGAGCGTGTGTTGAACATGACAGGTTAGGGATCTCCAACAGACCTTCACTCATTTTTATCTTGACCAAAGGCAGGGGAGCTACATTACAGCTGATTTTCACACCAGCTCCCAGTAGTTTCAATTCCGTAAGAGTCAGCAGACCAAAAGCCTCACGGCACGTGCCTTCCATCATATCACTTCTCCTGGGTTGGTAATCGCTGCCCCCTCCCCCCAGCTAACCTTGTGCTTGGTTTGCAGGTAAAGCTGTGGAAACCTATAATACTCTGAACATTAGGTGAGATGCACAGGCAACTGAATGGAGGGCTTTAACCCTTAGAGAGCTTTGTCCTCCTCCTCCTACCTGGCTGCTCTAACTTATGCTGGCGGGTAATGTCCCTGGACGGTCCTTTATACAGGCAAGATGTTCTGGTCATGCCCCTGAATGGGTAAACTCTGAAATGACAAATTAAGCCAGCTTTATGGTTACTTTTCACCATTGGAGTGGCAAAAAGGGCCACAGCAAGGCACTAAAATGTGGCCCTAATTTATTCCATGAATTCAAGCCTAGAGCTCAGAATTAATCTCCGAGGCACGTGGCAAGTTGCCTTGTGTTACTTTGCAATTTTTTGATCTAGCCACTGTGGCCTGACCTATAGATTATATATTAATTGTATTGATTACTTAAGAATCCCCAGTTATCACTTTGAGGCTTGACAGGTTCACATCCCAAGACCAGGCCCAGTATTATTCAAATTATTATATAGCTGGGAGCCCCGGTGTGCACACTTGCAACACTCACACAATAGGAACTCTTCTCTATTTACAAATAGTTGATAAATACATTTAGCACAGTCACAAACACTCCGACTCAGGAAGGTAGGTAGAGATACTACAGAATGTACATCTGCACCTCCATATCCTCACACCATCCCTTGCAGCACAAACTGAAATGTTCGCCACATCTTCTTCATCCCCATCACCTTCCCCCTCACCACCAGTGGCCAACATTCTGGCACCTCCGACAGGCTACATCTCTCTCCCCTACTGCCCGCAGGCTAGGATGCAACTTTTATACTATACGCTAGTATATTAATGTTCTGAATTTATCATCACATGTCAATCCGTTGCCATGGCATGCTTGTGGTTGGATGTTCTTTCCCAAACTTTCCAAAAGCTGGTGTTAGCTCATGTTTCTGTAGTTGGATGATGATGCCATTATGCACAAAATGCCCCTTACACTCTATTTCCAGTTCTCCAAAACTTAGGTGTTACCATTGGGTCATTTATCTATGCCAAAATCCATAGGCCTCAAGCCTTATGCTAAGTGCTGAGGCCAATGTCTTACAGGATACAGGCCTGTAGGTTCCTTCCATTATTGTTGAATATAATAAAGGCAAGCTATCCCTATGGGGTACAAGTGTCTGTACAACACTGTTCAGCAAAAACCTACCAGGCATGTCAGCAAAACAGTTTTGGCATCATCCACCTAATCCATAGCACTGTGGCTTCTAAGATTCTAACTGGCATTTGTCAAATGACTGTGGGTGGCAAGGCATAGAACATGTGCTGAAAGCTCATGTTCGAAGCAATTATACTTTTCAGTGCTTTCTCACCTACTCTAGATAAAATGATATGGTGAAAATCAATATGGATCAAAAGTGAAGGAAAAACTTTGCACAGTGATTGTCACGATACCCCATGCCAACCAAAGCTGCTTGGGTTTCATGTAACTCTACCATTCTGTCTTCCCTGGAAAAGAAGATGAGGAGGATAGAAGCTCCTACTTGTTTCTAGTCTATTTACTAATTTGCTTAGAATGATGGTTCCTTCTCTGCCATTTACAACGGGTTGGATTAGGTCCCTTCTTGGGTAGAGGAACCTGCCTGTGAAATCCTGATCCTCAGTTCTTCTCATCATACAACCTGTCAAATTAAATGGATGACGTTGACCCTGAACATAAGTTGCCTCATTTTGCATAATGTCCATAAAGAACAATGTAATTGCCCAGCCTTTAAGAAAGGCACCGTTGATTATTTCAGGACAATGAAATAACAGTCAAGATATAGAGTCTAAAATCGGAAGGACTCGTGTCTGATGTACAGTTTAAACAATAGTAGTTTTACTTGTCATTCATACCAAATTGCTTTGGGGAGGCGGGTATAGACTATTTATAACCTGTCAGTCTCTAGAAACTACAATTATGATGATTTAATTAACACATGGAGAGGCTTCAGGCAATCACATCACTCTAAATTTTAAAAGTAGCACATTTCAGATTCATGATAATTTAAAACATTAACAAACGCTAGTGGAACCAGGGCAGGAATTTGCTGGCCCTGGTTTCTTTTAAATCATCCATCAAGGCACAATGATAATTCGACGGATCGATAGTAACGACTCAGAGCACTGAACAGGCATTTGGGATTTTGGAGGTCTTCAAGTATAAGGGAGAGCTATTTTTTAAAATGAGAACCAAGTTTGAGAAAAAGGGAAAACAGCTCAAATCTAGCAAAGGTGCTGTACATGTCTACAATATCTGGAAAAATCAGGGTTAGGATAAAGTGAGAAGCAAGGTGTTCTGAGTGAAATTCACCTTTGTGAAGAGGGCTTGACAGGCACCACTCCAGTGACAAATAGCCCTTGTGCTGACTCTCTGCAATCATAGAATCATAGAATATTAGGGTTGGAAGGGACCTCCGGAGGTCATCTAGTCCAACCCCCTTCTCAAAGCAGGACCAACCCCAACTAAATCATCCCAGCCAGGGCTCTGTCAAGCCTGACCTTAAAAACGTTTAAGGATGGAGATTCCACCATCTCCCTAGGTAAACCATTCCAGTGCTTCACCACCCTCTGATACTCTGTCTTTATTTCCCCATCTTACTTCCATCCCATTTCATAGAATCATAGAATATCAGAACTGGAAGGGACCTCCGGAGGCCATCCAGTCCAACCCCCCGCCCAGAGCAGGACCAATCCTCAAGTAAACCATCCCAGCCAGGGCTTTGTCAAGCCTGACCTTAAAAACTTCTAAGGAAGGGGATTCCACCACCTCCCTAGGCAACGCATTCCAGTGTTTCACCACCTTCCTAGTGAAAAAGTTTTTCCTAATATCCAACCTAAATCTCCCCCACTGCAACTTGAGACCATTACTCCTTGTCCTGTCATCTGCTATCACTGAGAATAGTCTAGATCCATCCTCTTTGGATCCACCTCTCAGGTAGTTAAAAGCAGCTATCAAATCCCCCTTCATTCTTCTCTTCCCCAGACTAAACAATCCCAGTTCCCTCAGCCTCTCCTCATAAGTCATGTGTTCCAGACCCCTAATCATTTTTGTTGCCCTTCGCTGGACTCTCTCCAATTTTTCCACATCCTTCTTGTAGCGTGGGGCCCAAAACTGGACACAGTACTCCAGATGAGGCCTCACCAATGTCAAATAGAGGGGGACGATCACGTCCCTCGATCTGCTCACTATGCCCCTACTTATACACCCCAAAATGCCATTGGCCTTCTTGGCAACAAGGGCACACTGTTGACTCATATCCAGCTTCTCATCCACTGTAACCCCTAGGTCCTTTTCTGCAGAACTGCTGCCGAGCCATTCGGTCCCTAGTCTGTAGCGATGTATTGGATTCTTCCGTCCTAAGTGCAGGACTATGCACTTGTCCTTGTTGAACCTCATCAGATTTCTTTTGGTCCAATCCTCCAATTTGTCTTGGTCCCAGTTGTGGGATGGACCTTCAATTAAACAAGTTCAATGGACATACAAGTGTGAAAAGCAGAGTGGTCCCTCGGCTAAGGCACTGGAAAAGGTCTCTGAAAAGTTGGGTTCTATTCCTGGTTCTCCCACTGAGCTGTTGTGTCACGCTGGACAAATCACATTACCTCGTGTGTCCGTTTCCCTTCCCATCCTGTGTCATTCTTGTTTACGCAGATCGTCAGTGCTCCAATGCGCTCTTATTACATGTTTGTACAGTGCCTAGTTCAATGATTTCAGCTGGAGCTTTTAGTCAGTACCTTAATAGTAATGGTAATAAAAATAAAAATAATATGATTATATGGAGTTTTTGTGCAGTGCTTAAACTCGTTTCTCCCTTTTTTATTAACTTTCTATTGCAGGCTTGTTAAATAGCATCTGAGGAGTCTCTTTCTTCTGAACTAAAGAATTTCAATCCAGTGGCTTGTTTATTGAAATGGGTAGAGTGTATGTGAGATATAACCCGGCTTAGGGCAGAAATTTCATTATTTTTTGTCTCATTGTCTTTGCATAAACTCTGGATGAAGGTCTCTTTTAATAAGATCATACAATGTGCTTTTCTGAAAATATATTATATCAGTGGTTTTCAACATGGGGGTCTGCAGTCTACGTCTAAGATTTCCAAAGGTTGTCCACACCTCCGTTCAAAATGTATTAGGGAATGAAAATGTATTACTAAATGAAAAAAAAAAGGTGGAAAACCACTGTGTTAAACCTATTGATCGTACTTGAAAATTTTTGCACACTGGATCTGTGTTCTGCCCTTTGCAGTGAAGTCAAGGACACACAACACACCCACAATAAATGTAACATTCAGCACAGACACTTAAAAACTTGCAAATCAGGCGAAGGTTTCTAACTATCTGAGCAGTGAAGCTCTGGAACAGCCTTCCAAGGGGAGCAGTGGGGAAAAAAAAGTCTAACTGGATTCACGATTGAGCTTGATACGTTTGTAGAGGGGATAGTATGATGAGATTGCCTACAATGGCATGTAGCCCATTGGCAACTGCCAGAAGCAAAAATAATCCCCAACTGATAGAGATGGGACACTAGATGGGGAGGACTCTGAGCTACTGCAGAGAATTCTTTCCCAAGTGTCTGGCTGGTGGGTCTTGCCCACATCCCTCAGGGTCTAACTGATCACCATATTTGGGGTCAGGAAGGAATTTTCCCCCAGGTCAGATTGGCTGAGACCCTGGGTTTTGTTTTGGTTTTTTTTTTTGCCTTCCTCTGTAGCATGGGGCATGGGTTACTTGCAGGTTTAAACGAGTGTAAATGGTGAATTCTCTGTAACTTGAAATCTTTAACCCATGATTTGAGGACTTCAGTAACTCAGCCAGAGGTTAGAAGTGGGTGAGGTTCTATGGCCTGCAATGTGCACGAGGTCAAACTAGATGATCACGAAGGTCCCTTCTGACCTTGAAGTCTAGGAGTCTATAACATTCTGTAGTGTTGTTTAAACTAGTATAGAGACAAACTGCATGACAATAGAACTCGACAATGTAAGAATCAAAATCAAAACTCAGTTGTTCAGTTTACCTTTCCCTCATTTCGTTCTTCTCACACAGAGAACACTTATTTACATGCACACAGACAAGACAAACAATAAAATTCCCTACCGACAAATGAAGCTCTTTCTCCCACAGACTGACAAGGAAGAAAGACAGTTATTTTAATTTCCATTTTTAAATCATTAGGAAGCACTCAGATACTATAGAGTAGGGAGACATTTAAAGAAAGAAAGAAAGAAAGAAAGAAAGAAAGAAAGAAAGAAAGAAAGAAAGAAAGAAAGAAAGAAAGAAAGAAAGAAAGAAAGAAAGAAAGAAAGAAAGAAAGAAAGAAAGAAAGAAAGAAAGAAAGAAAGAAAGAAAGAAAGAATTAAATGACTATGCTCCATGCACTTGCATTTCACCGAGAAAGAGGGAAAGAAACCTAGCTAGATTGTTAAGGCTACTAGGATCATCTAGTCTAATTTCCTGCATAACATGGGCCATAGAATATTACCCAGCAAACCTTGGTAATGAAGGATCGATCCATCTGTCAGGCAACTGAAAAGATTCGTTTTGTTTATTTTAAGGAGGACCACAGTCAACACACATATTCTCAAAGTTCAACCCTATATTTCATATCAAAAGCACTCAGATAAATAAGGGGGTTAGAGTGGATAGGGGGAAAAAAATCTCATATCAGTTAGCCATGATTTAAGTAAGCAAAATTATCAGTTGGAGAGTAGTTGGACTAGTAGGGTTCCACTGGAGATCAGCACTCAGAGATGCTGCACCTGGAGATGGGGGAGCGACACCACACTGAAAGAACATCTGGAAGCATCTTGCCAATTCCTTGCTTGTTTTCAGCAGAGGGGACTAGAGGATGGAACGTAACACTTAACTTCTCCCCTTACCCCCAAGCTTTCACCTTCAAGCTTGACTTAAAACTAGTCGTTATCGCTTTGTAGCAGATGGTAGTATAAAGTAAAAGCAGGCTATTGAGTCAAAATGTCTACAATTAAAAAGCTTTGCGGCCCAAGCCCCGTAAGCCCAAGTCAGCTGGCACAGGCCAGCCACCGATGTCTAACCGTAGTGTAGGCACACCCTTGGATGAAGAACAAGGAGTCAGTAATGTGATGGGGCCAGGCCTGGATGATTATTACCCGTACCACAGAAGTGCCTAGAAGTTCCAGCCAAGATTGGAGCCCCACTGTTGTCGGTGCTGTAGAAACACATAATAAGAGAGTCCCTGCTGCAAAAAGCTCAATTTTCATAGATAAGACAAAGGGTGGGAGGAGAAACAGAAGCATGGACAAGAAGTGAGTTATGGTGCAGGTCAATGGCAGATCCAAGAGCCAAACGCCCATGACCTGAGTTCTTGATTCTTCCTGACAAACTCCTCACAGTTTGGGAACGCTTGAATGTAGGGTTTTGGCCTAGAACCATCTCGATTAGGAAGATGTAACATATGTCAGTGTTATTTAATGGAAAAGGAATTTGTTTTGTACATCACTGATCAAAGAAATAATTTAGAAAGACCTTTCTTTGTTTCTTTATCTTTAACTGAATACAGAATTAGTGAAAGGAGACAAGTAGTCAGGCCTTGAGACTAAAGAGGTGGTAGACAGGACTCTGGTCTATGACCGAAGAGCACTGAGCTCTATTTCCAGTCCTGCCACTAGCCTGCTCGGTAACAGTAGGCAAGTATCACTTCTGTGCCCCAGTTTTCCTTTTGTATAAAATGGGGATAATGCTACTTACCTAAAATAAAGTGCTTTGAAAGCTACAAATAAAAAGTACTATATCAAAAAGTAGGTAATTTATAGCTATAGAACAGATACAAAATGGGCAACGACTAGGTCAAGAATCCACACAAAAGTCTTGCCAACATGCCCCTTGCCTCACTCAAAAGAGTCGCTTGTCAAAGGCAGTTCAGACTTCACGGCCCCAGGGTCCTTCCTCTCTGTGCTGAGACCGTCTATATCAGGAGTTCTCAGCCTTTTCCTTTCTGAGGCCCCCCCTCAACATGCTAAACAAACTCCAGAGCCCGCCTGTGCCACAACAATTGTTTTTCTCTATGTAAAAGCTACGGCTAGCATGAAGGGATAGGAAGCAGGGCAACTGCCCATGGGACCACGCCACAAAGGGCGCCATGAAACTAAGTTGCTCAGGCTTCAGCCCCAGGTGCTGGAGCTCAGGGCCCCGGGCTGCAGTCCTGTATGGTGGGGTTTCAGCTTTCGGCCCTGGGCCCTAGCACGTCTAATGCCAGCCATGCTTTGCGGACGCCCCGAAACCAGCTCGTGCCCCCCCCCCCAGGGGGGCCCCAAACCTCTGTTTGAGAACCAGTGGTCGACATGGCAAATACATATTTAGTCCTCATTATTCCCAGGGACTTTAATATTTGTAGCTGTCATACTTTTAAAGACTGAGGTATTTTTTCTTTTACTTTACCTTGTTCGAATGAAACCACTTTAACGCAATGCTTAGAAAGCATCCCCCAATCCAGTTTTCAGTGGTTTTTTTCCCCTTTAAACTACACAGAACTTTCCAACAAGTTCAGATGATGCTATTAAGAACCATTGTATAGGTGAACTCATCTTGACATCAGAGATACTGACTTAAATCACAAAGCTTTTAGAGAGGATTTAGTGCATTTTTAATCACTATGAACTTCCCGTGTCCTACCCAACAACATTTCAGTGTATGGCTACATCAGGGGTTTTCAACCTTTTTCTTTCTGAGCCCCTCCAACAGGCTATAAAAGTTCTATGGCCCACCAGTGCCACAACAACTGTTTTTCTGCATATTCAGAAGATTAAAAGCCCGGGTCAGCGGTAGGGGGTAGGAAGCAGGGCAATTGCCCAGGGCCCTACAGCACAGGCACGGTAGCTGATTATAGATCATCATTATCTCCTGGGCCTTTCCATCCTTCCCTCATCTTGGACATGCATACACAGTGCCTTCTTTTCAGAGACAGCCTGGCAAGAATACTGCTGAGATCTTCAGCAGTTAGAGCTTTCCACTTTGTGCATTCTCCCCACACAGCTTCATGGTAACAAGGCAAAACTAATTCATTACAGAGTCCACCCACATAGGCTAATACTCCCCAGCCCCCACACTCCAGGTCTTGGATAACTGTAAACTCGCTGCTAGGTAAAGTGGCAGGAGCTCCTAGGAATTCCCTGGGAATTGATCCATTTTGTTTTTTGATATACACAGGGAGGGCTACAAGCAATCTAGCTTATTTGGCTGCAGCACAGACAGATGTGATAAAAGCTGATTAGTGTCTGAAATGTTTACCACTGCAACCCATCTGTGTTCAGTCCTAAAATACCTGGCTTGAAATGACCAAGTACCAGGAAGTCAATGGTGCTGTAAACAAAGCATACAGGGATTTTTCATGTCAAAATGTTTATCTATAATATGGAGGACTGATCACAGATTTATTCTGTGTAACTCAAGCCTGTAACTCCTACGGGTTATGATTTACAGATATTGATCAATAGATAATTATCACACACATGCAGAGCTGAGATTTGAACCCTAGAGTCTCAGCTTCAAAAGTCACATGACTACTCCATGAGTTAGAAGAAAGGTTCTTTAGCTGGACACAGAGGATAAGGGACCCATCTACTAGGACAGCATCACACATTCATGTAAAGAAAGACAGCACGTGGACAACGGTCACTCAGAGTCAGAGTTTTAGATGGGAATCTCAAAATTATCTCAGTCAGAAATAGTAGCCAGTTAATAGCCCATTTCCAAGTGGCCCTCAGTGCTCTGTTGTGGCTGCTGTTTTGGAGACCTTTGCTGGAACACCACTGTTGCATCCCTCATTTGGAAGACCTACTCTGCGATCATCAGATGGGAATGGTACCTGGGGATAACATGAAGGTAACCTTCAGTTGGATTTGGTTTTCTCATTTTCCTGAGAAAGGCAAGGCCCCAATCACGGCAACAACAGAACTCTACTGTCCGTGTTCCAGTCCTCGATGCTCAGGGCGTCAGCAGAAATGTGACCCTGTTAAAACTTCACCACTATTTTGAAGGCAAGGTTGGGCACTTTCTTTATCACCAGTGGAGTGCAGCCTCACTTTGGATACTAATGACCACCCTACCTGGATCATGAGAAAGGTCTGAAACCCAGACCTTCAGCAACTTAGCACAGATCTTTACCACTTGAGCTATAGAACTAACTCTCTCAATCGGAAATCGTCGTAGACTTGGGTGTAGCACACCGGATAACAAACCACTCAAGCTGTTGTTCAGCCTCTCGGCACTGGGTGCCGGCAACAGACTTCTCTTCCAGTGGACCAGCCAAAAAAAAGGAAGGATGCAGCATACACTTGTCTAGTCTGTAACACACAATCATCCTTGCCACTCTATGAGAGGCAAACGTTAGCCTTTGGCATGGTACAGATTGTAGAGAGTTCCAGAAAATCTCAAAAAACATTCCTGGGAAGGACAACTCTCCTGATCCTCCTATGACGACTGTAAGCCACATCTCCTCACTCCAGAAGTCAAACTCTGAGCTATACTCAATAGGCCTTATTCTCATTGACACCGAGCCCCCTTTACACCTCACTAGCAATGTACAGAAGCTGTACAGTGGGTGTAAATTACATTTAAATTCACCTCACGCTGGCAGGAGCAATGCGGAGCAAACAAGCCGTAGTGTCAGAGAGTGTCAGGCCCTGTATGTTATTCAAGAACTACAACTGAACAATATTTCCAGCCACAGGACACGTGCTAATGAGCTTGTTTGCATTCTTTACAGAAAGCATTTTTATTTTTCAAGGGAAAAACAAACTCATAGGTTCCACAAATTTCACCCTTCTTCTGTGAACATTTTCCCTCTAGCCTGAGCTGCATCATGGGCTTAAAATGGAAAAAAAAAATAGTTAAAATACTGGCAGCACATCACAGGCTGCAGCAGAGGGAGAAGAAGGGGAAGAGAGAAAAGGATGTGAGAGAGGAAGAGGGCAAGCTGCACAATTCCACCAACACAGGGATTTTTCATGGGTGATTATAATAGGAGTGCAAGTATTTTTCTTCTTGGACAAAGCTTTTCCAATACAGTGTCCTATCTGTTTCATCAGTCCTTACCATGTATAAAACACACGTGGTATTTCTAATACTAAGAGGGGGGATGATTATAGGAAGAGAAACCACACCCGTGATTTTCCTCTGACCAGTGCAGGAGTGTTTTATAAGTAAGGTAGGATTTGGTGCACTTTGAGAGCTGCAGGTTATTTAATTATCAACCTCTGATTGATTAAATATTGGCAAGAGCTTATCAGATGCAACGTGGTTAGACAGAAAGGGTTGCCCAGTGGTTAGGGTACACCATGGACTTGGGACACCTAGGTTCAAATTCCTTGCTCCACCACAGGCTTCCTGTAGGAACTTGGGCAAGTCACGGTGTGCCTCAATTCTCCATCTGTAAAATGGGGAGAATAGCACTGGCCTCCCTCACACGGATGTTGTGAGATTAAATACCATGAGGTGCTCATATACCTTGCTAACAGGGCCCATGTAAAGTGCCATGGTCTTCTCTCCAGAGCATCACCACTGAGAAATGATCTCTCTACTGGATGATGTCTGTAGTATCAGGCCTTTTCCTGTGGGAAGAGGCAGAGAGGAGTCTGCCATGGGACACCACCTTGAGCTACTTCTCCTCATGCATTTACTCTTTAAAAAAACCCAAGCAACTCTTCTTTGCAATTGAAGGCCCCATCATTTCAGACCCCCGTTTTTCATTCAGATTTATACAAAAGGAAACGAACAACAGAGTGGGATTTCCAGGGGCTCAGCAGTGCACACAGTTTGGCCCAGATTTTTAGAAGGTTCAGCTCCCACTTAAATACCTAAACAAGGACCTAATATGATTCTCAAGACAGTTCTACATCCAGAAGCTGCCAACCTAGTACATATGGCCAGACTGTCAGAAGCATGATGATGCTTTTGAAAATCTAGCCACTTACTATGATGCTTAAACAGGAGCTGAGCTCATTTAAAAACATGGCCACATTTGTAAACACTGAGCACTTAAATATTTGGCCCACAGCATGTATAACTACAGATCCCTCTCTCGTGTTTTGTTGACATTCTAACGCATTGGCTTCCTTTCTCAAAGCACCAATTCCTACAACTGGGCCAAATCCCGAGGATCTTTCCAAGACTTACCCTGTCTTCACTCAGACAACCTTCCAACCGCTTTGAGCTTGACGTCGTCTGCCTGCTGCTGTACCCTACAACATTAAAAATTCTCACCTCCTTCATACAATCCAGCACTTATACATTGAAACATTTTCCATGGGAAATATTTCATGAAAGAAAACCACATTACCTTTCTCCCCATTCGATTTCCTCATGCAAACACAGAGCCTTTTCAGGAGCATCTGCATTTAGCAGGAAGTGAAGGTTCACCATTTGTACTGGTGAACATGACACATGCAGTGGGTAAGATGGCAGCCTAACCATAATTAGCAGAAAAAGACCAGGAAGCACAACAGTTGAACAGGGGTGCAAGGAACCTAAATTCATTATGTCCATTCTCAGATACTTCAACAAATACTAATCATAAAGGGAATCATTATCTTTGGCCGTATCTAGAATGATGCCTTCAAAGGGTTTCGGTGCTAACAATGGCAGCCTCCTTGATTCAGTCATCTCTTGACCCTCTCATTTCTATGCCATTCTTTAGGTATGGAATACCCTTCTTGTCCCACTTCCCCAAGCCACTATTCTCTCTGCAGTCAAACCCTTGCTAAAGAGTCCCTCCACAAGAAGCAAACAAACAAGAAATAAGAGCAACAATTGTTTAAAGCCCTACAAGTTATTCCCTTCTTGGGGTTTTCCATTGTGTTCCATTTTCTCTCTGTTTTATGCCATGATCCTACAAAGGCACATATTTCCCATGATATATGTGAGCAATCTCACTGATGCCAAGTTAAGCACACATTAAAATCTTTGCAGAATTACAACCTTAGCCTGTAATAGGTTACCTTAATATTTGTGTGTTATATGAACATTGTTGGTGCTTAAATAAATAGCTAGTAAATGTCACTAGTATGTCAACATTTCCTTCTAAATTACTCTTAAAAGGCACAGGCCCATAGTGTCTCAACTGGTGCGCATACATTAAGATTCCTTTAGTAGGTCTATCCTTGTCCAATAGCAAGAGTAGAAGAGGTGAAATTCTGGATGAGTATTATATAATGTGACTGATTTAGTATATATCATTGAAAATGACAAATGGCTTGGCTTTCACTCCAGTGAAAGGCACAGGAGCATAATGCAGATGATGTTCTTCTACCTGAACAGGTGGCCTTGTTTGTCAACTGATGAAATGTGGTTAGACTGCAAAGAGAATGTGTAAAAGTGGCATTGTGGGGTTCTAAGTCAATTACAGCTCAATGCTTTTCAAATCAGCTGTGCTCAGTTTACAGTGAAAATATATACAACTGCAGCCTCGCAAACTTGCCCTGAGATTCATAAGTCAAGTTGGGTTCTTCCCTTCTCGGACATCACCGTATGTTGTGCAGGCCAAATGAAACCCTTATTTCCTACCATGTGATCCCAGGATCTTCAAATTATTCCCCTAGTGACACTTAAGTCATCCTATGTGCCTTCAATGGGATAAGGAGGGACATGGATCAGTGTTCACGTCTCACTCCCTGTCAGTACCCAGCCCAGGCAAGCTAATGCTCCAACCGACTAAATTTGGTGATGAATCCTGGTCACGTGTCAGCTGAGGCACGTTGCACATATGCTAAGAAGAAGAATGGAATAAGATCATCTACCTCACTGGAACTCCAGGAACATCTCTCTTGAAGATGCACAAGAATTTTGAGCAGAGGGTTGGACTAGATGACCTCCTGAGGTCCCTTCCAACCTTGATATTCTATGAATTTGAACTAGACTCAAGTTCACTCAGTTATAGCTGCATTACCTTTGCATGGCTAATGGGAGTAAAAAGCAGTAAAGTCTCGGTTTTGTCACCAAAGAAAGCAGATAGGTCTCTCACACGGGGGGCAGACCTGATGAGGCTATTTTTACATAAGAACTTAAACTTATCTTTAAAAATAAGGTTCTTTAGTCTTCACAGAGGTTTTTGCTAGCCAAAATTAAGTTGGTTATTAAAGGTTAAATTTATTCATAAGAACATAGGAATGGCCATACTGGGTCAGACCAAAGGTCCATCTAGCCCAGTATCCTGTCTTCTGACACTGGCCAAGGCCAGGTGCTCCAGAGGAAATGAACAGAACAGGTCATCATCACGTGATCCATCCCTTATTGCCCATTCGCAACTTCTGGCAAACAAAGGCTACGGACACCATCCCTGCAAATAGCAAATGATGAACCTCTCCCTCCATGAACTTATTCCTCCACAGAAGTCCTGCACTAGGCCTGCATACATCACTTATGTCCCAATAGCTGGCCTATTTCCAGGGCTAAAATGTAACTTAACCAGCGCATAGGCCTTGTGTTAAGTACCTGCATGGGGGTGAGGATCAGTAGGTGAAGAAACTTCTGCTAGAAGTGGGTTTTTTGTTTTGTTTTTTTGTAGCAGGGTTCCATCTCAATGTGCATTTGCATGGGGCATGTTATGTTATGTGGAAAAATTGGAAAGAGTCCAACGGAGGGCAACAAAAATGATTAGGGGACTGGAACACATGACTTATGAGGAGAGGCTGAGGGAACTGGGATTGTTTCGTCTGTGGAAGAGAAAAGTGAGGGGGGATTTGATAGCTGCTTTCAACTACCTGAAAGGGGGTTCCAAAGAGGATGGATCTAGACTGTTCTCAGTGGTAGCTGATGACAGAACAAGGAGCAATGGTCTCAAGCTGCAGTGGGGGAGGTTTAGGTTGGATATTAGGAAACACTTTTTCACTAGGAGGGTGGTGAAACACTGGAATGCGTTACCTAGGGAGGTGGTGGAATCTCCTTCCTTAGATATTTTTAAGGTCAGACTTGACAAAGCCCTGGCTGGGATGATTTAGTTGGGGATTGGTCCTGCTTTGAGCAGGGGGTTGGAGTAGATGACCTCCTGAGGTCCCTTCCAACCCTGATCTTCTATGATTCTATGTGCATCATAACACAGTTTGGCTGAGAAAAATGCCTTTTCACTGTAGAGGTGTGAACAGTGGCGTACAAATGAGAGAGATGAAGTATGTGCACACACAGGTGTTCAACGCAAATGCCAAAGGAAGCTAGCTGCAGTCTGCTAACAGAGTGGTAGGAGCCAAAATCATAAGCCTTGCCAGACAGCTAAGTGGAACACTTTGGGCCAGGTGTAACCAATTATATACCATTGATCCCGGTGGAGTTTCACCCATTTATAAGAGGTTTGAATTTGGCTCTATATTTGTAAAACCGGAGGTAAAATTCTCCTTGTTTCACTTAAACAAAAAAAGGCCATTTTGAAAATGTGGCCATGCAATTTATTCCCCTATTTACAGGATACGGTCCTGATTCCGTAGACCACTTAAGAACATGAGCTGCTTTAAGGGTGTGAATAGTCCTGCTGGAGTCAATGCATCTCCTGATCTGCTTAATTGCTCTGCTACGTTAGGGCCTAAATGAGTACCCAGGTGCCTTGTGTCACTGCCAGTTATGTATGAGGAAATATGGCATCTGTATCTGTAGTCTAGCTGGGTACGTCTAATTATGGGATCCGTACAGCAAAAGCAATAGGTGACCCGACAGAGCCTATACAACCCTAGCCCAGTCTTGGAAATCATCTTCTAACTCCCACTGTTAGAACATGCCAGCACATTCCCCGGGTTATAATGCAACGAGGTCATTAATTCATCATTTCCTTCCTGCAGCACACACATTTTTTCAAGTGCGGAGATGGTTGCTTTTGCTTTTAAGGGTTTTTGGAGGCAGACAAAGATTTAAAGGAAAAAAATAGTAAAATCAATAAAAAAAACGTTGAGCAACTTCAATGTGTCCTTCAAAATACTAGCACTTTATTATGAGAGCTTGACCTTCTTTTCCCGCTAAATCTTTCTTCTTCGCGAAAGCTGAGCTTGGGCACATGGAATGAGCCAGTCAGACCTGTGGGAAATGATAGCTCTGATTTATGACTCTCTCTCCCTTACAAAATAGGGACCCTTTCAGAAATATATCTGCCTGAGTATTTAATTATTAATCATATATTCCATTCCCATTTCCCCCCAATTATGAAACCTTTTATTGCTTAATATACTGTGATTTTTATTTCCAATTTATAAGTACTGCATGGTGCATATCTACCCTTCTACAAATGGAACCTGGTAGCTATGGAGACGAAGAATGTTAAATCCAAGCCGAGGAAGGGCTTATGGAGGCTACATGTGTCTTCGATGATCAGGTGCTTTAATGTCTCCCTGAGACTTCTGCACTGAAACAGCGAGTGTTCAGGAAGTCATTGTGCAAATACAAGGCCAGATTCCCAGCAACTGTAAATTGAAGTAGCTTCATGGATTTCAATGTAGATTCACTGATTAACACCAGCTGATTATCAGGCCCACAGAATACACAGTCTATAGCCTGAACCTTGCCAACATGCACATGCTTAACTTTACTCACATGAGTAGAAGCACTGAAGCAAATTATTATTTAATATTTGCATTGCAGTAGCACCTGAAGTCAGAGAATGGTGCTCCAGGGCACTAGGCGCAACTTAGGCAATAACACAAAGGCAGCCCCTACCCCAAACCACTCACAATCCAAGTATAGGACGAGAGACAATAGCTACAAGAAGAGATGTAAGAAACAGAGAGTTGGAGCCCATGACAACAGCAAGACATTAGTGAGTAGCAGGAAAAGCAGCGGCTGCCACACACCAGTTGCCCAGCCATTGTCTAGTGTGTTGTTAGTATCACAGCACAAGTGAGCTTTAAGGAGAGATTGAGAATAGGACCGTTCACATGAACAAAGGTTATTAATGTCTTTGGAAGATCATGACCCATGTGATTAACTTCGGTCAACCCTGTGATTAACTGCGGTCAACCCTGGCTGAAATAACAAGTCTCACCATGAACGCAGGGCAAGATTTTCAGCCTAGCTCCACTGAAGTTATTGGAACCACACCAATTTACATCAGCTAGGGTCTGGCCTGTAGATAGTTCCTCTACCAAACTGACCCTGGATTCTCCTCTGCACTTTTCCTCTTCAATATTCTTCAAGACTGGATTGTTATTTAGTGGTAAAAAATATCACTCACCCAACTAAGCAGGAAACACTGGCTATAGCCGGCTAGCATTTTCCCTCTTGCCCTTGTAAGCCCTGACTTCCATTTAAATGGTCCTCGATATATAGAGCCAAATTCTGCTCCCACTTACATTGGTTCAAATCAGAACTTACTGGTTATTCCAGATTTGCAATGGTTTAACAGAGCAAAATTCAGCCCGAAGAACATAATATTCATAGAGGTCCTACCCTATCTTATATCCAAATGGAAAACTATAGGTCACATCCTGAATCTGGTCCAATAAATCTACACTTCTCCAGTGCACACATTTAGGGCTCAAAACATTCTCTCGTAACTAAAACAGAAAAGTTACAGCGCCAGATCCTCATCGGATGAAAACGTTTGTAGTTCTACTGTGGGCAGGGGAGCTACATTGACTTTCAGCAGCTGAAAATCTAGCTCACTATGTGAGACTGCATTTAAAGAGAGTGCAAATGTCCCAATTAAATGCCATCTCTGCTTCTATGCCTCTGAATGTCTATAGTTTGATTAGGAACATTCAGTTATCAATGCCTTCTAACTGCAGGATAAGATTTGAAAATGTGTTGTCAAAAGTTATGTTGCCTTTGCCATCTTTTATAAGAAACACTGGCAAGGCAAATGGTTTGAAAATCTTGCTTAATTTTTTTTTTTTTTTTTTTTAGCAAAGCAATCAATTGTATCAAACAGATACTAAAACAATGTATTGCAAGCAGGTGACCTCTGTTTGGCTTATAGCAGCCTCACTGTGGCCTGACTCAGCCTTTAATTTTGCATTAAGATCAACTGCAGCATGAAGAAATTATGCCATATAAACACTGTGTAAATTGCCCAGAGAAGACCCACACCTTTCAGTTTGGATGCCATGATTTCACACCAGTATAATTTATTTTCAAACCTAAAATATAGATAGCATCTTCTATGCACTGACGCCATTACAGTAGTTCCTTTGATTTCAATAGGCTTTGAATCATGCCTTAGAGGGACCTAATTCTCCTCTGAGTTACTCTGGTGTAAATAAAAAGGAACGTCACTGAAGTTAATGGAACTACACAGGTATAAAACCTGCATGAGAACAGAATTAGACCTTGTGAGTCAAATTGCACTCCCAGTGCCCCCAGTGTAAACCCAGAGTAATTCCATTGACTTCAGTTGTTTTCCACCGGTGTTGCTGGCAGCAGAATTTGCACCTTCTTTCTCAATTACTTTTGATGGCAGTGACGGATGTAACAGGTCATTCATTTTCAACAGGGATGTTGCTCTAAGAAAAATACCCACAAATCACAGCCTTTCACATTTTCTCATCAGCCTCTTTTAGGCCAACATGTTCCAAAAGCAAGTGGTGATTTTGGATGCCAACTTGAGACACCATAAAGGGGCGCTATTTCCAGAAAGTGTGGAATAACTAGCCTCTAAAAATCAGGCCCTTGGAAAGTACCTCCAGTTGGCAACCAAAATCACTATCGACTTTAAAAAATACTTGGCCTTAATCTTTAAACATGTCTGGTTTTCAAAGAGACTGGCCAAACTGTCTTCTGATTTCAACCTGACCCACCGACGTCAGTGGAAATATGAGGGATGTGAATCAGGCACAATACACACTTAACGTTTCCTGTTCGGATCTCCATAACAACAATGGGCCACCATTGTTTTAATACCAGCAGAGCGCACACAACATTAAGTTACCGAGTATTAGTTGCTCATAGGACACACTGTAATTGCAGAAATCCTTTTTACCGTGTATAAATGAGCAGTGGTGATCAAAAGCAACCCCCCTTTCTATTTATCCACGTTCAAATAGTTACAGAAAATGTCTGACAGACCAACTTTAAGCTGACAAAGTTAAAGAACCTGGGACCAGACAATGATGGCTATTCCTGCCTGTATCTACCAAACACTCAGAACCCAAGTGACACCTGGCGTAAGAGGGTACAACTCTCTTGACCACAATTGAGGCGTATCCACTGAAAGTTTATGGCAAAAATATCAGGCACTTGCAAACGTATCTTTTGACTTGGGTCTTCTTCACGACCCCAGTTCAGCAAAGCACATAAACAAGTGCTTAAATCCATCATTATTCAGCAAAGCAGTGCTTAACTATAATGGTGCCATTGTGCTTACGTGGTTTGCTGAATCAGGGACCAAATGTGGAAATGCTAGTAACAAGTTTAAACAGCATCATCTTTATGAGTCCATTTTTGTGATGTGATCTGGCATAAACTCTGATATAAACACTTGTTTAATACTACTAGTCTATCTGCACTCTCTTAAATAGCAGGGGCCTTAATCCCCTCCAATTGGGGAGTGACTCTCGTAAAGCCAATAGAGTTACACCAGTGTAAAAGGGCTACATGCAAGAGGAGAATCAGGCCTCATATGCCTTTAACATGGCTGTTTATTCCAACTTAATCTCATCCTTGAATGAACTTCTCTCAAGTTTAAACTGTTGAAAATAGCCGTCACTTCCCTGATTGTTGTAATTTAATTAAATAACCTTTCACACTGAGCAAACCCAAAAGCAAAAAGGCTCATTAATCTTTCTTGTGATTAGAAACACCTCAAGAGCTTCAAACATTTACCTCTCCTTCTCAGCAGCTGAAATGGTTTTAGGAGGATCATGGTTCATACCTCACATTCCCTGGAGCCAGAGATGGTATATGTGCAGGGCCCAGATCCATTAACAGATACATCCATGGTCTCAGAGTTTGTCGGCTTGTAGTCCACGTAATACTCCTGTAAAGGGGAGTTCATTTGCCTTTCGGACTCTCTGGCCTTTTTCCTGCGCCTCTTCATGAGAGTGTGTTGCTGCAGTTGCTTCATGCTGGCTGGGTACCGCTTCCAAGACACGTAGATAACCAACAAAATCATAGCCACTGAAAGAAAGAGGGCAACACTCCCAGCAATGATTTTATGAAAGGAAACATGCTCATACTCTGGTTCTGCTCCAGGCGTAGGTAAGTCTGGAGAAGGAGTGGGTATCACAGAGGTCATTTGATTGTTTTCCAGTTTGGAAATGGTAGGTTTGGGGATAAAGAGAGGTCTCTGGGGAGTTTTAGGTGGCTGGTATGATCTTTCAGTGACCACAACCTGGATTTCGGCACAGATATTATATGTTTCCACAGCATCGCCCACCTTTTCGCCCTGGATTTGCTTAGGGCCCGCGCATATCATAGTGCTTTCTTTATTTCCCTTGAAATTCTTAAGCCAAGTAACAAGAGGGCAAATGCTTCGAGTACATTCCCACATATTTCCGGACAGAGTGATGGATATTAGCGAGATCCACGCATTGACAGTCTCCTGAGAGATGTTGGTGAGTTTGTTGGAATCCAAGTTCAGCTTTTGCAGGTTGGGCAGGCATTTGAAGGTCCCAGGTTCTATCCCAGTGATGTCATTCCCCGATAAATCCAAGTTGTGCAAGGAACTCCAAGTCCATGTTAGCCCTTGGTTAAGAGACCGGATCCTATTCCATTGCAAATAAATGGAGCGGAGGTTGAAGAGGCGTGGAAAGTGGGCAAAGTTGATCTTCGAAAACTGATTGTGCTCCAAGTGGAGCTCTGTGAGCTTCAAGAGGCCAGCGAAAGCATTACGGGATAAGCTCCGCAGACGGTTGTAGCCCAAATCCAGAAAATCGAGATTTCGGCAGTCTTGAAAAACTCTGATTGGCACAGTTTTCAACGAGTTTGACCGCAAGTGCAAGATCAAGAGTTTGCGAAGGCCCTTAAATTGCTCAGATTGCAACACCTGCAACTTGTTGTAAGAAAGGTCCAGATTGCGGAGATTGGGGACCGGGTGAAATGTTTTGTTGTGCAGATGGGTAATTTTGTTGGAGCTCAGAATTAATTCCTTCAGCCGACGGATCCCCTGAAACGCATCCTCGTCCACGGAGCTGATGTAATTGTGGTCAAGATAAAGCCATATGAGCTGATTCAGGCCTGCAAACTGATTTGATTTAAGCTTCTGGATGCTGTTGTACCGTAGCGATAAGCCTTGAGACCCTCCAGAAATATTCTGAGGGATATCTCTGAACGCATGCGATTCACAGTACACAATTTTGCCATCACATCTGCAGTTCTTGGGGCAAGCTCGCTGAGCCCCTGCGAGCATAAGGAACAGCACCGTAGGCAGTAGCACGAACACCACACTCATGTCTCTCAGCTGCTTAATTAAATGGAAACCTACAATATTAAAAAGAAGACAAATGTCCAGTGTAAAGCTATTAAAATAAACCATCAGCAGATTACTAACGTCAATGGGGTTTCTGCTAAGGCATTAGTGGTACAGTTAATTTGAAGACAACCTGTTTGGCTCCTTTCTTGCAATGTTCGTTGTATGTCTCTCTGTGTTTTTTTTTTTTTTTTTTTTTTTTTGAGTTTCTATCCTACCTTCCCTCACATCCCCACTGCTCTTGTTATTCAAATTACTTTTGTGTGATTTATGACCCCTTAGGATGACTGGGAACCCATTTCCTAGTCACTTGTTCTCCTGTACATCAGCACTCTTCGTAGCTGCTATAGCCTTATCATTAGAAGCTGAGGCTTTAGCAATACACATATTTGTCAAGTCACTGTGCTGAATTCACTGTACAGTACTATTGGAAAAGGAAATGAGAGACAGCTTCTGGTAGTTCAACAAGTAAAATGGTCCTTAATAAACCCAACTGCAGGTAAATCTTTCTTAGTCCAATCCCAAACAATTAATATAAAATAAGAGCTACCGCAAGTGGGTCAATATATAATAAACTTTGTCCCTTGCCTTTATAATGTGTCTCTATTGCATAATGGAACATTAGATGTTACCAAACAGCGTTCTGAATAATACTTCTGAGACTGCATTTCAGTGACTTCTCATTTCCATACATGCACACGTCACACAAACATAGATGTGTATCTATATCATATAACATTTGTCCCGGACCCAGATATCATGCTGATCGTTACAGTAACATGGATATTTCATAATAAAATGATTGTGATTAAAATATATATACACGTGCATATTTATTCAGGCGTAGCTTATATCTATCTATAAATTTATAACACTATATATGTGTATATTGTATACACTGTAGGTAAATATATATAAACTTATATAGGAATGTTGCCTTAAGAGCAGCAAAAACTACAAAGTTTAAAGAGTGAAATTTGAATCTGAATCCCTCACCTCACTGCTGCTGATTTTAATATTTTGCACTTCAGATATCAGATTGGTTATTTGGTATTAATGCTGTTATGGGAGCATAGTCACATTTTCTACATTCTCTGAATAATCATGAGAAGATGTCTCAGAAAATCCAACACACACACACAGAGGCGCACACACTTTCTCAAAGGCTGTAATAATTTTGGGACCACCGGCTCTCCCCAGAGTTGTAATCTTACTCACAATTAGGCTGCTTTCTTCCATCAGCTTTCTTATTTGTGTGCGTGTCTGTCTCTCACACACACACAGACACACACACTCAAATACTGTGCTGCAGTTATTTGCTTTTATGGTCCAATTTTAAACCAAGAGGCAATCAGTGCAAGAATTCTTAATCCAAAAAGCCCCTGACTATGTGTCTCTGCCTTTCACTTTAATGGCTAGGTTTTTAATTTAAATCCTGATCTTTCACTATTGCTTTTGTGCCAAAAGCAGCCCAGAAATATGTTTGAGCTATGATGGACTGGAGTGAGGGTGGGGGAAATAAACCTGTCACACTTGAAAAAATAAGACTGGCAAATGACTGCTGGAAATCTAGCAGCTACATTAGGGATATCATTTCCGATATCCAGTGAGCCTTTTCAAAACCACCTATACAACAAAATCCATTACCCGTTCTCCCCCCCCTCCCCCCACACACACATATACACACACTCCTCACAAGCTGCAAAGTGTTAAACATCCTTCCTGACAGCCTGCATAGGAGATCTACAGGCTTATTTAATATGAATATAAATCCAGAAGAAATCCTATGTGTAACTCTCATGGATATATATATATATATATGTGTATGTGTGTGTACTTATCTATGTATATAGAGGTGTGTGGGTGGGTTGTATAGATTGTGAATGTACTTTGTACAGTCCTTAACTCACTGCATGCATTTAATTCATTACATATAAAAAGACTGCAGGAGGAAAGAAGGGGGAAACATGATCTAAAAATATAATAGCAAGTACAGTGAGTCACCTGGCAAAGAAATGCACTGCTGCTGTTTAGATTGTTCTCCCTCTTGAACAGCAAATAATCTGACTGAAAAATATACTGCACGGTTGCAACTGTGCTAAGCAGGATACAGCAAAAGTTCACTTACCCATCCTTTTGTCATCCACAGATGTTTCCCCTTTTTCTTCCTCCAGCTGTTTTCTCCTCTCTGTCTCACTCTTGCTTTTGTGTTTTGTTTTTGTTTTTTTTAAATTGGTCTCCTTTCTTTAAACCATTGCAACCTTCATGTCACAGCACAGCTGCCCGTCACATCACCACCATCCGGCGGGCTTGCCAGTAACCCATACAAAGTTCCCTAGAGAGGACAGGCAAGAATTTTGGGGATGAGGGAAGGAAGGGATGGGGAAGGGGGTGGGGGTGGGGAAGACAGAACCAGGGATGGGGGTACAGAGGAGATGGGGGGGACCCTAAGCTCTCAGAGACATTGTGTAAGTCTTTAGAGGACAAATAGCATTAACTGGCAATCTGCACGTAAAATCTGCACCATGAAGGTAAGCTAACTTCTCTGGGAGGAATAAGAAAATCTTCCCCGGTACCTAGCATCCCTTATTCTGCTGCCTTTTGCCATTCCCAGACACAGCAATCCATCTTCCAGCTCTCCAGTTCTTGAAGCAGACAGGCCTCCTGTGCTGTATAAGACGAGCCCAGTTTAAAAGCTATGCAGGATAGGTTTATCCATTTAGCTGGTCAGGTTTAAAGTGTTTTGTAGCTGTGCTGAGAGGCAGCTCTTGTCTAATTCAGAAGGCTTTCCAGAGAGTGATGATGCTCTGGAGCTTGTTGGTGCTAATGTTCTAGTTTGCGATACACTGAGTGCCCTCCACTGGAGAAAACAGATCGCACATTAAAGGCATGAACAAGTGATCCTGTCATTGCTATGCAGACTTTCCCCTTTCAGAAAAGAAAATTAAAGACACAGATTGCTTCTCCCCCCTCCCGCCCCCTACCCCATCTCCCTGCCTAGATTATTAAATGTTTATGCCATGGTTTTCTTGCAGTGACTGTAAAAGACTAAATAAAACACCTGTTTCCTGCAGATTTAGCAAGCTGCATGCTCTAAAAAAAAAATCCTTCTAACCTGAAAAATTTTCTTGTGCAAATTATAAATTGTTCTATTTTCTTTATTCAGCAGGAGAAGAGGGGTGGGGGAGGGGAGAGGAGGCGATACTTGGAGATTTAAAATGAAAGTGATTTTAAAGGGGCCAGGCAGGGCCTGTGAAATATACAAATCAATCATCCACATAAAGGGAATTTAATTCAAAGTGCCACATTACAATGTAAATATATTGAAAATATGTTCTCTCCCCCCCCCCCCCTTAACTAGGCTAATTGCTTTTTGTCAGAAAAATACAAAGTTCAATATCCAGTGCAGGGATGGAGATGCATAGTTATTTATACTTTATCCCCCGTCCCCATACCTTTTTCAGATTCAAAAGAAGTGTGGTGCAGCAGATAGGGCACTGGACCAGGACTCAGGAGACCTGGTTCCTACTCTCAACTCTGCCACTGACCTGCTGTGTGCCCTTGGGCACATCACTTCTGTGACTATGTTTCCCCTCCCACCCTTTGTGTACCATGTATACTTAGGGCCTCATACACCTTCCATGTAAGGGGAGGGACAGAGTCATAGGGTGGCCCCCACCTGGGGTGCCCCCCCTGTGCCACAGCATGAGGGTGACTGCTTCCGTTTCCCCTTTCTTCTGCGCATGAAAGGATCACGGTTTCTCAGTATCTGATACAAAGCCCGTCTCTGGACATAATGTCTTGCTGTACATGTTCAGTAGTCCACAGAACTCTCCTGATAAAACCATCCCTCCCAAAATATGACATGTTCACAGCAGTTTTCCATGCCCCCTCCCAGGTCGTTATTTCCAGCTCATCCTCCCGAAAGTGCATCTCCAGTCTCTTCCCAGGCTCTGCCCTTGTTCTAGGCCTCCACTTTCCAGGCTATCTCCTGAGAGCTCCCAGGTTCGCTTCTTTCTCATGACTCTTGTCATGGGAGACCTGACTTGGGGCTGCTGCTGCTGGGGAAAACACCTCATAGCGTTCCACCGCCCCAAACCTCCCTGCCTGTGAGTCCTACCCCTGCTCAGAGAATCCCCTCCAGTACCAACCCCTTGTTCTGGGTTCAGGTTTCTGCAGCCCCTCCCCACTCAGGACGGCTGTGAGGGCGATTCCCTTAGTGTTACTCCCTGCCTGGGAGTCCTAGCCCTCCAGCACCAACCCTCTTGTTTTGGGTTCTTTGGCTCAGTAAGGTCAGCAGGCTCGCCGTCCACTGGCTTCCTAGCCCCCAGACCTTTCCAACCTCCTGGCACGGGCTCTCTGGCTGAGGAAGGCCAGCAGCCTAGCCATCCACCGGCTTCCTGGTAATTCCTCTCTCTTCCTGCTCTCTCCAGCTTTCCCCAGAGACTTCCCTTCAATCTCCTGATCTCCCACATCTCTCACCTGCCAACCTCCTGGACTGACCCACTCGGTCGTCAGGCTCTTTCCCTTCTCAGGCCCACCAAGTGCCTTCACTTAAGCCTAACTGGAGGTCACAGAATATCAGAGTTGGAGTCGGAAGGGACCTCAGGAGGTCATCTAGTCCAAACCCCTGCTCAAAGCAGGACCAATCCCCAATTTTTGCCCAAGATCCCTAAATGGCCCCCTCAAGGATTGAACTCACAACCCTACGTTTAGCAGGCCAATGCTCAAACTACCGAGCTATCCCTCCGCCCCCTCCGGTCAACTGAACAGTCGCAGGTGTGCTAGCCTCTTCCCTCTTAAGGACCAGTGTCAGCCTATAACAGACAAACTCGTGCTATGAGTCAGATTTTCAAAGGAACTCAGCTCCTATTTAGAAACCTACCTAAAACACAGATTTTCACAAGTGCTCAAGGCCCGGTATCCCCCAGAGTGACCACTTGCAGACAGATTTTCAAAAGAGCTCAGCACCCAACCTGCAGACCTTTCTGAAAAATCTGGCCACTTATATATGAGCCTGAAAGGGAAGCAAGCTCTTTAGAAAAAAAATCTGTCCTCAATTGTAGATACTGAAGTCTTCTGAAAATACTGACCTACGTGTCTACACAGCACCCAGTACAATGGAGCCCTGATCTTCCCTGGAGGCTCTGGATGCTGCCATTAGCAATTCCACTACTATTCACAATAATAAAATTCAGGTATCTTTCAAACCCTGAGCTCTTTATTCCAGTTTGACTACTGGCTCCAATGGGAATTTTGCCTGAGTAAAAACTGAGGTTCCGATCCTGCAATCAACTCCAGATGAAGTCAAGGGGGGTGCCTCCCTCCTCCTACCCCATCTCCCCACTTCACACAAAGTCAAGTGCAGGATCTAGGCCGAATTAAAGATGTCAAGATTTGGCCCTCAGTAACTAGGGATGGGGAAACAGCTCTAGTAAGAACTAGAGATAGGCGCAAATAAATTTCTGATCCAGACCCAACATCTCAAAGTACAGGGGAGTTTTGATCCAGGTTTTAATTCTGGCCTGGAATAAAGACATGAGGCGATTTACAAATCTCCTTTCAGGCTATGACCTTCGATGAATCTGCATTAGCAAACGTTACCATGTTTGATTTTTAACAATCAAGTAAGCTAATCTGATGATGGGACCCACCCTACTGGATTAATGGTTTAACCATAACAGATGACATGATGCTAGAGACAATTTGTCCATGTCTACACACACAACAAAGTCATGGTCAGCATCATGTTAGCTAACTTCATTGTTAAAGGTCATTTTTAAGCATGATAAACATTTCTAATATAGGGTTTAGTACGTACAATTATCTAAGAAAAATCTATCGAACAGTTTGTCAAAAACTCAATCTAATTTTTTTTGGGGGGGAAAGTGGGAAGAAGGGAGAATAGAATCTAAAAAGCCTACGAAACTTTCCCCATAGTTTTCATTTTTCTTGATGTTTGTTTTTGTCGCTTTCATATGAGACCAGAAGCCAAAATCCCAGAAGCTGTCACATATTCTATATCGCAATAGAGGTGGTTGGAAATTTTTTTTCCCCGCTGAAAACTTCCACAAAAATGAAAATAATTTTGTTTACATTTTAGATTTCCTTTGAAAAACCCCAACTCGAAAATTCTGGGAATTCAGCCAAAACCAAAAGAGTTTTCAGTTGACAAACAAAATATTTTTGGCCTAAACTAAATATTTTCAGTTTTCGGACCAAGAGAAAAAAATCATGTCCAAAAATGTCAAGGAAAGCAGACTCTTCCCATAAAAATTTTAATTGAGTCAGAACCCCAATTTTTGACTAGACCTAAAGCCCAGCCCAAAAGGAAGCAAGTTGTGTGAGAAAGATGAAAATGCCTGTTTTTATTCCCATTCTATTTAAGTAAACCCAAGAGGTAGAGAGTTTAAATAAAGTTTTAGGTACTCAGCTGATCCCAATCCAAATGGCAAGGTTTCTTGCCTGCTGTCAGAAAACTGCAGAAATTATTAATACTAATAACCAATAGTCTGTTAACACTGAAATCTACTCTTTATCATCCAGACTGATGACTCTGTATTTGTTTAGTTAAGCTTTTGATCAATATAACAGCTGTGATTGGGGTTTTTTGTCATTCTGTCAGGGCACATGGAGGTTTGGCCTTGAGCCTTTAAACTTAACGGTTTGTATCTCATTTCGTAAAGAAATGATAAAAATAAACAATAGAGAATAAACAATATATTGCACTTACATGGCACGTTACATCTTCAAAGTGCTGTACAGTCACTAATAACCCTTACAACATGCCTAGGAGGAGAGAGAAATTTCATCACAAATCTACCAACACCACCACACCTATCACTATATTGCAACTGTCAGCAACTTGGAACTTCGCAGTGACATCAAGGATAAAATTAGATCTGGACAGAAAAATGGTTTTCCTGTCCCACAAGAATTTTGAGATTTCTGAATAAGTTTGCCACCATGAATTGAAACAAAAAGCTAAAATCTCAAAAATGTTTGCAAACAAACAAATCAAAAAACAGTTCTCTTTGGGTTGACTGAAACATTTCATTGAGATTTTGACATTTTTTTATGTTTCGTTTTTAATTTCTTTTTAGCATAAATGAAGTTATATTTCAAAACAAAAAGTCATTTTGGATCAGAAAGAGAACTTTTCCTTTAGAACATGTCGAAACAGCACGATTTGACAATTTCAAAGCCTTTCCCCCTTGTACCAACACTTTTTTGATTCAGCCAAAAAACAAAAACAAAACCAAACCGGTTTTGGAAAAATATTCCTGACTTGTTCTAGGTACACATCCAATTACTTTACCCAAAAAGTGTCAACTCACACCCACTGGCTTTGTCTGCACTTAAACCACTACAGGGGTACCATAGTACTTCAGTGTAGAAACGCCCTGCAGTGGATTTTTCACACCCCTGAGCAACATAGCTGGGTCAACCTTATTTTTTAGTGCAGACCAGGACATAGGCTATATCTACCCTACTGTGGTAAGTCGACTTTCGCTACGCAACTCCACTTACGTGAACAACGTAGCTGGAGTTGAGGTACCTAGGTCGAGTTACCGTACGGGTCTACACCGCGGGGCGGGGTCAACAGGAGAAACTTTCCCATTGACTTACCTTCCTCTTCTTGTGGCGGGTAGAGTACAGAGGTCAACTGGAGAGTGATCTGCAATCGATTTGGTGGGTTTTCACTAGACCCATTAAATCAACCACCAGTGAATCGATCTCAGAGACTCGATGCCGGCTGTAGTGTAGTGTATTGGAAAATGTCCAGTGGAGGGCAACAAAAATGATTAGGGGACTGGAACACATGACTTATGAGGAGAGACTGAGGGAACTGGGATTGTTTAGTCTGCGGAAGAGAAGAATGAGAGGGGATTTGATAGCTGCTTTCAACTACCTGAAAGGGGGTTCCAAAGAGGATGGATCTAGACTGTTCTCAGTGGTAGCTGATGACAGAACAAGCAGTAATGGTCTCAAGTTGCAGTGGGGGAGATTTAGGTTGGATATTAGGAAAAACTTTTTCACTAGGAGGGTGGTGAAGCACTGGAATGCGTTACCTAGGGAGGTGGTGGAATCTCCTTCCTTTGAAGTTTTTGAAGGTCAGGCTTGACAAAGCCCTGGTTGGGATGATTTGGTTGGGGATTGGTCCCGCTTTGAGCATGGGGTTGGACAAGATGACCTCCTGAGGTCCCTTCCAACCCTGATATTCTACGATTCTATGACCTAGCCTTAGTCAGATCCGTGTGATCTGACTATTATGAGTGCTTCTTCTCTGACACTCTTACCATTCCTGCCCCGTCCGTTCAGAACACAGCTTCTCTGCTCATGTTCATATGTTCAGAACACATGTTCTCTGCTCATCTTTCGGATCATGTCATCTCCACACACCTCCATATCCCTCAAATGTCTTTTTCTTTTACTCAGTCAGCTTCAATCCCTTCACCATTCTGTCCTTCCCTGTTTTGCTTTTATTGAGCCTTATGAAATTAACTCCCCCCGAGATAGCAAGAGATCTGAGAGTGACAAAGTGGGTAAGGTAATCCCTCTTATTGGACCAGTGAAATAAGCAAGCTTTGGAGCTAAAAAGAGCTCTTCAGAAGATAGTCCAATAAAATATATTACCTTATCCACCTTGACACTCATATCCTGGGACCAACACAGCTACAACAACATTGTAAATATCAAAAGATAAGTAAGCCTATGAAGTATCTGGGCCTTCTATCTCTTCCTGACCTCCTTTACAAAAGACAGAACATTTACACAGTATTGCCAATACCCAGTGTTCAAAACTCACAAGTCAGGCCACACAAAAAAAAAGAATTAATAGAATCATGAGATTGGTTTCAGAATCACCAGACTGAAAAGAAAAATAATACATTTTGGCTTCCTTGTATTTGCCTTCTGGTTCTGAGCCTTTGAGGTGCACTTGAGTCACCTCTTCAAGCTTTTCTCCACAACCACAAAGCTAGGAATTTATTCTTAAAAAAATAATAAAGCTGAGATTGCCACACAGACACCAGCAGCTGGGGCTCTAAAGAAAATACAAAGGGCAAAATCATGACCACATACATTTAATGGAAAATTTCCCATTGGCTTCAGTGAGGCCAGGATTTCACCCTAGATATTTTCAGACCCCAAATTAAATGTTGAGTGCTGGCGACACTGTTTATATTTTGCAAAATTCATGGAATTCAGATTTTAAAAATACCTGGACAAGGAAGAAAGAGTTGGTTGGAAAAAGTGTCTGAATCAAAATGCTTTGGATTTTTTTGTTCTGATTTTTGGAAACTCAAAACATTTCAAATACCTCCATCAGGTGAGATTATTTTCAAAGCACTTAAGCACAGTTGGCATCTGATTTCCACTGACGTGCAGTAGGAGTTGTGAATCTCACTCTCTTCCATGCTTTTGAAAATCCCAACCATTTATTGGTTGACAAGTGGAGGGGGGGGGGATAAAAAAAACACTATCCCCGTTTTTTTCCCCTTCATTTTCATATCTCATCAAAAATTCTAAATTCAAAAAATTTCAACCAGCTCAAATAAATATCCAGATTAACTGGCTGTATACCAGTCTTTACATTCACATAAGTAATTTCATGTGCACATACAGAACATATAAAGACTAACTGTGAAGGCCTTGGCCAGATCCTTGTCTGATTCATTTAATAGATTCATAGATTTTAAGCCCAGAAATGGCCAAGACAATCCTCTACTCTGATCTCATGCAGTACAAATGCCAAAGTACCTCACCAGAAATCTCTGCATTGAGCCCATAACTCCCATTTGAGTTATTGGGTATCTTAAAAAGACATGCAGTCTTGATTTTATGATGGCAAATGATGGAAAATCTACCACATCCTTAGTTAAATTGTTCCAATGGTTAATTTCCCTCAACGTTTAACAGCTTAACCATTTTTGTTTCCCTCCGCTGGACTCTCTCCAATTTTTCCACATCCTTCTTGTAGTGTGGGGCCCAGAACTGGACACAGTACTCCAGATGAGGTCTCACCAATGTCGAATAGAGGGGAACGATCACGTCCCTCGATCTGCTGGCAATGCCCCTACTTATACAGCCCAAAATGCCATTGGCCTTCTGGGCAACAAGGCACGCTGTTGACTCATATCCAGCTTCTTGTCCACTGTAACCCCTAGGTCCTTTTCTGAAGGACTGCTGCCGAGCCGTTCGGTCCCTAGTCTGTAGCGGTGCATTGGGGTCTTCCGTCCTAAGTGCAGGACTCTGCACTTGTCCTTGTTGAACCTCATCAGATTTCTTTTGGCCCAATCCTCCAATTTGTCTAGGGCCCTCTGTATCCTATCCCTACCCTCCAGCGTATCTACCTCTCCTCCCAGTTTAGTGTGGTCTGCAAACTTGCTGAGGGTGCAATCCACACCATCCTCCAGATCATTTATGAAGATATTGAACAAAACCAGCCCCAGGACCGACCCTTGGGGCACTCCGCTTGATACTGGCTGCCAACTAGACATGGAGCCATTGATCACTACCCGTTGAGCCTGATAATCTAGCCAACTTTCTACCCACCTTATAGTGCATTCATCCAGCCCATACTTCTTTAACTTGCTGACACGAATACTATGGGAGATAGTGTCAAAAGCTTTGCTAAAGTCAAGGAACAACACGTCCACTGCTTTCCCTTCACCCACAGAGCCAGTTATCTCGTCATAGAAGGCAATTAGATTAGTCAGGCATGACTTGCCCTTGGTGAATCCATGCTAACTGTTCCTGATCACTTTCCTCTCCTCTAAGTGCTTCAGAATTGATTCCTTGAGGACCTGTGCTCCATGATTTTTCCGGGGACTGAGGTGAGGCTGACTGGCCTGTAGTTCCCAGGATCCTCCTTCTTCCCTTTTTTAAAGATGGGCACTACATTAGCCTTTACGTGAATGAGCAGTTATTTATGACCGTCCTGTGCACCATGCACCCTATTTCTATAATAGAATGTCCTCGAACACCAAACATGAGCACCCTTCAGACTTTGGAAAAAGAAAAGGAGTACTTGTGGCACCTTAGAGACTAACCAATTTATTTGAACATGAGCTTTCGTGAGCTACAGCATCCGATGAAGTGAGCTGTAGCTCACGAAAGCTCATGCTCAAATAAATTGGTTAGTCTCTAAGGTGCCACAAGTCCTCCTTTTCTTTTTGCGAATACAGACTAACACGGCTGTTACTCTGAAACCTTCAGACTTTGGAAACGTTTGGTTTAGATCAGAACTTTGTGGCTCAAGCCCACGACTTGATATTTTCACAGAGTGGTATAATCTGAACAACAACTCAGAAAGGACTATACGCACAGGTATGACCTAAGTGCCTAACCCTGCACCATTCAATCAATAAGAGCTATGCCATTGTCTTCAAGGGTCACAGGATCAGACTCAAACACCATCATATGTTTCATGTCTGCTTTATTGTCTGGAGCTACTGTAACCCACCTGTGAGGATGTGTTACAGCTTCCCCCCCCCCACATTATGCCCAAGGAGAGGATATGAATCTGTTACAGCCTCCTCCTGCTACTGAGTCTTGGCTACTGAGTCTTTAGCTCACATAGCAGCTCGTGCTTGTACCGCAGGAGGTCCCTAGTTCAGTCCCACATGTGCTGGATAAGATGGGAGGTCATCATACTAGTACCAGACGCGGTTGGCATGGAGGAAGCGGCATTTAAATTGACGTTTGGATGAGGAGAGGAACGCAACACTTAAGCCTTTAGTGCCTGAATGCTCCACCCTCGGTCAAACCATTAGGGAAGGTCCTTGTTTCTAGCTGCTTCTGAGCCTATTTCAAACCAAAACTTTCACTGTTCATGTCACATTCACCAAAATTCATTTTTATTGTTATTTATATTTTTATTTGCAGCTTTTAATTGAAACTTTGCTTTCTTATTTAGGCTTTTTTTTTTTAATTTATAAATTCATTTGATTAATTATAAATGCCTAACCTCAGCTCTAGCTGCTTTTAACACAGAATTTAAGAAGCCCAAGTGTAGCTACAAAAACATAATCCACAGTGACACAAATCTAGCAGCCTATCCTCACCCCTTAACCAGATTTCACCACACACACACACGCACACACTTCCATCCTCACATCAACCCCTGAGCACAGATGGTCTGATCCAGAAGTCAGTGATATCAGTGAAAATACTCCCACTTACTTCAGCGGACTTTAGATCAGCCTATAAAAGCATATGAATATAGCTCGTCTTAGAAACATGCCATAAAGGACAACAGATTCAGACATTATGGACCACTGGGTGATACAATTGCTCTGACACCCTGGTTGGGCCTTTGGTTGGGTGTCATCCTTATTGGCCATATCTACTACGGGAAAACAAGTCATGTGAAAAATGTATTAACTGATGCATTACAAATAAAACAATGTTAAAAATATTAGCACCTCCTGTAGACAGCAACAGGTAGTCATGCTGAAAACGTATCGGCTGGTCACGATAAGCCCCTGTTCTTCCTTGGGTTAACCAAGACCAGCGAACATTTCTCTCCTTGTCCACGCTAAGGGCATAATTGTATTTAAAAATCGTGTCAGTTAAAACATTTGAGCTGGCACATTGTCTAGTCTGTCACATTTTTCCGGTTTAAAAAAAAAAAGCTACTCTGGTCATTTCTTGCATTGCTTTGTCATTTACGATCTACTGTCTGTGAACACCAAACTAGAGACTCATTTTGGAATGATGATTTTATCTTTTATAAAAAGGGTTTGTAGACCTCCGCTCCCTCCTCCTCTGGATATCGGTATGAGTTTGTTGGATGGCATCTGTGCCCCAGAAACTAAACAAGGTCTTTTTGTTTTATTAATATTTCTGTATATTCCTCTCCACCTCAAGGGCAGTGAAAAATATTGCCTAGGTACAAACAAAAATATATGGTCAAGCTTCTGAAGGCCTGACTGTACACAAAATGCAACAGGATACTGTGGGCTGGGGCAGTATGAAAGTGAGAGCGCGCGCGTGTGAGGGAGCTTAACTGAACCCTCGTAACCGGATTTTCAAAAGTGCTCCAGGTCATGTTTTCAAACATTCAGATGCCCCCTATTTGGGGTTGTATTTTCAAAAGGGCTAATCAACCATTTAGACGTCAAAGTGAGTGGCAGCATTTTCCGATGACCTGGGTTCTGAGCATCTTTCAAAATCTGGCTGTTACTTAGATGCCTCTCAATGGGAACTGATTTTAAATAATTTTTCAGTTTGGGTCAAATTCTTTTGATTTCAACCCCCTCAGCCTAACTAGCTTAATTTTTTTTAATCAAAAGGTTGCTTCAAATCAGAAAAAAAATGAATTTTTCATGTTAAAAAGTCAAAATTCAGTGTTTTCACAATTTGGAACCTTCCCCCCATGTTTTTTGTGTCGGGAGATTAATCAGATCTGAACCTGTTTTGGTTTAGATGAACCAGTATTTTTAGACTCACAAAACATTTAATTAAAAAAAAAACATCTTAATCAATTGTACTGGATCCTATTGAAACTATGACCCTCAATGTCTTCCTCTATCTTTCTGACTGAAAACTACATAATGGGGGATAAAGAGGCACTTTTTCTTTACTGAATTGGGACAGGGGCGATTAACCAATCCCCCATCCCTCTCCCCACACAACAATATCAATGTGATTATGAGTCAATGCAGCCTCCTTGGAATACACCCACAGCCTCTAAAAATACTGTATCGCTTGAAAGAATATCCTCAAAATATACCCAAGTTACATAACCTCTTTTTCAGTTGCATTTGCCAGAGCTCTCTGGAATCTCATTATGAGCACCTCAATTTTTCACTATTTCTCTTCCTAACACATGAAAATCCAAGTTCTTCAGATACTGTATCACATGTATAACCTTCATACATTTAGTTTGTGCCACCAGAACTCAGCCAAGTCAAATCTAAGTGACAATCATGTGAACCCAGTTCAGACAGTCTGAATCAGCTTATCAGCCCTTTGGGCAGGAGACTGTTTTAAAAAAATCTCTGCTGGTGTGGTGTAGCAAAAATGCACATTCATCCATTAGAAAGGAAGGTCTAAAGACACCCATCTGCCTTTAGTTAACTATGAATCAGCACCAGAGATGGTCATTTTTTTTTCCAACTGAAGTTCTTCATTGACAAATAGATTTTTGTCAGAACAAAACATTTTCACCACAACAAATTGCTTTGGACAAAAATATTCAGGTGTTTGTAAAACACGCTATCCACACATAAAAACCACCAACCAACCCCTGATTTATTTCCACTTTTAAAAGGAAACCTTTTTGTTAGCCAAAAACCAAGTTTCAGTTTGGGGGTTTCACTCTTTCAACACAACCTCAAAATGTTCACAGAAAATGTTTGACAAAATTGAAAAACCTGGTTTTCTTTAACAATTTTTACAGGAAAAGAAACTAACAAAAATACTTGCAAACATCTGCCAAGCTGCTCTTCTGAGCTCCTGTTGCAATCTTGCCTTTGTGGGGGTCAGACATCACGGTGACAGGCATGATAAAAAGACCTGACTAGAACTGAAGTCAGTGTGAAACTAAACCATTGTTCCCGATTATATATATTTCTTCTTAAAGCATTACAATGCTATTAAGAATACAAAAGGGACTAAAAGAATGGATGTCCCTTGAAATAACCATCTCTGCTTCTTTCCTTCATTTCGATACTGCAGCCAACATTTTAAGTAGACACTTGCCTGATTTTAAAATGGCTCTCTTTGCTTAAATGTGGGCGCAGGAGCCTACCTTCAGGCTCCGATTTCATAAAAAAAATAAGAGAAAACTTGGCCAGGATTTAGAATGTGCCCATCACCTGATATTTAGGTATCATACTTATTTTTAGACTGATACTCATCTTGTTTATGAGGAGCTCTGGGCTCTGTTCCCTACTCCTTCCCACTCCTTTCCCCTGTAAAATTTCTGAGGAATGTTATCCACTCAGAAGTGTCAACCAGGAGAGTGTCGCTGGCTTGAGATTGACTTGATGAAGTCAGCAGAAACGTGAGAGGGATGGGTTGGAAAATTGCAACCCACACAAGTACAGATGCTTTTGATGCCTTTCTAAAAACTTCAGCCAATCAGGTAAACTCAAACTGTGCCTGGAAACAAGCAGCTGAGATATTCAAAAGCGGAAGGAATTATACTGAAACCTGCACAAGAAGCTACCCTCGTTAAATTAGCTCCGGTCTCAAAACTAATCCAAAGAATCAAATTCTTGAGTGATATTCTGATGTATGTATGTTTCCACCTCTGTCAAGCAGCTCTTTTTTGGCAATCACTTGGGAGGGTATAAAGACAGGTTTCACTGTAGCTGCAAAAAATTAAAACAGAGAGGATTTAAAGGAATGGATTCCCCCAAAGGGTCATTTGGGCACAAGTTATGTACCAAGGTGTATTTTTATTTGGCTAAATCCTGAGGCTTCAGCTATCAAATAGATAATCTTAGGCATTCATTTACCCCCATGACATGAGACTCTCACAAGCTTGGATGTATGCAATGACCCCTTTTCGGCAGGAAAGAGCCATTGTTCAACGGGGGACTGAAGCACAAACAGTTAGTTCACTTGAGCTGAGGGTGTATGCCTACCCCGCACTATCCTGGCACGCTCCACCAGTCCACATGGACCCTGCTGATTCACATGAACAAGCTGTTAATGTGCTTTGATCGAATCCAGTTTCAGAGCTCTTGAAGGAACTATTAATGCACATCAGCAAGGGCCATGTAGACAATCATCATGCAGAGGACTAGATTCACATCCTAACTTGCCTGGAACTAAATGCTCATGTAGACAAGCCCCTAGTGACACTACCAAGGTCACACAGGAAGTCTGTGGCAGAGCAGGCAATTGAAACCTCATCTTCTGAGACCCAGGCTTCTAAGCAAACTTAAAAGATTGAGCTGCAGAGAAGCTTTCCAATTTACACCAGCTGAGGATCTGACCCCCTAATCACCAAAAGATGTTAAAACTCAATTTGGTTACAAACTATTGTGGAAGCCACCTGTTGTTTATCACAGTCATTTTTTTAAAAAGGGGTGGGGTGGCATTCAATTTGAAAAAAGTATTAAGAAAAAAAACATTTCTGCTCCTCCCTCTCTTAAATTAAATCTCACCCTTTAAATTCAAAATGATGCCGAGACATAATATGCCATTTACCCACTTTCCATTCCTCCCATGCACAGTAATTGTGTTGGAGGTTATCATTTATATTGAAGATCAGCCTTGAGTTAGTTAATTGGGCCTCAAGCTCTATAAAAATAATTCAAACCTGGCAATTGTTAATAAATTTCAAGCCCTACAATTCATCTCATCCTTGGAACAATTCAACAGGCTAAAAAGTCACTTGTCTTTATTCCTAATGTTATTAAAGGAGGAAATGTCTAAGCCTGGCAATATTAGGTTAGTGCATTAATGTATGGCCATTTATGTTTCCAAGGAGAAAAATGTAAGTGCTGGCATTTGGGAATGCCAGCCATGTCAATTTTTAAATCAAGACAAGATTTACTAAACATGTTTATAATGTTGTAACTCAGCCCATTTGACAAGCCACAGAGGGAGCAGTTTCACACTCCTTTTCTGGCTGATTTCTCTTCGAATAGGAACCATTTTTATTTTAGGTAATGGGGATGGTGGCATAATAATGACCACTGCAGCAACTCGCTGGCCAGAAGCTTGGTAAATACTTCACCACGGTGTGACATCCATGAAAGGGTTAATTTGTAAGAGCAGGTGAGAATCCACCCCTATGCAGGGGGACAGTACAAGGCCACTGAGGCACTTAAGCCCTCAAAACCAGGCTTAAGAGGTATAAAAAAGCCTTGCTTTGGACCTGTGCACAGGAGACAATTTCATCCAGAGGCGGCAAGATGACAGGGTCCTGCCTTCATCCCTTGAGAAGCCAATGAGATTTTGATCATGACAATTTAATACTCCTTACTTGTGTTTGATTGGCTGAGTGTAATGGTCATGCTTTTTTCCTGCTAAGGAAGCATTTTACTGGTACTCTCACTGCAGCTCCAAGAACATTTTATTTGTTAAACCCTGGATTTGTGCTGGAAATGGCCCATCTTGATTATCATACACATTGTAAGGATAGTGATCACTTTAGATAAGCTATTACCAACAGGAGAGTGGGTTGGGGGGGGGAAGAAAACCTGGATTTGTGCTGGAAATGGCCCAACTTGATTATCATACACATTGTAAGAAGAGTGATCACTTTAGATAAGCTATTACCAGCAGGAGAGTGGGGTGGGGGGAGAGAAAACCTTTTGTAGTGGTAAACACCCATTTTTTCATGCTTTGTGTGTATAAAAAGATCTTCTATATTTTCCACAGTATGCATCCGATGAAGTGAGCTGTAGCTCATGAAAGCTCATGCTCAGATAAATTGGTTAGTCTCTAAGGTGCCACAAGTCCTCCTTTTCATTTTATTTCTCTGTTCTCATTCAGTTTCATCTAAGCTCAGACTAACTAAATGGTTTCCCTTTTTATGAAGGGCACATTTGTAAATAATTTATAAAGTGTTAATAACCGATTAATAGGAATGATGGTCCAGTGGTTACGCCACTAGTCTAGGATTTTGGAGACCCAGCCTGTATTCCTTCACCCTTCTCCAGATTTCCTGTGTGACCTTGGACAAGCCACTTAACCCCTCTGTGCCTCGGTTCCCCATCTGTAAAATGGCACTTCCCTCCTCAAGGTCGGCTAAGTCCATGAAAGCTCATGAAGCGCTTTGAGATCTGCTGACGAAAATGCTGTATAAAAGCCAGGTATTATTTTTATTCAATATGCGGTTAATCAGTTGCTGCAGAGTCCAACAGATTGGTTGTAATGAGTCTGCAACCACCTATAATTTGCATTACGATCTTCTACCTCCACACACAGTATGTACCAATGCTTAAGTCCATCAAAGCCTGTGAAGAGCGGGGTGTGGGGGTGGGGGTGTGTGAAATTTGCACCACCGACCTCTGCAGCAGCTCAATTCCTGAGCCGCAGGTTGAGTCCAAGGCCAGATCAGAGAGAGAGCAGGCTAGAAAGAAGAAATGGGGCTTGACTATCAAAGTATCTATGTTTAAAGGGTCAGCTTTTATAAGGACCCATTTCAAAGTGTTCAGTACTACAGCTGGTCAAAAAAAATGCCAGTTGTTTTTCCTGGGAGATTCAGAAAAATATCTATTTTTCCTTCAAAATTTCCTTATCTTTTTGGTAAAATAAATGAATGTACAAAAGATTTTTCATTAAAAAAATTGGAAAATTTGAAATGAAACAAAAATTTTCCGTGAAAATTTTCATTTAGGAAAAACAAAAATAATTGTGAGAGTGGGGGAGGCAGAAAAAGCTTCGATGGAAAATTTTCATCCGGCTGTATTCATCACCCACAAGCAGTGACAGATGTGCAAAAGAGCGCAGGCCCCCCCCAGTATGTACGCAACATCCTCTGCAATTCTGAATATCTCGCCTCTGATGTTGATGCTTCAATGGGAGCTGAACTCTCTTGAAAATCTGCCTCCAGATTTCCTAACGCTTCGGCAGCATTTACAGTGCAATATTGTGGGCATGCATTTTTTTGCATTCAATATTTAGTGTTTACTAAAGGTGCCAGATTGATCAATCTGGAAAATGGCCCTGTCTGTTTATCCAGATCCTAGGTACGGCATAGCCAGAAACAATGCAAGCTTCTCCCATGCTGTCCTGCCCATGTGCTTTATTCCTGGTGTGGAGTGGGGAGAAGTGGGAAGAGAATTTAGTGTCCACAGCACATCTCAAACTTTTGGCACCTCGGCTAAGCTGGTCACTGAGGTGGCTTAGTTGTGCCAGTCACGACGGTGGTTTTGTGATGTGTGCGCATCTGTTTCCTAGGATCTGGACTGGGACCACCAAATAATTGTTACACAGAGCATTGAAGAGCCACTAGCCAGCCTTGGCTGTGTTCACAGCAGTCTGGATTCAAACCAATGACCTGGGGGTGACAGGCTGTGTCGATGCATTTCCTTGTTATCTAGGCAGATACATATTTAATCAAAATAACTAGGATCCAGGGACCATTCCAACTGGACAGTTATCCAATTCAGTGACATACAACTGCAATTCATTTAGAGAGAGTGTTACAATCACAAGTCACCTCACGACCTTGGCCTCTTTGCAGCACTCCTGCACGAAGCCTTGCAATGCTGGATGGCTCATCGTAGCCCTGGATGGCAGGCTGACTTCACAGATGGGCCTCCTCACTCCTGTTGAGCTGGGCAACTGAGTTCCGTTGTGCTCTGAGCACGCAAGTATGGACAACAACAGTGGAGCTGAGGTAGGATCACTGGATCCTCCAGAGAGCCTCCGGGAGAAACACAGACGGACATTAACCCCGTTCGGAGTTGCAGCACCCCTCAAGGTTGGAGTGTAGGTTGGATTTTGTCCCCCTTCCTCCCGTATGGGGCACCCCTCCAGGGTTGGTGTTCTGTCCCCTCTAGTGGCACCGAGACCACTTAGAGAGTGAGAGAAAGAGGTTAATGAGTCTGCTGTACGGCTTCAGCGAAGAGCCAGTTGGTTTTCAGCTCATGCGATAGAAGCTCATGCACTAAGCTCCAGAGGTCCCAGGTTCAATCGCGCCTGCTGACGACTGGGGTCTGTCGGTATAACACCTGCATAAAGCCTGCTTATGTAGGCATTCTGCAGCTCTCCACAATCTTGCCCCGTGTGCACATCTATTGCATTATGATGTAGGAGGCCACATTCTAACCAGAGCCGGCCACAGATCAAATGGTGCCCCAGGCAAGGAGCATCTTCAGCGCCCCCCGCCCCGCGTTTGTTAAACTGTTGAATACCTTACAGCACTCCGAACCTGGCACCCCCGGCGGTTGCATGGGTCCTCTGCTCATAAATCTGGCCCTGATTCTACCCTCAGTTATACTGGTGTTAGTTTGGAGCAGAAGACAATGGAATCACTCTGGTTTTACGTTGGAGTGACAGGGAGAATTTGACCTTGAATCTTTCATTACACTAAACAGTGAGAAATACTATTGGACACCAATTTATTTTACAAATATGGGTTAAACTCTATTGATGCATACACAGATCATAAACACACACACAACCAGATTATAAACAAAGTTCTGCCCGGATGTATGCCCCCATTGAAATTAGCAAAGTTGCAGTAATCTCTGCAAATCCTCCCTCAATGCACCTGGAACTTACTGGCACAAATCATAATTGGGGGCGCAATTCAGAGGTCAGTTTTCTGTCTACACTAAGTAGCTGATTGCACCTGCAAAGGACACCTGGCTAAGAACAGGCTGGAAATCAGTCCCCATCTGTCTAAATTAATGTGAGAGTTTCCCAGCAAACTGAGCAATTGGCAGAGCAAAACACACACACATACACACAAACAAAAGAGTTCACATATTTCTGTTTCAACATAAACAACTCTTCTTGTGCTTGAATGACAGAAAAGGCCCGATCCAGTCAAAATTTGCTTCAGCTGCTGACCCAAAAAAGCTCCATAGACCTTCTAGGTTTTGCTGCAGTACAGACCTGTCACTATCCTATACATGCCACATGATCCCTTTGGTGATAGGGTATGCTGATGAGGACAGAGATAGCTGTAAATAGCTTAAAAAATAGCAGCAGCTTTATTCATTTTTTTGGAACTTCAGCATGAAGTCACATTCATTATGTGGTACCTAACACTAGTCAAAGACTCTCATATGCCCATGTCTCCGACTCAGCAGTCCATATCTATTCAGCAAAGCACTTAAGCATGTGCTTAAAGTTAAACAGCTGCTTAAATACTTTACTGAACAGGCATAGTGCATAATGTGTTACTGAACTGGGGTCAAAGTTTGGATGATTGGTGTAACATTAATTCTGTACGTCAAGACCTTTGTGCAATTAATTGAACTCTCAGCCTCAATGCTGCATCGGCAAAGATTTTTGCATCGTATGAAATCACTGGTACCAAATCAAAGATCAAAACCTATTTATTGCATCACTAATTTTTCAAATTATGTGACAAAGATCAAGAGAAATAACCAGCTTATTAAACTGAAAAAAGAGATGGATATTTAATGAAACACATTTCGATATTAAAACTGCTACACTTTTAAAATGTAGGATGAAATTCACTCCCATGCAGAAGGTCAATGAAAAGATTATTCACAACTTGAGGTCTATTTTGAGAACTTCTGTGGTCCATAGGCCTGGGACCCTCTATATAGGAGTGAATTTCACTCTACGTTTTGGAAAGTGATTTTATTATTTTACTGTTATTCTTTATTATTTGGACTGTGGTTGTGTGCCTAGGAGCTGTTGTCCCAGACCAGACCCCAACCTTCTATGTCTGTACATTATTCATTAGGTGCATTATGGTAGCACCTAGCAGCCTCACTCATAGACTAGGACCCCATTGTGCAAACACTGAACAAAAAAGATGGGCCAGACCCCAAGAGCTAGATTTTGACAAATGTAACGTGAGTAATATGAGATTATAAATATTCAAAAAGTAATCTCCATAAGAGAGATGGGTTCGAACATTTTGTAGAGACAAACCAAAACCAAGAACATTTTTGCAATGTTTGAGAAGTTTTGAGAAGTTTAAATTAATTACTTCATGTGAGGATATATTTATTATTATAATTTATCATTTATATTGTGGTCTTGCCTAAGGGTCTGAGTCACAGACCAGGACCCCATTGTGCTAAGATCTGTACAAATACTGAACACAAAGACAATCCCAACCCCAAAGAGCTGACAGTCTCGATTTACCATCTGTACGATGTGATTTCCACTGGTGACGGAACAGATTCACAAATGTCACTAACGGCTTGTCTAGGACACGGATTTGCACAGATGTAGTAAAATTAGTTTATTTCAGTAAGTAAAAACCTTAATCTAGACACTCCTATTTCAGTTTAAGAGTGGCATTGTCTGTGTCTACACTATTGGGACTAAAGCTATACCAGCGTAACCCCATGTTGTAGATGCAGCCATAGTGTATGGGGGTTTTTCTATCACAGTAGGAACACCACCTCCCCAAGTGATGGCAGCTAGCTCAAGGGAAGCATTCTTCCTAGCCACATGTACTTCAGAAGTTAGGCTGGCATAACTACAGCACTCAGGGATGTGATTTGTCACCCCCCTGCCACGAATGTCACAGTTACATTGATGTAAGTTTTATGTGAAGACCAGGCCTTATTTTGTTTTAGCTTAAACCTGCCCCTAAGGCCTTGTCTACGACACAGACTTGAAAAACAATTTTGTTAAACTGGTGCAAGTTCCCTGTGTTGGACATGGTTTAAGAGTGACTTATTTGGTTTAGCTTAAATCTGCTCTTAATCCATTTAAACTAAACCAAAATGAGTCTGCATTAAGGTTCAGTAAGAATATTCATACAGCCTTTTGCACCTGTTTGACTAAAACAAGGTTTAAAATCTCACCCTGAGTTACCCCGAATTACCTTTCTTATGCAGACAAACCCCAACTCTGGCAATCTGATTCTATTTCCATAGCGGTTTTACAACCAGGGTAACTATTGACCACATTGGAATCACTTCTGGTTTACATGATACAAGCTAGAATCAAGGTTGTAGGGTTTCTATCTGGTGGAACTGACTACCAGTACTTTGTCTTTGCCTTGCCCCATAAATTAGGGTTGGCAGCTCTTGTTCTTCGCATTCTTGTCAAGTTTGTCTTTCAAGCCAACATCACCTGTCTTCAAATCTTCCTTCAAACCATGTTTTTCTAGGTCTTCCTCATGGTCTTTCTCCCATAACTACTAGTTCTTGTACCCTCTGGCCACCATATCCCACATCTTGTTGTCTAACATGACCCAGCTCTCTCAGTTGATACTCCCTCAGCTTTTCGATGACAGGGCATCTGCCCCACATTGGCATGGAAAGGATTAATGGAGCCCGAGGGAGGCTGCCTGGGAAGCAGCCAGGAGGAAAGGTGCTGTGAGGAGCAGCCAATCCCGGCCCAACAGGCCCATATAAGAAGAGCTGCAGGTACCGGGGAGAGAGCACTGTGTACCTAGCGGGCTGCATGAAGGTAGCACCTTGGACAGGGCAGTTGCTAGCAGGGACCGGGGAGCAAGGGGAGCTCCTGGCTGGCTGCTGGGACATGCTGTCTGGAAGCCCTGAGAAGAGGGTGAAGGTGCTGGGGCCACAGGGAAGTGGCCCAGAGAATTGAAGTTGCATGGGCGGACAAGTGAAGGAGAAGCAGCAGGAGACTCCTATCTCCAGGGAGTCAGAGTACTGAGCGGGCCCAGGTCCCTGCAGTGGGGAGTGGGGAAGTAGTTGGTTATCCACCATGGCCCCCCAATGTTTTTCAAAGTCACTGCCCTTCCAGGATAGGGTCGTCCTCTAAGTATGTATACATTTATCTATATTAAAGCAGAACTTGTTTGCTTGTGCCCAGCTCATCAAGGGATCCAATTGCTATCAATGACCTGTCCTTTAAATTACTTACTATTCCCCCAATCTTAGTACTATCGGCAGACTTTATCCATGATGATTTTACGGAAACAGGCCCGGAAATAGCTCAGGACGAAGAGTGTGAGAGCAGAGGACAAAGCATTCCTGAGTGAGGGGATCCAGCTATCGAACCATCTTCCAGAGGAGATCAGGCCAATCCAGAGGCTGACCATCCTCTTTCAGAAAGCCTTCTCACCACAAGTGAAATTCACAGTACCAACACCCGCTCCCCAAACCCTTAACAGCTAACCCAGAAGACACTCCAAAGCCCTACCCAAGCAGAGTTTTGACCCCGGAAAGGAAAAGGGCCAGATACATCACTATTGCTAGTGGTACATGCTCAGTCGTAACAGTGATGGGCAGCAGTATAAAACAGATTGGCAAGAAAAAGAGCAGTGGGGGAAAAAAAGTTTTGAACAGGGCAGAGGAGGGGGGGGGGGATAGGGTTGGGGGGAGGCTTTGAATTGGGCCCAGAGGCTGGAATTGCTAGATGAGCAGAAGGGAAAATTGGGGTAACGATTCACAGGCACATTGCAAGGCTTAATTAATTAACACTTGCCAAGTGTTTCAAGATCCTTGGATGGAATATGGTATACAAGTGAAATTCACACCTGTGCACCCACCAAATAGAACCTAAGTGCTTCATAGTCCTGGTTTTGTACCTCTGCATGGGGGTGAATTTCACCCAAAGAACAAAGTACGCTGATTATATATATATTTTATATACACACACGTAGTCTGTGAAGTGCATTGTGGGCTTTCTGGTTGCCAGGATCTTCATTTTTCCATCTTTACGGTCTTTAAAATTCTCTAATACTGCCAATGTGGGTATTCCACAGCTGACTTCCCCTTGCTTGGACTTTTTTTTTTAATTTTAATCACTGGATTTTATCATCTCAGCTATTACATCTTTGTACATTTATGAGTAAGTATAGCCTGCACCAAATGGCATGGGAGAAATCCTAGCATAGAACAGCCTAATAGTTTATTAGGGACAAGAAGTATATGAATGTATAATAGGCTGTAAGTAAAAAATAAAAGCTTTTCAAAGAGGCAATTGAATTCAGTGCCAATAAGTAATGAGATTATTTTTTTTTTTACAAACCTAAAAATAGCTCCCTAATCTCAATTAATAGCAATATTGTCATAAGAAAACAAAGAAAATAATGAAGGTTACATTTTTAAATTCATTTTAGCTTTCATCATTACAGAAATCAAAAGCAATATTCTTGTGATTGCATTTATCAGATGTGCCATGAAACACTTGCTAGTGTCTCGCAGGCCAAATCCAGTGCACACGCGTGAGAACATGCGCACACACAGCAGCACGCACCCGAGAATGAACACAAAGCTTCAGGCTTTAGTCTGAATGGACGGTTTCTGTGTGGCTCAGCTATTTTAATTCCATCTTTTGTAATGAGGTTATTTCAGTACAGATCAGGGCCATGTAGTTCAAAGATCTTATACAGATTTGCGCTAAATTGACAGCCACAATCTCACTTTTGATCCAACTCCTTCCCCCACTCAATCAGCACAAAGGCAGATTTTGGCTTCAAATGGCCAGAAAACTCCCCTGGTGGCAGGGGGAGATGTTGGAAGGACTGTTTCCGATACCAGCTACCATGCTTTCCATATTCACTGAAGAAGAGAAGTGTCAAAGGTGGAGACAGGACATGGCAGAGCGACGCTGCAGTGATGGGGACTCAAGGCCAGTGGGGCAAGTAAGAGCAAACTCGAGGCTGCTCTAACTCATGCCAGGGCCAGCATAGAGTGGCCTCCAGAATCAGGAAGCTTTACCAGGTGAAATTCACCCTTCTGCAGAGGGCCAGATCAGGCTTATGTATCACAAGTCTCATTTAACTCCTATTTCACTCTATATGCATACATGCATACTAATGCATTGGCTTTATGTGCTGGCCTATGCAACATCACTCTCTAGTGGCTGGTTCCCATGGAAATTAAGGGACTAATACCAAATAAGTAAGATCAAATAAGTAAGATCTCCTTTCATTCAAGTGCTTAATGACTGGTTTGAGAAATGAGGGCTCAGGCTTCCCATTCTACTCCTCCAGATGTGTGTTATTGATTCAGTAATGGTGTTTGTTCCCCACACAGAGTACACAGAGAGTAGATGTAAATCATGAGACTGGAATATTGGGTGAAAGTTAAGCATATGCTTGAATGTTCTTTGCTGGATCAGAGTCTCACTCCATAATCTCTGTCATTTTTAATAAGTAACACGTTTAGATTTAAAAAGCAGTGCAGTGGACTATAATTGATCATAAGTGTATCACGTCCAGAATTTGCCTCTATTGAAACAAGTGGAACCAACACGCAGAATGGATTGTAGCTTGAGGTGAACAATCAACTGCTCGTCTACTTTCAAAATTAGGATTTCTACCCAATCTCAAGACAAGAAAGAGGCCTTAGAAATGCTCTTGAGTTTTTAAGCAAAGTTTTGCTATAGAATCCTGAACCAGGTGGCACCTGGAATGGCTTCCTAAGCTATCCAGCTTCACCCTTGATTCAAAAGGAAAACTTTGAAACTTCAAGGGAGGCTGCATTATAGTCCGGGAACTGGTGGCAAGATTTACAAATGATAAAAACAAAACCCTCAATGTGAACTGAACATAAAAACCCAACCTCAGACCTTAAAAATGACAGTGAGGGACTGACCTGAACCAGGAATAATAATAATACCACCAACCTCTTATCTCATATTTTTCATCAATAGATCTTGCGGCACTTTGCAAAGGAGGGCAGTATCATCATCTCCGTTTGACAGATGGGGAAGCTGGAGCAGAGAGGCGAAGTGACCTGCCCAAGCTCACTCAGCAGCAGAGCTGGGAACAGGACCTAAAATGCCCTCGTTCCGGTCCACTGCTCTACAGCCATCTTAGAGGAATTGACCAACTAATGCTCCAATGCAGCGTCACGACAGGGCATGCCATCCTTGATGCCCTCTAACCTTGCTCTATTGGGTCTTGATTAGCACTTGTGCTGGCTAACACTGATGCTCATGTTTCTTCCTTTACTTCTACATCACCCCTTCCTACCTATACCTTGGACCGAACCTGCAGAGTTCTGCGCTGCACCATGAGGTTCAGAGCTCCTTCGATTCAGACATCCATCAGCAGGTTTCAGACCCTTGACACAGCTTGACATGTGTATGAACTGCTCGCTTAGCACCTGCTGCTGATTACTGGACTGCTCCTTCCATGCAGGGCTAAACACGCTTCCAGCTGACCCTGCTACCAGCATTTGTCAAGTTCAAATCCTATTCCATGGTTAATTGGTGGTGAATCCACCACTAGCCTGTGCCCTCGAATGAGCTGTGCCCATTCACACCAGCAGTGAATTTGTTTAACATTGACCTCACTCAGTTTCATGGGCATATGAGGAACTCATCATATTTCCCTGAACATCAGCATTGCTGTGGAAATGGGGTTCTTCTATTAACTAGAATTGAAGTGGAATAAATAGCTATCCATCCTAGAAAACCAGCATCTACCGCATACATACATTCATACTGTTCCATTCTGGCAACCTCCTAGACTTTTTTTATGCATCCCACCCTTGCCTGTCATTTCTTCCCCTTCACTCCCGTATCTGTTTTGTTGTTGTCATTGTTTCTCTTGAAAAGGTCGTGATGCAGTTAAACAGGAACCCCGCACCCTAGCATGGACCCACATATGCCAGTATAAATGTATTTATACCAGTATAGCTTATTGCACTTTCGAAAGGGGCATAATGGTATAGTGCACCTTTATAATGATATAGCTATGTCCACGTTAGGGGTTGTACTAGTATAATTATATTTTTTTAAAAATCACACCCCTAACCTACGTATTTATACTGGACAAATTTTATTCTGGTGCAGACCAGGCCTTCGTGGCATAGAAGGAAGGGGAAGGAACTGTCTGCTACTCTGTGTTTGCGCAGTCCCTAGAATAACAGGGCCTGTTCTTCGTTCCTCTTTAATAATAACGTTGCCACCTTTTAACTCATGGCAGGTACTTCGCTTCTATGGGGGTGAGGGACATACAGACTGGATTAAACGCTAGGAAACTTCTGGAGGAATGGGGAGAAACCAGAATTTACCATGTCATGCCGGACACAGAACTTATGTTAAGTAGCAGCTCTGCTGGAATGATTTAGAATAGTGTTCCTCTTGAGTCAGTTTGGACTCTCACCAAACCTGAGAGAGACACATGATATATATCTAAAAGGTTGCAAATAAAACTGGTAGGCATCAGAATTGCATGGGGGAGTTGAAAGGACTATTTAACACAGACCTTGGGTTTTAATTTATTTATTTTTGGTTTGCAAGTAAGCTATGAATAAATTAGCAATTGGAGTGAAATGGCTGGAGTCATTTCATTACTATCTTGTCAGCCTGCGTGGAGGAGGATCTTCTGACATTGAGGCTTTAATGTACTTTCTATAGTTGATGGGCATCTATAGATCTGGCACAAATCTAAACTCCACAGACCCAACTTATTTAAATCCTCATCAATTCTTGGCCACCTGCCTTTGACCTACTGCATGACTAATGGTGAGTATAGTTTGCTGCAGAACCTTTTGGGGGTTCCTGAACGTATGTGCGTCTCTGAGTATGTATATGTAGATTAGGCTGGGATTTTGATTCAGGCTATTGTTATTTATGATATATATTAAAGCAGTTTATACAGACTATGCAAGATTGAGGCCCCATTCGTTAGTCTGATAGCAAGGGACAAGAGCTGACAATCTAAACAGACATAGGTGGGGAGAAAGGGAGTATTATTATCCCCGTTTTTCCAATGGGTAAATTGAGGCAACGGAAAATTAAATGATTGCCTTAGGTCACACAGGAAATCTGGTGTATAACCTGGACTTGATCCTAGATCTCCTGAGGCCCAGTTCAGTGGCTTAACTACAACCAGTCTTCCTCCCTTACACCAACATGCTAAAACGTGGGAAACATTTGAAATCCAAATTCAGATCAGGACCAAAGTGCCCCTCTCTTTATACTGGACTGAACCAAAACTCTGCTCGCCCAAATTCTGGGTCAGACTCAATGTTGCAGCTTAAAAGTCAGAGCTACAAAGGTATTTAGCAACCAAAAGATGCAGAGAAGTACCTAGTGGGATTTCCAAACGTACCTAAGTGAGTTAGGCACCTACATCCCACTGACTTCCAGTGGGAGGTAGGCCTCTATCCTGAGCTCTTCTGAAAATCTGACCAAGTATTTAGGTACCTAAAATAGGAACTGAGCTCTTTTGAAAAATCTGTCCCCAACTGCGTATCAGGAGCCCTTCTGAAAAATTCTAGCCTAGACTGAGCAACATCCCAAATGATGGTGATGTCACTTAGAAGTGTCTGTTTACTATTTCCAACACACTTCTGAACAGCATACTAACCCACAGAGACCTTCCTACCAACACTACAAAAAGAAGGATTCTGGGTGGACTCCTCCTGAAGGTCGAACCAACAGACTGGACTTCTACATAGAGTGCTTCCGCCGACGTGCAAGGGCTGAAATTGTGGAAAAGCAGCATCACTTGCTCCATAACCTCAGCCATGCAGAACACAATGCCATCCACAGCCTCAGAAACAACTCTGACATCATAATCAAAAAGGCTGACAAAGGAGGTGCTGTCGTCATCATGAATAGGTTTGAATATGAACAAGAGGCTGCTCGGCAGCTCTCCAACACCACATTCTACAGGCCATTACCTTCTGATCCCACTGAGGGTTACCAAAAGAAACGGCACCATCTCCTCAAGAAACTCCCTGAAAAAAGCACAAGAGCAAATCTGCACAGACACCTCCCCGCCCCCAGAACCCACAGCAGGGGTATTCTATGTGCTACCCAAGATCCATAAACCTGGAAATCCTGGACGCCCCGTCACCTCAGGCATTGGCACCCTGACAGCAGGATTGTCTGGCTATGTAGACTCCCTCCTCACACCCTACACTACCAGCACTCCTAGCTATCTCCGAGACACCACTGACTTCCTGAGGAAATTACAATCCAACGGTGATCTTCCTGAAAACACCATCCTAGCCACTATGGATGTAGAAGCCCTCTACACCAACATTCCACACAAAGATGGGCTACAAGCCGTCAAGAACACTATCCCCGATAATGTCACGGCTAACCTGGTGGCTGAACTTTGTGACTTTGTCCTCACCCAGAACCATTTCATGTTTGGGGACAATGTATACCTTCAGATCAGCGGCACTGCTATGGGTACCCGCATGGCCCCACAGTATGCCAACATTTTTATGGCTGACTTAGAACAACGCTTCCTCAGCTCTGGTCCCCTAACGCCCCTATTCTACTTGCGCTACATTGATGACATCATCATCATCATCTGGACCCATGGAAAAGAAGCCCTTGAGGAATTCCACCATGATTTCAACAATTTCCATCCCACCATCCACCTCAGTCTGGACCAGTCCACACAAGAGATCCACTTCCTGGACACTACAGTGCTAATAAACAATGGTTACATAAACACCACCCTATACCGGAAACCGACTGACCGCTATTCCTACCTACATGCCTCCAGCTTTCATCCCGACCACACCACACGATCCATCGTCTACAGCCAAGCTCTACGATACAACCGCATTTGCTCCAACCCCTCAGGCAGAGACAAACACCAACAAGATCTCTATCAAGTGTTCTTACAACTACAATACCCACCTGCTGAAGTGAAGAAACAGACTGACAGAGCCAGAAGAGTACCCAGAAGTTACGTACTACAGGACAGGCCAAACAAAGAAAACAACAGAACGCCACTAGCCATCACCTTCAGCCCCCAACTAAAACCTCTCCAACGCATCATCCAAGACCAACAACCTATCCTAAAGGACAACTCATCACTCACACAGACCTTGGGAGACAGGCCAGTCCTTGCTTACAGACAGCCCCCCAACCTGAAGCAAATACTCACCAGCAACCACACACCACACAACAAAAACACTAACCCAGGAACCTATCCTTGCAACAAAGCCCATTACCAACTGTGTCCACATATCTATTCAGGGGACACCATCGTAGGGCCTAATCACATCAGCCACACTATCAGAGGCTCATTCACCTGCACATCTACCAATGGGATATATGCCATCATGTGCCAGCAATGCCCCTCTGCCATGTACACTGGTCAAACTGGACAGTCTCTGTGTAAAAGAATAAATGGACACAAATCAGAAGTCAAGAATTATAACATTCAAAAACCAGTTGGAGAACACTTCAATCTCTCTGGTCACTCGATTACAGACCTAAAAGTCACAATATTACAACAAAAAAACTTCAGAAACAGACTCCAATGAGAGACTGCTGAATTGGACTTAATTTGCAAACTGGGTACAATTAACTTAGGCTTGAATAAAGACTGGGAGTGGATGGGTCATTACACAAAGTAAAACTATTTCCCCATGTTTATTTCCCCCTCTCCCTACTGTTACTCAGACGTTCTTATCAACTGCTGGAAATGACCCATCTTGATCATCACTACAAAAGGTTTTTTTTCTCTCCTGCTGGTAACAGCTCACCTTACCTGATCACTGTCGTTATAGTGTGCATGGTAACACCCATTGTTTCATGTTCTCTGTGTATATAAAATTGTCCTACTGTATTTTCCACTGCATGCATCTGATGAAGTCGGCTGTAGCCCACGAAAGCTTATGCTCAGATAAATTTGTTAGTCTCTAAGGTGCCACAGGTACTCCTGTTCTTTTTGCGGATACAGACTAACAAGGCCTCTACTCTGAAACCTGTTTAATACTGGTGTTTCTCTAAAGCTCTCTGAAGATTTTGAGAAGCAATACACCCTTAACATCTAAACCTCATCAGTCATAGTTTTCTGTAGTAAAATGAAGAAACTGAAGCACAGAGATTAAGTTTGCCTACATACCACAAACCAGTGGCAGGGCCTGGAATGAAATACAGAACCTCCCACTCCCAGGCCAACCACAACGCTATGTTTTGAAAATATAAAATGCTAAATATTGGACCCAAAGAAGGGCTCTGTGTAACTTGGCTCTCTCCCCAACAGAAGTCAGTCCAATCAAAGTTATCATCTCACCCACATAATCCATAACATCAAAGGCCCACCACAGACAAGACTGGTCCAAAGTTTGCCTGGAGACCAGGAGTGGGAGAGGTAGCATGGGCAGCACCTTGCATGTTCACAGCATGGGGGAGACATGAGTCCCCGAGGACCCCTGGCCAATCAGTTCAGAGACCCAGCCAGGACCACCCGTTTTAGTCGGACACGAGTTAGGAGAGACTCCTTTCCCGACCCCAGCTGCCCCTGAGCCTGCCCCTCAGCCTGAGTCTCTCGCCAGCCACGTCCCACCTCCCCGCCCTCCATCTTAACTGCCGGCCGCCCACTCTCCCTCAGGGAGCTGCTGGCGACAGGGCCGGGCCTGGGCACCGTGGCCAGCTCCCGGCCAGTGTCTGTTTAACTGATTAGAAATGACGAATTAATACGGGAGACAGTGGTGGGCAACATGCATTAGGTTCAGGGTTCAGTCTAGTTTAACACCTACCTAAAAGTCCAAGAGCCTGATCCAAAGCCTATTGAAAGGTTCCCATTGACTTCAGTGGGAGATTGATCATTGCCTAGATCCTTACTTTATCAGAATCTCAAGTCTCATGGTAACAGGTTATCTCACAAGATTTATTGTATCTCAGGCGTCTAATCTGTCCAGAAGTGCTACACACACACACAAATCCCAACCATTCCTGAAATAAACTTATTCTTTGAACTTCAAAGACATTTTCTTTTCCCTTGTTATTTCTCATGCACCCCAGACTTTCCCGGATCCACCTTGACTGGAAGCCAAAACACTACATCAAAGGCTGCTCTTGTGATGTTGCCAACCCAGTTTTGCAGACCCAGAAATAGACAGATCAGGGAGATAAATGCCTCCGGCAAGGGGTGCTGAGCAACCACAACCTCTGCTGATGTCAGTGTCCGTTTTCTTTCTCATTGAGGTCAATGGGAGTGGAGTGCGCTTGGCCCCAGAGCGAGTCACATATGCTGTGGGTGTGGACGAGTCTCAGACCAACATCCAAACCTTGGGTGCTCTGTGGTTGTAGAAAGAGAGAGAAATGTACAGTGGGCTTAGAAAGTTTTGCAGAAGATGGGTCCAATTCTGCAAGCCCTCCATGCATTGAATTGCCGTTGCAATGATGGACTTTGGTGGGATCTCCACACCTGGAGTTCTCCCAGGGTCAGCCCCCAAAAGGGACAATAAAGTGAAATCTAACTTGTTCTACCTTCAGCATTTCAAGTCCAAGTGCAAACTATTTCCTACCCCCATCCCCATATCTCTTGTTTTTGGCAGGAGAGGGGGAGATCGATAGAGAGGAGGCAGAAGCTACTCCCCAGCTGAAGACATTAGCACAAGCCACTGGCTTGGTAGCAGGACCCTACCTGCTGGTCTTTTACCTACATCATTAACTTCCCTTCCCTGGTTACACAATAGTGGAACAATACTGAAGAATTCTGCAGTGTGAAAGCTTCCTGTTTCTGACCTCTGTAGTGCGCATGCGGATTAAAGTTAAGAACCATGTAGCCCTACTCTCACTCAGTTCCTCTCCGGCAGAGCAACTTGGAATGTCCTATCAGAAATTTGCTTGGCATTGGCAGAATGCTGCTATTTGTTTCATATTTGTACTATCGTAGTGCCGAGAGACTCTAAGATCAATGGCCCATTATGCAAGGTACTGTACAAACATGGAACAAGAAGACAGTCCCTGCTTCAAAAAGCTTGCAATCAAAGTACAAAACAGGAGAACAGGAGACAGATGGGGGGCGGGGGGAATGCAAGGAAACAATGAAACAATATTGGTCAGCTTGAAAGGCGGGGTTCTCATTTTTAAATCTGAAAATGTACCAAGTTATATATCATGGGCTGGGTGTGTGTTCTTTAATAAAACAGATGCTATCAGCACTAGAAAGGCAAGAATTGCTCCTTGAAAAGAATTAACATTAACTCATTCTCCCTCACTTTAGGTGTTGGTCTGGGATATGTCTCTGACCATGCCCTGAAGAATAATTTTAAGGAAATACTTCCCCTCCAACAAACATACACAAAAAATGCACAATTAACCTGTGGAACTCATTGCCTCAAGATATCGTAGAGCCCAAGAGCTTAGCAGGAGGGTTAAAAAATAACTAGACATTTATGTGGACAATATCCATAATTAGTCAGGAATAAAAAATAACCAAGAGTTTTGGAAGGGATTGAAATCCTTCTGCTTTAGGATATAAGCAAGCCTCTAATTAATGGGAGTTAGGTAGAAAGCTTCCTAGTAGGGAGATTATCCCTTATCTGTCCATTTCAGGGTTTCTTCCTCTAAGACAGCTGCTAGTATCTGCTGTTGGAGAAAGGATACTAAACTAGCTCGACCACTGGTCTGATCCAATATGATAATTCCTATTGGATAGCTTTTTTTGGATCACTAGAGTTAGTGAATTCCCGTCGAGAACCTTCCACTGAAAATGCTTCTACCCAGCTGGTTAAATCTAGGTTCAGTTAACTTGTAGGCCTTAATGGCCATGGCACTTCATGTTGGAGAGAGTCTCACTCGCCAATAGCCAGGACCCAAGAGTTGGGGCTAATCCCGTAAATTCCTCTCCAACACTTTGCTTGAATCCCTAAATCATCACAACCTTTAAAGTGAGAAACCCGGTGGCAATGGCTGTCAGATACAAAATAAATAAGAATGCAATGACAGGGGAAGGTTGCACTGCTCCTTCCCATTGCTTGACCTATTCTGCTGATCAAGAAAGAGAGGTTAGGGGCTGCATGCCACCAGATCCTCAGCACTCCCCCGAGGTGCTGTGCACTCTCAACTCTGATAACTGCACCTCGATAACTGAGCACCTCAATAACTGAGCACTTCCCTCTCAGAGCAGTCACTGACGAGGCCTCTTATGTCAGCACAAGTTGTACTTAGTTAAACAAGCTAACACATTACATGGGAAAGATTCTCTATATAAAAGTTTTTAAATTCATAGATTCTAATTCTCATTTACACCATATCCCATTTGCACAGCTACATCAGTTCAAAGGGGCCTTACATTACACTCACTTTAAAACCCATTTATGTTCTCAGAGCAGAAATGAAAGTTAAACCCATATAATGGTGTACTTCTTGATTTGCATCACCACTAACTTTTAGCTATCTGTGCGAATGGAATGGTCAATGCCGGGCAATGCAGACCAAATCATCATCTCTGAGTTACACTGGGGTAAATCCAAAGGGACCCCACTGCAGTGACTGCAGACTTTGCCAGTGTAAAGGAGAGTCATAAATTTGGCCCTGAATTTTTAAAGAGCTGTGAAACAAGAAAACCACCTGTTTAGGAACAACTCCTTCCACTTAACCATGATTTTTTCCCTCCATTTCACAGTCTCATTACTAATGACACTGGCATGGAAACAAGCTCTTTAGAGTATATCCGGTCCTGCTGCTCATTCCCCTCCTGGAGTCATAATTCTCTGGCTGTGACATCATAATTATTGCCATACCAGCAGCCAGTTATGTTACAGACGGGGGATTAGACTTTCCTCAAGACTTGTATTTCCTCATTTCCCTGGCATGGAAGTTTCAGAATGAAGCGTTCTTAAATATCTATAACTGTATGAAACATATAATGCTTTGTATATTACGTATATTCATCTGGGGTGTACAGCAAAACCCCACCTGTTGATTTGATGCTGTCGCCTCTCATAAGCTTAGCAGGGTTGGGATACATCAGTTATTTGAATGAGAGATCTCTCAAACATAGATGGTTGCTGGCACTCTTCTGAGGGCTAGACTGTTACCCCTTTACTCACATTTATGAGGAGGATACATCTCCGAGGATCCTCACTGAAGCCAATGGGACTACTCAAGTGAATAACTCCACCCCATTATAAGAGGATGCTCATAGTCAGTAATGACCCAATTTCCCAGCATTATAAGGCACTGTGTTGGTGGAACTCGACTGCTAGCAACAGAGTTACACCAGAGGTACATTGCCTCTTGGATGGGATATAGTAACCCACTGGTGAGTGTGTGTTACAGGTCCCAATCTGTGCAGATCCACAGAGGATACGAGTTGCTGTAGCCCCAAGCTACGGAGTCTTGGGTTGGCAGCTCACGCTTTTAGACCAAGAGGCCCCAATTCAATCCCTGCTGTGTCGGCCAAGAGGGCAGCCAGCCCAGGGCAAACAAAAGACCTTATTACATGTGATCATTAACAACCCTGATGGCACTTTATGAGACTGTAGTTACTGTAAATATCCAAATGAGGTAATTTTACCTAGCTTACTGTTTATTGTTTGCATTAAAATAGCAAGTGGCAGGCCAGCCCATTGTGCTTGGCACCGTATATACATATAGTAAGGGACGGTCCCTGCCCCAAATACCTTACCATTTAGATAGAGAAAAGGTAGGAAGGGAAAGAAAGACAAATGGGTGAAGTGACTTGCCCAAGGTCACAGAGTAGGTCAATGGTGGAACCAGGAATAGAAATCCTTTCCCCTAACTCTCAGTCAAGTGCTCTATCTACATTCCTTCTGCAGTTTTAATTGTTTCTTATTCTATGCTTCATGCCAGAAATTGTTTCATGGCTTTGCTGTGCAGCTGCTGGGTTTCACTCCAGGGGGAGCTGCGTTTCAGTGACAGATGGAAGGATCAGTGCCTGTATTTTACTTTGTTTCCCTTTTTTACATCAGCTCCTGTTTCGTTTTACAACCCTTTGGAATGAAAGAAAACTGTTATAAATTTAATATCATACCCATAGCTTCCTAAATACAGAGAAAGGCATTAGGCGAATGCACCGTGGATGAAATTCACGCTGGTGAAAAGTCTATGCACCACTTAAGTCCTCCTGCTCCCTCATAATAAGGCACTTTTGGATTATTCCCCCTGGGGACTATGGAACTATATCGCCATCTACCCAACCATCATCCTGAAACACATGCCAACGTAACGGGGCTCTTTGTCCCCCACTGGTCCATGTAACAGGTTTGCATCTTCTACTGCCCACAAAGCTACAGGAGCTGCAAGCAGTACAGCCTCATGCTTTTAGATGCTGTGGTGTCAGACATTTCAGAAGAGCGATCCGGGAGTGTTGTCATCGTTACACTCTTATCCTGAGTAATATATTGTGACACTTCCCGGGAGTGCTCAGGGTTGTGAAGCACTTTGCTAACCTCTGTCCTTAGCCTGTGGAAGGCTCGACTGTCTCTTCAAGGGGTCAACTCCATGACTCTCCCAGCCACAGGCACACCAAGCATGTCCTGCATGCAGGCTAGATACAGGCACACTCCAACCCCCGAGTGCTCTGAGCATCCCCGTGTCGTGCCCAGCCCCTTACCCACCGGACACACTCAGAATGACCAGATCCTCTGTTTCCACAGGAGCAGAACACCACAGCTTGCTAGTTGCATCTGAAAACACAGCTCCGCTCGACACCCAGCACTAAAACAAGATTCCCCGCTCCTGCTGTTTACCTCTTTCTCTTAGTTTTCCTTCTGAAGTCTCTTCATTAGCATTGGACTCAATGTGCAAATGGACTTCTATTGTAAGACATACAATGGTCAGCTAGGAATATAAGTGTTTCCCACCTGCTGTCTGATGGAATCTCTACCTCTGGGTCACCTGTCATTAACTTCAAGGCCTTAAGAATACAATTCTTAAATATTATCCACACATACATTTCACAGAGGTTATGCTGACCAGTGTGACACAAGCTTTCAGTAGACACCTGATATGAGACACTTTGTGGTGAACTAGAATGTAAATACCAACACTGGCGGATCCCTGTAATTTTATGCATTTCTGAGACGCTCTGCAATTTGGCATCAAGAGGCCCTTTGGTCAAAGACATATATTTTCAAGCAGTATAGTACCTTAAGGAAAGGCTGCTCTTTATACTCATGACACACAGAAGAAATTGAGACTCTAGACAAGAGTATGGAGGAAGAGAAAGGGGATGAAGCCATTAAAAAATATCTCTACTAAGACATATTAGTAAAACAAAATGAGTGTTAGAACACCAGCAATGTTTGCTCCCATTATTTATATGATTGCGCGAGGAAATACTCAGTTATTCAAAAATGGTGTGAAATTTCCCATGCAATTTTCATCCTGCAGGACTGAGGCTGATACTAAACAACCAGACCATCGGTTGTGCAGAACTATACGTAGTTAGAAAATATGGTCTTTTTAGTGTCCAGTTGTGTATTCTTGTTTGGTGTGAAAACAATCAGACGATCTAGGATATTGTCACTGACGAATCTTCAAGCAACTATTTAGTGGAAATCAGGAACAATCAAACAAAAATTTGTAATTTGCTTAATTGTTGAATTCGTGTCACTTTTTGCATCAAACTAAAACCACCACCAGGGTGAAAATTAATGAAAGTGAATGCGCTTCCCTCAGCCAAGGAAAAACAAGAAAAATTTTGCTTTTCTCGAACCTTTTCCATTTGTCATGACAATCACTGCATTCCCCCCACTGAAACACAAATAAGTCAATGTTAGCATGCCAGGCAGGCTAAGATGATTATGGGATAATTTGTGTTTGCAGGACCAAACAAAATCAATCACCGTTGTTAAGGGACAAACAGCATTAAATGGCGGTGAAAGGATATTTGTTGGACTTTTACAAAATAGTTTTTTCCAGCTCTGATAAGGGCTCGACTGACTAATGCCCTTAGATAGAGTTTGAAATTTCCCAATTTATACATTATAAATCATCTGTATCAGTTGTGGATGGGATAAAAAATCCTCACCGTATATATGTATATATCATAGAATATCAGGGTTGGAAGAGACCTCAGGAGGTCATCTAGTCCAACCCCCTGCTCAAAGCAGGACCATTCCCCAGCTAAATCATCCCAGCCAGGGCTTTGTCAAGCCTCACCTGAAAAACTTCTAAGGAAGAAGATGCCACCACCTCCCTAGGTAACACATTCCAGTGTTTCACCACCCTCCTAGTGAAAAAGTTTCTCCTAATATCCAACCTAAACCTCCCCCACATCATATAAAATGTACTGCTGATTAAAAGGATTGGAATGCTGGAAGAACACGTAACAGGTTCAGGCAACAGGACCAATTTAGTCTCAATTAAAACAGGGTAAAGCCCAAGTCATTTAACTTCAGAGCAATTATTCCTTGAATCTCTTCACGGTGGCTGCCATGTTTGGTTGACACACTGGAGACTGAACTGGGGACCTTCAGAGCTAAAAGCATGAGTTGCTACAGGTTGAGTTAAAGAACCCAATTTCCCTGAATGGAACTGTAATAGACTCTCATCTTCTGTAGATAGGGCATGGAAGGGGACCTGTAGCATATACTCACCAGTGAGTTACATATGCAGCTGTGATGATGCACCTCAGAAATTTAAAGGTAGACACAGACAGAACATAAAAGGATCTTCCTGTGGGCAGAGATAACGGTCATATTGTTCTCAGAGCTGGTACAGAGGAGACTCACTCGTTACGCTCTCTCTCCTGGAGACTTCACTGATGTGCTGTGTAGATTCCTCCCCCCCCCACCATCCCCTTTCTATGATTGAAAGGGTAGGGCTCCTCTTTGTTAATGGAAAATCAGAAGCATTCACACCACAGCAACACACAAGAATTTAGCCCGAAGTCTTGGTGAAGAGGCACTTAATCAATTTCAATTTTTGATCCTGGCCGAAAACCAGAAAGAAACAAAAATCAGGCCTAACAAGAAGCTTGAAAAGTTTGGTCTGAAGCTTGCTTCTGAAAATGGGTACAGGGCGGGTTGGTTGGTTCTCCTACTAATTTATCCTTCATTAATTTCAATCCCTTTATAAATCACAGTTTATGGCACTCCGCAGTTTTTGTGACTGGCACCCACCAGTAATAAACATTGTACACAATGAGGGGACTTCTGTGGTCCATGAGAAAAGAACAATCAGGAGCCTAGTAATGTATCTGGTTTAATTATTTATAGTCATGTTTGATGCTCTCATTACTGGGTCATGCATGACCTCTGGGTAGTGGCTTCATCTTTCTAGAGTAATAAGTTATTGTGACACAGATAACTTTGGCAATTATTCCATTTTTGATGGCATAGAGAATAAGGTGGTTTATTTATTTTTTTTTTTTTAGCTGAGGAAATAGGTTGCTTGCAACACACGTAAGTGTTCTCTAAAAAAACAGACAGAATATTTATACTCAAGAGGCCAATTATTGTTTCTTTCGTAACTTTTTATCCTGGTTTCTGTTTTATTGGACTGCGGGATGTTATCATAAAATAAACCACTAGCTTACATCTATCTCCACTCTGGAGATAGCTTTAGAGGAAAGTACATCGAGATTTGACCTATGGGGATGCTATTTCTGATTGTTTAAAAGTATCTTATGTCTGTAATATCTGAAAACAACCGTTTTTATAGCCCAGTATATCTGTCTATTTTTGGTAGTTACCAAGCCCGCATTGCCATTGTATCCAACCACTTGTAATGTACTCATCCTCACCATACCTCTAAGGTAGGAGGTGCTATTGTCTAGACCTGGTCAGAAAATGAAATTTTCATGCCATGGGAAATACTAACAACGTGACATTTTGGAAAAAAAAATAAATAAATAAAAAAATCCTGAATCGGGCTGAAAAGTTGAAGTTTTCCAGGGAACCACAGAGACCAGATGTCCCAATTTTATAGGAACAGTCCTGATATTTAGGGCTTCATCTTATATAGGTACCTAGTACCTCCCCCCTCGCCCCCATCTCCTGTCCTGATTTTTCACACTGGCTATCTGGTCATTCTACCAGGGAACCAAAAATTCCAAAAAAATTCAATTTGGAAACACTGAAACATTTTGTTTTGATCTCAAAAAATTATGCACATGCACATCTCAAATATTAAATATTATGTAAATATAACAAAAACCAAAATGTAAAAGAAAATAAACATTTTGACATCAAAATTAGAAACTTTTTCCTGTTGAAAATGGTTGAAATTGACACTTCCCATGAAACATTTCATTTTGACAGAACTGCATTTTCAGTCAGAAAACTCTCGTGTCAACAATTTTTTGACCAGATCTCTATTTTCCCAAGGCTCAGGGAGGCTAAATGACTTACCTCAAAAAGGCTGTCTGTCTAGTGAACAGTTAGTGTGCCACAAGCTAGGGTATAAAGATCTACAGCTCACTAGCATATGACACACTAAATTGTGCCTGGGGACCCTGCTACTGCACACTAAAGCTATTACCAGCAGGACAGTGGGGTGGGAGGAGGTATTGGTTCATATTCTCTCTGTATATATAAAGTCTGCTGCAGTTTCCACGATGTGCATCTGATGAAGTGAGCTGTAGCTCATGAAAGCTTATGCTCTAATAAATTGGTTAGTCTCTAAGGTGCCACAAATACTCCTTTTCTTTTTGCGAATACAGACTAACACGGCTGTTACTCTGAAACTAAATATTTTTGTATCCTTTTTCTAATTAGTTTATGGAAGTAGGCAATTCTATAGTGCTGGAGTACCCCATTTAGCTGGGCATAGCTTTCACTGAAGTATGCAGGAACAGACCTTTTAAAAACGTTTCTTTCGGTCTAAAGGCTCCACTTTGTTTTTTGCTTTGTTGGCTGCGGTCTCCTCTTGGTGAGTCTCTGTATGATGCCTGTGGGAGAGGATCTGGACTCTGGCAGTGGCCTCGTGTTGAGGAAAGCAGCACGCCTGCTTTGCTTGCCAGCATTCTTACTTTGCCCTCTCTGGGGAACCCCTCCTGGAGTGCCATTTTCAAAAGAGGTGTGGGGAAGTGCAACAAGAGATGAACTGAGACTATCAATATGATTTGCTGTATGCCAATTGCATCTTCAGCCTGGATCCCGGACGATGAGGAGAGATTCAGCAAAGGAAAGAGATTCACTTGGTTAATGACCTTCGACAAACCAGAGAAGAGACCTCACTCGGGTGTCCTGTTATTCGACACTGCGCAGTATTCATCAGGAAGCTCGTTGACAGGGTGCTGTCCATATCAATCGTTTCCACAGAAAACTTGCAGCATCTGATCTTCCTTTCTTGTGCCTTTGATGTTCTTTCCCTTTAACAAGCATGCTGGACTCGGCAGGCTTCATGCTGAACTTCTGCAGCTGCTCTTTGTTCTTTGAATGCGACACAGTGGTGCTGAGCTTGTTTCACCTGTTCCCCGCAGTGCTGGTTTTCTCGGCATCCTCTCATGACAAAGCCTGCATTTGAATTACGAAGCAACAACATTTAAGACCATTCCCCGAGCAGAAGAGGGCCATGCAGAGAGGGATGTTGCCTATGTTCTCTGATGATATCAGTGACTGGGACATGGTTCAGTCGTGCCTGATGACGAGAGCCAGACCTCATGGCTAGAACAGGAGTCGGTTGGTAGGAATGGGAGCGAGGGGGCAGAGAAGGAGTCAGAGGCCAGCTGCCAAGGGTCACAGTGGAAGTCAGAAATCAGAGCGGAGGGACAGGGCCAGGTTACCTGGAGCGAGGCAAGACTGGATCCAATGCACGGTCAAGACTGGAACAAGGCAGAGAACAAGCAGGCACAAGCACTGTTGCAGCTGCTGGCCTTTAGAGTGGGTCTGCTTATCTCCCTCAGCCAGTCGGGCAGTTTGGCCAATCACGCATCTCAGTTGGGACCCAGCTGCACTTCTTAGATTGGCTGGCATTCAGCTAGCAGGTCAGCAGGCTAGCTGCAGGTCCTTACACCTGGCAGGTGACCACCAATGCTCATTTTGGGGCACTCACTCAAAAGACTCAGAATTCACTCTGGGATTTTTAAAAGAGCCCTACGGGATTTAGGTACCCAACTCCCATTACAATAGTTGGGTGCCTAATTTCCTTGGGCTCCTTGAAAACCCCAGCCTCAGTTTACTTGTACCCTGGAAGCATTGCATACACGTGCAGCTTTTAATGACGCTACAGTGCTATCACTTGGGATAAGACTGTTCCATGACGTGACTATAATGATTGAAGACTGTGCTCAAGGCGTAATGCTTGAGGTAAAAAAGCTGAACCTACTTTGGACAACTCAATGGGTATGTCTGCACTTGGAGTCAGGGGTGTGATTCTCCGCTCAAATCGACAGACATGCTCTAACTCTCATCGATGTTGAATAATACATGCTGACTAACATAATATTCTATTAATATTATGTATCATCACACCATACATCTGTAGAAGTATGCCACGAGCAGCAACACCATTGAGCACAAATATGGTAACAGGGAAACAGACTAAACTAGCTGATACCATAATCCTGTTCCATCATGCTCAGTATCCCACCACTCTTCGCATGTGCTGAAGTAAGCATTTGACATGAGCATATCGGAAACTTGCCAAAATCAAGGAACATTTGTTCTATGGCTTAGTACAAGCTAGCTAAGTTCCTCCATGGACCAGCACCTGGAATGTTAGCATCCAAAACAAAGATCAGGAAAGAACAGAACAAGTTAGGGAACCAGGACAAACTGATGGGTTGGATTTTCGTGATGGGTAATGAGATAGGTAACTTGTAAAATCATCATCTAAATAATACCAGCTAAAAATAGTCACGTAGCAATGGTAGTGTGACACCCCAATGGCCCCCTCCCTCAGGGAGTCTCCAGGGAAGGCAGGTCAGCATTGTACGTGGCTAACACTGTTGCAAGCATCGCAAAGCATTTTGGGGAGGGTCAAAGGTATGTGAGTGGAGAGTGGAAGTTTCCTTTCCAGGATACGAGAGACCGGGGGGAGGAGGGGAGAAACAAGAAGAACAGAGAATGGGTTAACTCAACACTTCAGCTAGCTCCATGTGAAGGTAAGATGCTGGCCCCAGACCAAGGTCATGGGCTCAAGGAGAAATCAGCAGCTGCCCAGCCATGAGATGAGGAGAACTAAGTTGAGCAGAGCTGCAGAGAAAGCAGTGAGAGCAAATGCGACAATGACAGTGAAGGCCAACAGAAGGGAAAACAAAGTCTCCGGAGCCGGGATGTTTTGGGAAACCGAGGAGGCCGTAGCAAGTCAGTTTGGACTGGTACAAAGAGCACCAGAAGCAGAGGTCCCTGAGTGGAATACCCCACCCCACCCCGCGCCCCAAGGAGCCCAGGACTTAAAACCCTCCTAAGAGCTGGAGCAACTTGGAGATTTGCAGTGGACCTTGGGCGACCTGGACCCAGGACAAGAACTCCTGTTCACTCTCCCCACCCTTCTTCTTTCGTTACATCCAGGCCTGGCCAGTCTCGGGTAGTGCATGTGAGAGTATGAAAGTGGGTTAGGGCTTGGGGCACAAATGCTTTCTTTCTTCCTCTGAGTGACAGGGGAGCACCCATCACTCTCCGCTGTTATTTTATTAATTTTATCGATAAAGATTTTAAATTTAGGCGCTTGGTATGTTTTGTCATCTCCTTCCCCCACCCCCACCCTCCAACCATCCTGTGGCATCGGCCTGATCACCTGACACAGCAGCAGATTGGTAACAGAAATCTGTCACAGTAGTGGCAAGCGGTGGCATGGTCTAGGCACTCCAATTATGTACCCACAAGGTCCAGGTGGCTAGCCCATGCCACCACTTGAGCCTGCCTATTCTACCACTTCTACACATAGATTTAGCTTATCTAACCCTTGCTTACTTTAGTCAATGTTAACGAACTATGGTTATGAGTGCCCTAGAAATATCTACTCTAGGGTAGGTGGGAAACAGGAATCAAAGCAGCACATATGAAATGCAGAGGAGTGAATTGGAATCAAAGGCAAAAAGAAAAAACCTTATAGCAACAATATGGTAGAGTGGATAGCGGCTAAGAATGGGAGGAACTAGGAGACCTGGATTCTATTCCTAGCTCTCTCAGTGACCTGCTGTGTGAGCTTGGGCAAGTTACTTACCCTCGCTCTGGCGCACCTACCCTTTTTCTCTCTCATCTAATTGGGAGAGGGACTGTCTCTTACACTTTGTATTATGATAGCGTAACCCACTGGGGAGTATGTCACAAGACCCACCTCTGTGTTGATCTGAAGAGGTTATTAGTTGTAACAACTGCCAGCTACAGAGGCTTGCTCTTTAGCTTAAGCTGTAGCAGCTCATGCTTTTAGCTCTCGAGGTCTCAGTTCAATCCTACGTGTTAGCCAAAAGGGTGACTGTCACAGTAGCACCTAATAACCCAAATCATAGACCAGGACCCTGTACAGAGAACCAAAAAAAAAGAAAAATAAGTAAGCTCTTTGGGACAGGAGCCGATGTGTTTGTGCAGGGCCTGGCACAATTCAGCCTCCTTTCGGGGCTCACATAATAACAATAACCACTTTGAATGTGTGGCAAAGGTTTTGTCTGCTTTTATTTTATTAGAACTGTTTTGCACATCTCTGTGGTACAGTGCGAGCTCAGTAACTGTAAGAGAAGATGTTTATTAGGGAGCTAAACACAGAATCATATGAGAAACCATAAAGGCTCTTTCGGAGCAAGGACAGTCTATTGGGTAAGTAATACATTTTTTACAAGCCTTTATAAATACACGTTTACCCACCAGAGTGGAATAACTCCAAAAAGGCTGTTTTGGTCTATTAGCTAAACACACATTACAAACACAAAAATCGTAACACATAAGAAAACACCCTCTGTGAACATATTTTATTTACCTAAGAGACTGGAAAAGCCCCAAAAGATTGTGTTGTGTATTATATATACATATGTGTTAAGAACAAATAACTACATCTTGCCTTTATAGTTTTACAGACAGACTCAAATGGCTCCCCAGAATGGCTTTGGTCTGTCTTGTACAGAGAGTATGTATGACAGTATAAACTGTTCCAGAGACCCACTTTCCCTCCCACTTGCTATGGTGTGAAAGGTTATACCCTATACAGCGAACACTGACCACGAGCAGAGGCTGCTCAGAAACATGACTAAATATATTGAGGATATGGCATTTATTATGTGGTGTAACATCCATTCACTCTCCCTTGCCACAAATACCATGTGTGGTTTTGAGGACAGTCATAGGTTCTATTCCCATTGGCTCCCATTAGGTCCTATTAGCTCTACTGCTAAATTTCCCATGCTAGTCACTTGGCATTTCTGTGTTTCCCCATCTGAAAAATAAGGACCATGACACCTCCCTCCTGCATAAACTGTTTGGGAAGCTATAAATCAGAGTGCTGTATAGCAGCTAGTGATCATCAGCAGTGGAAGGGATCGGAAGAGCTAAGAATAGTTGACCCATCTATCACGTGGCACTTGTACCTGATTATGTCCTTATTCCAGCAAAACTCACACTGACTCCATCCTGGCAGTTTTGCCTGAGCAAAGAGTAGTGAGCCCTGAGTACCACCTGAAGGGCAGGCTCTCTTACTGTTCCCTATCCACAGCCAGAAACAGGGCTTCCCCAAGGCATTCTGTGTCGGTAATTGTCTATCATTCCAAGATAGCAGTTTCAATTCAGTAGGTAGGAATGGGTGTGACACACATATACTCTGCTAATGATCTGGATCAAGAAACTTAACACACAAACACACACACACACACTTACTTTCCATTTCTAAATAGAAATTTCTGGTAATACTTTGGACAGACATTCTACATGCCCTGTACACCAAAAAAAACAAAAACAAAAACACAAACAAAAAAACCACAACCTCATAAATGGGACCATAAATGATGCACATAAATCCTGGAAAAGAAAGCCAACTAGTTAACACCTTCCCAGGTATTCGGTCAACTCTCACAAATACTATTCTATAGAATAACATATTCCCTTGTAGAAAGGTGGACTCTTGGGGCACCTCCTCGTCGCTGTGCATGGTGTAGCAGGCTCTCTCCTCTCCAACAGCACTTTGTCAAAAGATACTACAATCTTCCTGCCTTTTCTTGTGGCCAGGTCACATTTAGTCAGACCCCTTCTGGAGTAACACAGTCCAACAAAAAACAAGTCTAACAAATAATTCCAAGACTTGACTCTGGGCCTAGTGGTTCTTATACCTCTCTCCTTGGGGCTTTGATCTGTCCTTTTCCCTTTACAGCAGGGGGTGTCATGCCAACTTCCGAGTGGCTGGTAGGAGAACCCAGGCCCACCCCTTACACTGGGCTCTGGTTATAGGACCCGAGAACAAGCAGTCAAGGTCTGTTCCATCAGTCACCTTGCTACTGCCTCCCCTGGACTCCATCCTACAATTAGCCTATCTTCCTGAGCTCTTTGTAATGAGCCATTCTCAAGACTTCTCCCCAGAGATCTGCTTCCCTTCCTTGCATCAGGGTCAGCCACAGGAGCTTGCTCCAATCCTGTTTTCTCCAAGCATCTTTACTTTCTACTGCCCAGAGTGTGACTGCAGAACTCTGCTTTCTCCCTGCAACTCCAGTTCAAATCTACCTTTGTCTTTACTGTCACTGCCACTTGGACTTTACTGCCTGCAGCTTTTTCCTGGCTTAGGACAACTTGCCTCTGGCCCTAGGTTTCATTGCCCTTCATCTCCCAGGCTCTCTCTCAGCTCCACACCCTCTGCTTCTAGCCTCTCAGACTGTCACTCAAGAGAGGAAGTGCCTAGTTACCTCTCACCTGGGTCTCCTCCCTCACTTTCTCAGGCAGCCCTCCCATTGCCCTGGACTCCATCTTTTATGAAGAACCAGCTCCTTCCCAGCTGCACTTGGTCACTAATTATACCTGACACCCCTCTAGGTGCCACTTAGTGCCTAATTGGGTTCCAGCTCCTGATAACCCACAGTTAACCCGTGTGGGGTTTATAAACCTAATCACACTCCTATATTATTTAAATCATTTATCAATGGTATTTAAACTAAATCTATCATTGTACTATCTAAGTGCTAATTCATATACTCTGTAATTTCTAGAATGTAATTATGAAGTATATAATATCCTATATAATTACATATTTTTTTTCCTGCCTGGTTCTACTGTGTAATTCCATTGTGTGGAGGATTTCTATATTTGGCTTTGTTAAGATTTGGAATGAAAATGATTTTAGACTGATCCTCATAATCTCCAAGGCTACTACTTTCATGCCTTCTGCTTTTCTACTATAAACTAATCTTATTACATTAATGCAACTGGTAAACCCTCATACAAAAGTTTTATCATCCTGACATATCCTAGAGATGGACATGGTTGGTTGAGACGTGGATTCTAACTCTGTCAGAGACTGGAAGCGTTTGAAAAATATTCAAGATCTGGTTCATACCCAGCTCAGCTGCTTAACAAACACACGTGTCTATTGATGTGCTTTTCCTCTAAAAACCTCTTGAACAGGAGAAACCAAAGTTCAGCTTCTTGCTGCTCCCACTAGCACCAAATGTCACTTGTTGGAAGTGACACCCTGCATGTGCAGGTCTGAGAAATCTCACGCTGCACTACGTCACTTACCCCGTCCTCTGGTTCCTGTGTTTCTCATCTCTAACAATGGAGCAGTGGTGCCCAGGGAGATCAGAGGTTTGTCGATGCTTTCATTTAGGTCTGATTCATCAAAACATTAAGAACAGGTTTAACTTTAAATATATGCTTAAATCCCAAGGAAACCACTGGGATTGAAGCATGCATGTTTGAGTGCTTTGCTGAAAAGTGATGGACTTAAGCATGCTTTAAAAGTCGAGATCTGATTAGATATGTATGGACTCGATCTGGCTCTCCTTAGCAACACACACACAGAGCTGATCTGAAATTTTTCAACACAACCTTTTTTTAAATACGAAAATAATTCCCATTTATTGAAACTGCGCGCGAAACACGGTCTGTTACAACAAACCTCCCAACTAAAACAAAAATGTGAAGAAAACAAGTTTTAATTTAGATTTTTTTTAAAACAAAAAAAGGTCTTTTCTAGATTGAAAGGACTTTTTATTGAGAAATTTAAGCTAATTAGACCAAAAAGGTTAAAAAAGAAAGAGGCAAAATCAAAATGAGAGAATTTGATTGACCTGAACTGATTTTTTTTCCCCCTAGGTTCTTGGTTTTCAAACATTTCCATTATTTCAACTTTGCCTCCTGATTCAGGACAGAAAAACTCTTGAAATTTTCTTCTGGACAAGAAGCCAGTTCTGAACAGCTTCCAGCTTTCGCTACTAGACTATACTTGATCACACCATAATACGTGGGAAACCCTTTGTCTGATTTTCTAAGACAAGAGTATCAAGCTAACATGGTTAGGGAAAAACAGGCTTATGAATATGCATTCCATATGTAGGTTTATTGTTCTAACACACTATAATAGGATAATGGTTACTCTGTCCCAATTAGTTCTGTATTAGAGACAAACATGGGGAAATGTCCTTGTCATTACAAATGCAGTGGGTGTCCTAACAGGGTTGATTCTAGCAGTAAAATATTAATTCAGGATATTTTAATCATCCAAATTCCAGCCATTTTTATCCATTTGCCTAGCACGCCTTCTTCTCTGACCCACACCTCAAGTACCTCCCTGCCTGTTTATGCTTTTTCGCCTGTAGTTACATGCAAGGCTCCAAGCTATTTCACAAGACAGATGAAAGGTTCGTATCTGTAGCAGCTGTACTGGAATTAATATTGCTCTTGTTTTATTATCTCAGAATGCACAAGGCACTGTCTTTGCAGTGTGTATTGACGCAATAATGCGGGAGGAACAAGGAAAAGCAAGCTGCTACTTTCACTCGGTATGACACTGACAATGTAAGATGCAAAGTTGGAATCTTTAAGAGGAAAAAGTTAACCTGGAACAATAGCCAAAAAGCTAGTAGTGACTGATGAAATACATAAGAAAATATGTTGGAGGACGCAGTCAATACCACTGTAGTTATGATTTTAAAAGAGAGCAGAACTAAGATCATTTATCTAAAATCACCTGCTTTAAATTTAAGTGGAGGTTGGATAAAATTGTACCCAGCTCTGAAACATCCATATCACAACCCTACACATCCATGTCACAATCCTACCTCCCCACATCTGATGGCTTATCAGCAGTATTGCTAATTCCAAGAGTTTAAAAAAAAGATGAGTTATTTCTTTTCTTTTAAATAATCAATGTTGGGTGCTGCTTTTTATTTGCATTTTGGTTTTTGATCCTTTAGGGTTCATTTCTGTCACACTTTCAAGATTTTCCTCCGCCGCCATAAAGGCGAGTAACTTACTTAAAAGAAAAATGAAAGATAGGATTCTCACAGAAATCTGGCAGATGGAGTTTTAAGAAAGCCACCAAATATCATGAATTTTTCAATGAACACATGAAAGTTGTTAGCGCTCCAGCAGTGGGGATTGAACCCTCTTAGTCGGAAGCAAGTAAGCAATAGCTGACTCTTATTGTCTACGCAGATCACCCACTCAAAGGGACAAAACAGCCAGATACTGCTCAACCAACCCATCCCAGGGTCCCCGCACCACAGCCTTTCACTAGTTATGCTGCTATCTTATTTAGAGGCTGTCTGGAAGAATGGTTAGGGCCTAATCCAAGGCCAATAGAAGTGAGCAGAAGTCTTTTCACTTGACCTCAATGAATCTGGAGCAAGCCCAATGATATGCTCCAAAGTAACAACAAAGTAGAATCTAAAGCTGACCTGAATAATTAAAAAATGTATCTATTATTTGAGGATGGGGGGGAGGGGAGTGTCAAATAAATTATTTGCAAAATGATATTAGCGCTGTAGCAGAATGTCACATGAAACACCGGAAGGAAAACAATGTATAAACCAAGCTTTTATATTGCAATTTCCGTAGGTAGAGCTCAAAGACAGACGGTATCATTGTCCCCATGTTACAGCTGGGGAAACTGAGGCACAGAGGAGTAAACATCAGCCAGCAGCCCAGTAGAGGAGCCAGGAATAGAACCCAGGTCTCCCGAGTCCCAACTCAATGCTTTAATCACTAGGTAACACTGCCTCCGAGGGCCTGATTCTGGTCTCGCATCACTTTTGTGTGATGCGACTTCATTGACTTCAGCTGAGTGCCTCCAGATTTACAAGTGATGTAAGTGAGATCAGAATCAGGGCAACTGACTAATTCCATTTGGCTTTCAACAACAGCATTGAATGGCCTTACTTTAAATTCTGTGTTACACATAACACTCTAAATATACTGCTTGTTCCTTTTTTGTTTCAATGCTATTTTAGTCACAAAGTAAACTCACACCTCCCCCTTAAAATAAAAAGAGAAAAGAACACCTCTCTCATTCACACATGCCAAACTCCCACCAGGTTCTCTCTGAAAACTTGTCCAATAATATATACCTTCAAGCTGAACAGCTCCCATCCTCTAAATCTGTTTGGATTTTGCAATCTGGGCAGATTACTTCAACAAAAGAATGAACTGTTCAGGAGTCTGAATCCTATAAGGTTATTTATTCTGAGCATGATAACCCTCTAGGATCAAAATCTTGTAATTCACCATTTCATTCCAATTTTATGAGACACCGTTGGAGTTAAAGCTCTCATCACTGGGACTTCAGGAAGACAGTGCTATGATACTACAGAGAAAATGCTACACGAGTTTTCTAAAACTGCTTCAGATTCTTCATACAAATGCGTGTAGGTTTTTTGTTTGTTTTTTTCACTCCATCCAGAGGCTTATGAAAAACTGGGACCTGATCTAACTGTTCTAACGTAAAACTCCCATCAACTGCAGGATCAGGCCAACTGCCTTATATTAGTGAAAATGGCTGAGTCACAACGTTCAGTCGTACAGTCAATGAGAGAAAGTTAGCAGTTACCAAGTTCTGCAATGCAGCCATCTTTGGGGTGGAGCACGGTGGCTATTTAATTTATCAGCACACAGCAACAGTACACAACAGTTCAGGACAGAAAGTGCAAATACTTTTCACTAGGCTAAAACTACAGAGGGAATTTAAGGAAGTAGAATAATAGACGTGTAGGACTGAGAAGCCTTCTGGTCCAGTTCCCTGCACTCAGGACAGGACTAAGTATTATCTAGACTATCCCTGACAGGTGTTTGTCTAACCTGCTCTTAAAAATCTTCGGTGACAGAGATTCTGCAACTTCCCTAGGCAATTTACTCCAGTACTTAACTACCCTGACAGTTAGGAAGTTTTTCCTAATGTCCAACCTAAACCACCCTTGCTGCAATTTAAGCCCGTTGCTTCTTGTCCTATCCTCAGAGGCGAATGAGAACAATTTTTCTCCCTCTTCCTTGTCACAACCTTTTATGTGCTTGAAAACGGTTACGTTCCCCCTCAGTCTTCTCCTCTACAGAATGTAATTACATAGTTTAGAGCCTTCCCCAAAGTTCAGAAATGTTAAGATCCAAGGGTGAAAATCTGTCCCATCAAAGCCAATGGGAGTTTTGCCACTGATTTCAATGTGATCAACATTTCACCCCAGGGGCATGACCTGTTGAAACATGGACCAACTTGCACTTCACCAGGGTCTGGAGGTCTTTAGATTGGTGGTGTTTATTCAGTCCTGTCTCAAGCAGACATATCCTTGTTTATATTTCAAAACCATTTGCATTTCTAAAGGGAGAGAAATCCAAAGCACTAACTTGCCATATTATAACCTACTACACTGGCTCTTCATTTTTCATTTATCTTCCTCCCACTACTCCAGGAGAACTTCCTTCCTTACTGCCGATGAAAAAATCACAAGACGTGGAAGAGAGAGGTTAGAAGCAACTCAATGAAGAATGATGAATCAAAATAAGGATTTAAGCAAGGACGGATTATATTGCTGGGACAGATCCATGTAGGCTGAGTCAGGGAAGTACACAACACACCTCACTGTGCCTCATATCTCAATGGGAACTCACTGTGGTTTTTCCTCCCCTACTTTCTGTCAGTCTTTTCAACTGGAGGAGAGCTGCTTTAAGTTGCAGTCAAAGCTCCATAGAAGGTCTTGATGATGGAAATTGCTGAGGCAGGTGTATTGAAACAGTGTGGATCAAGCCACTGTGGCCACATCCCCTTCACTGGCCAGTTCTGCATGCTATTTGAGCTACTATGGCTCCGCAGTGGTGGAGAGGTTGCTGCTACAACCTTCCTGGTGGACTTTATGCCAAGGGCCTATTACAAAGCACTCACCAGCATGGTCTAGCATAGATCCTGGACTGCATCTGTCCTGTACACGGAGAAGATTTTCCCAGTAGGGATATTGGAAAGGATGAACTGGTTCAGTCCCCTTCTCCTGGACCGAACCCCAGGTAAGCAAGTAGGGAAAGAATGGGGCTTTCAGTCACAGCACACATTGTGGGGAGTCAGCTGAAGGCCACAATGCAATGGAAGCTCAGAAATGTTCCAGCACAGTCTGGAGATACTAGACTGGAATTTCCATACTAGTTTCCTTACTACACTGCAGGTTCTTAATAGCAAATGCTATTCATTTTTTGGTTGACAGTTACTGCAAAGCAAAGCAATTAAGCAGGTGCTTACCTGTAAGTGAATAGCCCCAATTCTCTTGTGTGAGACTCCTTATGTGCTTAAAGTTCAATAAATGCTTCACTGCGTTGTTGGATCGGAGCCTATTCATGCACCGTCCTGGCAAATCTTCATATACTGACATGCGTCAGAAAGCACAAAATATATTTTAATTACTTGTTCAGGTTTGTTTTCCTGAACATTTTCCATGCAGCTATGCCTGCACCTTCTTCAGCAGATGCCGTGGGCCCTTGAGCTTCCTTTGATAGCACAAACAAGAGTGGCTATCTAAAGACATCAATCCCACATATGGAAGTGAATCTGCATTTCGAAAAATCTCATGATTTGGGAAATTAGGGACTTGATCAAAAGCCCACTGAAGTAAATGGAGAAACTCTGACTTGAGTAAGCATTGGATCAGGTACTCAATCAAGCTGAACTCAAAAATAACTGGGTCAACTTCAGTTTTTAGCTTAGGTCTTTCGGAGTTGATTATGGTAAAAAAGAACGTCCATGTATCCCAAGTACTGTTATTATTATTAATAGTTATTATTATTTTTTAAAACCCTTATATAATCGATGACATGCCAATAAATGTCTGTAACCACCACCTGATAGTGAGCTTGTTTCATAATTCCATCTGCTCCTAAATTCAGTTTTCTTCCAGCCCTGCCTGGCCGAGTCAGATCCATTGAGAATCCAAAGGCTGAGAAGAAGGCCAAATGACTTCTGCATTAGAATTCCTTGAGCAAGTATTTCCTCTTTCCACATCCCTTTTTCAAAGTAAAAGTCAGCATATTTTTCCAACTTCAGTTTGTATCAAACAGTTCCTTTGGATACCAACATGGATCATGTATAATCCAGATGAGACTATTAAAGGTTTCCATACCACCTACTTACACCTGAACTTAAATAGCTTGAATGTTTTGGTTTCCTTTCACTTCCACACCCAGCCTCTGTAATCCACAACCTCCCTCCCCTACCCAACCCCACTCAGGAAAAATAAGAACAAATACTATGAATCAAAGTGAACAAACCGAAGGAAATTCAGTTTTCATGCTCCCTCCCCCCCCCCCGCACTTGCGCCTAACCCCAAACTAATGATAACTAATATTTAGCACTGAGTTTGAGGTCACTCCAAAGGTGGCTCAGTATCATTATCCCCATTTATAAATTGGCTAAACTGAGGCACAAAGAAGTTAAGCCCCATGCCCAAGTTCACACACTGAGTCAGTAGCAGAGATTGAAATAGAATCCTCTTATTAGAACATTGGACGATTCAGTGCATCTCCAACATTATTCCCAGAACCCAATTGATTCTTATGCCAATTTAGATATAAGCAAAACTCAGACTGGGAAGAAAGCAACAACAGACACCTGTAAAATGCCCTCGTGGCTGCTACCAAAGGGGGCATACCCTTTGGTTGAAATAGCAACATAGTTCAGGCCATCTGCTAATATTCCTTGGTCCACCATCCACTGAGGCTGCTCTCTCTCACATTAGGCTCATAATGTCACTAGCAGAAGGATATTTTCACCTCCTCCCAGGAGGATAAGAGAGTAACGCTACACCTCAGCCTTTTGAACAATTCTTCCAGCCTTGCAGTGGTTTGTCATTGCATAGAATTCCTCAAAAACAATGGGATGTCTGCATTGTTTGTCAGAATCCTTCAGCCAGAATGTGCTTTGGCAATGTTCACAGTGTGGGAGGGCTGCTGTTTACACAGGTAAAACAGAGTGCTGAAAAAGCATGTTACATAAGTGCATACCAGCATATGTTACTTTAAATTCAGCTATCTTGGCTACAATTTAAATCTGATATTTAATTACTCATGAAACCTGATTTATGCACTATATTTTGGAATTAACGATAGTACTTTAGATCCATAGCATGTACGACCCTCAAAACCTAACGGAGTATGCCAGTCAAAACATGCTGATCTCTATCCATTGTAAACAAAGATATTTTCAGGAAAATGACCCAGTTGACACAAAATCATGTATCAACACACTGTGAGCCAAATTCAGCTGTGATGAGTTGGCACATCGCCTAGTGACTTCAAAGGGAGCTGCAGTAGCATTGGGCAGGATTGAATCTGGTCTAGTTTGAAGTTTTATTTTCAAACGGCTTCAGCAGGTGGGCTGATTGTTTCTTTTGTTAATTAACGAAGATTTCAATTCTTACTGAAACTGATAACGTACAGATCTGGATAAGGTCCTCACCCTGCTCGGACCCCTTTATGATGAGTAAAGGGGCCAGAGTAGCAGAAAGGGGCCCCATAAGGCCCTTCCAGGCGCTGTGGAAGACAACCATAAGGACCTCATCCCAGGTTGGGGAAGGGAAGAGGGTGACCCTGCTGCAGATGCTCCCAACGCCTCGCTGATGTAGAAAGGTGGGAAGGAAGCAGAGAGGTTCCGAAGTTTGGGTCATTGATATGGAGGCAGGACTCAGCTACGTGCAGGCTATTGGTTCTTGGATAGCTGAACTTGTGGCCAATATCACGGTGAGCAGGCACCCCACTGGAGCTGTTGGCCACGCTTGGATCGAGACACACATGACCTCAGCTCGGAGTCTGCTTCCTCAGACCATGGGGGAGCTCACGCCATTGAAGACTGGCTCGGAATCCGGAGAAAGGGGTACTGGCAAAATAGTCGCTGGCTTCTCCCTGGGTGGAACCTTACAGAAAGGGGCAGCAGCAGTAACAGACACTGGTACTGTACGGCGGTCGGGGGCTGGAGTCAGGACCATATGAGCACTTCCAATCCCGGTACCAGGAGGGAGTCCCGCACAACAGGTGAAGCTGGCAGTGACAGGTTTAGCTCTCTTGGGCTGCCTCAAAAGCCTCCTAAGCTGTAGATGGACCTGGAAAGGATTCACTATCCTGCAGTACTCAAAGTTGCACCAACACTTCAGGGTTTAGTCGTAACGGTCCCTTCCTGGTCTCTGGAGACAGCAATCCCTTCTGGCTTGCAGACTGTGTCTGGGGGTGCATCTCCTTTGAGCACGCCTCTCCTTGGTGCCTTCACTGTAGATTTCAAAGGCCACGGTACTGAGTCTTCGGGAGACTTACGTCATCTCTTAGGTACCTGCAACGAGGGCCTGCCACTTGACTTAGTCAGATCAGGGGGAGCACTCCTAACCGATTCCCATGTGCTCGGTATCCATTCCACCGCGAAGGCTCCAGGGGTGGGCGAAGTGAAGACTCCATAAGCTGGTATTTGAGTCTGGCAGCCCTGTCCTTTTTTAAAATCAGGATTTGAACCCTCTACAAATATGACGTCACTCACATGCACCTCTCCCAGAGACTTCAGGCAGCTGGGGTGTGGATCGCTCAGTCATATAGATTTGCTACATGAGCAGTAGGCCTTGAAGCCAGGAGATTAGTTTGCTATCAATCCTTGTACCCACAAGGGAACTAGTGACCTGACTCCAGAAAAAAACCTACTTTAAACTTACTCTTATATCTACCTATGTACAAACACATTACACGAAACTAAAAAGTAATGCTCTAGGTACTGTATACACTAAAAGGGGGAAGACCTGCAAATACAAGAATCTCAGCTCCAACAACCATCGCTGGTCCTAGGAAGGAACTGAGTGAGGATAGGGGCAGTGCTGCCCTTTATGCCAGCGTACAGTGGCACGAAGCACCAGAAGACACTTGCACTGCCCCAACGGCTTTACCACTGAGAGATAATTCTCTGACAAGTGTGCACAAGGTGTACACACACTTACAGTGCAATGGACATGTGCAATCACTTGAAGAGCCAACACTAAGCCTACATATATTTAGTTCCTTCTCACATAGTCATGGACTAACTGATTGTCACATGTGGGGTTGGGAAAGAATCTTCCCCAAGTCAGATTTTTTTGCCTTCCTCCGCAGCACGTGGGTGTGGGTCACTTGCCACTTATCTGGGTCTCTTTCACGTTATCTTTCCCCTGCCATTGCAGGGCCCAGGACACTGGTGCATCTCGGTCCCTCCTATTCCCTGCCTGCGGCAGGTAACAGTCCAGTCTCCCGTGGGCAGTGGTACTTTGATCTAATGTTGGTTGTTGGGTTTACTGTGCACATGCTAAGTGGTGCTGGTGGCCTGTGATACACAGGAGGTCAGCTTAGATGATCTGGTGTTCCCGTCTGGCTACAAACTCTATCACTCTATATTTAGAATCAGCATCTAATAACAGCATGATTCTAGCTTAGAGGTAGTAGATTCTCAGATGAACTGCTATCAGCATCAGCACCTGTTATGTAGGGAATGGTGATTAGTACAAAAGAGGGGGAAATGGTGCACTGTATTTAAACCCCATTGGATTTTAGTAATAATCTGTAGAACGGACAGTGATGGCCCTCTTGTTTATGAGCTAATTCTGGGGCTGTTAATAGGATTAGCATCCTGAGCAGACGCGGAGTAATTCATACCACATTTTTTCCAAACGCAAATCTATGCTGTACAGTTAGACCCACAATGGTAAAGACAAGTTAATTCCTGTAGTTCTCAAACACAATGCGGACATGTGTTTATCTTCTGAGTGGACATGATATTCTGGATACATTTACATGCCACATAACGGCAGCATGGGAACCCGCTAGACGCAGTCATTGTCAGATTACGACGGAAGGTAAAAGCAGCCTAAAATTATATCCCTATGCCTTTTCTTTTCCCATGGGAACTGACAGAAAATGCATCATTTTCTCATAATATTTTGGACCACCCTACTGAATTTAATAATACCCCTATTATTGATTTTCTTCAGGATCATTTAGAAAAATTCTGGAAAGGAGACCACTCTCTATTAAATTCTACAGCTCTTTAGAGTAATTTCTATAGGTGTCCATTGGTTCTAATTCGCCCTGTAGGACAAGAAGAATTAAAGACTACAGTTTTTGATAAATTGTTTAAAAAATAGACAACTATTAACTTATTCCCCAAGTCATTGAAACCATAAAGACTGAAATTGTGTGGGTCAAAAATTGCCGTTTTAGCCTAATATGTAAATAATACCTTAAATTGTTCAATTTCATCTCTTTTTTTGGTAAAAAGTTGATTGAGAACACAAATTAAATTACTCTCATGAGCATTCTATTGATTTAATCGCAGTTCAATTATTTTCACACTGTGAGCATAGCTGTGCTGCTCAACTGCAGCAAAATGAAATCATTTATTCAGTTATGAAATGTGACATTGCTAAAACAGGTACCAGATTCAGACTTTGATCTGTTTCAGAATAGCAGCCACGTTCGTCTGTATCCGCAAAAAGAAAAGGAGGACTTGTGGCACTTGATGCATCCGATGAAGTGAGCTGTAGCTCACGAAAGCTTCAGCTCAAATAAATGTGTTCGTCTCTAAGGTGCCACAAGTACTCCTTTTCTTTTTGTAGACTTTGATCTGAAAGCCATGGGGAGCTTTGTTTCTGCTTTGTTGGAAATGGACACTTGACAAAAGGTCTTAATAAGATTCTGGTGGGACTCATCCGCAATTAGCAACGCAAGGACTTTCTAGAGCCCATTCTTCTCAACGGTGTCAAGCTGCATATCCATTTACCACTAAACCAAATCTTCATTTCTCCTCCCATCTCGCATAGTGCAAAACCGGGGACTTAATTCTACTCTCAGCTGACCTCAGACTTGGGTAACTTTATTAAGTCGAAATATATTTATAGATTTAAATTGGTGGAGAGAATCAAGCCCCACAAATGTTGTTTACAGTGTTTAGACTAACCCAAAATTTTCCTGGATCCTAAACACTTGCAAAAAAACTGGACCAGGCCCAGTATTGCCAACACCCAAGTGTTCAAAAATCATAAGCTAGGCCCCGAAAGACAGAAGACCGACTAGAAAATGTTTTCAAGCTTTTCTGTGAAACCTTCAGGACTCAAAACTTATTTACACAAATGAAAGCTGATATTCTCATATAATCACCCTGAATCCCAGCAGTGGGTCTTTAAGAAAAACATTCAAGGTGAAATCCTGACTCCATGGAAGTCAATGACAAAACATCCACCACGATTCAAGTTGCAGTGGGGGAGGTTTAGATTGGATATTAGGAAAAACTTTTTCACTAAGAGGGTGGTGAAACACTGGAATGCGTTACCTAGGGAGGTGGTAGAATCTCCTTCCTTAGAGGTTTTTAAGGTCAGGCTTGACAAAGCCCTGGCTGGGATGATTTAACTGAGAATTGGTCCTGCTTCGAGCAGGGGGTTGGACTAGATGACCTTCTGGGGTCCCTTCCAACCCTGATATTCTATGATTCCGCCCTAGATATTGAGGGCGTTGGCAACAAATACACACATTGAACTTTTTGTACTTAAAACAGCTTCTGCCAAATTATATGTCATCCACATGCTGGATCTTTGGTGCTCATTTCCAACCCAGGTCCATAAACTTAAGATGTTTATTAGCATTTAGGGTGTGCTGTACCTTTTCTCCCTCGCAGGTGACTAGATAGATGTGGGGTAGGGCTGGTGGCGGTCGTGTGGGATTGTGTATGTGTGTGTGTGTATAAGGTAGGTCGATTAATTTATCTTATGCTGATTTTGTTGGTGAGTTATTTAATTTGATTGGGAATGAGTTGATAGGTCTTTTAATTTTGGTGTGTATTTCTTAAGAGATTGATAAGGGCCCCCAGACCACTGGATGGTTCTTTTATTTTAGTTTGTACAAATCTAACAATTGTTTGCAGGATCAGGGCCTAATGTCACTGCCGAGTTTAGTTTCTTGAGTTTTAGATTAATGTTATTTATCCAAACAGTAGGGAAATTAAATAGAGTTCATTTTAATGCCAAGTGTTTATACTTGTGAAAAAAAAAACCAAAAAGGACGGAGCACAGTGCTAGAGTATATGAGGAATTGCCTGTTGATGAGTCACGTCTTAATACACGGTAAAATACCTTTGCTGTTTTATAGTAATGCAAGTACAGTGTGCAGAAGGAATCAAATTGATTGCTTCTTTAATTTAATCTCCCATTTCACACCAGAATGCCAAAATAGGGTAAGTCAGCCAGCCATGCTGTTAATAAATGGAAATTGAGGTCAAATTATTTCTTAGGGAATTCCATTTTATGTACAAATCATGTAAATTGGAACCACAATCTGAAATTATTATCTACCTGTTGGCTAAATAAGTAATAAGAATAATAAATAATACTTTGTGTTTACATCATGCCCGTCATCTAAGGACCTCAGTGCATTAAACTCACTTCAACTATTTAAGCCTTCTGCTACCAGTGTATTACAACCAATTTATTATTAATCATTATTAATTGTATTTCAAGTCCTTCTAAAGGCCCCAGTTGAAGCTGAGGCCAATAGTGCTAGGTGCTGCATGTAAGTAGTAATGGACAGTCCCTGCCCAAAGATCTTACAATTTAAACAGATACGCTAAAGGATGGGAGAAAGGAAATGATACTACCCAATTTTCAGATGGAGAACTGAGGCACAGAGATAAGAAGGCCAATGTTTGTTGTTGTGTTTGTTTGTTTGTTTGTTTTGGGGGGGGGGCAGGTAAACAGCAGTCTAACTTCAGGCTCCTAAATTAATATTTCAGCTCACAATAACTGGCCTGATTTTCAAAATTCCCGAGCATCCACTGATTTCAATGGGAGCTGCTGGGTACTCGGCACTTTTGAAAATTTAGCCATGGATTTAGGAACCAAAATATGAATGTTTGGGTCCTAAATTTAGGCCACTTTTTTTTTTTTTTCAAAATCTCATGTGTGACTTGCCCAAGATGATGCAGATAGCCTATCACAAAGCTTGGAACGGCATTCAGATCTCCTGAGTTAGTGCCTTAACTACAAGACCATCCATCATCTTGAGTACTGGCTGGAAAGGAAGAATGTCATCTACTGAATCTCCCACAATTCTTTCGGTCACATGTAAGTACTCCTTGGTGGAGTCACCAGCCAAGTAGTGACCCTCGAAAGCTACTTAGCTTGTGAAATTAGCCTCCATGACCGTACAGGGTAGAACAGCTTCAGTTCTAAAGACTCTACTGAGGTCATTAAACTCCTAGCTACTTAATTTTAAAATGGTCAACCTCTTTTCATAGAAGCACAACCTTTTAGGAAATTAGCTTTGTATTTTCTTCCACACTGAGATTCTTTGATGAAAAGATATATTTTAATCTCTGGAAGGATGCCACACGTGTACATTTTTAAATTAATTTTTGCTAACAGCTCGATCTTTGAAAGATCAAAGTTAGTCTTTCTATTTAGGTCAGCCATTTCCCTTCCCTCCATGAAATGAACCAAATGAAAGCTTATACATAACGCTATTTAAAAAAACAACATCAAGTCTTTCAAGGTATTTGCATGTTCTGTAGCACTAAATGAGTAGACAGAAATGTACAATAGATGGAAAATTGTTGCTTAATTTGGTAAAGTAGGAGCCATCCAAAAACTTCAGATCCCAACCTCTGTGATTTTACTCAGGGGTCAGAGTTCTGATCTTTATTGTACTATCTTGAAGAATCTACTCTACTAACACAATCCACACACTAGGCAAAGTCTAGACTCAGCTCATTGTTGACAAATATAAGAATCTTAAGTTTGGCTGCTCCAGAATTCCCCCTCTCAGTTCTGCTCAGCCCGCACACTAGATCCTCTCTTTCCAAAGAGTCACTGCCAGTTCTCAAACAGCCACACGGGGGAATGAGCAGCAGAACCCTTTCTCATTGGAACCAGCACCTACTGAGAGGTGGAAAGTTCGGTCAAACACCATTGGCTTCTTACAGTATTGTACACATAAAACCACCAAACTTCAGTTTAGCAAAAGTTAGCAACTAAAATTCAGTTCAACTTCAGCTTGTGGAATTCCTTTAAAACTGCCTGCTCGGCAGAAATGAGGCCAGATCTTGCCACCGATGATTTAGAAGGGAGCAGAGTTGGCCCCTTAGTGTGAAATCTGGGGCTCAGTCTTGAAAAGCTGAGCACTCTGGCCCCAATCCCGCAAAGCATTTTACCACGTGCTGAACTTTAAGGACATGGAACCATTCAAGCGCTGTAGTGTTTTGCCGGATCAGGGCCAGAATGCTTGTAGGATCAAGCACTTGGTGCACAAACATTTTGAAGCCAGCTGGCATTACTTTACTACACTCTTGGACTAACCAGAATGAAGATTCTTTAAAATCTGTTGCCCAGTTCCTCATGTCTCCCAACCTCTGAGTACTCCTAAGGTGTGTGTTTGTTTTGGTTTTGTAAGTCCTACAGAATAAAACCTGGGGAAATTTGGGGCCAAACCACCTATAAACTATCGTGTATAATATGTAGGCTTGGAAGGACTAGATTTTTTAATCAGTTAATGTTGGTAACCGTCAATTTCTTCATAAAAACACAAACCAATGAAAAAGCATTTCCACTGATAATATTCAAAATGTACAGATCGTTAGTTTTAAAAAATTGTTGCTTTTGAATTTCTTAGAGTTTGATTTAGGGATTAGATAGATTAATGTGACATTCACAATGTGTGCTAATCATTCAGCTTTAAATTTTGTATCTCAGTGTCTATTGTCATTAATTATTGTCAAACCTGGCTACTGTCTGATCCCCCCAAACTTTCCCACAATTGTAAAATGTAAATAAATAAAAACCTTAAAAAAAAAAACTAAAAAACCCTCAGTACTATCCATCGAAATTATGAAAATATAAACACTGAATTCTGCCAAGCCTCATCACAGGCCTGCTGGGCGTACATATCTCTTTACCCAGTACAAAATAGAACGGCATTCCTATCTATAGATATCCATTGTCTATCCACTTTTTTTTAAATTTAATCTTTTCGATATGCGAGTTTATGAGGTATTCTCATAAAAGCTGTGCTTGGTCGTCATTACTATGTTGTAAGATTGTCCGTTAATAATGATGTTGCTGTACGATTAATTAATTGCCTAGAGCTTATTATACAGCTGTTTTGTTTTTACTATCGTTCAAATATAAAAATGTGCCTGTGGACGCAAAATAGGTTGTATTTTATACGCCATGTGCTTGCCTGCGCGCACCACAGATAGATGTAATCTGAGGCACTGTTTCATCCTACAGTTCATAAACAGTCAGCTCTAAAATAAATCCCTGTCTCATTGTGGAGTGGAGTGTTGCCTAAGATTTGCTGGACGCAATTTTAATCTGGGGATTTAATGCCTTAAAAAGAGCAGCCCAACTAAAGAGCTGGCATAGCACAGAAAACAATTTAGTAGATTATCATAGCGCTAAATTGTAGCTCCAGAAAAGCATATGTGGACTTTCCAAAAATAATCTGACAGTTTATCAAAAGTGGCAGGTGCTGCCCTGGGTTGTCAGCATAATGGCGAAGAAGATATAAACCATATATAGTAGTGGATGGCAGTGTTAGAAAGCAAATGGGAAGAAAGAAAAAAAGAAGAAAAAGGAGAGGGACAATACTAATTAGCATGCCAAACTGATGATGGCTGGGTTAATGTGGGTGAAGAATACTAATGTGGTTGGTATACAAGAAGGATGAATTTGAAGTGGCATCCCCTCAAAACCCTGCCAGGGAGTAAGAATTTTGTCAGTGATGCTATAACACAACACTTCACTATATTATATAAAAATATATGAAATATGATATGTCTTTTACCTCCAAATGCCATGGGTTTTTTTTTTGTTTGTTTTTGCTCTTAGCAATAGCTGCTCTCCTTTGAATCTCGTTCTTTTATTCAATCAGAATAGAGTGTTTTTTCCACACTTGGCATTATTGTATTTAAGTGCAATTCTTCTCCATTGTCATTGCAGCAGGCAAATAACGAGGTGAGTTGATAGGATGAGACGTTGCGCTACACATGTTTTTTGATAGCACTACACCTCAGGGACAGGAGAGAGTGATTACACTTAGCATATGTTGCCACAAATATACACTTCGGTGAGTGTGTTTAACACTAATCGAAAATTTGAGAAAACTCATGAGCAAATGAGATCCATACTCAATGAAAATATTTCATCTCCAGCCCAAGGTGAAAATGCCATAGTCATTACTGACACCAAACAAAAGTTAGCTGTAAAGCAATATCATTAGGCCAAAGCAAGTATAAGCTTTGGTACTGAAATACTTCGATTCTCTAGAACGACAGGTTCAGGTGCCGGTAGGGTGAATTTAGCTCTCATCTTCTATAGTTAACAAAGCTTTGTGCCATTTGCTGCATGTAGACTCATAGACTATCAGGGTTGGAAGGGACCTTAGGAGATCATCTAGTCCAACCCCCTGCTCAAAGCAGGCCCAATCCCCCATTTTTTTTTGCCCCAGATCCCTAAATGGCTCCCTCAAGGACTGAACTCACAACCTTGGGTTTAGCAGGCCAATGTTCAAACCACTGAGCTATCCCTCCCCCCAAAATAGTGATCATTCAAAAGTGATCTCCAAAATACATGCCATCTGCTGTGTACTGAGCAGTTATAAAAACTGGCCAAAATTTGGTGTCACAATCTGATCCCAGTTGTAGGTGATGAACAATAGGAAAAATCTGCTCCTTACTGACTTCCTGAAGGTCACAAAGTCTGAGAAAGCACCAGGCTTTACAGCCAGGTTTCCTCTGTCTCACGCCAGTGCCTGAACTGCAAAGCCATCCTTCTCATTAAGTCAATTTTCTTTATTCAACAAAAGAGAGAGAGAAGACTTTTTATGTAAGAAAAAGATGGCAGGAGAAATGATTACATTATTACATAAAAATACCTCGTATTGATAAATTCTCTGACCAGATAGCAATGCAGCTGAATCCGTCTGTCGGAGAGTGTTCGACTGAAGACAGGAATAGTACTGAATTTCTTTACTTATCCCATTTCGTTACAAGTGTAACTTTGTCCTTTGAAGAGTAACAAGTAATTTGTTTAGTGGTGAGAGCTGTTGATTTTGATGGAGGTGATACTTGTCCTCCATGTACCTTCTAGTTATATGGAGCCTGTTTTACAGGTGAGGCACAGAGAAGTAAAATCGCTTGCCCAAGGCTAACTCACTGGTACCGTCAGGAACAGAACACAGGAAATTCCCTGGCTCTAACCACTAGACAATATAACTGGAGCAATGGACAGGGCAGCAATTTTACCAAGTAAAATTTTCAGACAAGCCTAAGTGATTTAGGAACTGGAGTCCCAATTACTTTCAGTGGTAGACATGTCAGTCACTTTGGAAAATAGAACTTGGGCACGTCTGAAAACATGACATGGTGATGCCCAACCATGTGTTCAGTGCTGCGTAAGACACAGAAAAAAATTCAGCCCCTGCTCAAAGCGCGTTCAGGATTTATCAGAGTGCACCCCAGGGAGAGGGACAGGAGGAGGATTGCAAGTGGCTCCTTCTTACATCATTCCGCTCTCAGTTCTTAGGCAGCGTAGGCTCTCTGAGTTCAGGCTGAATGCTGACAAAGAGCTTCTATTCTACCGTGGTCTTACCTCGCCCAACCATTGTGCCTCCCCAGTCTGACTGCTTCAACACTGGCAAATCCTTGTCTGTGCATTTAGTGACATTACAGCACTCTCTAAGCAGTCGCTGTGCGTTTCCATCTCAGCCAAACGCTCGCTGACATACAAAATGCCAGGGTTAGAGAGAGGTGGTACATCTGAGCACTCGAAGTGGTACAGCCATTGCTCGTAGGATTTCACCAAAAAGCTGCTGCACCTTTAAGACATTTGGCACGGGAACAGAACTTGGCCAGCAGAGCCAAATCTTACACAAGCTCCTTTTATTTAGTTTGCTGCTCAGGAGGGGGAAGGAGAGCAACTGTGGCAGAAACAACGTGTGACAGGAACACAAAACAAATGCCTGAATTTCAACTAGAATTCCTCACCACCACCACCACCACCTCAGAATCAAATGCACAGCACAGTCTCTTCTCCCCTCACTCTTAACTGTTAAAGGATCCTCAGGTCCCTTTTCCCTCTCCTCTGGCAGTAACCTTGTTCAACATGAAAAATAGTTAATGGTCAATTAAATAAAAAAATGGCTGTCAAAGGAAGTGCTGTAAATCATCTAGTCAATGGTCAGGCACAACAAATGGCCACCCTAAAGTACCTAGCATAGTGCAGGGTCTGCAAGAGGTGTGAGAGAAGAATTTGGCATGGTTTCAAAAAAAAAGTTCAACATTTCAGGGAGAATTTGAGATCCAGCTCACTTGTGGGGCCAAAACCTTTTTATTTCTTTCTGAAGTCTTCATGAAAGATTTAAAATAAATAAATTAATAAATAAATAAAAAGAGTTTGCTCCTCTGTGTTTCAAGTAAGAGAGACCAACAGATCAGCTGTGGTAATGACAAAAGCGGATGGCTTGGTGCCTGATCCTGATTCCACTTGCACCAGTGTAAAGCGGGTATAAATTCACTGAAGTAAAGAGTCACATTGGGGAAAAGTTGGTGAGAGCTCAGAAACAGGACCCAAAGAAATATGAACAAGCACAGTGGCACGACTGAATATCTAAGGCTTGCATACCGGGCATGTGAAAAAGAACAGGGATGGGAAATCAGTTCTTTATAATTACCTACTATTATTATTGGTTATGCTGTAGCACCTAGAGACAACAACTGAGATCAGGGCCCCATAGTAATAGGCACATAGTAAGAGAGAGTCCCTGCCAGGAGAAGTTCACAGTCTAAGTACACAACACAAAGGAAAAGAAGTTATATCCCCCTTTTTTTTAAACAGATGGGAAACTGAGGCTCAGAGAGATTAAGTGTCTTGCCTGAGGTGTCATGAAGTTTGACCTGAATTGTTGCAGATCTGCTGAGCTCAAGACCACCCTTCCTCTCAGTTCAGCTCTAATTGAGAGGAAATTGCTTGGAATCCCCGAGTTTAGTATCATTCTATTGGTTAAGGGGTAGAATGTGCCTTGCTGTTTACAGGCGTGTGCAATGGGGGATGCAGGCCAGGAGCCTTTTCTCCCTCACTTTTTGCCCTGGTGGAGACTCCTAGTTCTTGACCTCCCAGCACATGACGACTGGGGAGGGAGAAGGTAAGCAGCCTTTTCTCACTCCCTTGGTCCTCTGTAAAGGTGACAAGCACAGTGCTTGTTCTCATACGAGTATAAGGAGTGGAAGACGGTAATCTTCCAAACCAGCAATTGCTGTGGCCCACCTCAACAGCCCAACAGGAATACACGGAGACCGCCCAGTGCCACACCCTGTAAAAGTGAGTGTTTCTGAGCAGCGTCTGGGGACTGTGTGCCAGCACTACGGTCACCGACTGTCCTCCCACCTCAGCACCACATAGACTCATAGAAAGGTAGGGCTGGAAGGGACCTCAGGAGGTCATCTAGTCCTGTGCTGAAGGTTACCAAGGGAGGTTGTGGAATCCCCTTCATAAATCTCGGAAATCTTGCAAAATCCAAGCCAAAATTTAGATTTCAAAGCAATCCCAAAACACAGCAATTCTACCAAAGACCTACTCTACCCTCGAGTCAAATAAGTTTGGAAAGAGCATGTAGCATCTTTCAAAGACCTCCCACTCTTTGGCATGACATCAAGCTCCTTACCATCGTTCTGAGACACAGCCCCAGCACAGCTCCTTGGACTTGAGTAGAACTACGCCGATTTACACCAGCTGAAGCTCAGACCCTCTGAGAACAATTTCAGGCTAACACGCTTTCAGAACGTTTGTGGTCTGCAAGCGTTTTTAGTTAAAACCACTGGGTCAATCAGTGTTTGTAAAACGCATGGAGATCCTATTGCAAAAGCTGCTCTGTTAGAGCACAGCAACTACGTTACCCGCTGCCCTCCTGTCAGATTTCACAAGCTCAGTGGCACTAGGCTGGCTCAGGCTTGGCGTGGCAAATCTCTAAGTGATGCAAGAAGTGGTGGTGCAATGACTGTGTTCAACAAATGGCACCCTCAGCTTCTGCTCCAGCACTGAACCAACACCCCTGTATGGTGCTCGGAGGTACAGGGCTGCTGGAGATACTGTTTTTGGATAAGCTACCACCCGGGTGTCCTGATGAGCTGTGTTAATTAAAGATCCCATGGATAATTAATTGTAAGAGTAGGGGTGTTACTGCCTGGTCTCCTGGACTATTTCTAGCTTGAGTTAATAATGTCTACCTAAATTCCCTTCTGCCATTTCAGTTTTCTTCTTAAGCTCTTGTAGAGTTATCCTGTGCTCGGACAGAAGAGCTCTCACTTTTAACTCCAAAGGCGGCGGATATTCATAGGGTTGTGAAGCAATCCCTATGCAGGGTGTGCATATCGCTTTGTTTATAAGGCACTTTGAGATGAAAGATGGTCTATAAATCATTTAGTTTTTAAAATGATTGCTGAGATTTTTGAAGGAGGATAAAGGGATGAGGTGACCTAATCTTGTTGAATGTCACCAGGATTTGCGTGCCTAATTCCCTTGGGCTACTTGGAAAATCGAAGCCAACTTGCCACATGGCAATTCATTGCACTCTGTACTGCAAAGCCCTCAGGTTGTGGGCAATTATTTTATTCTTAATAACCATTATGAATAATTAATGACAATACAGTGCCTCTAGCCTCAAAAGTGTACATACAACAAATCCAGGTGGAGTTCTCAAGCTCGTTGATGTTTCATAGCTCTTTGCAACAATAAAGGATGTCTTCGTATTCACGTATGGGCATAGCAACACATCGCATTTGGGTATCCTCATCAAGGAGATAACGCTTTGATTTGCTCACACCCAGTAAGAAAACGGACCATGAAAATGTAACTAGAGAGAGTTGGAATTTTCAGAGCCAGCAGACCTGAGATGGGGAAGCTGTCTCACATGAGACACTTGAATTCACCATTTTCTTGGTAAAGTATGATTAAGATGAAGGTCAATTAGCTCCAACAGGATTTGAATTCCAGGGCAAAATACTATTCCATGACAGTAAGGTAGCAGAATTTGGCCTTGAATGAATTCCATCCAACACACACTGCAAGGCATTATCTAGACTAGGAGGATGAAGTATATTGTAGTCAGCAAACATGTTGAACAATACATCTTAATTAATGCATAATTGAACACCATTGCATTAATTATGGTCATCTTACACATTTTCAACTCCACCACTTTTGTCTACACTCGGTGCTAAATTGAATTTTAAAACTTGTTAATTGGTACTTTACCCATCACACCTCATTTTCCTCGTCTATAGAGGGCTCAAGAGGGGCCAAATATTAACCTCATTTTGTAGATGGGGAAACTCAAGAAATTAAGGGACATGTTAAAAGTCACAGTCATGGAGTCAGGAATGATTCTATGAACACAATTTAAGCCAGTCCCCTACATTATCCACTAGATCACACTGCTCTCCCTTACCAATTTATAACTTGTTAATGATCTGAATACTCTAGACATAACTGGGTTGTTTTTCTTGTAACACTGTTCAGTTACATCAGTTGCTAACCTTTTTCATCTCAATATCCCTGCAGCAGACAAAGTTTTGTAGAGCAACTGATATATACAATAAGCTGCATCTTTGTTCTGTTTTTAAAGTTTTACAAGTTACTTTTTGAAATTCTTGTCAATTAAGCTTGGGGGGAAAATTGCCTGGTGGAAGAGGCTGCTGCTTTCCTTCTGTTAAAAACTAAAATGTTCTGCAACAACTTCAGCTTCCTTGTTGTTTCATTTCTTCAAAAGATATGTCCATCAGAGTGAGTGCATTGTTTATGAAAGTGAGCTTTCAGCACTAGTGTTGAACAGACTTCCTTCACACATGCCTGTTAATGCAACTCAGCTTCCCTAGCCAACGTGTTACATTTATGGGTGGAATTTTCAGTCTTGCCGACTCCAAACATGCAAAAATTATGAATCAGCTCCCCTCCCCCAATTTATATTTTAAAGGATAATATACTTGGGGATTTTTTTTTATTTGTCCTGTGTTCTGAGCGCCTTTAGGTATCACATTTTTAGACTTTTCTCTCTACAACTATAAGGACTAGAAACTTGCTTAAAAAATGAAAGTCGAAGGTTCTTGTGTAATCACATGACTCCAGGAGCTGGGGTTTTACCAAAACCAATCAACGCACACTCACTGAATATGCAAGACAAGCAATAAAATCTTGAAAACTAGCAACACTGGATTTTCAAAAGCAGTCTGTATTAGCTTAACTCTGCTCCCATGGAAGTTAATGGTAAATCTCTCACTGATTTCAACAGGAGAGGAGTTCAACCATCTTTGAAAATATCACTTGATGGGTTAACTACAGCAGGTCTGGACGGAGCTTCAGTGTGGATACACATCCAAAGATCTGGATGCTTATTTGAACCGCAAGTCTGAAGAGCTGGGCTTCATGTGAAGTCTTGTGCATGGTATTTTGGGGCTTCTGTATTTGGTCATAGGAAGATAATGGGCAGCAGCAATCCTGTTGCATGAAAATGAAACATAATTGTGGGTGGGGGGAAGTTATCCTATTATTTTTAATATAAACAAAAAGACCACTCTGGGTACGAGTCAGAATTTTCAGTGAGAGTTCAAGCCAGTTCTTTCTTCATCCAAACAGGCTGGCAAATCTCTTAATTATCAGCTGTACAGATTGTATGCTGGTTTTACGATCTGCACAAACAGGAGTTTGGGATACAGCAGTGATTACAAATGATTAAGACCAATGGAGATTATCCCAAAGCTAGAGACCACAGACCTCCTTTCCATTTGCACAGCATGCAATCCCAACCTCCTCAGAGCCAACGTACCAATCCTTTGCAATGGCCAACAGTCCTGCAAAAAGTAACTGTCTGTGAAAGTCAACTGAGAAAAGGGAAAATCACTCGAGACACGTATTTTGCCTTTCCCATCCCTTCTCTCCTCACATATCCTCACAGTATTAGGGGGGAGTTATTTTGTCACTACATCTGCTAATAATTTCCCCTCACACGTTAGGAACAAAATGAAAGTGCTGAAAGAAATGAGTACCCATTCTGCTCTATCCCTCTGTCTTTTAAAGGAGGGTAGAAGAGAAATTTTCCTGAGCTGAGTTAAAATTGCCTGATCCCTCCTTCTCCCCTTAGTTATCTTTCTACTGCTTTCAGTAGTCTGGCCTCTGGATCACCCTGTCCTGACACATACACAAACTATACAACATTCAGTATGTGCTTACGGCACCCTGGTCTTCTTGAACATGACATTTTGTTTCAGCAGCTCTGCTGGAACCAATGGTCAGAAATCCTGGAGCTTTGAAATATTTTAACCTTTACTTAAGGGTAGGATTCACTTTGAGCCTATTAAGAGGTATGTTCCCACTCAGATTTGCCTCAGAAATGCAGGCTTTTCAAAGTGAACAGTTAAAAAGGTTCATCTGTGAGTGGACAAGTTCAGTGGTTCAAGGCATCTCTGATCTTCCCATCTTTACACCTTCTGTGAAGTTTCAGCATGTGAACTACAGCTGGAAGGACTTGTTCACATCTTGGCTTCGGGTGGAAAACACTGTTGCAGCAGTGCCTGATGAGTAGCCCTGAGTAGCCTTTTTTCTGCAACTAGTGCAATTAGCCTGGGACACTGAAGACCTGAGTTAAGGTCCTTGCTCTGCCACAGATTTCCAGTGTGACCTTGGGCAAGTCATTTAGCCTCTCTGTTGCTCAATTCCTTCCTTATCTGTAAATAATAGCACTCCCCTACCTCCCGGGTGTGTTGCGAGGATAAATATATAAAAGATGGTAAGGTGCTCAGATAATACATTACCCAAAGTAGATTGAACCCTTGTCTGACCATGGAGAAACAAACACATGACTACAGCACCAGGAATTGACATTCTTGTACCGATTCCCCTGGTCCAGCTGCATTTTAAGAGTGTATTTTATTTTGTGTGTATACACAATTAAAATAAATGCAACTGGATAGGGAAGGGTTTGGGGCACAAGTAGGAGTGACACTGGGTTTGGATGGCAGACATATTTTCCCCACCCACCTACTTGCCTTCCCAGAGGTCAAAATAGAGAAAAACCTACCGTGTGTTCAAAAGAATTAGAGACATGTATTGATGTACTATCAAAAGAAAAAAAAGTGAAAAGGGCATTTTCATCACCTCTGAAAGCGGTGATCAAAGCAAACTTGTCATCTTATTACAAAAGCAATCAATGCTGCTCGTTTTCTTGCTTTTATGTCATAATCTATGCTGGAGAAGAATTACACTGATTGCTTTGCCAATGCTAGAAGGATCTTGATCCAGAGCAGGAAAGGGCTCGTCTGAAGGAATGATCTTTTTTTGAATCTTTGTAGATACATGGATTGGATAATGGAATGCTTTGACATGAAGCTGTCTGGAGTGTGACTGCAGGAACAAATGATAGCTAAGTCAATGCCTCTAAACATGGTTTTAGGGCCAGTTCCAAAGCCATTGGGAGTCTCTACATGGACTTTAATGGGCTTTGGATCAGTCCCCTAACGTACATATAGACTCCTGTCCGACAAAGCATTTATACATATTTTTAACTCTAAGCACATATGTAGTCCCATGAAGGGCAATGGAACTACACACATGCTCAGAGTTAAGTGCTTTGCTGGACCACATTCTTAGTGCTCAAGAAAGGTACCAAGTTAACAATCCTAGAGAGCTACCAAGTTAACAAGTTATTCACCAAAGATGCAGTGATCTACAAGTATTTTAACAAGGTCCTCCCACAAGTACTTTGCCTCTTTGGGTTCTAATTAATGTCTCATGGTGCATATGCTTATAGAGAGGAGGATGAGGAATCTGTGTTGTTACTTGAATACAAAAGAGCTCTCTTCTAACCAAGGAAGGAGTCAACAATCTGATATTATCATATTATCCAGTCTTTTTAGTCCTTGAACTCTTTGCCATTGATAGGAGTTTTCTATGTAAACAGCTCTCCACTAGGAGCTGATTAATTTCTGATAGTCACAGAACAGCCATTCATCTCACATTCAGGGCTGGCCTAAATCAGCATAGCTCCATTGATGTCAGCAATTCATCTGAATTGAGAATGCAACTGTGGTCACTGTGGTCATAGGGCTGATTATGTAAAAGCATTCCATAACTTCAGAAGTGAGACAAATTGTATATTTATTTATATCAGTTTATAAAATATTAAACAAAAAGCCATTTCTCTTAAGACTCCATATGCCTTTGACACAGCCACAAAATTTCCCATCCTCAGACAAGTTTCTACCCTCATTCTCTTCGAAAACCATATACACTTGGCAACATACCAGGCAGGCTGAGAAATCTAGAATGTTGTGGACTGTCAAGATATATGGAATCACAGTCCTTCTTAAAGACGAGTATAAAAGCAACTAAGAATCCACACATCTTGAGTCCCAGCTTTGTCTCATATTGTTTACCAGGGACCACATCTTGTATGGAAATCTATTGCTCACACAGAGATACCGGACAGCTTAATATACTGCAAGTTAACACATATTATCGCACAGACAAAGTCGGGGAAGCTGGTTCGAAAGTGTAAGGATAATGCCCTGATTCAGCTGCACCTCTTTTGAATCTTTGCTCTTCAAGGTTGTCAAGTTTGGCACCAGGAGAGAGGTAGTCTCTCAAGTAGGCTGATCTCAAGTCATTTATGGCCAATCCCCATTGGACACTGAGCTCTTTTGAAAATCTGGTCACTTCATTTAAATGCCTAAAATAGGAGCACAGTTGTGATGAATGGGGAAACGTCTATTATTTATTATGAATATTTTGTGTGCCTCGCTTTCCTTGTACAATATTGTTGCCTGACTGAACACACACAGTTAAATCAAAGGAGGCTGTAAAGTACTTGTGATAAAACCAAGCAGGGAAGGTAAAACAAGGAGTTAACAATGGCTGGACCATCAGTTGGTGAGAGAATTTATCTCACTGGCTCCATTCAAGCTGGGATATTTTACTATTACCAAAGCGAAATTAAGCCAGAAATCAAAAGACCTTGACTCATTAAAAAGGTGCCCCTGGCAGAAAGGGAGAGAGAAGTGATCAGACTGGCTAGCCAGAACATGAAAAAAATGACAATCTGACTGAGAGACACAGATGCTGTGCTCAGGAACAGCTGCTACAAACTGATAGAGATGGAGTTACGTGGGTTGAGGAGAACTTACAAAGGTGTAAGTAATATCCATGCCTTTTACTGATGGCACAATACACATCCGTGTAGGCCTTTTACTCTGGGCACCCTTTTCTCCAAACGTTTTGTATATTGAGGGATGAATAACGCTTTGTTTGAGTCACTCTAATCAACTGCTCCAAAAGAGTAACCTTTGCAGGGTCCAGCCTCAGTTGGACCCTTTGAGTTAATCAAAGTTGGTTCATAGGGGAGTGTCACCCAGCTAGGCAAATTGCAGAATTCCACCCCAAGAGAAGTCAAGGCCCAAACCCCTACATGAGTTGTAGTCAGTAGTAACCATGACACAAGCTATTTGGAAAATCTGTCTCTTTGGGCTCTAGGAATTAAAACCAACATCTGACACTCCACCTAGAAACCAACAGGTAGCCAATATAGATCACAAAACATCAGTTCTATGCGATCCTGCTGAGAAGTGTTGCTAACCTTCCTCAACAGATCACATGATGCCGTAACCCCCTCATTTAGGTACACTGAAAGCACTGGGATTCATACAAATACAACAGTATCAAGACTTAATTGTGGCTACATTTCACATCTCTTTTAATAAGCCGTGAAAAAAGAAGGCCACATTAACTATTCATCTACAGCAGACAGATTTCATTTACATCACATGGTCTCTTTTTTAACACATCCTGATGCTGAAAGGTCCCGTTTGACACATTTTATCTCCAGGTCAACACATAGTACTTAGACCTTCTTTCCTGAATGTGATCATATTAAATTTACAATATCTCTTCTCTTGTATAACAATCAAAGATCTTAAAAGCAGCATCAAATAGAAAATAAAACCTGGTAAATTAGCTTTTAAAACTGTCGTTATTCTTACTGCTACTTAAGCCATTTGGTTTATCTCTCTGTCTCCACTGTTGTTATCTGTATTACAATAGCACCCGCAGTCCCATTGTGCTAGGCACTCTGCAGACATATAATAAGAGACGGCCTCTGCCCCAAAGAGCTATCAATCTAAACAGACAAAGGAGAAACAGTATATGGGAAAGAAAATATCTCCTCATTATACAGTTGGAAAAGTGAGGCACAGAAGGATGACGACTTGAGTAAGGTAGAACTGTTCAAAAAAAACCTGATGAAAACAAAACATTTTAAATTTTCATCCATTTTTTTCTTTGAGATTTTTTGAATTTTTTGTCAGTAACTGTTTCCCCAGCCTCCAGTTTTCAACAACTGAAAAAAATCTAGCCCAAAACAGATTTGACATTTTTAGTCTTCAAATTTTCCTTTTTCCAACAAAACCCTGAAAAAATTATTCAAAAACATACATCTCCCACAGAAATGCCAGCTCTATCATCATCTGTAACAACAGCTCCCGGGAGCCTTAGTCATGGACCAGGACACCACTTTACTATGTGCACAGAACAAAATACAAAACAAAAAGATGCTCTCTTCCCCAATCTATAGAACAGGTGTATAAGGTATCACAGGGAGTCTATGGCAAAGCCAGGGACTGAATCCAAAAGTGCTTTAACCACCAGACCGTCCTTCCATCTCTCATACAAGAAAAAAAGGAAAGTAAATAAAACAAAGTTTTGTCTTCTGTATGAAACTCTGTCACAGACAGAAACACTTCCAGACATTATTTTAAAGACTGCCTACTATTGTTGTCTTCTTATTTGAAATCCAGGGGGCAGGACACCTTGCAAATTGTCTACTTCCCCAGGAGGAAAAAAAAAATCATCCAATTAAAGACATTTGCATTTGCCTCTCTCCTTCCTGTGATAGCTCTGCCTTTAACTTGCCAAAAAGTTTCTGGCTTCAGGACTGTAACTTCTATTAGGAAAGGGAAAGAGGCAGCCAATCCATAAGCAGTAGTCAAGGAATGGGGAAAAGAGGTAATTTATGTATTTTTAATCTTCAAGACAATGATTTTCTCTGGCTGGATGCAAAGCCAAAGTATTAAATCTTTTTAATAAAACTTTTCTTTATTATTCTAAGTAAGAGAACAAAGATTATTTGTCTTTTAAGAGTTGAAGACAGCGTTACAGCCTTAAGAAATATCACTTTTGTTTGCTACCAAGAATGGAGTGTAGTCCACATAAATAATACAATAAATAACTTCCCAGCATCCATATATTTTTGTAACCTTCCAAGCATTCTATTTCATCTTCCGCACAGTTTAACTTTGTACCCCTTGCTTAAACACTTTGGAGCAATGGGACCCATTGATGCCTCCTCCCTTGCAGCAAGATAAATTATTCACAGGCCAGAGCTAGTTCTAGAAAAGGAACGAGAGAGTCCTGCATTTCTCCTTCAGTTCAACACATGAATGCTAACGGAACAATACTGGCTAGGGCGGAAGCAATTCTGAGTAGTTCATAGCACACTGGCCAGAGGTTTACACAAGGATGAGTAAGGCATTCAGCTGGGACTCAAAGGATCTGGGTTCAATTACTGAGTCCTTACATGACTTTGGACAAGTAATTTAATTCCTCTGTGTCTTAAATTCTCCCTCTCTAAAATCTGGAGAACATGCCTTCCTTTTGTTTACACTCTGTCTTGTTTAGGCTGTAAGCTACTCAGGGCAGGGGTTGTCTCTTACCACGTGCAACAGAGAGCAGAATAGGGCTCTGATCTTGATTGGAGAACTACCTTATATACTTTGCTTGGTCAATAGACCTACAGAATTTAATTTAGAATCATACCCCTATTTTAGAATTCTGTAGGACAATTAACAGATCTCTAGAAAGGATTGCAGTCTATATCAAATCTGTAGAATTTCATAGCAACTTCCCACCACTTGTGCCTGGCTATGCTGTCCTCTTCCCCACAGTTATTTCAAAACTTGGGGTTCACAGAACACTTCTTGGCACAAGAGCATGACCCCCACCTGTTGACGGAAATAGCATTAGTTTGGTGAGGGGTGTTGTCACGAACAATGATTTGTTTATAACAACCACCAAAGGCCCCAGTCAGGCCCATTGCACTGGGTGCTGTACAAAAACGGATAAAAAGACAATACTGCCCAGGGGGTGGGGAGTCTGCAATCTAGAAGATGGGGAAAAGGGCAAGTACAAGAGGCAGTATGGTCTGCTGCATAGGGCACTACTCTAAGAATCAAAACACCAGGGTTCTATTCTCACTCTGACCTGCTGTGTGACATTGGGCAAGTCACTTCACTTCTCTGTTCCTCCTTCCACCGTGTCTATTTTGGTCAAAAACTCTTTGGGGTAAGACCTGCCTTTTAATATGTGCCTAGCACAATGTGGTTCCAGGCTCACGTGGAGCCTACAACAGCTGGGATAAATATAAGAAGCTGGGTGGTGGTGGAAACCATTTGTGAAACAAACAAACAAACAAAGAGGTCCTTCGGTCACCGAGGGGAGCTATGAACAAGCTAAGACGTTATTAGGGGACATTTTCCCCATCGACCCTCTCGTGATCCCCACAGAACACTGCGGTATGATAGGGCAGGATTTTGCCCATATGATATGCCAGTGATATTTCAAGCGATTCATGCAAGCTTACTGCAGTGGAGTTATCAAACAAATAAAGATAATGGCAAGGAACTGTTACTGCCATAAAAGAGAATTAATTATGCTGATTTTAATAGGATTTCACATTGCTTGAGCCAGAAAATATAAACAGCCCTGAGTAGCAAACAGCACTCTCTCCTCCTTCCATCACCGTGTCCCTCCCACTACCCCAATGGCAGATGTTGTGGCTATTCTCACTCATACCAGTGGCATGCGTTTAAAATAAATATGGCCAACTCGGGTACCTGAAAATTAATGATTTACGCTAATTATCCTAGTGAGGATTTCATTTTGCACTCAGTTGGCCTTTGCAGGTTGCTGGGCTTTTTTCCTTTTTAAACACAAAACAATATTAACACACACATTTCTGAGGCCTAAGTGAAATGTGTCTGATGGTCTCAGTCCAACTTCTATTGGAGCAGCATCCATACCAAAAACGCCACAAGCACTAAGTAGGCCCCTTGTTGCTAGCCTCTGCAGATGGGCCCAGGACTGAATGGAGGCTAATGTACCTCTTAAAGTAGTCCCTGCAGGCCAGGGATTCACAGGGGGGTAGGAAGAATAAAGTTGGCCAGTGCTTAAGCTGAATTTAAATCAAGCATTATAGACGTGATTCTCCTCTGATTTACACTACTGTAAACTGAGAATAGTTCTGCTGAAGACAATAGCATTATATTGATGTAAAACTGGTGTAAATGAGAGAGAAACCAGACCCAGGGTCACAAAAGAGTTTTCAATCCAGCACTGCCCAAGCAAGAACTTAAAAAAAGCAAGGTTATTTGGAGTTTTGTCTTCCTGGTTTGGATTATTTAGTATTTTTTGACATAGTTGATGTTTCTTCTTGATAGTGCTTTTATCTTCTAAACAGGGTTTATTTTGAAAAAAATATATAGCTTAGTAACAGAAACAAATTAGCCATTCACAAAAGACAGAGATGCGCTTTCATTTCTCTGTGTTTCGATATTATTTCTAACATATTAAGAATAAATACATAAGGCCGCTAACCTCTCCTTCAGCCCCCAATTCCGCAACGCATATGCCTGAATTTAAGCACATGCCTAAGTGCATCCCTATTCAGCAAAATACTTCAGTCCCGTTCAAATTAAAGCACGTTTTAAGCACATGCTTACTCACTTTGCTGAATCGGGGCCTCGATCCCCAATTCAGTTCTCAGTCATTGGAAAGATGCCCCTGGATTTCAACGGGAGTTGAATTAAGCATTCCAATAGCTCCTCAAGACGCACTTCCACCACAAGACTTGTGAGAAATGAGACAATTCAGACCTTGCACCTGGTAGGGTGACGAGATAACAAGTGTGAAAAATTGGGACAAGGGTTGGGGGTAATAGGTGACTATATAAGACAAAGTCCCAAAAACTGAGACTGTCCCTAAAAAATCGGGACATATGGTCACCCTACCTCTTGGCAAGGAGAAGTACCTGGATGGGCTGGTGTGGAGCATCAGGGGGAATCAATGAAGGCACCAAAGTCCAGCCACATGGCTCTCCTAGTAGAATGGGGGTCCTAGACATGTTTTTACAAAAAAATTATCACTGCCATGCTGTGTGCTGATCTTCACTGGGTAACCTTAGTGATGTTACTCATAACCTCCTTCCTTCTGCCAACAGAAAGGGGACGTTTTGATGAGGACATGATTCAGCTGGAGGTGGTGCAGAGAAGAGCCACAAAAAGATTGGAGGCCTGGAAAATATGCCATACAGTGAGAAAGTTAAGCAATTCTATTTGTTTAGCTTATCCAAAATAATATCAAGAGCTTACTTGATTATGGTGAATAAGTACCTCCATAGGGAGAAGATACTGGGTCCTGAAGGGGTTTTTAATTCTAGCAAAAAAAGGGATACAAAGAACCAATGGCTTGGAGTTAAAGCCAGATAAATTCACATTAGAAATAAGGCTCAGTTTTTTAAACACTGACAGTATTAGCTATTGGAACAAACTAATCAGGAAAGTGGATTTTGCATCTCTTGAAGTCTTCAAATCTAGATTGGATGGCCTTTCTGGGAGGGACTATTTAAATCAAACACAAGTTATGGGGCTAACTACAGGGATAACTGGGTGAAATTCTATGGCCTGTGTTATACAGGTGGTCAGATGAGATGATCTAATAATGGTCCCTCCTGGCTTTAAAATCTATGAATGAAGACACATTACATAGATTTTCGAAAATTACCCGTGATTTGGGGAGCCTCCTTTTTTAAAAAAAAATTTAATTGTTTTCTATTTTTTTTTATGAACAACTTGAGACATCTTGAAGGAGTCCAATTTTCATAAAAGTGCTGAGAACCCACCCTCTGAAAATCAGGCCTCTTTCAGGTGTCTCAAATTGGGCCATCCAAAAACTAAGACGCATCAAATCACTGATCCCTTCTGAAAATATCGCTCTGTAAGTCTGATAGAACTTCACTGAACATTCTTCACAATTTGGCTCTAACTCAGTGTTGTGGAAAGAAGTAACCCTTGCATATTCAATGGCCTCCCTCCTGGTTTGGTCCATCAATCCCAAGGAATCTCCTAATTTGGCCCATCAATGTTGGTGTCATTTCTTGAGAGACAAAACAGGAATTGGGGCCCCATTGTTCTAAATACTGTCCAAGTAAACAACACAGAGGCCTGACGTACACTTAAAACATAGGTTGACATAATGACAGTGCTTAGGGGTATGAAAAATCCACACTCCTGAGCACCAGAGCTGTGCCAACCTAACCCTTGTTGTAGACACAGCTAAGTTGATGGAAGAAAGCTTCCATTAACCTAGATACTATCACTCGGAGTGGAGTTTCTACAGCAACCGAAAAACTCCTTCTGTCACTGTCGTCTGTGACTACACTAAGAGGCTATACCAGTGTAGCTACAGCACCATAGCACCTGTGAAGTAGACATAGCAGAAGACAATTCCGCTACTCCAGGGAGTTCACAATCTAGGATTTAGACAATATGCAAACTGAGTATAAAACAAAACACAGTGGAGCGGGGTTAGGAAGACCAGGTTCCGTAGAGACAGGTTTATTTGTGTAAGTTAGTAGTCTCAGTGATCTCGGCAGTCCTAGGCAGTCATCAGCCTATCCAATGCCAGATGGCACTGATCTGTAGGCAGAGTGGCTATATTCTGCTCTCATTCATCATACACTACTCCCACTGAGGTCAACGGGAGGTTTGAGCAAAAACTGTAGAGGAGAAGCGAACAATAAATGCCATACAGCCTGCTCCAAAGTCCAAAGAAGTCAACAGGAATTCTGCATGGAGGGGGAAAGGTTGATTCTCAGTTAGATTAAGTCCCCTTTACTCGGGGAGTGCGAAGTGGGGGTAAATCCAGTGTAACCGACAATTCAAGTTAGAAAAATTGCAGTTCGTACCTTACTCGATGCAAAGCTCACTTAAATCAATGATAATTTTGTAAAGCAATTCAGGGTGGAATATAGAAGTAAACACCTGGTACAACGGCAGCTTTAGACATCTGATATAACTAGTACCAAGGAGAAGGAAATATTACCCTGTGCAAGATGTACTGTGTTCTGAAGCTTCCTTTGAAGAAGCAAATTAACCTCAGGATGTTACTGTCTTTTCTGCCATAGGGATGTGGGGGAGGAAGGGGAGGGCTTTGGATAGGAATATCTACCTTGCATTCTTTTCTTTTGAATCACATTGTTTAGAATCTACCATTTCATAATCTTCTTTCAGAAGATTTAGCTGGGATTTATATAACTGAAGGAAGAATGAGGTGGGGTGGAGTGGGGCAAAATCTTTAAATTGCATCTATCAGCAGAGTAACTTAAATCTAAGGCTGATGACTCCGGGTCAGGATTTGTTTTAAATCTGCCTTGGAAGCAACTGCGTGCTTCAGGAGACTGGTAATGAGATATAGAGCCTTTCACCCTCTTGGATTCCAGTTCAAATCCAGGTCATTAGTAGCTTTACGTAGTAAGGGGAAAGGAGGAATGGAAACACAGTTCCCCTCCAATGCTAAAACCCAATGTGGAGTTCTCCATTCTCTACCTGACTTGGGTAAATCAGCGGTCACCCAGCTCCCCTTCTCAAATGGTGCAGTGAGAGCTCCCCCTTCTGTTTCTAACTATTCTGGTTGTAAGTTATCTGGTTGTTTTGTGGCTGATATGAAATAAATGACACAGTCCAGTTCCCAGTTGGCAATGTCGATATCGCAGAAAAAAATATAGCTGTCCCATGTATTGACAACCAGAGATAGTCGCTCCCTCAGAAAGCACTTACTACATAGGGGGCACTCAATAGAAATACACTATCTAAACTAATAGTCACCCCATCTTGACATAGCATAGAATTATCATGCAAACCTAAGATTGAAAAACATATCCTGGGTATTTGCAAGAGAGATACAAAATATAAAACCTAATGATAAGAAAAGCACATTGCACTTGTATTGCATCATTTATCCCAAGGATCTCAAAGCGCTTCAAAAACCTTTATTAACTACATCTCATAACATCCTTACAAGGTAGATTAATATTAGAACAAGTCAAAAAATTTCCAGTGAAACAGGGTTCTGTTGGAAAACGATGGTTTGAGGAAATCAAAATGTTTGATGGGAACGTATCAATGTTGAAATTTGCCAAAAAATTATTGAAGCTCTTTATTTTGATGCCATTCCACTTCATTTTGACTAATGTTTTGACTTAAGTTATATTATATAAAAGTGAGAACGAAACACTTCAAACTTATCAAAGTGAAATGTTTTGATATTTCTCAAATGAAATTTTTTGAAGGTTAAGTCTGTGGGAAATTTTGACTTTACACTCTGATTTGGGATGAAAGGAAATTTCAAATGGTCAGAATATCCTATGGAATGGAAATTCTGAGTCCCAACCAGGCCTAATAAATATTACTATCCTCATTTTACAGATGGCAAAACTGAGGAAGAGTCATTAAGTAGCTTTCCCAAAATCATATAGCAAGTGAAAAACAAAACCCAGTGAAAAACCCAAGTCGTTCATTCCCTGTACTCTTAGTGAATTTGACACTACAGAGTACCGAACACTCTGGCACTTGCTTAGCTTTCAGCGTCTTGCTAGCCCCATTGAAAACAGTGCACATGCTTATGTGCATAAATGAACGATTGACTGAAGTGGTGGCTTGTAAGTCCCTCCCAAGAACAGATGAGGTAAGTATAAAATATCTATGAAATTCACTTTATGTTTCTTGAGAAGGATTAAACAGGTAGCAATTCAAGAAGCTAAAAGACAACCCAAAAGGTATGAATACAGAGTCTCCCATGCCAGCAAAAAAAAAAAAAAAAAAAAAAAGCAAGATGCAAGATGCAAGTCATGCAAGGTTTAATGCAAAGAATATACAAATATGATTCCTAGGTAAGGACTTGCTATGTGCATTCTCCTGGGATCTTATGTCTGCGTGATTCTTCACTACTGCTGTGGATCCTTGTACACGAAAAACTGTAGCGAGACTCACCATACTCATTGGCCTAAATTGTCAAAAGTGGCTAGTCAAGTTCAAGGTCTCTATCCTTGTCCTCAAGGTACTTGATAGTTTCGGCCCAGGGTACCTACAATCGCACCTAAAGCTCCTGAATGAAGACTGACCAAAAACGCCTCTTCTCAGGCACAATGGAACTTTCTACCACAAGCGTAAAGCTTGTCGGTGCAGGAGACAGAACTCTCTTGGGGGGTCAATCCCAGACTGTGGGACGAACTCTTACAGAGACTAAACACCATCACCAACATCACCACCTCCCACTCCATATACAAGGTGCACTTCTTGCAGTCTCTAATAGAACCAAACCAAAACACTACACTGAACACATCACCCCCAGCCCCAGAGAGGTTCAGAGCTTAAACGACAAGTTAGTCACATCACCCATCTCACTATTAGAAGACGCTCAGCTACTACTGTGATGAGGGTGGTATAGGAACCCGAATAGGACAGAATAGGCGATTTGAGGGTACCCTACTTGAGACACATAAAGGGCTTCATTTTCATTGTGCACTCCACAGTTATGAAAATCAGACCCTTTTTGAGGTGCCTTAAGTTGGGCACCCCAAAACTAAAGCCCATTTAGGTCGCAATTTCCAAACAAGTCAAAAGGAGATAGACTCACGGTGAAAATCCGAAATCACTAGGCACTTAGAAAAAGTAACATCACAAAATGTACTTCCTACTTTGCCTTGCTAGAGATGACAAAATTGTTTTATTCTGACAATAATCATGCATGATTCCCCGCACTACCTAGAAATATTGAACATTATTTTATGCAACAGAGTTAGAATATCTAAAACAAAGAATAACCCAACTTAGCCCCAAAAAGTAAATACCCTCTACATCCTACTCTGATTAAAATGTTACACATAACTACAATTTGAAAAAAATGATTAAGTGGCAATATGTGTATTTGAATGTGTAAGGTGGAAACTATTCCTTTATTTTTTTTTATGTTCACATATCCTCCAAAGTCTGCTTCCTCACAGTTCACATGTCAATCAGTTGTATGAGGAGACAGAGAAAGAAAGCATGACGGTTCCACTGAGAGCTCCCTGGCATAAGAAATATAAAACTGAAAAGTGCATTAAGAACCACTCTGTTTACTGCAATTAACTCCCCCCACCCCCATTGGCAAGTCAGCATTTCTCAGTAGTTTGTTCTTTGTTGGTCCTGCTTCATAAATTGACACTGCATAACTTGCTCAACAAAGGATGGAAAATTGAGTCCATCACACCAGTTGATAAGTACGATAAGCCCAGCAGCTGAAGAAATGGTGTGGGTTGAATGGGAGGGGGGCACGTTATGGTGGAGAAAGGCAATATGAACGGTGTACATATATATAATTGGGCAGCTTATGTAAAGTGAGTTAGTGGTACCAGCTCAATTCCTAGTGAGTAGATGTCTACTTCATACAAAGACCCACCAGCGGAAATGGTAGCCTTAGGACAGGTCTAGCAATGGTATTTTCTTACAACATTTTTATACCAGCAAAAGCCCTAGTATAGATGTAGTTATACTGACACAAAAAATGTCCTTGTGCTCATGCAGCTTATTTTGTTGAAGGAATCGGTATAGACTGTAGTGGCAACAGATTGCTTTCCCCAGTATAGCTTCGGCCATGGCTAAAGTGTGATGACTGACCAACACAGCTGCAAACCATCCCTTCTTTAAATGCAGTTATACCATCAAAACTAAGCTTTTGATGGTCTGGCTTTTTTTTTTTTTTTTTGCCCAGCTGTGCCAATGTAAGATGCATCACGCTGGGAATGCTTTGCCTGTGTACAAGGCTGGTATTCCTATGCTGCCAAAGTGCTCCCAGCGTAGAGGTGGTCTTATACTCTGTTGTGGATAAAAGCTGTATCTACATTAGATGGGTTTGCTGGTACAGCTGTGCTGGCAAACTTTTTCCCGTGTAGAATAGGCTTTAGCGAAGAAGCTCAGGGTTGAGTTAGGGAATGGAGACAGTTCCTAGAGCAGGGGTGGCCAACCTGAGCCTGAGAAGGAGCCAGAATTTATCAATGTACATTGCCAAAGAGCCACAGTAATACATCAGAAGCCCCCCAGCAGCTCCCCCGCCCCACTTCCAAAGCCTCCCACCCACCGGCAGCCCCGCCAATCAGTGCCAGTGCCCCCTCCCTCCCGCACTTCCCGATCAACTGTTTCGTGGCATGCAGGAGGCTCTGGGTGGAGAGGGGAGGAGCAAGGGCACAGCAGGCTCAGGGGGAGGGGGCAGGGCCGAGGGCAGAACCAGGGGTTGATCCGTGAGCACCCCCCGTCACTTTGGGAAGTTGGCGCCTGTAGCTCCAGCCCCGGAGTCGGTGCCTAGACAAGGAGCCGCATGTTAACGTCGGAAGAGCCACATGTGGCTCCGGAGCCCCAGGTTGGCCACCCCTGTCCTAGAGGGATCATTTTACGGTTTAATTAGAGCTGGTTGCATTTATTTATTTATTTTTACATACCATTTTTGACCAGCTCTAGTTCTGATCCCAAGACCCTTCAAGTCAATGGAAATTTCCCCAAAATTACGTCCAGCAGATACTGGACCAGGATCTTGGTCAGGACTGAGTCACATACATAGGGTTGTGCAGAGAGATCTATCAGTTTTGGTGCCTATGCTGTATATGTCCTGTAGATACACTGTCCCGCCTCAAGTGTTCTCAGTGTATCACTCTACATGACCATGAATATAGCTTTTTAAATCAAAATGAATTGTGTTCAGATGCCTCACTTTTAGTTACTCCAAATCAGCCTGATTGCATATCTTTTTGAGTTTGTCCCACTGTCCACAAACAGGCTTAGAGTCCTAAAATGCTCATTCAAAAGAAGGAAACAAAGGGATTTAAAATTGCAAATACTAGGCACCAGAAGATTCCTGGGTAACCTTCACCTCTGATTCATATAAATAGGAACTGATGTTTTACTTCTAACATTCCAGCCCAAATTACCTGCTGATGTAAACAGAAACAGTTCTTTTGACTTTTCCAGAGAATTAGTCCCTCCATCTCACTCACAGCAAAGAAGAGTGTCAAAATATGCTCTCTGGAGTCTGAGCTTTGAAATGCCCCATGTTGCTTAACATAGAACTGTATTCTGAAACCAGTTCTTGAGAGAGAGAGAGAGAGCGCACAAGCAAGCTTCAGTTAGAAGACTTGAGGTACTTCTATACCCAAATATCTGAGTGCCTCAAAATCTGTAATATACATAACACAACTATGTGGTTGGGAAGTGCTATCACCCCAATTTTACAGATGGGAAACTGAGACCCAGAGAGGCGAAGGTCACACAGAAATTCTGTGGAGGAGCAGAGAAGAGAGCTCAGGTCTCCAGAGTTTTAGGCTACTGCCTTAATCACTGAACCATCCCTTTGCCCCTGGAAAAGTTCTCGACCACTTCTGAAAGGCCAGCTCCCCAATTTTGTCTAGGTTTTGTAGAACCTGTTCATGACTACCCATGCTACGTGCACTATTCAGTTTGACACAAAAGGAATGCATAATGATGGGCAAGTTTTGTTGAAGCTAGTAGCTAATTTTGACTCAGCTTTCCTTAATAAACCAAGGATCTTTACTTGTCCTTTTAAGTTATCCTCAAAAGGCTTTATTTCAACATTGCAGATGAAGATATAGTCTTTTTAAGTAACCGCTTTACCCTCTTCGGGAGGCAATTAAGCCGTGTAAAAAATTACCACCTTCTGTTTCTATTCTTGTTATGGTGGATAATTGGTTTGTTTTAAAAGAAAGAGAGAGAGAACTATTCAGACATTGCCCATTTCAACATTTCTAACTATTTTGAGACTATCGGTGCAAAAAACGGATTCAGAGAAGTTGAAGTATAAAATATCTGGTAGTCCCCGAATTCACCCCCACACATCTTGTCCCCATCCCCTGCCAATCATTGCTTCTTGAACACTCCCATTAATATATACTATTGCCTCAAGATCCTTAACATCTGCAGCTTCCGCTCTCACCCAGTGCTCTTGGATTTTCCCATCTCTTCTTGCATGCAATTCCTAATGTCCTGGTCCTGCAAAGGCACAAGTGAAAGCATGTTTAAGCCTCTGCAGGATCAGGACTCAAGTTCTCTTCCCTCTACTTCCTCCAGTCATTATGTTGCTCTGTAATTGTGCTGCACTCTAACTCTGGAGCAGGCTGTATAATTTATGTGGCAGGTGAAGGTGAATGCAAAATGAAGAGGTAATGCAGACTGCACTGAATGTTACATCTCTAGCGGACAAACCTTTCATGTTTCACATTTGGTCTGACTGATTGGTTTTAAGTCTCATGGGTTTCAGTAAATATACCCAGATTAGGAAGAGGTTAAAAAGAAAACGATGAATTACAAATTCAAGAACGTGCTTGTTACCCGAACTAACCTGTTCAGGAAAGAGGAGATGATGTTCTATTTGCGGTTCCAAATCCGCTCTGTTCTGCGGTCAATGCCTGTACCTATTCGAAGCATGATCTATGCTAACTTTTTGTCAGTACAGTATAAAGCCTCCAAACTACTGTATCAATGCCATCTTTTAAGAGGATCAAGTCTGTGTAATACCTGGAACTGATCAAAGAACAGGGTGAGGAAATGGTCGGATTTTTTGGTGTTTTTTCCGCACGGAAGTTCAAAAATTCAAATCATAAACACTGAAAGAAAAAAAAAAAGAAAAATGCTGACCACAAAGTTCCCACAATGGTGAAAAAACTGCAGACACATTTCATGAAATTTTCCATTGTTGTTGTTAAAATAATAAAAATGCAGCCAGTTTACCCTCCATCACAGTTTTCAGCAGAGACAGAACTCTGGATTTTCAGCTTTAAAGCTGAGCTACCTCCTGAGTTAAAGTAGCAACTGGTATCGAAAGTAGCTTCTTATCTTTCACCTGGACCAGCCATTAGAGGGGGACATGGCATGATTTGCCATTGTATTGCATTTTGTATAAGGTGGATCTACTTCGAAAAATGACGATGTAAAAATGGTATTTTACTTTAAACACTGGATCCTTCAATCTTAGTTCACTGTGTGCTGCACAGAATCAACACAGCTAAAGATCTGGCAGCAAAGTTTCAACTTCAGGACCCATAATTTCCCTTCACTTACACCCATTCAACCCCACTGACTTCCCTATGTTGCACAAATGTAATGCAAGAAAGAATTAGAAGACAGATACATTGCAGGCATGTAAAGGAGGGCAGAATTGGACCTGCAGGATTTATTACCAGAGCAGATGCATGAATGAGAAACCACCCAGCTTGACTCTCAGCACCCAAAGTGAGAGTCTGTATGGCTCAGTTAGGAAAAAAATCAATCTTTAGACATATAAGTTGAGCAAATTTGATCAGGCAATCATTTAGACATAACTGATATGAAACCCAAGCAATTACAGTTATTCATCTATCAGAATGATCCTGAGTCATCCTTAGTGAAAGGATAAAGAATCCCTTTATTTCTTCATATTCTGGTATAGCAATAATGTTTAACCAGTAGAAAAGACTGGCAAATGACAAGCACAGTATTTCACAGTGATACAAACTTAACTAGTGGCATGCAACAATTCTGAGCATTAAATGCACTAGAGAGAGAGTTTAAAAGTAAATGAATAAAATATTTTAATAATGTAAGATGGGATTTTTCAAGGGCACTCGGTGTTGGTCTAACTCTGCAGCAATGGAAGTCAATGGGAGTTTTGTGACCGACTTTCCATAAGAGCAGAGGTACAAAAACATTCAGTGCTTTGAAAATCCCGCATGAATTCTTATTTATAATGCAGTAACACCTAGGAACCCTAGTCATAGATTAGGGTCCCATTGTGCTAGGTGCTGTACAAACACAGAACAAAAAGATGTTCCCTGCAGGAAAGAGCTTACAATAAAGTGCAATCTGGGAAATGTAATAATCTCCATAGTTTCTTAACATTTTTAATCAAAAATTGCTGTATGCTAATAAGGATTTTTGGCATCAAGTCAAATATTCTCTCTGACTGTATCATTCACTTCTAAAACAAACTTCATTCAATCCAGATTATTAGAAAAGCAGCACATCTAACAACACGCTGACCCCTGGGGTCTTGGGGAACTGGTTCATTACTGTCTAAGAGGAAAGACTGCTACTTATAGAAACACCATCTGCAGTGCCTCTTATCGAACCCTCCTTAGCTTTCTAGAGTTGAAGAGATCACAGCCCAAAACAGCATAACTACGAACTTTGAGCCAGAGAATTTGGCCTTGAATTTGACTAAAGTCAAAAGCAGTGCCATCTCCTCGAGGGCAGGGTGACCCTCACTCCTCCAGGAGTTTAGTTTGGAGAATTGCCTGAGCCACAATAAATGGCATCTGCCATCCCAAATCAATAGTAAGCTCCTGATTCTCCATTGCTCTGTGCCTTGTGAAGTCATGTACATCAGTGCAAAGTGCATGTATATAGTTGCCATTCTGATCTGGTACCATTTTGAATCCAATTTGCACTGACGTAAAGAGCCTAACAATACACAAGGTAACGGAGAAACAGGCCCCAAGTGTGTAGCGGTGAGTTAGCAAGCTCTTTCATCCCTCCAGCTAGCTACATTTGCTGCAATTCCAGCCCAATAAGAACCGCACACACCATTTCACTATCTGGCTTGACTAAACATACTGCTCTGGCTTTATCTGACATCCTCTGTGAGAGCGATCATCAGAGATACATGCCTCTTCGATAGCGAGTCTGTTACATGCTCCCCATCAGCATGGCATCAAGTGCAGAGCTGCCCACTTAACTCCTCTATAAACTGAAGGTACACAAACACATGCCTTGCTTTTCAACTACCCTAATGGGGTCTGTCATGGGTGGCCGGGGAGTCAGATATTTGGCCTTCCTTCTTAGGTTAAGACTGTGGTGCTTTGTTTTACTTCCTGGGCTTGCTTGTTATTTCCTTCAGCTGCTACAAGATGGCTGAAGTGGCCTTAGTGTATAATCTATTTTGCCTCCCTTTTTTTTTTTTTTAATGTTTCAGTTGTCACCCTTGAAATCAGCGATAAACAAGCTTAAAGCACTTACCAACATACATACAGCAACCCTATACAACAGCAACAATTGTGCTGATGCAACATGACTGAAATTGAAGCACAAAAGGATGGGGTTAAGCCACATTCTCAACCAGAACTTTGGATCAGGGATGTACGTTGGCTGCAGTAGTATCAGAAGGGAATTCTTCTTCTGTACTTCCATTGCCTCATGAAATCACAAGGTATTGTCTTAGCCACAAGATTAATGATTAATTCAAAGTTAATGAGTTGATTCACTTATAAAAATATTGAATAGTACTGGTCCCAGAACTGACCCCTGCAGCACCCCTCTAGATACACCTTCCCAGTCGGACAGTGAACCACTGATAACTACTCTCTGAGTATGGCCTTACAACCAGTTGTGCACCCACCTTATAGTAATTTCATCTAGACTGCGTTTCCTTAGTTTGTTTATGAGAATGGCACGTGGGACAATGTCAAAACACTTACTAAAATCAAGATATAATATAGCTGCTGCTTCCCTGACATTCCACTCAGCCAGTTCAGGAAGTAGAGGGATGGGGGAGAAGAGGACAGAAACGGAGACATGGTTGCCATAGTTACTTGTCATACTGGATGAAGAGAAAAATTAAACTGATAGGGAAAAGACATGTATAAAGAAATACTTAGTTTGATTTTTACTATTCTATTATTTTAGACATGACCAGTCCCTCCTTCCTTCCCTCCTTTCCTTCCTTGTTTGTTTGCCAGCTTGGAAATTTGAACCAATTTGCACTCATTGAAATGGATAATGTGGATAAATTGGAGAGAGTCCAGCAAAGGGCAACAAAAATGATTAGGGGTCTGGAACACATGAGTTATGAGGAGAGGCTAAGGGAACTGGGATTGTTTAGTCTGCAGAAGAGAAGAATGAGGGGGGATTTGATAGCTGCTTTCAACTACCTGAGAGGTAGTTCCAGAGAGGATGGTTCTAGACTATTCTCAGTGGTGGAAGAGGACAGGACAAGGAGTAATGGTCTCAAGTTGCAGTGGGGGAGGTTTAGGTTGGATATTAGGAAAAACTTTTCACTAGGAGGGTGGTGAAACACTGGAATGCGTTGCCTAGGGAGGTGGTGGAATCTCCTTCCTTAGAAGTTTTTAAGGTCAGGCTTCACAAAGCCCTGGCTGGGATGATTTAATTGGGGATGGGTCCTGCTTTTGAGCAGGGGGTTGGACTAGATGACCTCCCGAGGTCCCTTCCAACCCTGATATTCTATGATTCTATGAAATACTTTGCACAATCTTTCAGAAACTCAGTATCTAAGTACTATACCTGGGATTGGCCTGGCCTTCAGAGGATCCCAAAATCCCCTGTGAAAAGCAGACCATATTTGTCTTGTTTGAAGAGGGAGCCTTCAGCTGTTGGAAGATTTTGATACAGGGAAGAGTAAGGCTATAGTATCACCTTTGGTTCTTGCCCCAAGGAAGGAAAGTGACCAATCATTATATCCCTAGTGCAGGGGTTCTCAAACTTCATTGCTCCGTGACCCCCTTCTGACAACAAAAATTACTACACGACCCCAGGAGTGGGGACCTAAGCCAGAGGCCACCCTAGCCCCGCCAAAGCCCAAGCCCCAACACCTTGGGCAGGGGGGACAAAGCCAATGCCCAAGGGCTTCAGCCCTTGGGTTTTGGCTTCAGACCTGGGCGGTGGGACTCAGGCTTCATCTTCTGCCCCAACAAGTCTAATGCCACCCCTGGCAACCCTATTAAAATGGGGTCCTGACCCACAGTTTGAGAACCCTTGCCCTAGTGTATAATCTAGGCTATTGAATCTGTGCACCAGTGCCCTCTACTGGATGGAATCAGAATTGCCCTATACTGCCAAAAACTATTGGAGATTCTCCTGTAGCTCAGGGACAGGGACCTGTTCTTTTGGAGCAGGAGTTCTGTGTGGCTGTGACCTGCAGCATAGAGGGAAATCTGTCTAGTCCAAGGTGACCACAGATTTGTGATACAGTGTCTTGCATTTGACTGAGGACTTCTTAACAGAATTACTAAAAACAAAAACAAACCAAAACTGGATATTTTTGGATATTAGGAAAAACTTTTTCACTAAGAGGGTGGTGAAACACTGGAATGTGTAACCTAGGGAGGTGGTAGAATCTCCTTCCTTAGAGGTTTTTAAGGTCAGGCTTGACAAAGCCCTGGCTGGGATGATTTAACTGGGAATTGGTCCTGCTTTGAGCAGGGGGTTGGACTAGATGACCTTCTGGGGTCCCTTCCAACCCTGATATTCTATGATTCTATGACCCCTCCCCCGCAAAAAAAATTAAAACCAACTGGTATTTCACTGGACTTTTACAGAGTAGAATGTTGTTGTTTACATTTAACAGCTGATTAAGAGGAGGAACATGATAACCATCTCTAGGTATCGGAAGGTAACAACCTAGCAGTGAAGGAACTCTGAGGGGCTTGCTTTCTGAGTGAGTGTGTCCTTGTATGGCTCCCATCACCACAGTATGTGAGCAACTCCAAAGTACATATTCTCATAACACAGCTGGGAAGTGAAGTGTGCGTGTGTATGTTTTAAACAAATGGGGCACTAAGGGATGAAGAGATTAAATGACTTGCCCAAAGTGACCATTGAAGTATGTAGTAGAACCAAGAACTGTCCCAGATATCCTCAATACTAGTCCAGTGCCTTAACTGAAAGCCCACCCTTTCTCTCCACAGATTGATCTGAAGGGGAGACAGATGCATTGGCAGATGACTAGAGAGACATTGATATAAAGCTCAGCCTGCAAGAGCTAGCGAACGCCTATCAGCTGCACCCACTAGGTGTCCCAATTAATATAGGTTTCAGAGCAACAGCCGAGTTAGTCTGTATTCGCAAAAAGAAAAGGAGGACTTGTGGCACCTTAGAGACTATCCAATTTATCTGAGCATAAACTTTCGTGAGCAACAGCTCACTTCATCGGATGCATACTGTGGAAAGTACAGAAGCTGAAAGCCATTTATAGCCATGCTCATGTGGTCAGTCCAGCAGCCTCTGCAGTGGCAGAGCTCGTTTGCCCTCTCCTGTTGTCTGGAAGGTGCAGGGTGTCCACATTCTCTCCACGGCCAGTGGAAGATGCTTATGGATTTGGGGAGGGCTCAGTGCCTTGAAATGCTCCTCAAAGCAACAACAGTTGGAGAGAAACCACCTTACCCCAGTCCCCCACCACCACCCAAAAAACCTGAGGGCAGTCATCCCATGGCTGGCTGATACTTGGAATAAAATCCCAAATCCCCCATGTTGTAGGCAGCACGCTCCCCTGGCAAGCCAGGGGATTTCTGAACCAAGTGCCTCCCCAGAGTCAATTCTGGCTATGGGGATGGGCAGCAAGGAGCTGGGGAGTGAAGGATGCTGACAGCACAGCGTCCTGTGATGAGAAAAGGGCACCATATGTGGCAGCGATCTGCACAAATGCCCTGAAATCCCAGAAGGAATGGCCCTGGATTTCCCAGAAGGCTTTCCAGGCTGCCCCCCACACCGCCTTTTGGCCCACAAATCCTCCCCTCATGAGCAAAGAATTTGGAGTCTCCCCCATGAGTTGCCATTCCTGAGTGACTCAGAAGCAATATTTTATGGCTGTTTTTATCTCTGAAGTCATAATAAAGTTGGCAGTACCATGTGAGAGAATCAGGTTCCTGCTATCACTGCAGCTCTAAAAACAAAGGAATCTGGTTTCCTTGGTAATAGAAATCCCCTGAAAAATTCTCAGAATATGTGTCTGACCCTTCCGCTCTGAGTAGTTTGTATATAGGCTTGCATGAAAGACCAGACAGTTCCAAGTTCTGAACCAGAACACCATGCTGGGGACTATCTGGTGCCCACTGGATTTGTGTCAGCATCTCACCCAAGTTTAGGCAAGTTAACCTCGATAATATCCCCTTTCAATTACTCAAGCGAGCATCTGATATCTACATGCTTCAGGAGCCCAAGGTATTATGCTGTCTCCTTAGATCACAAGCCTTCCTAACAGTTCACAAGTATATGAGAGAAGCAAGCCACACCCCTGGGTATGAACCCACAAGGAACTACTCTCCATTAGAGGCCGCCCATTATCCTATTTGCTAAGTGCCAGGGTATCTAGTATTTAAACAGCCCTGTTTATTCACATTTTGGAACTGTTCTTTCCTTTTGATAATAAGTAATATGCTCCACATATCTCGCCTACCATCTGAAACTCAACAGGTAGATCTAAATTGCAAGAAAAGACCCAGGTTATGACCACAGCTGGCTTGGATCAGCTGATTCAGGCTTGCGAGGTCATAAAATTGCTGTGTAGACATTTGGGCTCAGCCTGGATCCTGGTCTCTGAGACCCCACAAGGGGGAAGGGTCTCAGATCCCAGGCTGTATCTCAAGCCCAACCACTATAAGGTGGATAGAAAGCTGGCTAGATTGTCAGGCTCAATGGGTAGTGATCAATGGCTCCATGGCTAGTTGGCAGCCGGTATCAAGTGGAGTGCCCCAAGGGTCGGTCCTGGGGCCGGTTTTGTTCAATATTTTCAAAAATGCTCTGGAGGATGGTGTGGATTGTACCCTCAGCAAGTTTGCAGATGACACTAAACCGGGAGGAGAGGTAGATACGCTGGAGGGTAGGGATAGGATACAGAGAGACCTAGACAAATTGGAGGATTGGGCCAAAAGAAACTTGATGAGGTTCAACAAGGACAAGTGCAGAGTCCTGCACTTAGGAGGGAAGAATCCAATACATCGCTACAGACTAGGGACCGAATGGCTCAGAAGTAGTTCTTCAGAAAAGGACCTAGGGGTGACAGTGGATGAGAAGCTGGATAGGAGTCAACAGTGTGCCCTTGCTCCCAAGAAGGCTCACGGCATTTTGGGCTGTATAAGTACGGGCATTGCCAGCAGATCGAGGGACATGATCGTTCCCTTCTATTGGACATTGGTGAGGCCTCATCTGGAGTACCGTGTCCAGTTTTGGGCCCCACACTACAAGAAGGATTTGGAAAAATTGGAGAGAGTCCAGCGGAGGGCAACAAAAATGATTAGGGGACTGGAACACAGGACTTATGAGGAGAGGCCGAGGGAACTGGGGATGTTTAGTCTACGGAAGAGAAGAATGAGGGGGGATTTGATAGCTGCTTTCAACTACCTGAAAGGGGGTTCCAAAGAGGATGGCTCTAGACTGTTCTCAGTGGTAGCAGATGACAGAACAAGGAGTAATGGTCTCAAGTTGCAGTGGGGGAGATTTAGGTTGGATATTAGGAAAAACTTTTTCACTAGGAGGGTGGTGAAACACTGGAATGTGTTACCTAGGGAGGTGGTGGAATCTCCTGCCTTAGAAGTTTTTAAGTTGAGGCTTGACAAAGCCCTGGCTGAGATGATTTAATTGGGGATTGGTCCTGCTTTGAGCAGGGGATTGGACTAGATGACCTCCTGAGGTCCCTTTGAATCCTGATATTCTATGATTCTATGACATACAGTGCTATTTTAACCCTGCAGCCTGAGCCCTGCAAGCCCAAGTCAACTGACCTGAACTCCGACACTCACTACTGTGTAGACATACTCACAGTGTAGACCTACCCAAGAGGGATTAACACACTAAGTCTCACATAACCTATATGGGGCAGGTCCTATTACAGCCATTTTAAAGAGGGGGAAATTGAGTGGAAAAGAAATGAAAGGTAACATTTTCAAAAGTGCCTAAGGAGCCAAAGTCTCATTTTCAGATGTGATTTAGGGACTTAAGTCCCAGCAAAAAAGTAAATGAGTGCCTCTGTACCTTTTGAAAATGGTTCTTAGGTTGCAAAAGCACTTAGGCCCAGATTGTTGAAGGTATTTAGGCTTCCAAGGACCCAAAGATGCAGATAGGCACATACAGAAATTTTCAGAATGGGCAGTTAGGTACCTAGGCACTTTTGAAAATCCCACTCGGTGCCTATCTGCATCTTCAGATGCCTAAATACTGTTAACAATCTGGCACCTTTGGTGCTTTGCAAATTTTCTAGCTGATTTCCCCAAAGGTCACACAGTAAGTCAGGGTAGCACCATGAATAAGATCTAGGAGGCCTGACACCCTGTAGCTTGTCCTCAATTAGAAGATAAAGCTCACATTCCTCATCTTTTGCGGACGATACTAAACTGGGAGGAGTGGTAGATACGCTGGAGGGGAGGGATAGGATACAGAAGGACCAAGACAAATTGGAGGATTGGGCCAAAAGAAATCTGATGAGGTTCAATAAGGATAAGTGCAGGGTCCTGCACTTAGGATGGAAGAATCCAATGCACCGCTACAGACTAGGGACCGAATGGCTAGGCAGCAGTTCTGCGGAAAAGGACCTAGGGGTGACAGTGGACGAGAAGCTGGATATGAGTCAGCAGTGTGCCCTCGTTGCCAAGAAGGCCAATGGCATTTTGGGATGTATAAGTAGGGGCATAGCGAGCAGATCGAGGGACGTGATCGTTCCCCTCTATTCGACATTGGTGAGGCCTCATCTGGAGTACTGTGTCCAGTTTTGGGCCCCACACTACAAGAAGGATGTGCATAAATTGGAGAGAGTCCAGCGAAGGGCAACAAAAATGATTAGGGGTCTAGAACACATGACTTATGAGGAGAGGCTGAGGGAGCTGGGATTGTTTAGCCTGCAGAAGAGAAGATTGAGGGGGGATTTGATAGCTGCTTTCAACTACCTGGAAGGGGGTTCCAAAGAGGATGGCTCTAGACTGTTCTCAATGGTAGCAGATGACAGAACGAGGAGTAATGGTCTCAAGTTGCAGTGGGGGAGGTTTAGATTGGATATTAGGAAAAACTTGTTCACTAAGAGGGTGGTGAAACACTGGAATGCGTTACCTAGGGAGGTGGTAGAATCTCCTTCCTTAGAGGTTTTTAAGGTCAGGCTTGACAAAGCCCTGGCTGGAATGATTTAACTGGGAATTGGTCCTGTTTCGAGCAGGGGGTTGGACTAGATGACCTTCTGGGGTCCCTTCCAACCCTGATATTCTGTGATTCTGTGATCTTCTTTGCTTTATTCAGTCACTAATTTTTATCTTCATAAATTGAGGGGAAAATATTTCAATGTAGACCTCCACACAAAATACTTAGGAAACCCAACACATCTGCAAAGGGAACTACTGATTCTGAGTGCCTTACAAGACACAGCCTTCGCTTGTGAATTCTCTTCACACAAATTTCACCCCTTCCAAAATAAAACTAGTCTAGATGTTCAGTAGACTGGAAGGAAAAAAGAATTGTATTGAAGCCCAAAAGGCCTGGTTCGTGTTGCAAGGGTTAAAATATTCCTCACACTGCTCACTTTTTATTTCTTTCTTCCAAAAAGCACCAAAGTTAAGCCTTGCAATCTGATAGAAAAGCAAAGATCAGTCACTGAATGACCACAACAGACTGCACTCAGCTGCCAGTATATCTGGTGACAAAGGTCTCCAGAAACATTGAAGAGCAGTGTGAAAATCAGGCTTGATATATGGCAAAGGTGATGCACTCAGGCGTGTAGCACTTATTTATTTGACCAAAGGCAGGTATAAGGGTTATTTCAGCAGTGAATGTGCATGGCTATTCATTAGAAGAAAATGTGGTATAAGTGAAAAAAATTAGGGCAAGGGAAATATCGTCCAGGGGAGGGAGGGAGCACACATCCTGCCCTGATTTGAATAAGATCTTTATCTGCTTCTGCCAAATGGCTCAGAGAGCTTTAAAGGGCAATGCTACGTTTCTCTTACAACTCCTCTTTATGGGAAGAAATCAAGGAGTGTTGTGAAACAGTTGGAAATCCTGCTGCTAAACAGAGCAGATCCCTGCTGGGCTGCTACCCTGTGAAGCTTAAGGCTCATCAGCCTGAACTCCCAAGGATAAAAGCAAGGTTGGACCTGGTTCACCCTCTGCGTGCACATGTTGTGGCTGAAGCTAATCAGACTAAGGAAGCTGTAATCAAGGGCCACAGTAAATAGTGAATTTGCAAATCAACTACCATCCCCCTTTCTCTTGGTTTTAGGGCTCACCCAGATTAGGGAAATTTACACAGATTCCACTGCACAAATGCACAAGGGGAGATAAGGAACAAGGGGTGGTTGATGGGAAAATGGCAGCTCTGAATATCCAGATTCATCAGCCAGCCCCGCAGGATGCAGAAACCGCAACACTTACTGCCAGCCTGAAGCTCTCCATAAGCCCAGTCAACCTCTTCATGCCTATAGGCTGTTTATTTGCTCTGTGCATTCCCTGGCATGAAGATTTAACCTGCAAAACGTTTGTTCTGTTTTGTGACCGGGTATGGTCCTCTTTCCTCCACCCAAATTCTAAGAAACTGTTCAGGTCAAGTTTGCATTTTGCATCCGGCTTTTAAAAACCACATGAAACATAAGTAGCCTCCTTGGTAGGTCGCTCTTAAAAGCATCTTGTCTTGTAATTTGCTAACAAAAGTGCAGGCAAATTATCTGCCTCTTTGTCTTTGCTTCTAAATAAAGACACAGCTCTGTCTAGGAAGCAGTATATTTTTGAGTGGTAGGAAAAGTATCTTTTAATGGTCTCAGGTGTTCATTATTTGCTTCTGAAATCTCCGCCGCAGTAAATGGTTTAAAATTGACAGCAGTGGGATGTTCAATGCAGAGTGCAATCAAACAAGCTGAAGCTAATGGCAACATTGGGATTTTTAGAGCTCTTGAAATGCAACAAACAGAGTTGGTCCTTAAAAGTAAAGGAATGAATGTGGCCTGATTCCCCCTTGCCTTACTTCTAGTGTAGTCACTGAGTATGTTTTCATGGTAATGTAAGCTCAGGATCAAGCCCAAACCCCACTTCCATCTACATACTAATCTGTCCGACTCAGGCCTGGGCTGCAGGGATGAAGAAGTTGAGCCGGGGTCTCAAAGGGATTCGGACCCAAATTCCATCTTTTGCAGTGTGGAGGAAGCTCAGGAGTGGGCCCCCCCACACTTGGGCCCTGAGAGTCCACCACAATCCCACGGGCCAGCGTTCTTTGCCTTCCCTAGCCGAGAGTCCCCCAATTGACTCCCAAGAAATGGAAACAACCCCCGTTTTTCAAGCACAGCTGCTCAATGTCTAACCCTTCCATTTGGTTCTGGCTGGTGAGCTGCAAACACATTGAACCTTCTCCTATATTTGCAATGGGGACTGACCAGAAAAAGTCTTACGCCAAATGTGCTGTTTGGTTGTCACAGGAGCACAGCCAGATTTTGGTGAATCTCTGGGGTGAAGCAAGGGAAAAGTTCTATTTTAGCATGCATACCAGGAATGACCACAGGTACCAGGAAATAGTGAAGAAGCTGGCAGCGTTGGGAATGACCAGACCAGCAACCAGCGCAGGAAGAGGATTAAGTGGCTCCAGACTGACTATTGGAAAACCAGGGCTGAGAAGCACACTCAATACATCTATGTATAATAATACAGAATGTAAATGCAAGCCCGCTCCTTTCCTAAACAGCCTTCTCATCCATAACAAAAATGCATAATAATCAACACCCCCATTACTGTGTCCAGTGACAGTTCCCCATTTCATAGCTTAATGTGACAGTACCTTATATACTGTAAGCCTTGCTGCACAAAAACATTAAAAAAAAACCTTACTAGTCTACCACTTCCATCGATCCATGCAGGTCCATAATGTGGAAGCACAGAGCATCCCTGACTTCTGTTGCCCAGCTGCAATCCTGCTCTAGCTGGGATAGGAGCACTTTCTGGCAAAGTGTACCGGGTCAGCAATCCATTCCTGTCATAGCTCCATTCAGGGGCAAATGGTTCACAAAGATTGTGACGAGCACAGCTGGCCACAATAATGTGGACAGCAGTGGTAACAAAGGCATCCAAACATGTCTGTAAACAGCACCAGCGGGATTTTAGTTTGTCAATGTACATTCAACCACCATTATGCACCTGCTAAGAGCGTAACTGAATCTTCTTTTGCCAGGCCCTCTGAGATCAGAATACAGTTTCATAAACCAAGGCAAAAGGAGATAAGTTGGGTCCCTCAGGATAACAATGGGAACACGAACTCCATTTATGACAACAATAGTGTCCCAGCCTGTCCATGAATTTAGACTCCTGATTGCTGGAAAACCCTGGCATTGTTAACATTTCCAATTCAGCTCATTGTCAACAAAGGCCTGCAGAATAATGGAGTAGTACCCTTTGAGGTTTATGTACTCACGTGTTCCTTGAGAAAGGCAAACTATGGTCACGAGTCCCATCAATGGCCCTGTCACCATTTGGAAACTCCGTTCTCTCAAAACCGGCACTTATTTCAGGGCTATTGTTTATACCTGCCACTTCTGAGTAAATCACTTAAATCATAAATCTCCACCACCACTTTACCCACAATTGACTTTCCAACATCAAACTGAAAAGGAGTACTAGTGGCACCTTGGAGACTAACCAATTTATTGGAGTATAAGCTTTCGTGAGCTACAGCTCACTTCATCAGATGCATTCAGTGGAAAATACAGTGAGAAGATTTATATACACACAGAACATGAAAAAATCATAGAATCATAGAATATCATGGTTGGAAGGGACCTCAGGAGGCCATCTAGTCCAACCCCCTGCTCACAGAAGGCCCAATCCCCAATTAAATCATCCCAGCCAGGGCTTTGTCAAGCCTGACCTTAAAAAATTCTACGGAAGGAGATTCTACCACCTCCCTAGGCAACGCATTCCAGTGTTTCACCACCCTCCTAGTGAAAAAGTTTTTCCTAATATCCAACCTAAACCTCTCCCACTGCAGTTTGAGACCACTACTCCTTGTCCTGTCCTCTTCTACCACTGAGAATAGTCTAGAACCATTCTCTCTGGAACCACCTCTCAGGTAGTTGAAAGCAGCTATCAAATCCCCCCTCATTCTTCTCTTCTGCAGACTAAACATCCCCAGTTCCCTCAGCCTCTCCTCATAAGTCATGTGTTCCAGACCCCTCATCATTTTTGTTGCCCTTCGCTGGACTCTCTCCAATTTATCCACATCCTTCTTGTAGTGTGGGGCCCAAAACTGGACACAGTACTCCAGATGAGGCCTCACCAATGTTGAATAGAGGGGAACAATCACATCCCTTGATCTGCTCGCTATGCCCCTACTTATGCATCCCAAAATGCCATTGGCATTCTTGGCAACGAGGGCACACTGCTGACTCATATCCAGCTTCTCGTCCACTGTCACCCCTAGGTCCTTTCCTGCAGAACTGCTGCCTAGCCATTCGGTCCCTAGTCTGTAGCTGTGCATTGGGTTCTTCCGTCCTAAGTGCAGGACCCTGCACTTATCCTGTTGAACCTCATCAGATTTCTTTTGGCCCAATCCTCCAATTTGTCTAGGTCCCTCTGTATCCTATCCCTGCCCTCCAGCGTATCTACCACTCCTCCCAGTTTAGTATCATCCGCAAATTTGCTGAGAGTGCAATCCACACCATACTCCAGATCATTTATGAAGATATTGAACAAAACCGGCCCCAGGACCGACTTTTGGGTCACTCCACTTGACACCGGCTGCCAACTAGACATGGAGCCATTGATCACTACCCGTTGAGCCCGACAATCTAACCAACTTTCTACCCACCTTATAGTGCATTCATCCAGCCCACGCTTCTTTAACTTGCTGACAAGAATACTGTGGGAGACCGTGTCAAAAGCTTTGCTAAAGTCAAGAAACAATACATCCACTGCTTTCCCTTCATCCACAGAACCAGTAATCTCATCATAGAAGGTGATTAGATTAGTCAGGCATGACCTTCCCTTGGTGAATCCATGCTGACTGTTCCTGATCACTTTCCTCTCATGTAAGCGCTTCAGGATTGATTCCTTGAGGACCTGCTCCATGATTTTTCCGGGGACTGAGGTGCGGCTGGGTGTTATCATACACACTGTAAGGAGAGTGATCACTTAAGGATGAGCAGGAGAGCGGGGGGAGGGGGGAGGGAAGAAAACCTTTTGTAGTGTAATCAAGGTGGGCCATTTCCAGCAGTTAACAGGAATGTCTGAGCAGCAGTGGGGGCCGGGGGGATAAACATGGGGAAATAGTTTTACTTTGTGTAATGACACATCCACTCCCAGTCTTTATTCAAGCCTAAGTTAATTGTATCCAGTTTGCAAATTAAGTCCAATTCAGTGGTCTCTCATTGGAGTCTGTTTTTGAAGTTTTTTTGTTTTAAGATAGCGACCTTCATGTCTGTGATTGCGTGACCAGAGAGATTGAAGTGTTCTCCAACTGGTTTATGAATGTTATAATTCTTGACGTCTGATTTGTGTCCATTTATTCTTTTACGTAGAGACTGTCCAGTTTGACTAATGTACATGGCAGAGGGGCATTGCTGGCACAGGATGGCATATATCACATTGATAGATGTGCAGGTGAACGAGCCTCTGATAGTGTGGCTGATGTGATTAGGCCCTATGATGGTGTGCCCTGAATAGATATGTGGACACAGTTGGCAACGGGCTTTGTTGCAAGGATAGGTTCCTGGGTTAGTGGTTCTGTTGTGTGGCATGTGGTTGCTGGTGAGTATTTGCTTCAGGTTGGGGGGCTGTCTGTAGGCAAGGACTGGCCTGTCTCCCAAGATTTGCGAGAGTGATGGGTCGTCCTTCAGGATAGGTTGTAGATCCTTGATGATGCGTTGGAGAGGTTTTAGTTGGGGCCTGAAACTGTTTAGCAATGCACCTGTAGCAGTCTGGGGCAGCCAGCGTCCAGACAGTTACAGCAATCTGCTTCTGGACTGGTAGAGCCATCCTCATGCATGCATCCTGACGCTGGAGGATTGGGATGAGCTGCTCACCAAGCTCCAGAAATGAAACTTTCTTCATGTAAAATTTCTGGACCGACCAGTGGTCATCCCAGCTCTGCATGATGTGTTCCCACCAGTCTGTGCTTGTGACCCCGCTCAAGAAGTATAGGTCTACACAGAGGGCATCAGTTACCAAGAGGCATGAGCAGCATCAGCCAGTTTGAGTCTGCCATGTCTGTATCATCCTCCTTCTCCCTACTCCATCAGATGCCTTCTGAAGGTCAGAGAATGCTGCTGAAATGTCCACCAGTGTCTCTTGGATGCTTTCCTGAAACCAGAGTGAAAGCATAAGCAAGAGGATCTTCTGAAATTGCGGCTCCTCCATGTTGCTGGCTACAGTTGCCAGGAGCATGCAAACCAAAATGGTGCATCATCAGGATGTGCGGATGGGCTGTAACAACTTCCTGTGACATGAGGGATGGACAGCCAAGTTTTCCCACACTGCCATGATCACAAGACTAGAGAGGCCACATTCAGGGAGGGCACTCGGAACTCTGCACTAGGGTTGGTTGGACTTGGATCTGCGTACTGCAGTGTGGTCATTGGAGCCCCTGTGTGGGGTCCGGCTCAAAAATTCTTAACCTGTAAATCACCAATCAGTGTGGACGCACGAGCCCGAGGCTTTCACACGCAGGGTTAGTGGACTCAAGCCCTACTAACTCTGGACTTACATTGCAATCTAGGCATACCCATTCATATCCAGGCAGGAGGAGTCTAAAATGCTAGCATGGTGTGCGTGAAGCATTCTGATTCAATATTATTTAACACTTGCATTGCACAGTTGTATGGGACTGTGCAAGATATAAGGCAGCAGAGAATCAGATGATGATTACTACTTTAGTGTACAACACCAAATGAAAGTGTTTTTCATGGGGGGATTGATTCTCCATTCCATCGCAGGAACAAATAACAGGAAACTGCTCCAGGGCTGCCCTGCTTGCATCGGGGGCAAGTTAGAGCTCTGGCTTCACTTTTAAGCCACCTTTGCAGTTCCCATATTCTGGAGCACACTATGAACATTGGGTGCAGAGAATAGCCGTAAGTGTACTCCACTTCAGCCACATCCCTTCCTTCTCTGGCTCTCACCCTCCCTCCCTCCCACTCCCTGTCACCAACAGCACCCTTCCACCAGAGTCTGGGATCAAGGCCAGCATAGACTCCTTATACCAACAGCTGGAGAGAGCTTTTACAAAGAGGGTATTTTACATCCCCTTTGAGGCCCTTTGATGTGTAATTTCAAGGGCCTCTGCGTCAATGAGAACCAAGATTTTCCGTCTACAGCTAGGGAGACAGAGATGAAAGCTTTAGCCCTCCAGTCACTAAAAAAAAGAGCTCTGTAAGACACCTGTACTGATTCAGTCTGTCCCTAGTGCAGAACATCCATGAAAGCTTCAGTGAGCCATCTGGAGAAGTTCACTTTGCCTTCAGCTTGGCTGTGAACAGAAACAAGCTCGTCATCATAAAGTGGAATGGATGAGGTTACAGCCGACTAAGACAAATGGGTTTTGCTTTCAAGTGCATAAACAGAGGATGTGTTATTTGGAATCTAACTGACATTTGAGGGGATTGTCTTTGAAATTCTACCATCCGGGGTGACAAGTGCTCCTGCACACTATCAGGTACGGAGTGACGAATCCCAACCTGTGTACGGGGCTGGGGAAATGAAGTCCCAGATTTTATTCCTCACATGATAAAAAGTGACTTGACTATTCCAACAAACACATTCAGAAAGGAACCAAAGATGAACCCTTTGGCTGGTGCTTTATCTATCTATCTATCTCATTGGCGATCCTTTGAGGATGATCTCTTTCACAGGTTTTATTTTTCATTCGTCCTTTGGTGACTGAGGAGTCGGATCCTTGAGCCACGGGGTCATTAGCAGACATTTCAGGTGGCGTTGGAAGACAGGGTTGGGCCGTGATTGCTGTGTGACTGTTGTCCTTCCTTTCTCGTGTTTTTCTGCGACCAGGGCAAGGTGATTTTCCTCAAAAGTGGACGTTCCCTCTCTGACAAGTCTTTGCCAGTTATCCCTTTCCTGGGCTGCTGTCTACCAGTGTGCGGTGTTGATGCTGCATCTCTTGATGTTTATCTTCAGGGTGTCTTCAAAGCGGCAGTAATCCCAACTCTCCTCTATGGCTGAGAGACTTGGGTGACCTACAGAAAACATCTAAAAAGCCTGGAACACCAGCACTTACTTCAGAAGATCCTCAACATAAAGTGGGAGGATCATCACACTGTCAGTGTCCTCACAGAGGCCAACATCTTCAGAGTTGAAGTCCTGATTTTCCAACACCAGCTGAGAAAGAGTGGGCACTCTGTGCGCATGCCTGATGTATGCTTACCAAAACAACTGCTTTATGCCCAACTCACCAAAGGAGAAAGGAAACGAGGAGGCCAAATCTATCTATACACACACACAAGCTAGGTATATTATTAGGTATATAAGGTATATAAGAGTTAGGTACTAGATGGTCCCATCACCATAATATATGGTCACCTCACAAACACAGGATTGCTAACCCTAAGTATTCAAAAATTGTAATAAATGAAAATTAAAAAGATCTCATGGTTTTTAAGCCAAAGATAATTTTTCTGTTCCTTTTATTTGTCTTCTGGATTTTGAGCCCATATTGTTCACTTAGGTCATATTTTTAAGCTTTTCCCTGCAGCCAAGAGCTTAGGTAGGTACTTCAAAAAAAAAATACGAAATTTTCACATAAAGCACGACATTTCATGAGACATGCAATAAAATTGTGAGAGTTGGCAACACTGTTAATTCATTTATCCCCAGAAGATCCCTTTGAGGTCGGGAAGTATCATTATCAAAATTTTACAGATGGAAAACTGAGGTAGAAGTGCACAGAAATTAAGTGACTCACTCAAGGTCATGTGGGAAGTCTGTAGCTAAGGCCATGTCTACAGTACAGGTGTTCCACCGCACAGCTGTGGAACAGCAGTTATTCTGCTGTAGCACCAGAGAGTGGATGCTTCCCACGTTGATGGAAGGGTTTTTCCTATCACTGGAGGTAATCTGACTCTCAGAGAGGCAGTAGCTCTGTTTTTCAATAGAAAAATTCTTCTGTTGACCTAGCTGACTCTACACCGGGGGTTAGGTCGACATAGCAACAGAGGTGTTAATTATTCACACCCCTGAGCACAGTAGTTACGTTGACCTAACTTTTAAGCGTAGATCTGGCCCGAGTCTGGAGCTGAACCCAGATACTCTGAGCCCCAGCCCAGTGCCTTAATCTTCTTGTGAAGAGAAAGCAACTGGTGAGAGCCATGTGTTCTTTGTGAAATGTCATTCCTGTAAATGCTGCTCTTAAATGAAGCCCTCCCAAGAATAAGCTCTCAGAGACTGGTATTTCTGGACGTGGAGTGATTTCTATCCTGGTCACATCCACAGCATGACACACTTGTGAAGCGACAGCCACTTTATATTTCAGTAATGTCTTTTGCCCAAGGGCTGTAAATGTCTAAATCAAGATTGTATGTTATTTCTAAAAGGTATGCTCTAGTTCAAACAGGGATTAATTCAGGGAAGTCCTATGGCCTTATGTTATACAGGAGGTCAGACTAGATCATCACAGTGGTTCCTTCTTGCTCTATAATCTTGTCTTTCTGGGGTTAAGATCATCAACTGTGGGTTGATACTAGGTTATATTTCCTGCATTTACAAGGGTTACCGTTGATTGACTAAAACAACGAGGAATCTTGTGGCACCTTAAAGATGAACAAATGTATTAAAGCTTATGCTCTAATAAATTTGTTAGTCTTTTAGGTGCCACAAGACTCCTCGTTGTTTTTGCTGAAACAGACTAACACGGCTACCCCTCTGAAACACTGATTGACTAGACAGTCTTCCCTTGCCCCTTAACTTTTCCATTAATCTCTTTTTTAAACGACAGCATGTGGGGTAGATTTTTTAACAGTCATCTATTTTCTTTTTGACAAAGAAAAATCTGGTTAATTAATCAATTTCTTAATTGCAAAATTAAGATCTTATTTGATTAAGAAATTTGTTCCACTGAAAAGCCATTTGTCAGAGCAGCTGTAAAAAAAAAACTGCTGAAAAAGTCATACAGGGCCTGGTTTGTACCACCAAATAGAAGGTCTGTCAGTATTTGCATTATAACAATGGGTTTATTATTATGTGGTCATGAAAATTCAATCTGGGCTCAAAATCTTGGGATGCAAAATTTTAGCTAGGAGCCCATTTGTATCATCAAATCTGCAAAACAATCATTTTAAAGTATGGGAATGTCGGGCACGACAAGATGAAACCGAGGTGTCTGGTTTTGAGCTCTTACTTCTGCCAGTAGTGCAGGGCATTGATCTGGCCACTGATCGACTGAGTGAGGTTCTATGGGTCAATATCTTATGCTTTGGAGGAAAGTCGTGGTTGTGGGGGGAAATGAAGTGCTGCTTAAAGCTTTTGTGTCTTTGCTCTCTAAGTGCTGCATTGACAGGGTTCTCATGGCTTCACCAGTAGCTGACAGGGAGGGCACTCAACCTATTTAAAGGGATACTACCCCATTCCTGTACACACCACCATCTACGTTTACATTGGGACATGAAGCTGTACACCTTGATTTAATTTGATTTTATCAGCATCACCACTAAGCAGGTATGATTAGATCATTCAGTTGGTGTCTTCGGAAGCTGACATTAAATTAAGAAAGATATCCAGAAATAAAGCGCAAGGGAGACCACAGTCATATGACAATGAAGTAGTTCACTTCAATTTAACATTCTGGTGCCTGAGCGTGATTTATACGAGGACCGCATCAAAGCCCTGGAAGTGCATAGGGACTTAAAGTGGGCATAAATGGAGCTAACCACTTATGGACCCTTGATGCTGCCGGAGTGTATAAAAGAGAGAGAACCGTGACCTTCCTCCCCTACCCATTTGATGGCTGGTGGAACTGACTGAGCATTTGTGGAGTATTATAATTTGCTGATTGTACAGGTCAGCAACAAATTAGCACCCCTATGCTGCTCAAGGGGAGGCTTTATGACTAAGGCCGGTCTATCCTTAAGAATTTAACAGGCAAAGCTGCATCAGCTAGGGATGATTTTTCTCTGACAGAGCTTTGCCAATAAAATCCTAAGCATAGACACAGTTATACCAGTATAACTGAACTTATGCAGTTACAGCTTATGCCTGTCGGGGGAACAAGCATAAATTGTACCAGTGTAAGCACTTTCATACCTACATAACTGTGTCCACACTAGAGGGTTTTATGGTTGTAGCTAAAATGGTATAACTATATCAGTACAATCCTCCTAGTGTAGACAAGGCCTCAAGAAGGGTGTCTTTGAGGCACACTACCTCCCAGGGCTATTCCTGGGATAGTGCATCTTGGTGAAACTGGTCGAAGCTCAGAATTTCTCTTTTTGAATTTTCTTCATTTGAAATAGAAACAAAACAAAAAAAAAAGCCAATTTTCTAAAATTTCTGACAAAAACTACGTTTCTGAAAAAAAATCAGGTCAAATTAAATATTTTGTTTGGATGAAACCTGTGTTTTGATTTAGTTTTACACATTTTTATTTCATATATATAGAGAGTTATACATATCATTAATATTTATTGTATTTTAAAACTAAGGATTAATAATTTTAGCATTGTAATATAATATAAATACCCAAAAGAAAAATGTATTGAAATGAATAAAAATATTTTTGAAACATTTGTTCAGAAACAAACCCCCCCCCCAACATTCCTTTCCAATAAATTCAAAAGAGAACATCTTGACCTTTGCAAGATGCTTTCTTTGAATTTTTTTCCTCAAATTGAAGTTTAGTTGAAACTGATATGTTCCCGTGAAACACTGTGATTTCAACCCATGGATTTCAATGTCCCTTCAGAAAATTTTCAACCAGTTTTTGCAAAAATAAAAGGAGTACTTGTGGCACCTTAGAGACTAATCAATTTATTTGAGCATAAGCTTTCATGAGCTACAGTTCACTTCATCGGATGCATACTGTGGAAAGTACAGAAGACCTTTTTATACACACAAACCATGAAAAAATGGGTGATTATCAACCAGTTTTATGCACCATGCCTTGCTCAGGGCTGTGCCTGGAATCAAAATCTACACCTATGTTATTAATACTTTTGAAATGACCTTATTAAAACACAACATTAATGACTAACCTCAATCATGGATTTCAGCAAGAATCTGTTTGACCAAAACAAAGGGAGGGCAAAATGTCTGAGACAGATTCAGCTAGATTAGGACAGACAACTTTTCCCAGGAACTTTCTTAAGCAACCACTTGAAGCGACTGGTTTTGGTTCTTAATGGAAGTATTCTTGTAATAAAAAATAAATTCTTGTAAATAAAATTGTACTCTTTGCTTCTACTTGTAAATCAGGGTGGTCACTTAAAACAGCATGTTGCCTAGTAAAGGTGGCCTGTAGGACACAATATTTCACATTGAATTAATGAGAGAAAAATAAAAGCTTACTCAAAATCAAACAGAGATAGAATATACAAAGAATGAATCCTCACAGTGTAATTTCACTAACCTAAATGCATCTTTCTAATTTATCACATTGAAACTGTGTTCAGAAAGATAGAATGGGCTCACACTGTTCAAACTCATTTCACGTGACCTTTTCCATCTTCCTAGTCTGATTTATTTTTGGACACTTTCAGATCACATCTGGATTTGCAGGCATTAAAGGGTAAAGGATCAGAATAAATGCTGATTATGGAGAAGCAAAGGTCCATACTTTTAATATAAAGACAAAGAGAGCAAATATCAATTCCATAAAGGACAGATTTGAAAAAAGAAAACCCTAAAACTAAAGTATAGCCTTTTTACTATTTTCCATGCAGTTCAATTAGAGTTACTAAAGCATGGATAAAGTATTTTTGGTTTTGGTTTTAAGAAGCTACTGGAGTTAGACATTTTAAAAAAACTTATTCAATTATTTAAAATATTTCAACAGATACTAATAATGTATCTGACATTACCAATGGGTCTTGCCCTTGCTAGAAACACCATTTATTTTGTGTAGCGCAAGAACTAGCTGCCACTAATGAAACCCCACTCTCATCAAATGGGCTGAGAACAGGGAGCCGGTGCAGTCAAGTGGTTAGACTAGAAAACTCAGGCACATCAACACTGCCCCTTAGTCCAAACTATAGGACAGTGTAGACATGCTTAAGATTCTGGTCAATTTTCCCACACCTATTTGAGGGAACTTATTCCAATGGTCAGACATGGTCCAATGGTCAAAAAACCCATTTTTATGACATTGAGCTTCCTGTTCTGTCAGTCATTGTTGGCAAACTCAGCACTGTTATATCAGGGGCCAAATTCATGCATGATGCAACATACATTGACTTCAAGGGACATTTTAGCAGCAATGAATATGGCCCATTTATTTTTAAGCTCCATTCTCTATCTCCCTCTTCTTGCACGTACTAATAACGAAGAGGAAAAGTTATGGAAATTGTTTGAAGAAGTATTTGGCACTGGTGAGGCCACATCTGGAGTATTGCATCCAGTTTTGGGCCCCCCACTACAGAAGGGATGTGGACAAATTAGAGAGAGTCCAGCAGAGGGTAACAAAAATGATCAGGGGGCTGGGGCACAAGACTTATGAGGAAAGGCTGAGGGAACTGGGCTTGTTTAGTCTGCAGAAGAGTGAGGGGGGATTTGATAGCAGCCTTCAACCACCTGAAGGGGGGTTCCAAAGAGGATGGAGCTCGGCTGTTCTCAGTGGTGGCAGATGACAGAACCAGGAGCAATGGTCTCAAGTTGCAGTGGGGGAGGTTTAGGTTGGATATTAGGAAACACTATTTCAATAGGAGGGTGGTGAAGCACTGGAATGGGTGTTACCTAGGGAGGTGGTGGAATCTCCTTCCTTAGAGGTTTTTAAGGCCCGGTTGACAAAGCCCTGGCTGGGATGATTTAGTTGTTGTTGGTCCTGCTTTGAGCAGGGGTTGGAGTAGATGACCTCCTGAGGTCTCTTCCAACCATAATCTTCTATGATTCTAAGTAGCCATTATTTACTGAATACAGTTGTATGTTTTATTACTGTGCAAAACAATCTGGGGGAAAGGGAGGAGGAGTTAAGAACAGGGGATACAAAATAGATACATGTATACACAAAATGTGATATAAACTTTGCTGTGACCCAAACCCACTAAATCCTTGCTTCATCAAAGATGGGGAGTAAAATTTGGCAGGAAATGGTTTTCCTGTCCCACATCGGGATGAAAAGTGAAAATATAAAAACATTTTGTGAACTGGTAATCCAGAAAAACAATAAATCCTCTGATGAATTCAGTCAACAGGTTTTATTTCAATTTTCACTTTTTAAACCTCTTTTTAAGTATAAATTAACTGAACTTCAAAACAAATTTTTTTTTGAACCAAAAAATAAATGGTCTCTTTTTAAAAAGTCAAAGAAAGCTGTTTAGACCATTTCAATCCCCCCCCCCCCCCCCGCAACATTTTTTCAGATAAGGACATCCACTGAAATTGACCCTTTCACACAAAGGGCTTAAATTTTACCAAATAGGCATTTTTCCAACAAAAGAAGTTTTGTCAGAAAATTCAGAAGCACCAATTCTTCGGGGTAACTGGATGAGGTTTTTGTAGGGCTTATTATAGAGAACAGTGGTTGAAAATCCATTCTGTGCATAAGCCAGTCTTCAAAATAAGTCTGAAGTGTAATTTAATGTAGAAATCCTGGAAATTAGAAGACTTGAGTTTTGTTTTTAGTGTCACCGACCTCTAGGTTGTGAACTTGGATGCCACTTTCCAGACTGCAGTGAAATCTTATATCTGAGTTATAACTCTGTGGAAAATTAGGCTGTTAAGATATATACAGTTTAGAGAGCCATAATATTAGAAGACTCTTCATGACCCTATGTGAGGGACTGTCCGTGAAGACTTCTTCCTGAATTTAGATTGCCCTTCTACAGAAGGTCTATAGAGCAGTTCTACCAAGGCCACAAGGCCTGTAATCCCTATAATAAAGTTCAAAAAACCTAGTTCCCAGCCAGAGTAGCTTTATTAGCACTTCTGATTAAAAAAACAACCCAGTTTCACACAGCATGATGGTGGAGCAGGTCTTAGGAGTCCAAGTGCCACTGAAATTCAATGGCACTTGTGCTCCTAAGTCATCTGGGCCCTTTTCAAAATTAGTCAACATATTTATTGGGCCAGTTTCTACTTTAATTTACAATCCTTGGCCAATATCCTATTTAAGTGCTACGTAGAGTATGCTCAGATTTAGCCGAGTAACAACTAAAGACAATCCTGAAATGGCTTCCCAGTTGTATTCAAGAGAATACAAGTTCTGCTCTCAGTTACACCAGTACAAATCCAAAGGAGTTAATATATATTTAGGGCCTGAATATGAGCCAAAGTGCATAGAAGTCCATGAACTTCAGCTCCCTTCCTAAAGCGTCATGTGGTAAATAGCCACTGAATTTAATAGTGGTGGAGCCAGTCGTGTTCTATAGAAATTAGGGCGGGGTTTTTCAAAATTGCCTATGGGAATTAAGCTCCCAAATTCTATTGAATTTCAGTGGGAGCTGAGTGCTTAATTCCCTTAGGCTTCTTTGAAAATCCCAGACAAAATAAGATGATTTAGCAATGATCCATCACCTATAGAACTGAATAGAGAATAACATCTTTTCTACAGGTTTTTTCCAACTGTTGCATAGGATTGTAAGGGAGAGGTATAATCTTCTATGAAATTCTGTCGGATCATTTCAAAGAAAAGTTTCTCATTTTCTATTTTTTTTTTCAAGTCTCTTCCATAAAGGCCCAGCTTCAGGGTCCCACATCCTGCCCTGTGATGCCAGGAGGGTTCAGACCATTTTCTAACCTCTCATCTCCCTTGTGTATGTATTAATGAGAGAGCAGAACTTGCCTCTATTCATTACTGGAATATCCCTACAGGAGCGATTCTCTGGGGGAACCCAGTGTTCGTATTTTGCCGTCAGGGTATTATTCTAATTTTCAATATTTTTCAACAAAAATTAATTAACAATTTGAATGCAGATAGAGATGGAATAATAATAATAAAAACCAGTTCCGCTGCTGCAAACACAATATTACCGAGTAAATGCTGCTCTGTATGCCACGAGATTGCTCATAAGTTAAGGTATTTTGCCTGAAGGTTACAGATGGAACAGATCTAGTACTGAAGACATACCTACCCTGGGACCCATTGATTTTCATATTAAGACTGGTTGAACATTCACAAGGACTATCAAGTGCACACAGATGCACGCATACACAAAAATGCTCCTCCTGAGAGCAGCACTGATTGCCGAAAGGATGATAATACAGAAGCAGAAATTGTCTGCCTTCCTGAGTATGGCACATAGGAATTAAAAAAAAAAAAAAATAGAAAGAGTGATCCAGCAAGATCATTGTTCAAATACACTCTGAATCCAGTGGACTGCATTTGAGGTGACCAACTGTCTTTGAGGTATACAAGTTCCTGGAGAATAGGTCCATCAATGGCTATGAGCCAAGACGGTCAGGGACCATGCTCGGCGTTGTCCCTAAGAGTCTGACTGTCAGATACTGGGACTGGATGACAGGGGATGGATCAGTCAATAATTGTCCTGTTCTGATCACCTGGCACTGGCCACCATCAGAAAACAGGATACTAGGCTAGATGAAGCATTGGTCTGACCCAAAATGGCTATTTTTATGTTTTTATTATCTGAATATGCATGACTCTAGTTGAGTCTTGTCCAGAAAAAAATGTCAAGTTCTCCAGCTAGTTCTCTAGTTCATACAACAAAACAATCAATTTCTAGAACTGAACTTGAACCAAAATTTGGGGGAGGGGAATATTTCCAGTTTCTGCCTGGGATCAAATTAAAAAAGAGACGTGTGGGACAATGGCTGCTGTCCCCATCCATAAGCAGAAGTGGCAGCTACCTTGCTGTCTGCTCTTAAAAGCACAGCACAAAATCTCATCCTTAATGTCTGAATATTCAATAGATTAAAGCCAGTTTCCACTGTGCAATGGAACACAATCCAGCATGTGATATACAGGCTGTTTTGAATGTTCTTGCTGCTTTTATATTTGGTGGTAAGAGTAATGGAGAGGGGGCAAGTAAGAGGGTCTGGCTTTTATTTCGTCATTACCGTGGAGCAAAAAAGTTCAATTACAATTGGGCTTTTGGGTCCCAAATTTTGCCATCACTAACACACACCTATATGCAGACCCATTAACTTCTTTTAAGGTCTTCCCAATTTACAGCAAGGCAACTAAGAGAAAAATTTGGTCTCATCAGAAATTTTCTAACATTATAAATCTCCTTGCAACAGCTTGGGGAGAATTTCTAGTGCAAAACTGCAATATCAGGGGAGAAATTATAAGCCAGGGTTAGGCCACATTGGTGTTTTAAATTTTATTGTGGTAGAACACAGAAGCAATTCCAACTGAGATCAAGGCCTCATTGTGCTAAGCACTGTACAAGTATACAGTAAGAGACAATCCTGCCCTAGAGAGCTTACAGTCTAAACAGACAAGTGGCAGGAGGGGAAACAGAAGCACAGAGAAATGAAGTTACTTGCCTGAAGTCACACAGCAAGTCAGTGACAAAGCCAGGAATGGAATTCTAATGTTCTGAGTTTGAGTTCAGCATTTTGTTCAGTGTTAAGTGCTGTACATAGTGAATCACTGTTGCTGACCCAAACAGCTTGCATTGTAACAGAAATAAGCCTCAGGGTGCAGATTACCTCAGAAGAAATAGAGACAGGTTTCTTTAAAAATCCTTTGCGTAGTTTAACCACAATAGAAGAGAAACATGAAAAATAGGAGCTCGATCAGCAAAATTTCATCTAGATAAACACACACAGGCTTCCACCCAACCCGCATCTTTCTAAAGTACAAGAGCTGCTTTAATGTGGTTCACGTTATCATGAAATTATTGTTCGATTTAGTTGCGACAATCTGAAAACAGTTATATGTGACTCAATAGGATACTACGAATAATGTGAATGAAATATTAAAGATACACATTCAGTGAAACAACAGCTTACAAGGTAATCAGTTACTGAGTTAACGGGGAAACTGGTTAGTAACAACGAGGGGTGGGTGAATTGGTTTAAGTTTGTGTAGACAGGCCAGTGCTAGCTTTAATCTAGCTCGCTCAGGTGCTGGAGTAGCGAAGCTGCAGCAGCCCAGACTCCAGCTTGGGCTGTCCAAGTCTGCCTGGAACCCTGGGCCACTGCTCAGGATGTTAGCAATCCCTGTGACTGAAGTGTAGACAGACCCTAACACAAAACCAAACCTTTCTTTTTGACATTTAAAGCTGATGAGAAAAGGCAGGAAAAAGACTAATGGAGTGCCCATCTTTAAAAAAGGGAAGGAGGAGGACCCAGGGAATTACAGACCAGTCAGCCTCACCTCAGTCAGCATGGATTCACCAAGGGCAAGTCATGCTTGACTAATCTAATTGCCTTCTATGATGAGATAACTGGCTCTGTGGCTGAGGGGAAAGCAGCACACGTGTTATTCCTTGACTTCAGCAAAGCTTTTGACACGGTCTCCCACAGTATTCTTGCCAGCAAGTTAAAGACGTATGGGCTGGACGAATGGACTATAAGGTGGATAGAAAGCTGGCTAGATTGTCGGGCTCAACGGGTAGTGATCAATGACTCCGTGTCTAGTTGGCAGCCAGTATCAAGCAGAGTGACCCAAAGGTCGGTCCTGGGGCCAGTTTTGTTCAATAGCTTCATTAATGATCTGGAGGATGGCGTGGACTGCACCCTCAGCAAGTTTGCAGATGACACTAAACAGGGAAGAGTGGTAGATAGGGTGGAGGAAAGGGATAGGATACAGAGTGACCTAGACAAATTAGAGGATTGGGCCAAAAGAAATCTCATGAGGTTCAACAAGGAGAAGTGCAGAGTCCTGCACTTAGGACGGAAGAATCCCTTGCACCACTACAGACTAGGGACCCAATGGCTAGGCCACAGTTCTTCAGAAAAGGACCTAGGGGTGACAGTGGATGAGAAGCTGGATATGAGTCAACAGTGTACCCTTGCTCCCAAGAAGGCTCACGGCATTTTGGGCTGTATAAGTAGGGGCATTGCCAGCAGATCAAGGGACATGATCTTTCCCCTCTATTGGACATTGGTGAGGCCTCATCTGGAGTACCGTGTCCAGTTTTGGGCCCCACACTACAAGAAGGATGTGAAAAAATTGGAAAATGTCCGGCAGAGGGCAACAAAAATGATTAGGGGACTGCAACACATGACTTATGAGGAGAGGCTGAGGGAACTGGGATTGTTTAGTCCATGGAAGAGAAGAATGAGGGGGGATTTGATAGCTGCTTTCAACTACCTGAAAGGGGGTTCCAAAGAGGGCGGATCTAGACTGTTCTCAGTGGTAGCAGATGACAGAACAAGGAGTAATGGTCTCCAGTTGCAGTGGGGGAGGTTTAGATTAGATATTAGGAAACACTATTTCAATAGGAGGGTGGTGAAGCACTGGAATGGGTGTTACCTCGGGAGGTGGTGGAATCTCCTTCCTTAGAGGTTTTTAAGGCCCAGTTGACAAAGCCCTGACTGGGATGATTTAGTTGGTGTTGGTCCTGCTTTGAGCAGGGGTTGGAGTAGATGACCTCCTGAGGTCCCTTCCAACCCTGATATTCTATGAGATCTAGTCCTCCCTCCCTTCTTTTTACATTCATTTGCTGCAGCACATTTTGTTTTGATGTATTTCTAAACAAGAGCTGGGAGAGACAGAGAACTCAGATTTAAGGCCCAATTTTGTATGCTCAAGAGGCTTCAGTGGTTGGAAAGAGGTTCAAATATTCATCTAAACTTTTGGATCTGAACTGAACCAGCCGCTACAGCTAAAGATGGGGTTGAATCAGAACAGTGGATCTGAACCAACCTGAATTTTGGGAATTTCAAAATCCAAATCCAGATCCAAATCATGTCACTCAAACTAATTTTTTTCTGTATCTCTAGCCTTTAAGGTTCACCCATCACATGCTTGTCATTTTGTGATACATCCACTGAAAGCAGTGGCACTTTGGTTCCATGTAATTTGTCCTGCTTCAACTATTCTCTTTACAACACAGTTTATAACTCTTGGCTGTTGACACTAATATACAATGTTCCTTCACTATTAATGCAGCAGCTCCCTCACTCTCAGACAAAGCAATTGTATCTTTCATTCATCTGAAGTATTGAGAATTGATTTAATTTCTAATTCCTTTTGCTGTTACAAAATTTGTTCCTGTGGTCATTTTCTAGCTTCGTTCCTCCCGTACTGCTCTACACAGGCTGATGTATCTTAACTTACATAGCATTGTCAGAAAAGAGAAATACTACTTCTCATTTCATCATAAAGAAGCCCTTGCTTCTCATTTATCTGTTGTATTCAACCTCTCTTTGTTTTAATTAGTGCTGCCAGATAATTCATGACAATAGCAGCAGCTCTGGGTACTTTTTTTATTATTTAATTATTCTTCAGAGAATTTCTGTCAGCAATGCAATGCTTTATAAAAGATCTACGCCCATCTAAAACCTTAACTCCGAAAGGAAAGGCAGCTCACTTTATACCAGCTTTCCATCAGTGCTTTTCGAGCACAAAACCTACAGATGTCAGTTTCAGGCTCAGTTTACCTGGTTTCCCAGTCAGCAAGGTATGTACACACACATTTAAGTCCATCTCTCTCCCACATGGCTCTTAAACACATATTTCACTATAAGCACTTGTTTACATGCTTTGCTGAATTACCATGGACTTCTGAGTCAGAACCATGAATATCGTTCTTTGACAGGAAGGATATTCTTATGATTAAGAAACAGGGATAGGGCTCAGGACAGCTTAATTCAGTTCCTGGCTGTGGGATGTTCTTGGACAAATCACTTCAGCTCATTCCGCATTTGGAAAATAGGGATAATAATTCTCTCTCACACACACACACACAAACACTTTGTCTACCATAGATTGTAAGCTCTTCAAGGCAGAGACTCTCTCTCCATCAGTTGGCGTTTGTATTGTACAGATCGCAACACTGTGTCCCAGACCTTGGCTGGGAACTATCATAAATAATAAGAGAGCTAGCTGGAGTGTGAATCAATCTTCCCATCTGAAGGTCCAAAAAATATATGTGACTGTGTGATAATTTCTCGGGTAACGTTACATTTCTCTATCCAACCTTTTAAAGACGTTTAGCCCGTATTTTCTGAACATCTTGTCCATGCAGTGTCATTGTTCTACTAATGTGCAAAATGCTGTAAGGCATCCAAAAGTCAGCCTGCAAGATCAACCCATAAATTTAGAATAGTATTCATCAAATTACTGCTGGTAATTGTTCCATTTGAAATATGGACGAAAAGTTTAATGATTAGCAACAGATGACCATCACTGGTTACAATGGGGGGGGGGAGTATTTAAACATATGATTGCCACCAAATATTGCTTGCAAACACAACTTTAGGACTCTTTTTTAACCTGACTTCTGCATTTGATCACACGTTTACTGAAAAATATGAAAGGAAGTTTGTGCTCATCAGAAGGTAAAGCAAATTTGGCTTCTTATTTTTGGGTTATAAATATGTCCAGGGAGGAGTGTGTGGTGTGGGGGACCGGGTAGGGATACACTATTTTCCCATAGCTGTAGACTTATTTAATAATATTCATCCTCTCCTGAGACCCTGGAGTTCTGAGATACCTGCCTTTGTCTTTCAACTTTGCCTGGTAGCCTGCCTGATGTATCACTGCTGAGGCAACTGCTGAAGGAATTGTAGTTAAGGCTCTAATGCCTGGTGTGCGTCATTACACACCATCCAAAGCTGCCTCCACAACTCAGATACCCAAGCCCCTGTGAGCTACCCGCTCAGTAGTGCTTCTAACTTTCTATGGAGTCTTCCCCTGCTGGCAACCAATCCCTGGCAGAAAGGAAAAAAAAGTGGCAGAATCACTGATTGCGTAATCAATACCAGACTTTTACTGGCCTAATACTGCACAACCAACTCATCACATTTGAAAAATGGATTGAAGACAGACGTTTTTCAATACTTGGTTTCAGAAGAATTAATCGGATAAACTCTCCTCTTGGTCTGATATTAGGGTGGCCAACTGCCTAACCACACAAACCCAAACACACTTGCCCTACCCTTTCCCTGAGGCCCTGCCCCTGCCCCTCCCTTCTCCAAGGCCCCGCCCCAATCACTCGATCCCTCCTCCCTCTGTCGCTCGCTCTCCCCCGCCCTTACTCACTTTCACTGGGCTGGGGTAGAGGGATGGGGTATGGGATAGAGTTTGGGATGCATGAGGATGCTCAGGGTTGGGGCAGGGGGTTGTGGTGCGGGAAGGGGTGAGAGGTGTTGGCTCCAGCTGGGCGGCAGTTACCTCGAGAGGCTCCTGGTTGGCAGCGCAGAGGGGCTAAGGCAGGCTCCCTGCCTGCCCTGGCCCTGCACCACCTCCAGAAGCGGCCGACATATCCCTGCGGGGCCCATGGGAGCTACAGGGGTGGTGCCTTCAGGCAGGAACAGCACACACAGTCTCCTGCCCTCCATCCCACCCCCACCCCCCCAGGGCAGCAGGGACATGCTGGCCTCTTCCAGGAGCAGTGCGTGGAGCCCCCCAACCCCGCTTACCTCATGCGGCTCCCGGGCAGAGGCACAGAGAAGCTAAGGCAGGCTCCACTCCCAGAGCTCCCATTGGCCAGAGTTGCCAGCCAATGGAAGCGGTGGAGTTGGCGCTTGGGGTGCTGGCAGCGTGCGGAGACCCCCACCCCCCCACAGGGGCTGCAGGGACATGATGGTCACTTCTTGGAGTGGTGCGGGGCCAGGGCAGGTTTAGCCCCACTGCTCCGCCAGATTTTTAGTGGCCTAAAAATGTCCCAGTTTGGCTTCAGTAGCCTCCAGGAGATAGAACCCGATTTCCATAGACTCCCGGCAAAACCGGGAGGGTTGGCAACTCTATCTGGCATAGCTTCAAGATTTAACGTCAATCGGTCAATTCACAATGACAATTTTCATTTCAATTGAAAATGTTGACAATTTTCATGTTAACATTTTTTGATGCAACACTTCTCGGATTTTTTTGTTGTGCAAAATGTTTTAATATTTTGACTTTTCATTCCAATTTGGATATTGCAATGTCAAAATTTCTATGGTATAAAAATTCCATTTTCCAAATCATAAGAAATAGTAATATCTAGTTCTTATACAGCACTTTTCTTCCATAGATTTCAAACGCTTTACAAAGGACGTCAGTATCATTACCCCGATTTTACAAATGGAGAAACTGAGGCAGAGAGAGGGGACGTGACTTACCAAATGTCACACACAAAATCTATATCAGATCCAGGAACAGAATCCAAATTCTTGTAAGATCCAGTCAAGTGTTATATCCACTAGGCCACACTGTCTCAAACAAGTCTGCTTTTCTATACCAGGGCCGAGGCTTCACTAGCATCTGACTGAGAATGTTTTTACATTTCACTCCTAACTCTCAACAGTAAAAATTATTGTGCCAAATACATTCTTAGAATGATTGTCATCATCAACAGAGTTACATCGGGAATGCATGTCTCTCTAAGACTGTACAAAAGAAATGCCCCTTTTGCTATAAGTACGTGTCTGTATTTCTTATATATATGTATCTTGAATGTTACTTTATTCTGACAGCATTCTGAGGCGAGATTAGATGGTAATTTGTTTCACTGTGTACTTATGTTCTGAAATTCTAAATATGAGCCCTGGTAAGAGAGACCTCAGGAGGACACCATGTCAAAAATACTTATAGAGCTGTGCAATCAAAGGTTTATAAAACCTCTGATTAAAAAGGAATCCGTCACTAGAAGCAAAGAGCGAATTTGTGTTTGTTCAGCGTACCCTGTTTCTTAAATGGGACATATGCCAGTACCACAGAGGCAATATCCCTTTAAAGGAAGCAGAGCGGAGAAAACAATGTAAAAAACACTGTGAATTTTGCTTTGCATTCAACAGAAAATTCTTATTTGACTGTGTTTTCAACCCTTTTCACTTGTGTTACCTTTCAACAGTCAAGCACTGAAGTTGGATGAGCATGAACGCTCCCAGAGGGTGAAATAAGGCCTACCATGAAGGCAGCGTAAAAGTTGCTTTGATGCCATTACTGAGACATAGAGCGCTGTAATCTCAACGGCAGTGCACCGATTCATCTAAGCTGCCTTAACAATATATAACAGCATCCTCCCACGTGTCTCCAGCAGCAACTGAACCTGGAAACCGCCAGCGCTGCTTCTCATTTACACTAAGGCCACGTTACATGGCCCTGGCAGTTAAATCAGGAGAAAATTATATTCACACCCACTCTGGGCCCTTTTATACGGCTAGGCTCGTGAAGAATCAAGACCACTCACTCTACCACTTAAGCTAAAGGAGTAACTCCATTAGCTAGAAGGCATGATTTTTGTCCTTTGTGGACCAGCTTCTCGACGGCAATACAAACAACGCACAAGACAAGAGGAGTACACATGCACCGCTTAACTCTCATTTAAACCCTGCTCTGAGGATGTAAGTGGTGCATACGCTTTCTGTTGGCCCGCTGTATAGGGGTGAATTTCACTCCATAAATCCAACTTTTAGCTCAGACGTTTGAACGTGGCATCGAGAATGAATTTCAGACTGTATATTTCACTGTGAAATTTGCTGTTAACAATTCTCACTGATTTGTCTAGTTACTTCAATAACCTTAAAAAAAAAAAAGTTAAATTAGTTGGATAAATTACACAATGGCTGTAGCAACGACTCGGCCCTTTGAGACTCCAGTGTGCAGTTACCACTCTGACAAACTGGGAAGTGGTCATGCGTCAGATAAACATTCCGTACATTATGCATATATGAATCATGCGGGGGTAAACCATCGGCTCTGCTTTCCCTTCAACGCACTTATGCACGTCCATGGCCATGTTTTCGTTAGAGAGTTCACGAATATCCTCTAGCAGGTGGTTCATAAGGCAGGCTCCAATTCAACAAGGTACTTATGTGCATGGCTAATTTAAAGAATGCAAATAGCCCCGTTGAAGTCAAGGCCTTATTCACTAAATAAATTTGAATAGGACCACTAACATGCTTAGAGTTAGGCATGTGCTTAAGTAACAAGGCTGAATCAGGGGTTTAATGGTTTTGGAAACTAATCACTTTACATATTGTTTGCAGTCATGTTGTAGCCATGTGGGTCCCTCAAGAAGTTGGGTCCACCCTGTCTCTATAATCCCTTTCCATGGCATCTGAATCAACAGAAAAACTACCAAACCAGAAACAACAACATCTGGCTTATATGTCACCTTCCATTCAGAAACACTGAATTTCAGTATATATAGATCAATCATGCAGGGTTTTATAGAAAGCAGAATTGTTTCAGCTATTCATTTAAATGCAGCTACCTGCATCATGGAATTGACAGCACAGGGAGAATTTTAGGTAGCCAGAATCTATTTTTACACATCAACATTTGTTGCAGAACATCTGAGCACCTCCGCTTTCAAAAACTGGCATGGGAACTCATGCGTGGCCATTGTAAAAAGTCCTCTGACCGCATGTGCTTAGGTCCTCAAGTTTCATGTTTCGCTCAAAAGGAGGCGAGTAGAGAAACAATGCTGAATTCCTACCATTTTTACAGATGAGCTCCATTTTAAGCTTGTCACCTACGGGCTGTTTCATTTAGATCAGTGACAGCCCTGGTATTGATTTTTTAACATTTTGACGTGTGTGTTTTAAAATTCCATGTCCAGCGCACTGTACATTCACAAGCATTTCCATTGTGACTGTCATTCTTAAATATTCATCAAATGGTGACTGCCTGTCTGAGAATGATTGATCTTGTCATGGCAACTTCTCTTTTTTCAAAACATACCAGTTTACATAAAGCAGATGAAATAACCTGCCAGACTCGTATTTATTTTCTTTTCCAAAGTAAGGACCTGGATCTTAAATGGCCCCATTTTATTTGACTTTTCTGCCCCGGGCTGAAGTCTAATTTAGGACAAAAATGGAAGAAAACCAAACTATAGCCACCACTGGAAACTTAACATTTGCTCACTGTGGCATTTGTGTTCCATGCCCTAGAAAAAGAATAGATAGATCTCATATATCATAGTAGGCAAATGTTGACTTTTTAGTGGCAAATACACACAGTGGAAACTAGAGTGGGGAATTATGTTAGGCAGAATGAAGATTCTTAAGTGGGAATTTGGCCATAACATCAGGCGAACCTTCCTTCTTTTTCAAAAAAGTGCCATTGGATCTTGTTTACTTCAAAAAAAAAGTGGACTTCTTGTATATAGAGCTCATCATGTGACATATGCGCAACTTGGAATTGAAATCTCACGAGGTTCAGGTACCATCAAAACCAAACGTTGACACTGGTTCATTTTCAAATCCAGACTCCAGAGCTCAGCCTAACCAAACCTCACCATCTCTAGTTTTGCTTATCTAAATAGCTAATCCTTCACTAACACCAGGAATTTTATCCAAATCACATATTCACAAGATGAAACTATTATTCTACTTTACAATGCCCCCCCCCAACGTTTTTAACAAACTTGAAAAAATAACACAAACTCTTCACAATCATCTTCTACATGGAAACCTGTAATGAACTGGCCAGAGAGTGTAGCATTGCTCTCTACAGGATATAATCAGTCCTGCTCGGTTGTATGTCTTAAGCCTCATATTGCTGCTCACTAATGGATCGTCTCCTTTAGCTGAATAGGTGGGTTTTGGACGGAAGGATATGAGTTTAATCCCCCTTTCTTTTCCATCTCCCCTTCTGAGATTCCAGTAAGACAACTTTGAAGATCAAAATCTGAGAGTTCTTGGGGTACCCAAGATGGAGAATCACCTTGTTCTCCTCCTGTCTTCAGTGAGAGATACATGCTTGTGCTTAACTAAGTGTCAGCTCCCCGACACTTCCAGCCTGTTAGCCAACCAAGCCCTCTCTTCTGGACTATGCCAGCCCTTCCTTTGCCCTGCAGGTTAAAAATAGGTGCGCCCCACTCCCCAAGCCCCCTTGAAGCAGTTCCTATAGTGCCCAGTCCCTTATCCACTGAACACTCACAGTAATACCAGGTCTGCTGTCCCCAAAAGAACAGTAGACACACCAGCTTGAATGATTCAACTCAGAGTCAGCTCCTAGTATAATCCCACAGAACAGAGATATATTAAAAGTGAAAACAACAATAAGCTTATTACCAAAGGTTCAGGATTTAAGTAACAGTGAAAAAGGATAATGGAAACAAAAGGGCTACATATAAAACAAAATCTCAACTTTATTTCTAGAGATTAAATTTAATAGGCTATACATAGACTTAAAGAAGTCTATCTCACCCAAATAACCTTTGCAGCTTCTCAGCGAAGGTTGGTTGTGATCCTGTTTTCATGAATATAATTGCACTGCCCGATTACGTCCTAGGTCAAGGATAAAGGTGTGTCTTTCTTGCCTTCTACTGATATTCCCCCAAGTTCCTTGTCTATACCTCAGGGTCAGGATGACCTTATTCACCAGTGTGCTGCCTCCCTGTTGATTCCACTTTCCCCATTGGCTTTGTATGTAAATGACTCTCCTGTGTGCTAACTTATAGGGTCTAATTTACATACCAGAAAGACAGGTGATTAAAGATATTTTGTCTGACAGAAAACCTTTTTGTCAGCTCTGCCTTGATAGAGACTTTAGGAACATATTTGCAGTATACAAACTCCTAACATTGTATCTGTACATACATTTTACCATGACATTAACGACCAGCGTGAACCTGTTTTTATTTAAAGACTTCACATGATATTTTCTATTGAATCAGAAAGTACAAACCAGGATCATGATATTTTTGTGACCCTCTTGCCAGTTGGCACTGAGGGGCTCTTAGAGTCACCTTAAGGGGCCACGTATTTGTTACAATGCAATGGTATGCTACTAAGTGCAAACAGTGCAGAGTTCTGTATACCGCTCAAGGCAAGCACCATTAATTTGTATTTATGGACATATTGTAATGAAATAAATGGTGTAACTATTGCAACTGTCCATGATGAGAATGTTGGTTGAATCAGTATTCATTCTATGTCCTATTATTATTTTTTGTGCCATACTTGAAGTTACTTGGGTTAATTGTATGCTAATGCATGCCAAATAAATTAGACAGGAGCTACCTCATGAAAGATTTATGGAGACTAAAAGAGGGTTTTACTAACAGAAACTTCTCTTTTGAAATCTATCACTAAAATCTGACCTAAATCACATCCTGAAATATGTTTCACTTAAGTTTGCAAAGCTTTTTGTCGACTAGCGATTCAGGGGATTTAGCTTTTGCATGTAAGGCAAAAATTGTGTCCTCAGTTCCATACATACAAATACACAGAAATTAAGAGACCTAGTTCTGGAACTCTTACTTGGCCGAATACACCTTTACTTATATGAGTAGAGCCATTGAAATCAGTGGCTTCAACTAGATTCTCACTCTCACAGACCTTGGGAGACAGGCCAATCCTTGCTTACAGACAGCCCCCCAACCTAAGGCAAATATTCACCAGCAACTACACACCACACAACAAAAACACCAACCCAGAAATCAAACCCTGCAACAAACCCCAGTGCCAACGCTGTCCACATATCTGTTCAAGGGACACCATCATAGGACCTAATCACATCAGCCACACCATCAGGGGCTCGTTCACCTGCACATCTACCAATGGGATATATGCCATCATGTGCCAGCAATGTCCCTCTGCCATGTACATTGGCCAAACTGGACAGTCTCTACGCAAAAGAATAAATGGACACAAATCTGACATTAGGAATTATAACATTCAAAAACCAGTAGGAGAACACTTCAATTTCCCTGGTCACTCAATAAAAGACCTAAAAGTGGCAATTTTTCAACAAAAAACATCACATTAGGCCTGAATAAAGACTGGGCGTGGTTGGGTCATTACAAAACCTAAGCCTAATTTCCCCCTACTGTTACACATTCTTGTCAACTGTTTGAAATGGGCCACTCTCATTACCACTACAAAAGTTATTTTTCCTCCCTTGGTATCCTACTGTTAATTGAATTGTCTCATTTGACTGACCTCACACTTGGTAAGGCAACTCCCATCTTTTCATGTATTTATACCTGCTCCTGTATTTTCCACTCCATGAATCTGATCAAGTGTGGGTTCCAGCCCACAAAAGCTTATGCCCAAATAAATCTGTTAGTCTCTAAGGTGCCACAAGGACTCCTCACTGTTTGGAAGGTCACGACCTCATTATGAACTGAGAATGATCTACCCTCTTACCCTGGAAGTGGTCCCCTAAAGTAAGGGAGAACACACTTTGGCAGGAAAAGTTGCATTGCCACTTTCCATGCTGTATGTAGAGGACTTGCGTGGGTAAAGTACTTCAGTCCTCAGCGGCAATCTGGCGTCTTTCCCTAAGGGCTATTAAAAATATGAACTATGAAAGACCACGCTAGGTTGTCTTTAATTATAGTAACATACACTTGTAATGGTGTTCCTATAAAATGGTACATTTTAATTCCATTGCCGTTTGATTCTTATTCTTTAATTATGTAATAAAGTTTTCAGAAGTCTCTGTGATACTATTTTCCATTTCCTAGGTGTTGTGCCACAAAGGTTTATTAAAATGTTGACATTTACACTTGCATTTTTAGTTAAAGCTGTCATAAAAATAAATTATTCATATTATAGGATGAAATTGTAAATTACAAAGCACCGTAATAGGAAGGGTAACGTCTCCCTTTCACTTATTAATTTATTTAAGGATTTCCAAGGGAAACCAGAGCTACCAATTCTGAAACTTCAGATGCTATTGGTGATGAATGAGTTTTAATTACAGCTGTGGGGATATTGCTAAGATGTGCTGTGCCAAATTCAACCGTGGCATGAATAGATGCAACTTCCACCGGCTTCTACAGGGTCAAAGACTTTGGCACACCATTAATACCCAATAGCCTCAGTTAATATAGGCACTCAGAGCTAATTATGCAGATATTTAAGCACCTAAAGATGTAGATACTCAGTGAGATTTCCAGAGGCACTTAAGTAGGTTAGGCACCGGAGACTCCTGGGAGTTAAGCACCTAACTTGTTAGGTATTCCAAAAATCGACTAGGCACCTTCTACATCTTTAAGTGCCTAAATACATTTGATATTTGGTCCCTAGAACTTGCAATCTAAGAACCTAGACAGACAGGTTACTTTGCATTCAATCCCCTCCTGAAGACCCACTTCTGCCATGTTGCCTAAAGGAAACGAGCTGACTGGCATGGAACAATCTGAGGAGTAATTAGGACTAGTTTATGTAGCCCATTACAATAAATATCACCGCTGAGTCACATCAGCAACAGCTACCACTCATAACACTGTTAGAAGTAGCCACGTGTCAGGTAGATTTGGTATTTTGTGCATCTATAGGTGGGTAACAGGGATTTGCAGAGAGAGAGAGAGAGAAAGATGTTCTCCCTCAGTGTGGTTCCTTCACAAAGCAACTGGAATCTTGCCACAATTGGCCAGCGAAAAAAATCGCTCCCACCCTCCTACAATAGGGAAGTAATCTTCTATAAAGCTGGCACAGCTAACCCTACTTTCCAGGCCCAGCGTAGGGAGTGTGTTGGGAGCAAGAGTGGTGGGAAGGAGGCATGGTCAAATCATTGTTGCATTCATGAGTAGGATGCTCTATCCTAAACCCCGAGGCTGGGGCTGGAGCTGCACTGGGCTGAAAATTGGGGTCCTGCAGCTAGCTCCCTCATGTGCCCCCCAATAGTCTCCTGGTGGAACAGATCTTGGCACAGGAGAGACTCTGGCTCAGAATTATGTACAACATTAAACATTCTAAAGCACCATTTGTGATTTAAAGTCTGGAATTAAAAATCCTCCTGGGACAGAGCCATCCACAAGCTAAGTCTCACAATTTATTCAGGCCTTTCTTTCAGACCCTAGTGAGTTTTTAAACACTATCTGATCAACATAATAGTATTAAACTGTTTTTCATTACCCATAAAAATGAAGGAGAGGGATAAAGCCGGTACTGTCTAGGCCTATTTCAAAGAAATCAATAACCAGAATCTCTTTGTATATCCTGTTTTTGTTTTTTGGTTTTGTTTTGTTTAAAAAGGGCTACATCCCAGAGAGGAACAAGACAAATACAGTTTACACTCTCCTCAATATACACACCAGAAATGGGCCTGAAACAAGCCTCAGGTACAAATCTGAATGTCACAGCTGATGCCTTTCATGATTGTTTTTCCAGGTCGTGACTCAAGACGATAGTACACAGTGACATGCTGCAGAACAGGATGTGTTACGTAAGCCTGAGAGCTAGAGAAAACAACAGGAACCTGCCTGTATGTAAAGGCCTTAATGGATCATCCACAGTGTTCATTTACATCCAGTTCTGCATAGTCTCTGCACTACACCTTCCCACATCAGACACACACCAGCAACACTGTGCCCTCGGGTGGGTCATTGACAGGTTAAGATTCAGAAGTCCCAAGTCAGCCCCCACTGCCACTGACATACCCAGGGGAACATTATAATACCCATCCAACCTTTTCATGTTGTTCGGCGGGAGGATTTTGAGCCAGATACAATAAAGAATGGAGAGGTCTATGTATTTAAGTTTATAAATGCTTTGTAACTGGTTGTCGTACCATCTATTAGGTCTTCATATGCATTAAGACACCTGTTTACATACTAGAACATGTTTCATAATAATATACTGAATAATTAATATAGATAACTTTTTAAATAAAGAATTTGTATGTGTTACTTTGAGGCATTACAAGTCTAAAAACTCTAACTTTGAAAGGAAAGGCTAGATCCTCATCTGGTGTAAACCAGCACAGCTCCTTTGAAGTCAATGGAGCTACGTCAATTTATACCCGTTAAGGAGCTGTCCTGAAAGCTTCCAAGGCTTAATTAACTCTGTGTACCTTTCTTAAAGCATTATATTCTCAGATGAATTACTGTTTAAACTATTATCACCTGTGAGCTGGAGAGCGTGCATTACTTTAAGGGATATGTGAACAGGAAGTTATTCTTGTGCCGCCCTTCCACATCATGGATGAATTTCACCTTTCACGAACAGCAACATGGGTTTTAATGATGCTTCCTGTCACTAATCTAGAGATCGGTGCAGAAGGATAATAGACTATCCGTGAACAATCCACAAAAACAAAACTGGTTGGAACATTATTTTCTTCCTTCTATGAAAAATTGACAAACATAATTTTAAATTTCCATCTACATTTTTTGTGTTTTCATCAAAAACATGGGGGGGAACAGATTTTGGTAAGCAAACATCCCCAAAACCAAAAACTGTCTATGGATTTTAAATTTTGACCAAATAAAGCATGGGGGAATCATAATTTTGTCATGATTTTTCCCTTCCCTCAATCCCCTATCATCCAAAAATTCTGATGAAGCATTATAGATATCTATCTTCCATCCTAACATCACAGAAATTCCACTGATGTTGGGGTAGAAACTCCTGAAAGATGCATACTGTAATAGGAAGAGAGCCCGAAACATAAGCCCATGTATCGGAGGCCTGAGCTAAAGTCAAAACCTTGCTGATATAAAGCACAGTTAAGTTGTGAGCAAGAGGTGGGCCCTGCTAAAAGAATTTGGCAAGCATAGGCCTGATATTTCAAAAACACATACTCCTAAGAGGTGCTAGGCACAAAACACTCATGCAAGCACATTCCAGAAGGGTGGTACCAGAACACCCCAATAAACACATTCCCCAAAGATAACAGGAACATGCTGACCAAGCTTAAGGATAGGATCAGGATGACAGTATGATGAATAGAGATGTTTTGATCGAACCGACAGGTACAAGGCAATGGGTGGCACCCTAATACGTCAGAGAGTGGCACCTGATATGTCAAGAGTGATATGTCGCTTGTTTGTACTGGTGTATAAAGCGGTCTCTCAGAGGCAGTGTCTTTGTCCAACTGAGGGGGCAGTGGAAAGTCATACCACTGACTTAGGTGCGTCTGTTGTCACGGGCATACGTGTGCTCGAGTAACTGTAGACGTTCATCTGGGGAGCGAGGATAGTGCTTTGCTAACAATAAACCTCACCTAGAGCCTTCGCACCTTAACGAACTTTGTGGTCATTGGACGGTTTTCTCAAGATCTGCTGTGCCAGCTATCTGTGCAGAGCGGGGACACACACAGGGAGCGCACACACACACGCAGCCAAACATCAGACGACACATACCATCTTTGCAAATTACTGTCGTATTGTAAGTAAAATCAACTACTCAAGATAGCAAGGATGAAGTCTTGGTCTCACTGAGGTGAGTGGCAAAAATCACGTGGGGTGAAAATCCTAGCCACATTGAAACTTCTTGACTTAAAGAAGTTTGTACAATGCAGAAGAATTGTACTAGCTTGGGATGGAGTCTAATGTCACTTCCCCTGGTTTTACAGTAGAATAACTCCACTGACTTCAGATGAGCACAGCTCTGAATCTGGTCCTTCATTTGGTTCTGACATCCCAATGGGACAGTCACTGGACAGAAGTTACTGTGCATGGAGCTCTTTAAATAACGTTTCCTTTCTCTCTCTCTAAAAAAAAGGGGAGTTTAGAAGAGTTTAATTCCCAAACTCTTGTTTCGCTTAGTAGCACTGGGTTTAGTTCCCCCCATTATCATCACATATCCATGGAATTGATGCTGGCTGATAGCACTGGGTTTCCGCACTGACACTGTAACCGGCCAGACACACACCATACACATTTAAATTCAGACACTGTATCTTCCAATTCTATCCTCTCACATTTAGCTGGAGAATCCCTTTTAGTGACTTGTCTTACACTTCTCATACAGGGGCATGCACAGGAATAAAAACTTCGCTCCTCCTGGAGGGGCACTTTCTGTGCCCCCTGCCCACTGCAGCGAGAGGACTTGTTTCTCCCTTGAGGCCTGTGGAGCTGACTCTCCCCCCACCTCCGTCGGTGGAGCTCACTCTTCTTCAGCAGCCAGAGGAGGTAGATCTCCCCTGGCAGCCCCAGTGCCGGAGAAGCTGTCATCTCCTACCCCGCCCCAGCCCTGGAGAAGTTCTGTGTCCCCACTGATTGGGGGGCCGTGCCCCCGATTGTCCACCCTTGCACATGCCCCTGCTCATATACATTCCCAGGACCAGGTTCTCCACATCCATTCTCCACCACTGCTGGCATGACTAGTTAAAGGAATTATAAACAGAAATCTGTCCAATTTCTTCTCTCATTCTTTTCTTGTGGTCCCCTACTGTCTGACTCCACTAGTTTTTCCATGTCTTATACTTAGATTGTTCTGTGTTTGTACAGTGCCTAGCACAAATAAATAAAATAATTATACTAATGACAATAGCATACTGAGAATTATCTGCATTTTTTGAGATTTACCCATCCATTAATAAGTACCAACCTGGACTAGTGAAATATCCTGTAGAGCATCCACTAGGCTAGCTAGAAAGTTTTGTACAATCAATTGCTTTGCTATTGTTATCCTTGTTTAATTGTTTAGTTATATGAAGCTTCATATAATACAGCTGAGTTCAAGCTTTGTGGTAAAGGGTGGCCTTATCCACAACACATGTATTCTTTGCACTCCTTCTAGTCACTTAAATCTGACGGTTTCTTACAAATACCCCATAACAATCTATATTTAAAAAGCTATTTCTCCTATTGCAATTTTATTCTAAACAGTGAACATCCAGAGACATTGAAATGAAAGTTTTAAACCATTATTTGCTGAACATCTAAAATGTAAGTGCAAATATAAAAGAAGAATAGTCTTATGACACCCCACCACCCCATAAACTTAAATTGTTTATAGTCTTCAAAGGCAGTAACATGAAAGAGTCTAATCAATTTTCAGTGGGGGGGGAGGGGAAGTCCTCCCTAGCAAATTTGTAACAATTCTTGAATGTTATTGGCATAGGAGCCCATATTTTCAAGAAACTTTCTGAGCTCTAGTCCCCTACTTAAAGTTAAATTTGTTTCCTTGCTATGGATACGTTTACAACCTTCACTCCACTAAATAACCCAGCATCTCAAAGTTATCATCCTGATCCTGCAAAACCATTGATTTCCTTCAATTCTCATTTATTTCCATTAGATGATGAAGAGAACTCAGTACAGAATTTAGTTCCCAAGTCATTCCCTTCCCATCCTATGCCAAGAGGACCGATGTCTGTAGACAGACCATTAAGATTGCTTAATCAGAGGTAAAATGGCACCCTCTGTAGAAACTCATCCTGTAGTCCTTGTTTATGCAAACCTCCCAGGGCTGCTGGCTGGGCATTCCCTGGAAGGGCCCAATGGCATACTAACTTGGTCCAAAGTGAGGAAGGCTAGTCTGACGGATAAGCTGCAGAATCAGATGGGGACTTTGAAGAACTGGGTTCAATGCCTGGCTTACTCATGAGTGATGAGTAATATTAAATTGTGCTGCTGGACTTCAGCATTCTTTCTGATACATTTTAATATTTGCCAAGGGCACCTATATTACATGGACAGGTACCATTTTTATTAATTCTATCACTGTAAATAGTTTTACCTGCATTAAGGCTGCAGAATCAGACTGGGACTGAGGCTACGGGTGATAGCAGAAGCAACCCTAGCCATCCCAACAAGCAAGAGTCTCTCATCTTGCAAATGTTCACAGGATCAATGAATCACAGAAGATATAAGAAATGAGCAAGACCTATTAGAACATCAAACATTCCTCATGCCATACAGGATGGTCGGGGTAGCATACATTGCTTTGTCGAATCCATCTCCAAATGACTCAACAGAAAAACCTCTCTGCTCATGCATGAGTGATGATGTATTGGGGTTTATGACTTTAGGAATTTCCAAAGTCAGTCTTGGTCCACTATTCCTGGCCAGAGTATGTGGTTCAAACACAGAGCCACTGGTAGCGGGAAAATGGTGAGGAGTCAGACCTTATGAACCCAGTCCATTTGGATTTTGACTGTAACGTCTCGAGTACACATACCCAATTGCTAAGTTTATACATGCAGAGTAAGTCCTGACAATCAGGGAGCTAAACAGTAATGTATGAATCTCAAAAGGTTTAGAGTACAGTTTGTTTCAGATGCTGTTCCATACCTCACCTGAACCAACTGAATATCTCAGGAGTGGCACTGGGAAAGCCTACCTTACAGTCTTTTGTCATTTCTGCTTCCAGTGCTGAGTATGAACAAAAACATGTTTATCTGTAGAGTGGAGAACTAGTGAAAACAGGTGGAGGTACACGAGAGCGGTTAATTTTTTTCTTAAGTAGTTCACTCAACTACGGGACAGCAAACGACATTAATGTGGAAATTATTTTTCAGCTGTATTGTTGCTTTACATTCATGTCCTTTACAATCTACTCTCTGTACGACACTGTCCAAAATGATTCTGATTGGTTTTCACATCCTATTGTAGAGCCCTAATATTCTATCATGCCTGAAATTTACATTACAATTAAATGCAACATGCAGCAGAGATGCTGTGCTATTTTCAGGTTGTGCTTTAGTACTTCTGCTTTGCTGAATAGATGCTGTAAATAAGATTTCCAAATCCTTCATGTGGCTTTATGATAGTGAATATGACTGAATCCTTTAAACGTTTCCTCTTGGGTACGGGATGCCTTTAACTTAGTCAGTTCCAGAAGTCATCAGTGGACCTAACCTTCGGGAACATTTCACTGTAAGCTGAAGAAGGTGCCGGCATAAAGATACCACAGTTTTTCTAAAGCGTTAGCAATTGTTTAACCTGAATATGGTTTATCTGCAGGTTACGGGCTCTCAGCAATTAAAGTGGCAGCTAGTCCTCTTTAAAAACCAAAGCCTAACACATTTCATTTCTGAAAAGACAGTACTACTCTGTAGAATGACTTCCTACAAAGGATATATATATATATATATATATATATATATACACACACACATACATATTGGAGGATACACATACACCCACATATATAAGATATTAACAGAATATACAAGGTATATAATATATACGTAAATGCACACACAGAGCAGGGTTCCATACAGAGTCGCATATGCACAACAACATCACAGAGTTCCTTATATAGCATGTTTCTACAATTTCTCGACCAAATTTGAACAATTTTACATAGGTAAAGAGATCTTTCCAGCACGTCAACCCTATAAACTCAACCTGGACTATAAAATAGTTCAACTGTGGGTTCTCTCTATCACACACATTACCACCAGTAACAAACGGTTACAAAAGCAAAATTATGCTCTCAAGTACATCTCTGAAATCCCATTGCCTTTGTTGGGATTGCATAGGTGTAACTGACTGTAACTTAGTTAAAAAGAGAAGGAGGATAGCCCAGTAGTTGGAGTACTGGCCTAGGACTTGGAACTGCTCTGTCACAGATTTCCTTTGTGAACTTGGGCAAGCTATGTAACATCTCCGTGACGTACCTCCCCTGTTTTTAAAATAGGGATAACAGCACTTCCCTGACTCATAGGGCTGTTGTGAGGATAAATACATTATTGATTGCAAGGGGCTCAGATGCTACTGTAATGGAGGCCATTACAGTAGTTAAGACCAATAGAATCCTGTTTATGATGCACAAGATGGAACAGAATTCACCTCTGTCCTAGGTGTGTAGACCAGTGGTTCCCCAACTTGTTCCACCGCTTGTGCAGGGGGTTGCAGGAAGCAGCGCGGGTCGAGGGAATGTGCTGGCTGCCCTTCCCGCAGCTCCCATTGGCCTGGAGCAGCGAACCGCAGCCACTGGGAGCCGCGATTGGCCAAACCTGCGGACGCGGCAGGTAAACAAACTGACCTAGCCTGCCAGGGGCTTTCCCTGCACAAGCGGCAGGACAAGTTTGGGAACCACTGGTGTAGACTCTTTAGGTTTAACTAAAGTGAAACACATTGAAAACCTTTTCCTTGTAAAAGAAAGCAGATAAGATTCTGATAACACGTAAGGCACTGCATCCTCAAGTGGAACATATTAGAATAGCTACACTGAATCAATAGAGCTATGCTGTCATAAATCTAAAGGGAAGGGTAAACCCCTTTGAAATCCCTCCTGGCCAGAGGAAAAACTCCTCTCACCTGTAAAGGTAACCTCGCTGGCACGTGACCAAAATGACCAATGAGGAGACAAGATACTTTCAAAAGCCAGGAGGAGGGAGAGAAACAAAGGGTCTCAGTCGGTCTATAGGCTGCTTCTGCCGGGGATAGACCAGGAATGGAGTCTTAGAACTTTTAGTAAGTAATCTAGCTAGGTATGTGTTAGATTATGATTTCTTCAAATGGCTGATAAAAGAATTGTGCTGAATAGAATAATTATTTCTGTCTGTGTATCTTTTTTGAAACTTAAGGTTTTGCCTAGAAGGATTCTCTATGTTTTGAATCTAATTACCCTGTAAGGTATCTACCATCCTGATTTTACAGAGGTGATTTCTTTACTTCTATTTACTTCTATTTCTATTTAAAAAGTCTTCTTGTAAGAAAACTGAATGCTTTTTCATTGTTCTCAGATCCAAGGGTTTGGGTCTGTAGTCACCTATGCACATTGGTGAGGCTTTTTATCCAACATTTCCCAGGAAAGGGGGGGGGGTGCAAGTGTTGGGAGGATTGTTCATTGTTCTTAAGATCCAAGGGTCTGGGTCTGTAGTCACCTAGGCAAATTGGTGAGGCTTTTTAACAAACCTTGTCCAGGAAGGGGAAAGACGTTTCCAAACAGCTCTTCCCCAGTAACCAGTATTTGTTTGGTGGTGGTAGCGGCCAATCCAAGGACAAAGGGTGGAATATTTTGTACCTTGGGGAAGTTTTGACCTAAGCTGGGAAAGATAAGCTTAGGAGGTGTTTCATGCAGGTCCCCACATCTGTACCCTAGTGTTCAGATTGGGGAAGGAACCTTGACATATGCTGACTTACACCAGCTGAGGATCTGACCGAGTGAGCAGATCTGTTGAGTAAGAAGGTGCCATTTTTACAGTCATTTTTCAGAGTAGAATGATTCTTGACATTATTAAATATCATGCAGCACTGTAGATGCAGTTTAAATCATTCATGTGCACAGTACTTCATTGCAGCCAAGATTTTCAAAAGTGACTCATCACTCCAGGTGCCTCAAGGTTTGAGTGTGCACTTTGGCATACCTTAAAAGGGGAGTGATGTTCACAGTGAGTTCAGCACCATCACAGCAACCGGATGAGCCCTGCACCTCTGATCCCCCTAGGTCTCAATACGTGCATGCTCTCTCGGTCTCAGAGCAGTTACTTGTCTCTCAGAGTGGAACCATGTGAGACGAGGTTGTCAGACGAGGTTTTGGGTTGCAGTCCTTTGCACGTGAACCGTGATTTACCTTAAGCCCCTGAAAACTCTGTTCCTTCTTGGACAACGACAGTGGAAACCAGTGACCAGAGAGACTCCTTAAAGGACAGTATTATTTATTTAGATCCAAAAAATTGGAAAAGAAAACAGAATTTATAAACAATAGAATACACTGGACACAAACCTTACTTTTCCCCTGAAGGTTAATCATTTCCTGGATCTGGGAAGGAGCTACTGCTTGGACTCCCTCTGCAGTCTGTCTTTCTCAGCTGCTGCTGAGGAGTGACTCCCTTCTCTCTCTCAGAAAAGGTTTAAGGTCCTTCTCCAAATCTATTCTGTGGCTATCCTGTTTGCTCTTCCCACAGCCTCCTTTTAAGTTAGATGAATGTATCCATACAGGAAACTCTAATAAGCCTTCATAATTGTACAGCAATTTTACCTGACTGACCAGGTCACTTACAATATTAATTCAATTATTACATACTAATATATAGCAGCTGCATGACTGTCACTTACTGAAAATTAGGTCCCTTTAAAGGTATCTGAAGTAGGACTCACTAAAATAATAGGACACAAAGTTAGTAGTCACTTTTGAAAATCTTGCCCGAACAGCTAAGAAATAGCCAAAAGGTAAGATATTATAAAAGCAAAGGAAAACCCCGATAATGATGAAGTCCATTGAGACCACTGTTCATTGTGAATTAGGAGGAGTGTTTGTGTGAAGATAGAGATGTGTTTTACTCAATTGCACTATAAAACACAGTGGGTAGAAACATGAGACTAATCTGTCCACTGTGTAACTGCTCAATCCATGAAGTTGCACCAGGGACATATTTATTTGAATAATCCTGAGTCCCCACTGTACCTTATGAAGCCATCTACATCCATGAAAAGTTATTGTAAGGTGCAACCAAAAACAGAATGGTGCTGTTTTACACTCATTTTGGACTGGTTTAAGTGATGGCAACATGCAGGGCAATGGAAAAGTCAGTCTCACAATATTTACAAAGATTTGCCCACTGATCTGCTAAGGTCAAAAACAAAACAGTGAACTTGTATCCCGAGTATGAAGAAATTTAAAGTCTAAAAATATGTAAGATTGCTTGCCCAACATCACATGGCAGATCAGTGGCAGAGCTGGGAATATAAGCTCTCTCTTCCAATTCCCAATTCAATGCTTTATCTATTGGATCACGTGGACTTTCTTTTGACCATGTTGCTTCTATGGTAGTATGCAATACAATATTCTTGAGAATGAGAGGCCAAATCCAGGAAGTTTGGATCAGAAGCAGAACTTGCTCAGAAATCAGGGTGGGTTGGATCCATCATTCCACTCAGGCACATCTCTAAATGTTGAAGAAAAGGTTTTCGTATTTTCCCCCTTTCAGGTACCGAGAGCTTAGATGTGTCACTTCTTTCCCCAGAGCATGTACGGGAGAATTTTTTGAAAAGAAGAGACATCTTGAAAGGAACATTATTACCTTCCAATCACAGAAGAACTGAAAGAGGAATTTATTTTTTCATGACCATTTTCTTTCAAGATTGCATAATTATGGAACTTAAGGGAAAGTCAGTAAATAATGAGATAAACAATGAGGAAGGGCACAGGACATGTCTCCCCATTACTAGAATGGTGAAAAACTTAGCGGGACTCTGCTTTGTGGGGGTTTACACACCTGTGAGTTTTACTTTGAGTTTTAGGTTTGAGCAGAAAGCACTTATGCATCAGATGAGCTGTGATCATAAAAACCTTCCCCAGCTAACTAGAGGAACATTCTCGTTATGAGTTTCTTTTCTGTACTTAATAATGTCACCAGCCTATTAGCTACAGTCATGGCTTCTGACAGTCTCACTCTAAAGCAGCAGGAAGAATAAAAACGTGAACAAAAAAAAAGCCAGCTTATGGAGAAGATATGCTGTGGAGATATGACCACTTGTGTCCATTAAAAATCCATTGGACTTTTTGTATGGTGTATTAGCCTGAATCTTTAGGCCAAATTTTAGTAGATATATCCTGCTTACGTAAAATTCTTCTTGTAGTTTCAGTTGGATACACAATTCTTATATACGATTCTTCTCTGCTTCCAGTCTTAAACTAATGTGTATCACTTTGCTCCGTTAAACAAAGTCTGTTGTGTTCTACCCCAAACTAAGATATTCAAAGGCAACTAAAGTGACTTTCAATGCCTCACCTTTTTTGGGTGCTCAACTTGGATACCCAAAAATGGACATACCCCAAAATCTTTAGTTGCTTTTGAAAAATCTCACCCCTTGCAAATCTATTGATTTTTTTTTAAAAGCACATGGGCATCCTTCTGGATAGGTGACACTTATGGAGACATACGGGCATTGGGGGAGATTTTTGAAAGCATACGGGCACCTAACTCTTAAGGTTAATCTTTGAGAATTAGGCACCTAAATGCCATTTGTACCTTTGGAAATATACCGGATCATCGTTATTGGTATCAGTCCAGATAGTATCCTGTTCTGATCCCATTGGTTTGAGTCCTCAGAATCCACTCTCATAGATTTTAATGCAGCTTCTGAACCTCACTCTGACCACAAAGATAAGTGCATGTGTATATATGTATGTGTGTGTGTGGGGGGGAGAGTATATATATATATTTACACACACACACATATATATATATGAGCATAGTACACATTCATCAGAAAAATACGTGATAAATAGAACCCCACTGGACTGAATTCATCTATGACTTACTACTCCTGACAAAGGGAAAGATTTAGCTACGCAAGAACTTGACTTACAGTTGCCTTTCTGGGGTCGCTTTGCTTAGCGTACATCAAGAAAATGATGAAGACCTCGAGCAAGTGTTGGCAGATTTTGACCTATCCTTTGATTGATTCACTCCTATTACTGTATCCATTTCAGCCACACATATTACCTATAGTTTGTGTAATAGCTCGTATGTTATTCTTGCCGTACAAGATGGTTTAATGTGGAGTTTGACACATGATGTATTTTATGCACATTTACACAAAATAAGAGTGATTAAGTTTCATTAAAGATAAAGGAAATTGTAGGCAAATATAATTTAGGGCCAGATTCGGACACATTGATGCATGTTGAGAAGTAGGTTGCCCTGAGACATCCCACTGAAATCAAGTCATGACATCTCATGACTTGACAGTGTTTCTCAGCAAAAGTCAGGGTGGTAGAATCAACCCTTTAGTTTGCTTTTGTTTTTTGGGGTACTTGAAGGGGAGAAAGAAATAATTTCTAGAAGACTCATTCATAAATGAAATGTTACATCTGCACAGATGCAGAGGGAAAATTGGGAAAAGCATCTGTGAGGCAGCTGTGGATACACTTGGAGATAAGAAATTTGGGAAATTGCATGTTTGGGATATTTGGTCTGTGAAGGCCTTGTGACTAGGCTTTTGGGTTTCTGATCAGTCCAAGTGCTTCATGTTTGCTGTACCGTGAAAGATACTGAGTTACTACTATAAATGGAAGTGTGGAAGGGGAGACATTAAGAACAGAGGTGGGAGGGAAATGAAAGAATTTTTGAGATTTTGAACATTTTTCCCATCCCAAATCGGGACGAAGAATTGAAATCTTGATTTTTTTTTTGCGACGGCGGGGGGGGGGGGAGTTCGATAGGGTAGATTGCAACATTTCATTTTGCTAATTTTAAAAAGTGTTTTGTTTCGATTGATCTTTTAATTTTATTTGTTCCTTTTTTTTTCCATAAAAAGGTTAAATTTCAAAGCAGAAAGTGATTTCTGAACAAAAATAGAACTTCTGGTTTTGAAACGGTCTAAATGGGATGTTTCGACAATTTCAAACCTTTTTAATTTAAAAAAAAACATTAAGAATGGGCAATTCGTTGAAACTGAACCTTTCCCACAGAAAGCTTCAGTTTGATCAAACATCCCATTTAGACTGTTTCAAAACCAGAAGTTCTATTTTTGTTCAGAAATCACTTTCTGCTTCAAAATTTAACTTTTTCTGATTAAAAAAAAAATTTCCTCAAATGATTCTCGACCAGCTCTAGTTAAGAGCTGATGTAAAGAGCTGCACAATTTGTAAAAGCAACTAATTATATTGGTCCTACAAAATCCAGAAACTGTGCTGAATATTCTCGAGTGCTCTCTGCTTGCACCTTATCTGTTAACTGTTTACATACAGACAGATCTACAGTACTTTTGTAACAATGAGGGGAAATTAGTAATGACCCCTACCAACACTTCCATACATCAACACAAAATCATATTGTTCCATTCAGATTTGGGGTCCGATTCTATCATCCTGTCACACAATAATCCCCAAGTCGCTCCATTAATTTTAGTGGGATTTATTGTGGAGTGAGGTACCATTCAAAGTGAGAAATGACAACTGAATCTGGCCCTTTGTGATCAGTCAAGATGGCGGGGAAGAACCGATTTATAACTGTGTAAAATCCTGGACCGCTTGAGTTGTGATGTTATTTCAGTGTCAAAAAAGGTGATTGCATCCATTACAAAATAACAGCTTGGATCTTCAGTTGGTTGAAATCCTCAGCTGGTGTAAATCAGCATAGATCCATAGGCCCTGATCCTCACATATTATAAATTTGTCAAGGTCGACTGAAGTTTATTCCAATTTACGCCACCTGAAGATCTGGCCCAATGGAATTCAATTTGTAAAAGTAAAGTTCAGTGTTCAGTGCTTAGGCAGTATCAGATTGTTAACATCAGGGGCCAAATGAACAGCAGATATAACTCAGGTAAGATACATCAAAGCTGAATGGAGCTGTATTAAGGGCCTAATTGACTCAGTGGGCTTTCTGGTGGAGGTTTGTGTTTAAGACTAGCTTAGCTGTGACCAAGACTTATTTCCAGGGTCTTCATCTTAGTGTTTAGACCCTGATGGAGATTTATCCACAGCACAAAAAATCTACTAAAACATTTTCACAACCGTCAGTTTCTGCCCAAGAGTGGCCCAGGACTAGAATGACAGCATAAGGCTGAGGTATATCCACTGGGCTGCATGAGAAATGTGACAAGTGAGAAACAGACACAACAAGAAAAAAAAGAAAAACAACCTGAGGGCAACTACCTTAGCGTGCGCATGTTCATGCGTGCGCGTTGGCTTTTGCCCTTGATTGGTCACTGGGTTGCCCTGGGAGCAGTCAGAAGGCAGAAAAATTGTCCTCAGGCAAAAGGACTTTCCAGGAAAATATAACAATAGAGACAAAATTAGACTAAAGGGGGTCAAATTCTGCTTTCATGTATAACTGAATGAACATATTTAATTCACCAAGTTAACAGAGTTACTCTAGATTTAAACCAGTGCAAGAGCAGAATTTGGCCCAAAGTGTCTCAAACAGAACAATTTGAAAGCAACACTCAAGGTCTCTATTCCAACAGCCAGGCTTTCTTATGCCACCATTTTGGTTTTGTTACACGTGGCAACCATCTTGTTGCCCAGTTGGCTAGGGTCTTACTTATCCCCACATTGCTTGACCACTAATTTGTCACTCCTCAGATGCAATTCTTCTGAGACACCAGAACCCATCTTCCAGGTCATTAACTTTGTATGTGCCAGACCATAAAATCATATCCCAGCCTTTTAACTGCTGTACAAAAATGTAGGACTTAAACTGAAACCAGATTAAAACACCCCCATGGCTTCCAGTTTTGATATGAGAGATAGGCCTGCACCAAACCCTTGGATTGGAACACCTCTGCACGTGGCGTGGAGGGAGGTTGCACATCTGAACTTGTATTTGGTTCTGTGGTTGGAGGGGGTCAGGAAGAAAATTTTTACATAACTCATAATAGGGGGCAATGTGGGTCTTTGCCCCCTTCAGGTGACAAATCAACGTAAGATGATATCAGCCTGTTATTACTACGGGTCAATTCTCTAGCTCAGCTACCGCTTTTGGTGCTAAAGGTCCTGAGTTCAAACCTCACCATTAGACCACATGGAATCCGTTTCACCTACACTCATTGGCTTTATCGTACCAACTTAGGGGCAGCCAGAATTTAGCCTGTAGATTGGACATTGTGCAAGAAAAAAAAGCTTCCTACATCTGGGTGGGAACTGGCTATTACTATTGGCATGTAGTTGGTCACACTTCAGTACTCAGAACCCAGAAGCATGGAGATGGGGTAGTGGAAAGAACCCACGTTTATTGTGATCTTCAAAAAAACAAAAAAAACAACAAAAAAAAAAACCTATGGTTTGCATTCAGATTTCAAGTGAAAGTTTTTGTTTTTTCATTCAGATCAGTTTGTGCATCCTTAAATCGTAACTTTCATCTCACCCTGTGCTAAAATATTCTGGACACAAGTTGTCTAAGAATGTTCTTAGTAAGAAATAAAATAGTTTTAAAAGGCTGTTTTGTGGTTGTTGTGGTTGAAGAATTCTCCTGCTTCATGTTGCTATTGCAACTCCAAAAAATAAAATCACATCTGCAGATAAGTGGGAAATCGCTCACAGCGTATTTGTGGCTCTCAGACTTTGTGGAAGAGGAAGAAAAAAATCTCTTTTCTCTCCTAATCCAGAGTTGTTTTAAACAACAGTCTTTTTAGACTTCCATCTTTTTTTTGACAGCAGATTGAATCTATTAATAGGGTGACTTGGGATTTTTCAGACTCTGTTCTTCATTTTGCTCTTCTGTGCCTTCCCCCCCCCGTTTGCCTACTGTACTTTTCTACAAGTAATTTAATCAACTTCTGACCACATCTACAGTATTTAGCATAAGACTATCTGCTTTATGTTAAAAAGACTTAAAAGAGACATAAAACCATGGCATTACATTGATCAGAAATACAGCTTCTTTAAGCCATTTACTTATGAACTGATTTAAATTCTAATGAGACTGATTGTTATAGAGTGGCAGAATGAGAGCAAGGCTACAACACATAGAAGTATCCTTGCTGAATTGAGATTCTTTTCTTAGTCACCGTAGTAGGTGGTTAAGAATGCCCTCCTTACTAATGAACTGTCCATTTTCTTTAGAGATGGGCACAAATTGAGACCCACCTCTCACCCAGACCCAAACATCTTCAAGCTCTGAAGGCTTTGAGATATAAATCCAGATCCATCATTTGCAAATGGCCCATATCTTTATATAATGGGCTGAAATCAAATCAGACCTTTGGGGTGTTTGAAATCAAATCCCAATTTTGTAGGTTGATTCCATTTCTGTCCAAGGATTCTCAATGGACAGAAAAATAGTCTTGCTCTCCTCATCAATATTAACGGGAAGTATTCTTCATATGTAATATGCTGGCTGAATATCTATTTTCATGTCTCCTCAAACTTTGGCCAGCATAGATGATAAAACAGAGCTACGATTTCATAGCAGAAGCAGATGTCCTTTAGCTTAAGCAGTAGAGACTTATGGTTTTGGTCTTGAAGGTCCCAGGATCACTCTCCACTTACAACTGTGGTATCTGTATATATATAGCCACAGTTCCTTTTACTTACTGTGGCAGAGCTCCAACCTTGTCTCAGTGGGTCCCACGCTTCCTGGGGGATTACGCTAGCCCCAGAGGCTCACTGTGACCCTCTACATAGCCCTTCTCCCTCAAGAGGCAAGGGTCACAGTCTACTGAGCCATTTTCATCATAAGCCAGCAAGGAGGTTGGTGAGAGAACTCCCACATGTCCCTATGGACTTATTCCAAAATAATTTAGCTTCCTGTCCTGACAGGGGCCTGTCTTCCCCTCCCAGGAGGTGTTTCTGCAGTGGTGGGTTGGGGGGAACCTGGGCCCGCCCTCTACTCTGGGTTCCGGCCCAGGTACCCTAATGGTAGCAGCTGTTGGCAGCCAACCTTTCACTGCCAGAGTTCCTACATTTCCCTGGGCCACTTCCCCACAGCTCTCCCGCTTCTCCTTCTCAACACCTTCTTCACCCTTACCTTAGCGCTCCCTTTCCAGTGGCTTGAGGGCATCTTCATTACCCAGCCCTTCAGCCCCACTTCCTCTCCTCTGGTTCCCTAGTTCTCCTCTGCCTGACTGGAGTGAGCCCTTTTATAGTATCAGAGGGGCCTTAATTAGAGTCAGGTGCTCACATTAGCTTAATAGCCTCACCTGAGTCTTTGCAGGTTAATTGGAGTCAGGTGTTCTCATTAGCCTAACAGCTTCAACTGACTCTTTGCAGGCTAATTGGAGTCATGTGTCCACCCCAGCCTAAAGCAGCCCCTGCTCTGGTCAGTCAGGGAACAGAAAACTACTTATCCAGTATATCTGCTTTCTACTACTCTGCTGTACCCAACTGGGCTGGGTTTATCACATTACACACACACACACACACACACACACGTACGTCTCTTCTCAAGAGCCACTCCCATCTCCCTTCTGTCAGGTTAGCATAACGAATCACTTCAGTGTGTCAGAAGAAGCCAGCTAACCCTTTTTCATCAGGATCAACACCTGTTAGCAAGAGATTGGTGTCAGATGCGCACTGCCAGTCTGTTCCAATATTAAATCAAGACAAATCTCATTCCCAGGAATACATCCACCCTGCATTCCCTGCTACTTTGAGGGGGAAATATATACTTACACACATACCTATACCCTCCCCTCAATCTACCAAACTGAGTTGGTAATTTTTAAGCTACTGAATCCGGTGATCAAGTTGCATAACATAATGATCAAGTTGCATTTTTTACTGATTGCATTGCAAACGTCACTGATTTAATGACACACTCCTCAAGTAAGTCTAGTGTCATAATCTGCTGATATCGTTGCAGAGTTACACAGACGCATGATTTACTCTCTTTGTCTCAGCATATAGTTTTAATTAAGATGCACCCTTGGCTGATCTAGTTTTACTGGTTTTTATTTATTTATTTCCCTCCCTTCTTTCCTATACCCAGCAACATCACCTGCTGATTGAGTTCCATCCTCTGCATTGTAAAAAGGGATTTTACATTCTTTACTAATCAAGCAAAATATTTCAGTTGTTGAGCATTCATTAGAGCTGCGAATATTTGGAAAATTATGTCTGGGATGAATATTTTTCTGTTTTCTTTTACTGACCCTGAAGCTCTCCCTACTCACCAGTTATCGTACAATTGTACTCTGCCAGGTTGAGAATCAATATTAGAACAGACTTCTCTTACACTATTACTACTTATTTGTATTGTGGTGGTGCATAGGTCCCAATCAGGGATTGGTTTCAGAGTAACAGCCGTGTTAGTCTGTATTCGCAAAAAGAAAAGGAGGACTTGTGGCACCTTAGAGACTAACCAATTTATTTGAGCAGAGCTTTCGTGAGCTACAGCTCACTTCATCGGATGCATACCGTGGAAACTGCAGCAGATTTTATATATACACAGAGAATATGAAACAATACCTCCTCCCACCCCACTGTCCTGCTGGTAATAGCTTATCTAAAGTGATCATCAGGTGGGCCATTTCCAGCACAAATCCAGGTTCTCTCACGGGATTGGAGACTCATTGATCTAGACACCATACACACACAATGAAAATGAAGTCCAAGCCCAAAGCACTCACAAAGTAAGTGTAAGATGAAACAGATGCATATAACAAAAAGGGAGAATTGAACACAAGGTAACAGTAGAACTGGTCAATTTTTTTCCAGTGAAAAATATGTTTTGGTCCAAAATAGAACTTTTTGCAAAATATCTTTAACTAAATTTTCCATGTTTTGGAAAAAAAAAATCAAACCAATAAACATCAGGAAAAAAACCCCAATTTTCCCCATGCATTTTCACATTACATTTGTGTTTCTAAATTGTGGGAAACTGCTCAACCTGTCATTTTTTTCATACACCCGCTTCTCCAGTTTTTGTAATTAAAATGAGGAGAGGGCAAACTTTCACTTTTCAACTCTCTTTTTATACACGTGAGACAAATTTACACAAAGGAACAGACCTTTTTTTTCCAGTTTTCAAAATATTTAAGACATGAGATAAAGTGTTTTTTCACCCTCATTTTGAAATTTTCTCCAAAACAAACAAACAGAAACCTCAAATACATTTGAATGAAAATGGTTGGTATTTTCCCCTGGGAAGAAACAATAAAGACCAGTTTCAACTACGTATAGGTAACAGCAAATTATGGTTAGAGAAATAATGCATAGGTCTTACGTAGTGCTTTTCATCAGTCGATCACAAAGCCCTTTACAATGGATTTACAAAGTTGACTGATGGAGAAATTGAGACACAAGGAGGTGCAGTGACTTGTCCAAAGTCATTCGGCAGGCAAACGGCAGAGCTGGCAATTGAACCCACAACTCCTGAGCGCCAGTCCAGTGCCAGGTCACACTGCTTCCCTGCAGTCGTCACTGATTTATGTCAGAACAGAGAGAACTTCGGTGTTTACCTTCAGCAAGTCAGTTAGCCTCTCTAAAGTTCAGATTCCAATCTGTAAAACGGGGGTGATAATACTTAGTACGGTGAAGAAAATAACTAACATCTGGCAATGCATTCATTAAGCCTCTTTTTCTGATCATAACCATATTATCGTTAAAATTGTTATTTGTATTATGGCAGTATAAGGGGCCCCACTAAGAATGGGGCTCAGTTGTACTCGGCAGGGCACAAACTCAAAACAAAAACTTACTTTTATTACTGGGGAAAAAATTTGAATCATCATACAAGTTTGAAAGAAAAGTCATGATTTGTATTTTTTTTTAAGCCAGCGTATCAAGTGGTCAAAAGGTTCTGAAACATTTTTTAGTCAGTTTGACTGACAATAAAAATAAATGTGACTATTTCTTCACACTGAATCAGTCAAATATATGTTTATGTATTTGCTTTACTCTATATTGTGGGTTTATCAGGAAAATTCTGCAACCAAGCTGTGTTGCTCAGTCTTTATGAGTCATATGTCACCGGCTCAGTTCCCTAATTGGATGGGAGCACAAGCACTTCTGAACACTTTTCTAGACTGGCTTTCTGAGGACACTTGTGCCTGCAAACTGCACCACTCAGTGTGCACAGCAAGCAAACTAAAAGTGTACATAAAAAGGCCAAAGTCAATTAATTTTAAAATGTGAAAAACTTGCAGGCTGGCATTTTCAAAGGGCCCTAAAGGGAGCTAAGGCAATTTTGAAAATCCCAGCCCTTTGTGCCTCAGTGACTTGGAAGTCAATGGGAATTGGGTGTCTAACTCATTTAGATTCATTTGAAAATCTTAGCCTCAATGATCAGGTGTCAGGTGACTTTCAGTCACCAAATCTGATAACCTAGAGGGAACCGGCTCCATAACCTCTCTCTGATTTCCAAGGGAGGACCAGTCCCCTCCTGCTATTGCCATTCTAGACACAGAGAAGGCTGTAGCATTTCTAATCCTCACCATGTTTATTTTGTACGCTGAGCTGAGCATCCAAGCCAGCAAAAGCTGATAAAACCTGAGCTGCCATGTGTAACTGGATCCTAACTGTTGGATCTGAAAGTTGAGGTGTTTTGGCTAAAGACAGCGTAGTGGGCAGTAGGGATTAGACAGATTTTATTATTATTATTGTTTAAAATTAAGAGCTTTGTCACCTTCATCTTCACACTGACCTTCCTCTTCAGCTTTCCAAAGCACATATACATCCACTCTCCCCTGCACAGTTCATTTAATGATATTAAATATTTTATCTTACAGGTGAGCCCGAAGTTCCCAGTCAGAAGCAGAGCCCCACAATACTAGGCACTGTGAAATCGCATATAAAGACAGCTCCTGACCAGAAGAGCTTGCAGTCTAAGAAAGAGTAATGCTAACTTGACACAGCAAATGAAAACTAAAAATCACTCTGCCGTGTGTAACAGTGAAGGTTGCTTAAGTGAAACAAGCAACAAGCCAAAACACACTAAGTCAGTGGCCAAGCCAGGAAGAGAACCCAGGTCTGTGCATGCCGTGTTCCCTTTTGTATTCAGAAGATCATAGTTACAACAGTTATGTGTAACCTTTTTAGCCTCTGTTCTGCGATTGCATTTGTAAACTATTTAGCCCAGTCAGTCGAGTTTGCTGTTTAGCTGACAACAAACACACACAGTCTGCAGAGGACTGTTGTGCCAACTGGACTGACGATAGTTGATAGCATTACACTGGACACTGTGTAGGTAAGTTCCCAGATCTGGCTTAATCCTGTGAATCTACAAGACTCCCAGGTGGCACCAGTTCATGTCAAGGCATGCACCCCTTTTTGCATCAGTGAAGAGTTTCAGAGCATGATATTCTGGGGTGTTTTTGTCCATGCTGGTGACATGGTTGAAAAGCATGCAATGCCACTTTTGAATATAATGAGCTATTGAAGCAAGGCCAGTTCTCTGTGAAATGATGACATTTTGCACAAAGTCAAACCACATTATGCTCAGGATGTGGCTTTGACAGGCATATGGAGCGCCTCCAGCTGCTCCAACTCTGCCTGTAGAAAGGTCCAGGTTTCTGACCCTTAAAGCAATACAAGTCGCACACACATTTGATAGATCCTGAACTTTGTCGCAGCGCAAATATGTTTTTGCATCCATAACAGAGGCATGGATGGTTTAATTGACAATGCATCAAAAATTAATCTGTTTTCGTAGTCCTGGCGGACCATCAGAATAGGAGATTGAGTCAAAATAAACATAGGTCTTTTGGCCCATGTAAATCTCAGAGTAAATTGTGTATGCCATTCAATAATATGTACTGTAAGTGTTGGTTAGTCAAGTACTGTACTGCAGTTTGATCTGTAAAAGCCTAACGTATAAAGTCAAAATGTGCAGCTGAACTAAATCTAAAAGCATTGAGACATTAAAAGTCAGCAGTGTGGTCAGCAAAATATGTCGGGGCTTCACTCGTACTGTCTACATTAGCGCAACCAGAACAATTTACGGCATGAGTTAAGTATGCGCCTAGCAATCGGCATGGCTTCGCTCTTTCATGGCATCTCAGAGAGCAGCAAAGAGGGAAAACTGCATTGTCAGCCTGCAAGTCTTGTATTTAATTTCATTGTCCCGGTCAATTCAGTGCATCTCCCTCCTAGGTTTTTCATTTGTGTTCTAGTGACAGTTGAACATCATAAACAGAAATGGGTCGAGGAGATGGTGGTTCCATTCTTGACGCTGTATTTAGGTTCTCTCTCAGGTATGGAATACAGGTTTCAAAGCCAAAGTAAGGCTAAAATTTAGGATTCAATGGCCCTGAAAAACAAACTGCTCTCCACTTGCTCCCCCATCTTGTGTCCTATGTCCTGGCCATTCTCATTCTTCTAGCTCCTTTTGTCTCTTCCCTCCACTTATGTCTTCTTTCACACTGCCCACACAACTCTTGGAAGACCCTCTCTCTTCCAGGGACTGATCTGACTCCCATTAAAGTTACTATAAAGTCTCCCATTGATTTCCATGTAGAATAGGGCCTCCATCCATCCACACACCCTCACTTTTACTCCCTTAATGCATTTTTTTTCTGCAAACTTTAGTGTGTACACCCCCATGCCCACTCACAGTTCTACCTCAGTCTCAGTTTATTAATAAAACCAACCACTTGCATACTCCGCATGCAACTTAATATAATTCACATCAGCTGGGGTTTTCAAATCTCGGCTACTGGGCTTGTTTTAATCCTCACTCTTCCTTTCCCTTTCCATCCATTCAGAATAATCCTTTCTGGGGCTGGTCCCATTTAAATTGTAAATGTCTTTTAAAATAATTCTGTGAAGGGCCACACAAATGTTTGTATTTCATGCCATTTAAATCCCATACATTCAAAGACTGTAAAGCCAGAAGGAACCACTGTAACCCCCTAATCTGACCTCCTGTATAAGAAGGACACAGAACCTCCCTAACGTAATTCCTGTTTAAACTAGAGCAGATCTCTTAGAAAAGTATCCAATTTCAATTTAAATATTTCTAATGACGGAGAATTCAACACAGCCCTTGGTAAGTTGTTCCAGCATTTAATTACCCTGACTGTTAAAAATGTGTACCTTTTTTCCAGTCTGAATTTCCCAAGCTTCAATTTGCATCTATTGACTGACCGTATTGTACCTTTGTCTGCTAGACCGATGAGCCTGTTATTACCATTTTGTACGCTTACGGCTTTTGAAGCTAAATCTTATACACACGGCTGGGTTTGTGAGAAACCTGCCACATTATGGCATGTATAAATCAGATTTTTCAACATAGGACTTCTGTGGTTTCTGATTCAACCTGTGACAGTGGTGAGAAAAGATTCCAATATGAACTCCAGGAAATGTAGAGGTGGTGGTGGAAGAGATGAACTGAGATTGCAGCTTCTCTCTACTGAAAAAGATTTGGAACTTATGTTTGGCTCAGATATGCATTAATTGATGTTTGGACCACCATACTGTTAGAAGAGACAAGACAAAGCGAACGTTTCCTCAAAATTAGGGTTATTAAAAGGAGCTCATGATGCTTTTCGTAACGGTAGAGCTGTTAATTCCACTGCCCTGACCAAATCCAGGTTTGGTCAATTCAATTCATTGACAATTTATGTGTCACTGCTGTGAAATGTTAAACAGCTGCCACGTTCCGCACCAGAGCCGAGTGCATTTCAGCAATGGGACAATGTTTTTCCAGAAGGCACTTGGAGATCCTTTGGCATGAAAAGCAGCCTACACATGTAAGATATTTTATTGTTAGTAAATAATTATAATGATAAATGAAAAGACACCTGCCAACTGTCAGCAGGAACACTGTGAGGTTAGAAGAACAGCTGGAATTGGATACTTGGTTCAGCATATATCCCTATCAATTAGAAGCTGACATTTAATTGCCTGGCACCAATCCCAAGTGACTATCCTTCTCAATGCTGTGTTCTGATGATTGGGTGGTATTTATTTCATCTCAAGGTTATATTCTGTTTATACCTTTTTATTAGTTCTGCAACACATCATCATAATTGAACCTTTTATGATCACACAGATTCTTATGGTTATTTTTATGGCGACAATTGGTGGGTACCTGCCTCTAGGGTGCCATAAAATTATTATTATTTCTTTCCCTTTGCGTCTCATTAATTCAAGGCTATTTTTAAAAGGTCAAGACAGAATGGTGCAGAATAATGGTGTTTTCAGATCAGAGCCACTTCCCAGGAAGCTTCACAGTAGCAGAACTTTCTTTCTACACTACAAAATACTTTGCCAGTCCCAGTCACTTCCCGGTTGTATCTTGCAATTCATTATATGGACCAGATCCTCAGCTGATGTAAGTCAGCATAGTTGTATTGTCTTCAGTGGAGCTATGTTGATCTGATCCAGACAGTAGAGAATGTGGTGTCCTACCTACTTAGTGGTGCCTCTTGAGTCAAGGGTCTTACACTGTTCTCCACAGAGTAGACTGGCTTCCAACAGAATGTGCTGGTTTGGGAGCAAGATTCAGGCCATTTCCGCATGAAAATTCTGTGCTAGATGGGGTGATATGGCTTGATGGAACAAAAGTGGGACAGAGATGGCAGCTGATGCGCCCTCCTCATCTTTAGCCCAAGCAGAAAAATGCAAATTCATACCCCTATCCTTGTGTGGCAGCACCAGACTGCTACTAAGACAATCAATTGGCCTTTTTTTGGAGGTGGAGGAACAGAAATGCAACCCTGAGCTGTGGCAGCTTCAATTCAAGAGTAAGTATGGCAGCTAAATGAGTCTCTCCATTCCATCGCTGTAGTGGATATGCAGCTGGACCTCATTCACCAAGTTCTGATCTTTCTTTTTCTCTCACACACACACTCAATCCCTATATCAAGGATCGGTGCATGGATCATCCTGTTGAAGCGACATTCCTTGTATGACAACCCGCCAACCTTGTGCGAGTTTTCCATTCACAGTGTGTTTCCATCACGTCTTCACTCCGCTCCACGAAGGTTCTGGCTATGCTAAAACGATGACACCTCAATTAGTAGGAGCACTATCAGCTCACAGCAAATGTCATGACATGTTTTAAAGTGTTGGCGAAGCCGTTCACTTCCTCATCAACAAATGGGTTTGATGGAAAGTCTCCAGGAAGATTTTGTTTATGGTGCTGGTAAACTGGGGAACTAAAGGTAACATGAAAACACAGCCTAGACTTCAGATACTGACAACAGGGATCTTTGACTCAAATGTTGCAGACAGGGACTGCACTGAAGCAGAGCTGAGTGAAATGATCTGACTGAAGATTTACATCATACATAGGAATGAACGGCTCCATTTTCAGAAGCACTGGGGAGGTACAGCTCACAGTGAATTCCGGGTGCTCAGAATCTCTGAAAATCAGGCCAGAAGCTTACAGCATCCCAATACCTAGTGCATGAACCGAAGAGAGATGAAGAGGGATATTTTCTATAGAGCTGATTGAAAAATGGAAATATTTTCTGCAGAAAGTTTAGGGAATTTTTTTTTTAAATTCCTGCAAAAACAAAGCAAAAAGCAAAACCCAAGTTTTTGGATTGAAAACTGATTTGTTTGTTTGTGAATATCATTTTTGGTAAACACTTCCAGTTTCTAAAACTTTTCATCGACAACTGAAAATATTAACCAAATCTTCAAAACTTTTACTAAAAGGTTATCAGCTTCCGGTTGTTGTTTTTTTTTAAATGATAAACCAAAAATTGTCAAGGTTCTATTAAAAAAGCTTTTGTCATATTAAAAAATGTTTTTGGGGGAAAAAAAATTACTGGCTCTTATTGCCTTGCCTTTTGTGCAACCCCATCGTCTCTCTTTGGTTTCTGTTGAACCATCACACAAAGTGTGGGTTATCTCTAGCTCAGAAACATTTCTGGAGATCAAGGACCTGAACCAGTGTTTTTTTGAATTCCCCAAACTACTATTGACCTCTCATGCTTCAGAGTAGCAAAAGATTTTTCTGGAGGCCACAAAACATGACAAGAAAAGTTGGCCTTCAGAATGTACCAAATCATATCACATGCCAAGTACATGAAATAAAATCCAAGAGGAAGGCTATGTTACACGCCACTAGAGAATCTTACCTGCTTCCCATCTCTCTCTCTCTCACACACATACACACACACTTTTTTTGCCTGACTGTTCGCATTGAAAATTCACTGTAAGCATGCAGTGTGACCGAAACAAAAGCTCTGAGCGTACATTCCAAAGAGAAAGACACTTACAATTAAATAAAACCAAATCACCAGCATGTCTGTTGCACACTGGGACAATAACAGGCTGAACGGTATCTAAATACATATATGGGGAGGCAGGGTAGCCTAGTGGATAGAACTGTGAACTGACTCGGGAAACTTGGCGTCCTTTCCCACTGCCACTGGCCTAGGGACATAGGTGCTGGGACTGGGGGTGCGGCAGCATCCCCTGGCTTGAAGTGGTTTCCATCACACACAGAGTGTAGAGTTTGGTTCAGTGTCTCTCAGCATCCCCACTGTACAAATTGTTCCAGAATTGCTGCCTAGCGGGTGACTGTGGGCAAGTCATTTCCCCTCTTAAGCCAAGCTTGACACACAGCCACAGGTATGGTGATATGTATCACCTGTTTAACAGCAACACTCCACAGCCATTTAGGGAACCTGATTCCGTGAGCTGCCGTGCACCCTCATTTTCCAACAGTGTCAACAGGCTGGTGTAAAACTACTGCAGCTTCACTGAAGTCAAGGTAAGAACGATAAACCACAAGTGTTCTAGAGACAATGTGGGTGAGGGGATATCTTTTATTGGACCAACTTCTATAAGGTATTAACTCAGCCACCTTGTCTCTCTAATCTCCTGGGACTGACACGGTTACAACACTGCATGCAGAAGGGTTCTGTTATGTAACACAGGCCTCGTTTGCATGAAGAAGTTGTACCTGTTCAACTTCATCCAGATTTGGTTAAAGTGGTGTAAACTCCTACAGATCTCTTAAAGTGAAGGAAGAGTGAGAGCTTATTTCAGTTTAGCTTAAACTGAGGCCATGTCTATACTAGGGGGACTTAGCGACAAAGCTACAGAACAATAATTATGCCAGTATAACTCCATAATGTAGACGTAGGCCATGCTGATGGAAAGAGTTTCTCCATAAGGAACACCACCTCTGAGCAGCAGGAGTTACATCGAGTAGCTAAGGTGACATAAGCATTCTTCTGTCGACCTAGCTGTGTTGACACTGGAGGTAGGTCAGCAAATCTACGATGCTCAGGGGTGTGAATATTGGCGTAGCTAAGTTGACCTACATTTTAAATGTAGCTCAGGCCTGATTCCCAGCTGATTTAAATGAAGCCAAAATAAGTCACTCGTACACTGAAATCAGAACATCCAGACAGTGGTTTGCACCAATTTTACTAAATGGGGTTGAATTCACACTTCAAGTCCAACTGGTGCAGTTAGACACAACTCGTGCTAGATAATGAATTGATGCACATACACAACAGTTGTTTGTAGGGATCGAATCCTGGTTTCCTTACTCTTGCTCATTTCCATTGGCTTCAATGGCATTTTATGGGTGTAAGGACTGAGCAACAACAGAGTAAGGCCCTCAGGATGCGGCCCTGGGGCAGTGAGCTGTAATTCGACTACGGGAGAGTAATGCAATTTTAAATATGGGTGACACAGAGTATTCCACATGCATTGGCAACCAGGTATTTCAATTGTGTAAGACAGACAAGGCCTGTGGAGGATATTTTCATTCAAAATCTCTGACCCTCCTTTTCGAGCAACAGAAAGGAGAAAGGCACTCATACTGCAATGGGAAGGAATTTGAGCATGTGAAGTGTTAGGCATTCCTTATAAAAGAACAGAGGAAAAAACAAAAAGCTCTATTAGCTAGTCCTGCCGATCCACATTTTGATGAGGGCTTAAAATGTAACTGAAAAGAGAGAATAGGGATGAAGCAACTTTAAACTTGCAACAAATCATTTTATATTGATAGAGTCCTGGGCTTAAATCCAAGCACAGCTATTGCCTTAATGCAGACTGATTTCAGGAGGCTTAAAAATAGCCAGGATACTATGGTGATTGGCAGGCGCTGTAGAGAAAGCTGCCAAAGTCAAATTGATTCTCTCTTTTGAAGGACTCTGGATAATTTAAGCAAGGCTACAAATTAAAGCACACATGTATGACTTGCTGATGATTTAAACAAAACAAAAAAACAAACAAACAAACAGGAGGGTACCTATTCTTTCCCTCAAGGGAAACACAAGGAAATCACATGTGGACTGACCTTGACAAGACTACAACACTGGAATGTGTCCAAATAATCGATTTTCTGAGATCTAGCATTGCACACTATCATAACCAATTCATCTACTGTGTGCACGTTTCTAACAAGGGTGAACTCCAGGGCTTCTACAAATGGCAATTCCTACTATTATGTTCTGTCACTATTCGGGGCCATCTCCGGATTTCACCAGGCAGAAAACTCAATTACGCTCCAGCTCTACTGAGGAGGGAGCAACAGTTACCAGAGATCACACAAGCTGCAGCAGTGCACGTAGGCCGGAAACAAATATGGACCCAAATATTGATAATCTAGCTAAGGTCCAGAGGTGGCTGACAGTGTAAATTTTTGCATATTGAAACGTTCACTGTGTGCAGAAAGACCAGGGGGGCAAAAGCCGGAACGAGTTGGCTGTGGGGGGGGGAGGAGAGGGGAGGAGAGGAGAGGAGGAATGTGCTTTCTAATCCATTGAGAGCGCTCTGCCTGCTAACAAATTTCACACATCTGTCTGAGGCTCTTGAGATATTGCTTCTAACAGCGATAAAAATGAATTCAAATACACATTATGGGTCTGATTAATTTTCAGCTGGTGACATTTTTAAAATCAAATATGTGTCTCCCTGTTGTGTGGCATACAAAATCTCCCTGTTGTGTGGCATATGACAGGTCTCGGAGTGCTTGTACCTTCCATATGTGTGAGGTTTGCTGATATTAGTAAAACTGAAGCCTTGGAAAGTCACTGACTTAATATTTCCGTGAAGGGGTTGTTTGTTTATTCAGTTATTTATTAGCAGTTGTTGCTTTGGCAGTGTTGGCAATGAAAACAAACACCTCAATTCATTCAGTTTTTAAGAGCTGCTATTGTTATTTGAGTAGTTCTCAGAGTTCTCAATGTGCCAGGTGCTGTACATACTATCTATGGCACCTGTTACCACAGCATCTGAGTACCTCACACTTTTTCACATATCCATCCTCACAACATCTTTGTGAGGTAGGGCAGTGCTAGTTTCCCAGCTATTAAAATGGGGGTAATGAAGCAGAGAGAGAGGCTAGGTGACTTGCCCTGGGTCACACAGGAAGTCTATGGCAGAACAGGGATTTGAACCCGTATCTCCAATATCCAAAGGCAATGTTCCATTGGACCATCCTTTTCATGGTAAGTCTCTCCAAAGAGACAGGACAGACAAAAAGAGTGAGCCAATCATTAACCCTGTCTCACAGACAAGAGACTGAAGCACAGAGAAAGATTAAATGAATTGAACAAGCTCACAAAGTCTGTGGCAAAACTGGGACTCAAACCCACATCTCCATCCCTCTAATGCTAGTGCTTTAACCACTCGCCACTTTGACCCAGTTTCTGTCCCACTGCAAGGATGGGAAAGGCTATGTGTAGGCTAAGATAGATTAGTAATTGATCCATCTTTTATGTGGGACATATAACCTACAGTTCTAAAGCATGGATTCACTCTTCTAATGCATCTTTACCATCTCTGCCTACTTCGATTGTTCTTGTGGACAAACCTTCCCACAATAGGCAAGTCCACCCAACAGCTCAAGAAACACAGAAGCCGAGATTGTATCTATAATGATCCTACAGAAACTAAATAGAACTGTATCTGCTTTGTATAGGCTGGGGGCAAAACTCAGTGCTGAATCCACAACTCTACTGAGATTAATAGTGTGTATATCAGCACAGAATTTGGCCTTGTTTGGACTTCAAGTTTGTCTGGTCAAGGACCTGCTGTCTATTTAGCACTGTTCACTGTCCTTACAGTGCTTTGTACACTCATGATGAGCAAACCAGAAGCAGCATTTCATTATGCATGAAAATATATATTGCTTCCAACTGCACATCTTTGCAAAATGTTTCACGGTAACTAAAATACCGAGCTTGGAATACCCCAAACTGGACAAGAACTTTGACTCAGGCCCAAGTTTTTGCAATGGAATTCCTGCTCTGAAATGGGGTCTTTGGGCTCAGAGGGCAGAACTTCTATCCAGGCAAGCCACGAGAATGTCACAAAGTTTGTACTCTGGAGGCTTTCTACAACTGGATGCATTTCAAGCGCTGCGTACTTATTCCCCTATGCCTGGGTTTCTCCAGGCTGCCAGATGGCAACCAGCCAAAGCGTGTCTCATTGGGTATTTTAGTGCTCCCATGACACATCTTTAACGAAGGGGGAGGGAAATGCTGGATCCCTATTATAAAATTCTCCTACGCCAAATCCATTCTTGGTGCAATCACTAAGTAGGATCCCTATTTAAAGGTCAGCCTTTGCTCATTCCTCTAAGACAATTAAAACATAAGCATACACGTCCTGCCTAAGCTATTAGAAAGGTCAAATGTTCTAAGAAAGCATACCTTCAGTTATAAATGTAATTACACTGCCTGAAAATCACATTGCTTGCCTTCTTTTTGAAATACATAATGAGATTTTCATACAGAGGCAGCACAGCAAGTCTGGTAAATTCTTTGTACGGTAGCAATACGTGGGAAAAAAAAAAAGATCAGTTAGTTCAAGCAGCATGTGAAAATGATGAGACTCCACAGAAGCGCATCTCCAATGCTTCCAGCCTGAGCCGCTAAAGCTCATCAGGAATGTGTTTGTGCCACATTGTAGCAGAAATATAATTAAGGTCAAGTTAGATTTTTTCCCCCCATTATCAATGTCAATCTTCAGGATTTAGTAGGTCAGCCCCAGCTATTTCAGTATCACCCTAAACTGAAAGTTAGGGGCCAATCCTCCTCCTGTTAAAATCAATAGGAGTTTTATTACTTACTTGTACCATGGTAGTACCTAGAAACCTCAGTCAAGGATCAAGACCTTATTGTGCTAGGCACTGTACAGACACAAAGATGACCGAGAGAGCTTACAGCCCTGATTGTAGACAGGATGTAATGCGTGGATGCAATAGACAAACAGGGGTAGGGAAAGATGAGATAAGAAACTGAACAAACTTTAGCAGGAAACAGGAAGCCTCAGCTCACCATATTATACCATTAGTTTCATTATACTTAGGATCCAACCTTTAGCACACAAATCTTCAACCCGTTTCTTCATTTATTGTTTGTAAACCACTTCAGCAGTGTCAAGGGGCATTGAATCAGGTGTAAATGTAATCGCCAGAGCTCCGTAAAGTCACCTAAGTGTAAATGAGAACCTGTCAAACTAAGGAGTAAACTACACCATCAATATTTATGGAACTACTCATAAGGGAAGGTACTCTTAATTATGCCTGAACACCCCTGCAATAGGAAAACTCAAGGGACATTAATGCATGGAGCCTTTTATTTCCCATTTTTCTGATTTTCTATCTTAAAATGATTGACAGCACCACTTCCTCCATTTTATGGCATTTCAGCATAGTAAGTATGCCATTACGTTATGCAGTTACTAGAGTATTTAGCTTATTTTCTTCCCTCTTACAGAGTTTGATTATATATAGTCCCTGCCTTCCCCACTGCAGTAAAACATTAAGATGCCCCTCCACGATGGATCAGTTTAGACAACTGCACATCAAATGCACACTTCTCAGAGAGAGGGTTGTCTGTATTTCTGGTTTGCTAGGGGTGGGGGTGGGGAGGGAGGGAAAAGGCAGTTCACTATTAACAGCCCATTGAATAAATGCAATTCTCTGGCAAAAACTGCATTTGCTGTCTAACCGTTACAGACAGTGGATAAAAGAACATTGCAAAATGGAACAAGTGTTAAAGATGGAGGTTTTCTTAGATCCTTTATTACAATTTAAAGGAACACATTGATTATGTTATTATTTCAATGCTTTAGAAAAAGATCTGGTCTTGCTTTTATTTTAATGACACGTTTCAGTTTAGGTTTCAGAGTAGCAGCCATGTTAGACTGTATCCGGAAAAAGAAAAGGAGTACTTGTGGCACCTTAGAGACTGACAAATTGATTTGAGCAAAAGCTTTTGTGAGCTATAGCTCACTTCATCGGATGCATGCACTGGAAAATACAGTGGGGAGATTTTATAAACATAGAGAACATGAAACAATGAGTGTTACCATACACGCTGTAAGAAGAGTGATCAGGCAAAGTGAGCTATTACCAGCAGGAGAGCAGGGGGATGGGGAACCTTTTGTAGTGATAATCAAGGTGGGCAATTTCCACCAGTTGACAAGAACGTGTGAGGAACACTGTGGGGGGGGGGGAGGGAGAAATAAACATGGGGAAATAGTTTTACTTTCTGTAAAGACACATCCACTCCCAGTCTCTACTCAAGCCTAAGTTAATTGTATCCAGTTTGCAAATTAATTCCAATTCAGCAGTCTCTCGCTGGAGTCTGTTTTTGAAGTTGTTTTGTTGAAGAATTGCCACTGTTAGGTCAGTAATCGAGTGACCAGAGAGACTGAAGTGTTCTCTGACTGGTTTTTGAATTTTATAATTCTTGACTTCTGATTTGTGTCCATTTATTCTTTTACATAGAGACTGTCCAGTTTGGCCAATGTACATGGCAGAGGGGCATTGCTGGCACATGATGGCATATATCCCATTGGTAGATGCGCAGGTGAACGAGCCTCTGATAGTGTGGCTGATGAGATTAGGCCCTATGATGGTGTCCCCTGAATAGACATGTGGACACAGTTGACAACAGGCTTTGTTGCAAGGATAGGTTCCTGGGTTAGTTTTTGTTGTGTGGTTGCTGGTGAGGATTTGCTTCAAGGTTGGGGGGCTGTCTGTAAGCAAGGGCTGGCCTGTCTCCCAAGATCTGTGAGAGTGATGGGTCGTCCTTTAGGATAGGTTGTAGATCTTTGATGATGCGTTGGAGAGGTTTTAGTTGGGGGCTGAAGGTGATGGCTAGTGGTGTTCTGTTATTTTCTTTGTTAGGCCTGTCCTGTAGTAGGTAACTTCTGGGTACTCTTCTGGCTCTGTCAATCTGTTTCTTCACTTCAGCAGGTGGGTATTGTATGTGAGGGGGCTTATTCCTTCACCCATTTACTTCCCTGGTCCTTCTTGCATGAACAGAGAGCAACCATACCTTAAGTCCAAAGGTGCAAACAATTCGATGTTTATTGGGGTGAACTTCCAGCGAGCATAATTCGTTTCTTTCCTTAGTGTCCCCCTTCCCTGCTCCGACACCACAGAGCCTTACACCTGTGCCCCTGTTCCCATTCCTGCCTTTAGCCAAACATGATTCCAATTCCCCCCATTCCCTGTTCCCATTTCCCCCTTTAGCAAAACATGATTCTAATTTCCCCACCCCATTCCCTGTTCCCATTCCCCCCCACACACACACTTCCTGATTGACTGCAGACTATATAGTAAAACCTGAGTTCTGCTTAGCTCTACCTTAACCAATCATTTTACTGAAATTTCACTAACCAATCCTAACATATTGTAACATGATCTAACCAATTATATTCACCACCTTAATTAGTTTACACCCAGCAAAATTAATTATACAGCAGACAGAAAAAATCACAGAACCAGACAGAGATTATACAGACAAACAATAGGGAAATGGGGACTACAGTGATAGAACAACAAATTAATGAGAATTTCACATCCCAGCTATTGATAAATGAGTTCTTGCCAGACAGGATGCTATCGAACTAAGTTTCCTTTTACATCTTCTAGGCACTTCCCCTTTCTCTGGAGGCGATACACATTATCAAGTCAGGATTGAATTCCTAACAGCCCAATAGCACCTGATTTCAATGTGACTAGTTTGGAATGTGAGGAGGTGACCGGTCACTTCCCAGCTTATGGCTGCCTCTGCTGCTTAGCCAAAGGCCTTAGCCTAAGCACAGGGCCTCAGACTGTTACAGTAAGAGAAGGCCCTTACACCGGCAGACAGTGATTTTGATTCTTTCTTTTATACCTTTATAACTAGCTAAGTGATAAGAATATACCTAAATTCTTAGAGTATTGGCCTTTACAGACAGGCCTGAATATCTATATCCTGACACTGTAGTTGTAAGAATGTTTGACAGAGTTCTTGCAGGTGTTTGTCTCTGTCTGAGGAGTTGAAGCAAATGCGGTTGTATCGTAGAGCTTGGCTGTAGACAATGGATTGCGTGACGTGGTCTGGATGAAAGCTGGAGGCATGTAGGTAAGCATAGTGGTCAGTAGGTTTCCGATATAGGGTGAATTGGAATTAATTTGTAAACTGGATACAATTAACGTAGGCTTGAATAAAGATTGGGAGTGGATGTGTCATTACACAAAGTAAAACTATTTCCCCATGTTTATTCCCCCCCACACACACACACTGTTCCTCACACTTTCTTGTCAGCTGCTGGAAATGGCCCACCTTGATTATCACTACAAAAGGTTTCCTTGCCTCCCTCCCCGTCCTGCTGGTAATAGCTCACCTTACCTGATCACTCTCATTACAGTGTGCATGTTAACACCCATTGTTTCATGTTCTCTATGTATATAAAATCTCCCTACTGTATTTTCCACTGCATGCATCCGATGAAGTGAGCTGTAGCTCACAAAAGCTTATGCTCAAATAAATGTGTGAGTCTCTAAGGTGCCACAAGTCCTCCTTTTCTTGTTTCAATTTCAGAATCTTTAGGAAAAAGACTCAGAAGATTATTTTCCTTGATAGAGGTGTTAGAGACTCTTACTTAGCCATTGTACTGGCCGAACTTGCATTAACTTAACATATGTGATAATTTGGGATGTTTTGTTCATTCTCTTATTTTCATATTAATCTTTATGCTTAGTGAAGATTGCTTGACCTTTTGCCTGCGCAGCACAGACGACTATTGTATTAATATACAGTACCAGGCTGATGAAACAGATTCCAGCATGCTGCTAGTTTAGTTAAATGATTCCAGTTATAATTCAACATCTCCCATATACCTCATACTCACTGGATCCTCCTCATTGACAACCAACCATAAGGCTTTAAAGCAACACAGGACAGCCTGGATAGAAACACTTATTGCTCAGCTGAGAAACAGAACGCCCACATTCAAACTGAACCTTGGCGTAAAGCAAATACCATTCAAACTGGTTTCACCAGGAGTTACATTAGGGTTAAATTTGATCTCACACATACACATAGCTTAATAGGCTCTGTTGTTTGATACCAGGAGACATGCAAGGGCTCCATTGATTGACATAAGAGTTTCCTTCCTATGAAGCAAGGAAACTCTTATGTCAATCAATGGAGCCCTTGCATGTCTCCTGGTATCAAACAACAGAGCCTATTAAGCTATGTGATAGCCTCTACTTAAATTTTGCACACCAGGCCAGCGTTCCAACAGGTCTCTAAAGACCAGCAGGGTCTCTAAACATTGTGCCATGTAGAACAAGGACTTTTAACACATCTGAATCGTTGGCACAAGTAGAACAAAGGCATGTGATTTGCATGAGCTGAAACAGTCTTGTTTGCACAAATCAAGTCCGCGCCTAAACACTAAAGTTTGTGCCCATAAGCTTTCTACCCTCAGCTTACAGCATGCACCCCATTGCAGTTGCAAAACTAGAGGCCACTGTAGAATGGTTAGCCCACTCCATTCAGTTTCACTGTGGCAGCATTCATGATAACATCCAAGCTGTTCACATGAAGCCTGGGATAAAGCCTAATGAATTCAATGAAAAGACTACTACTGACTTCAGTGGACATTGGATCTTGTCCATCATTTACAGTTACAGGGCCAAATTCATAGCTGGTTAAAGTAGGTGCAGTTTCATTCTCTTAAGCCAACTCTCAAGTGAGCCTATTGCCAGTAGGTCTTATCTTTCAAAATGAAATTCTGCTTTACAAGTGGTCCAGTAATATACTCTTCTGTTAAGGGAATTTGAATCTATACAACAATCAAAGCGGCTCTCCATTTTCAAGGGTCTGTTCATGAACACAATTCCCAGAATTCACCTCCCCACCTTCAACAGGAATGAACTCGGCAGTGTATTCCTTTCTCCTGCCAAGGGTTTGGTCCTATGAGTGCCTACAATGACAAAACAACAACAAATTTAGCTTTGATTTCAAGAGGGCACACAGGAGCTTTGCCTGAGAAAGGCATGAAGGATTTGGCCTAACCGATGCTAGACTGAGATGTTCAGCTAGGCTGATCATCAAACACTTCAAGGACAACCAGTATGAAAGATACAGAACAATTCTTAGCCTTAAAAGGGACACAAACCCAATATATTTTGACCCTAGAACAAAGCCATATATTTGTATCTTGGTGTCTGATCCCTGCCACAATTTTTACTTGAAAACATACCATCTGGAGAAGATTTTCAAATTGAGGCCTGATTTTCATTGTTGCCAACTACAAGCATTCAAAATTTATGAATCAGGCCTTAAAAAAAAATCAATGAGATTGGGTTAAAACCCCTAAAATTAAACCAAAGAAGAATCCCAAACCTATTTTGTTAGTTACCTTTTGGCTTTTGAACTCTCTCAAGATTGTGAGGTACTCAGATACTGTTGAAATATAATGTTTATAAGTACCTTAGTGAAATAGAAGCAACTCTGACATCAGTGATGTTATTCCAGATTTACTGCATTGGGTTCAATTTATAAATGCTTTTAAAAGGGTTAATAAGAGCTCAATAGATTTTACAGCCATAAGTTGCATGTGTTCTAGATGGTTATAAACACAGCCGTAGAAGGTGCTATAGATAGTTATAAGCCATGGTTATAATCAACTTATTGACCTCTCAACTTTAACAATCTACAACAGCAGATCGACCATTTAATAACTTATTAATAGAGATTTTAATAACACCTTATAAATAGAACCTTAATATAAAATGTGACTGATTTATACAAACATGACAAGAGAACAGACAACACATGCAGTACTGACCAGGAAAGAATTTTCTGTAGTATCCGGCTGGTGAATCTTGCCCATATGCTCAGGGTTTAGCTAATTGCCATATTTAGGGTCGGGAAGGAATTTTCCTCCAGGGCAGATTGGAAAAGGCCCTGGAGGTTTTTTCACTTCCTCTGTAGCATGGGGCACGGGTCACTTGCTGGAGGATTCTCTGCTCCTTGAAGTCTTTAAACCACGATTTGAGGACTTCAATAGCTCAGACATAGGTGAGAGGTTTTTTGCAGGAGGGGTGTGTGAGATTCTGTGGCCTGCGTTGTGCAGGAGGTCCGACTAGATGATCATAATGGTCCCTTCTGACCTTAGTATCTGTGAATCTATAACTCAGGAACTGTCTCTTCACGTTCCACTGTGCATGAAAACCAGGCACAAGATGGATTTGTGGCATAGCAGGGAACAGTGCATAGTCTTGATTCTGCCACTTCTCATCCTTCTCATCCTGCTGCTACTTCCTCAGGATCTCTTGATAATCCAAAAACAAAAAGTCCATGTGGGCACCAAAGGGAAGAACTCTCCAAGTGATTATCATACTTGTGCTGGCACTGAAGTTACAAAGCAGAGTTTGGCGGCAACAACAACAACAAAGGAATGGGGGAAGGATTTCCGAGTGGTTAGGAAACTGGATTGGGACCGAAGTAGACCTGAGTTCAATTCCCAGATCCACCCCAGATTTCCAGGAGGGCTTTCAGAACCTGAAGCTCCTGTCTGTAAACGATGAACAACAATTCCTTTGTCTCTGTTCTGAAATATAGACTGTCATATGATTGGAACAGAGACTACTCCCACTATGTTAAAACAGGTTTCAGAGTAACAGCCGTGTTAGTCTGTATTCACAAAGATGGACTACAAGCCGTCAAGAACACCATCCCCGATAATGTCACGGCTAACCTGGTGGCTGAACTTTGTGACTTTGTCCTTACCCATAACTATTTTACATTTGGGGACAATGTATACCTTCAGATCAGCGGCACTGCTATGGGTACCCGCATGGCCCCACAGTATGCCAACATTTTTATGGCTGACTTAGAACAACGCTTCCTCAGCTCTCGTCCCCTAACACCCCTACTCTACTTGCGCTATATTGATGACATCTTCATCATCTGGACCCATGGAAAAGAAGCCCTTGAGGAATTCCACCATGATTTCAACAATTTCCATTCCACCACCAACCTCAGCCTGGTCCAGTCCACACAAGAGATCCACTTCCTGGACACTACAGTGCTAATAAACAATGGTCACATAAACACCACCCTATACCGGAAACCTACTGACCGCTATTCCTACCTACATGCCTCCAGCTTTCACCCTGACCACACCACACGATCCATCGTCTACAGCCAAGCTCTGCGATACAACCGCATTTGCTCCAACCCCTCAGACAGAGACAAACACCTACAAGATCTCTATCAAGCATTCTTACAACTACAATACCCACCTGCGGAAGTGAAGAAACAGATTGATAGAGCCAGAAGAGTTCCCAGAAGTCACCTACTACAGGACAGGCCAAACAAAGAAAATAACAGAACGCCACTAGCCATCACTTTCAGCCCCCAACTAAAACCCCTCCAACGCATTATTAAGGATCTACAACCTATCCTGAAGGATGACCCAACACTTTCACAAATCTTGGGAGACAGGCCAGTCCTTGCCTACAGACAGCCCCGCAACCTGAAGCAAATACTCACCAATAACCACATACCACACAACAGAACCACTAACCCAGGAACCTATCCTTGCAACAAAGCCCGTTGCCAACTGTGCCCACATACCTATTCAGGGGACACCATCACAGGGCCTAATAACATCAGCCACACTATCAGAGGCTCGTTCACCTGCACATCCACCAATGTGATATATGCCATCATGTGCCAGCAATGCCCCTCTGCCATGTACATTGGTCAAACTGGACAGTCTCTACGTAAAAGAATAAATGGACACAAATCAGATGTCAAGAATTATAACATTCATAAACCAGTTGGAGAACACTTCAATCTCTCTGGTCACGCAATCACAGACATGAAGGTCGCTATCTTACAACAAAAAAACTTCAAATCCAGACTCCAGCAAGAAACTGCTGAATTGGAATTCATTTGCAAATTGGATACTATTAATTTAGGCTTAAATAGAGACTGGGAGTGGCTAAGTCATTATGCAAGGTAGCCTATTTCCCCTTGTTTTTTTCTAACCCCCCCCCCTAAGTTCTGGTTAAACTTGGATTTATGCTGGAAATGGCCCACCTTGATGATCATGCACATTGTAAGGAGAGTGGTCATTTTGGATGAGCTATTGCCAGCAGGAGAGTGAGTTTGTGTGTGTATGGGGGTGGGGTGAGAAAACCTGGATTTGTGCTGGAAATGGCCCACCCTGATTATCATACACATTTTAAAGAGAGTGGTCACTTTGGATGGGCTATTACCAGTAGGAAAGTGAGTTAGTATGTGTGTGGGGGCGGAGGGTGAGAAAACCTGGATTTGTGCTGGAAATGGCCCAACTTGATGATCACTTTAGATAAGCTATTACCAGCGGGAGAGTGGGGTGGGAGGAGGTATTGTTTCACGGTCTCTGTGTATATAATGTCTTCTGCAGTTTCCACAGTATGCATCCGATGAAGTGAGCTGTAGCTCATGAAAGCTCATGCTCAAATAAATTGGTTAGTCTCTAAGGTGCCACAAGTACTCCTTTTCTTTATGCTAAAACACACCAGCAGGATTTGCATGGACCAATTAATGTGGAACACATTGTGCACTTCAGAAATCTCTCCCCGCCCTCAAGCTCATTACCCCACCATGTAGACAAGCTATAACTCTTTCTATGCTTATGCACAGCACCTAACACAGTGGGGCTTCTAGGCATTAACTAAAATTATTAAAGGAAATAAGAGAAGTTTTCTTTTATCATAGACTCATAGATATGTAGGACTGGAAGGGACCTTGACAGGTCATTTAGTCCAGCCCCCTACACTGAGACAGGACTATGTATTATCTAGACCAGCCCTGAAAAGTGTTTCTCCAGCCAGTTGTTAAAAACCTCCAATGACAAAGATTCCACAACCTCTGCAGGTAATTTGTTCTAGCGGTTAGCTATCCTGACAGATAAAAAGGTTTTCCCAATGTCTAACCCAAATCTCCCTTGCTGCAATTTAATCCCATTATTTCTTATCCTGTCCTCAGTGGATAAGGAGAACAGTTTATCACCCGGCTCTTTATAACAATATTTTACGTACTTGCAGACTGTTATGTCCCTTCTCAGTCTTCTCTACGAGGAGCAAAATAATATTATTTCTTCCATCCATGTAAGAATATAGCCCCATCAACGTAATAGCTGAACACTTGCGGTGCGCCATTGTAGTTTAGTGCCATTAATATTCCTGGTGCTTTACAAAATACAAGAAAAATAAAGTCCGCCTGCCCTGAAATACTTATATTCTAAGGCCTGCATGCTGAAGAGACTCTCGCACAATTAACTTAAAGAATGTGCATAGTCTTATTAACTCAATAGGATATTTACCACTGCTGCCCGCCCTAAACTAAGTGAAACTACTGACATGCCCAAAGTTGAGCATGTCTATGAATCTTTTCACGACAGGGACTGAAAAACAGAGCTGGATTAAAAAAATATAAAAGCTTAAAAATGGACAGGAAGTCACTCATTTTCCAAAATTTTGAAGTTCAGGAAAGTGTCTATATTTTTCAACTGCAAAATTTCAACTAGTGCTATAGTTGGTCAAAAAAACCCGAAAGCATAAAACCCTAGACACAAATCTGTCGGTACTTTTGGATGGCAGTTTTGTTGAAAACTGCTTTTTTGATCCAAGCTTTCATCAAAAATTCCACGTTTGGAGATTTTTTACCTGCTTTTTGAAGAGGTACCACCACATTTGCATTAAAGAGAGAGAGAGAGAGAGACCACATTTTCACTGAGAAGTTCATTTTATGTCAGAAACCGCCTAAATCTGCATTTAAATGGGAGACCACTGAAGGAAGATACAGCACTAGATTTCATTGGGTGATAAAATCACTGTGGCTAAGATTACAGTTTATACTTTAAAAGTAACAGAATCTCACAGATCATTTCTCCACCTCTGCCCCCCAGGAAAGTATTTATAAATATGATAAATACAAACTAACCATTTAGTGTGTAAAAGAAAATAACCATTTTTCTTGATACTATATAGGATCTAAAGAATCTTGATACTATATTGGATCTATATAGTATCTAGATACTTATATAAACTATAAGGTTTAATCCTTTTCATCCCATCTTAGTCTCTGGACGAACATTTTCACAGTCCCCAGATTGTTGCAGGGACAGTTTGATTAGCTCCTTGCCCGAGCTCTGCCTGCCCCACACGCGAACCCTGCACCCCCTCCCCCCGCGCAGGGCTGGCATTTCCACACACCACCACCACCCCCTACGTTGCTCTGCACCTTGCCCCATTTTTTGTTTTTAACAAAACGTGGGCATTTGTCCAGTTTGCTCTTGCCAACCGATCAAGTCAACAAGAGCAAACAGGACAAATGCCCACGTTTTGCCGGAAAAGTTGGGATGGCTGGGATCGGGCTTAAAAAAGGAAATGTCCCAGCCAAAATGGGACATGTGGTCACCCCAAATTTTATGAACTAGTTTTGTGCGTACAAGTTAACAAATGATGTTACCATTTAGCGTCTGGTCCCTGGCAATGATAAAGGACCCACTAATAATACTAAAGGAGTTCTCCTTACCTCAAGTGGCAGAAAGACCAGTGTTATCATCTCACCCCACATCCCCATCGGCGTGTGTGATTTAGTTCGTAAGAGGTCCGTAGGTTGTAGAACATACATTTCTTGCCCTGGGAGATCCCTCCCAGCATACAGTCAAAAGCCATTATGATTGTGTTCTTCACTATTCATAATCTGACAGGATGTCTTCTCTTATCCTCCCCTGCCCCTACTGTCGCAATGGGTGAATAGCTCAGGATGAAACCGTAACGGAGTAGTGGATTAGAAATGTTATACGATTAGCGTTGGCAGAGACCTCAGAAGGTCATGTAGTCCAATCCCCTGCTCAAAGCAGGACCAAGACCAACTAAATCATCCCAGCCAGGGCTTTGTCAAGCCGGGCCTTAAAACCTCTGAGGATGGAGATTCCACCACCTCCCTAGGCAACCCATTCCAGTGCTTCACCATGCTCCTAGTGAAATAGTGTGTCCTAATAATAATGGGCAAACTTTTCCTACTAATTTTCGAGATTTACAAACCTTTTATAATGCTCCGTACGTTGACTGACCCTATTTTTCCCCCAATAGGATCTTGTTGCTTCTTTATTTTTCCCTTTATTTATTTCCATGTGCTCCAAGCTCTCCTATCCATCCTGCGTTTTCATTGATTTTTTTTCCTTTCTACCACATTCTCTTTTCCATCCCCCATTCTACAAAATAGCTTCACATTAGCATAATGCTAATCTGATCACATCCAAGTTAACCCTTAAATATTCAAGATTTCTCATCACTACACAGTGGAGGGCCCTGGACTGGCACTGAAGTAATGGGTTCTATTCCTGTCTCTGGCACTGGCCTTCTGAGTGACCTTGGGCAAATCATTTCACCTCCCAGTGCCTTAGTGTCTCTTTCTGTAGAATGGCGATGAAGATACTAATATCATTTCCAAAGCACTTTGAGGTCTATGGGTAAAAATTGCTACACAAGAGCTAGACAGTGTTATAAACAGAGAGAAAAGGTATGGTTTCTTCCGAAATTGCACCTGCAAAGATCCTGGCCAAGTTCTAATACACACGAAATACGCTGGTTCTGTGACCTTAGTGTTATTTTTGGATTAATTTGCACAATATGGCATGTTATTTTTAAAGCCACTGCACATAGCGTATGTGTTCCAGGAATTGCTGCCTGGGGAAAAATCTGCTCCCTGCTATTTATTACAGGATGCTCTTACAAATTTCTGATTCAAGACAACTGGCCCAGTCATGATAGATCAGCCGGACAGTTTACCGTCTGGCTCAAAGACTAATGCCCCCTGCCTTCTGCTGATTACCTACGAGATGCTGCAGTATTCAGGTTAACCATTTCAAACTCTGCACTAACATCCTGACAATTTAGAGCATCTTGTAAGGTACCTGGTGAGGTCAAGTTGGCTAATGCAACTATGGACCTGATCCAAAGTATGCAGAAGTCAATGAAAAGATTCCCCCATTGACTCTGACGGTCTTCATATCAAGCCCTAAGATATCAATGCGGCTTTCCTCACTGAGAGAGTACTCCCATTAATTTCAATATCACATTTGTCACACACTCATTAGCATGCTACTGAGTATTACTATTTTAATGTGAGACTTTCTTGGTCATGTCTAATGCAATAGCTTTATGCATATGTGTACACTAAGTATTTTTAAATGTACCGTTCCAGCAGCACTGAATTAATAAACACGTTAAAACTGCTTCTACAACCAGAGAATATCTAACAATCCTCAGCCACATAGTTTTTATTAAGGGTTTCATCACCCATATTCAGATTAAATGTTTGCCATATTGGGGCATTAATGACTCAAAGCCTGCAGTTGTAGATCAGTGCCCCATTTATTTAAATGTAACCATATAAACTGCCAACTTTTCCTTTACAAACCTTTCTTCTGAATGGCTTAAACAGTCCAGTGATAAAAATCCATGTCATACTCCAAAATGGGACTCAAGGTCTCCATTTGAAAGCTGCTGCTGCTGCTGATATATACATTTCTATCAATTTGAAAGCTATTATTAATTATTATTAATGTGATCTATACAGGTACATGCATTTGGCATTTCAAAATAATGGCACACTTGGGTTTGCTTATGTTTTCGATCTTTAAAACTAGCTTTGGGTTTTAAAATATTCTACAGGCCTAGATTCTTTGGGTATTTAGTGTCAGGGACAGAAAGCCTTGCTGTGACAACTGAACTCAGACCTCCTTTCCTCCAACTGCAGGTTGAAACTTTTCAACACACCTTTTTTTCTTTTATCGAAAAGCAGTCTTTCTTTAAAAAAAAAATAACCCACCCCCAATATTTCATCCAATTACCGACACACACAGATTCTTGCATTTTTAATGAAATATTACCTGCCCCTTTTAAAATAAAAATGTTGACGTTATTAAACTGGGCTTTTTGTTGACCAAAAAATATTTCAGTGGCCATTTTTCTAAAATCTGAAATTGCATTTTTGATAAAAAGTTAGAAAAAAGTAGAAAAAAAATATCACTCAGGAGATGATGTCTATGCGGTGATGAAAAACTGGTGGCACAAAGTCTCAGAGACCGGGTCAACTGACTCGGGCCAAGGGGATAAAAACTGCAGTGGAGGCATTCAGCCTTGGGTCGGCTCTGTTACCCTCCCACATCGTCAGGACTCAGAGAACCAGGCACCAGCTCAAGCCCCACATCTACACTGCAATTTTATAGGCCCACAGCTCAAGCCCAAGTCAGCTGACCCAGGCCAGCCATGGCAGTGCCAAGAGTCTTTTATTGTTGTATAAAACATACCCTAAAAGTCTCCTGCCAAAATAGATGTTTCAAACACTTAAAAATAAGAGCTTGGAAATATCATTTTTTTTAAATTAAAATAGGTTTTCATTTCTCAGTCTTGTTTTTCTATATGTTAAAAAAAAGGCCTAATGATACTGGTCTTCCTTTTGTAAAGGGCTTTGGGATCTGTTATCTTTTTGTATTATTGTGCTAGGCACTGTACAAACACAGAACAAAAAGACTGTCCATAGGAGTGAAACACTCAGTATATGATACATGCGGTGTTATTGTAGCCATGTTGGTCCCAGGATATTAGAGACACAAGATACCTGAGGTCATATCTTTTATTAGAGCAGACTCAGTTGGTGAGAGAGATGAGCTTTCAAATTTACACAGAATACGTTTCCCAGACCTGAAGACGAGCTCTGGGTAAACTTGAAAGCTTGTCTCTCTAGCCAACAGAATGTGGTCCAATAAAAGATATTACCTCACTCGCCTTGTCTCTTTTATAAAAGAAATAGTTATCTTTATTACAAGCCTTGTGAATACAGCGCTCCTTTTGAAGTTAGCAGTGCTGCCTACCAAGACAACTGCAGATATTTTACTGGCTTTACAAAGGGATCGTTCACTACGTATAAAAACCCTAAATGCTGTGCAAGATCTGACCAATGGTCTAAATTTTACCCATCCAGTCAGAGGGACACTACGTAGCTTTTGAGCTTCCAAGATGAGTATTTTCATGGTGCTGAAATGAAGCATCACCACCAATTACACAAACACAACAGAGCCTTGATTACAGTGCATAGGTATTTACATGGGGAACAAATATTTAACAACAGGCTCTTCAATCTATGAGAGAAAGGTATAACATGATCCAATGGCTGGAAATTGAAGGGAGGCAAATTCAGACTGGATATAAAGGTGTACATTTTTTAATGGTGAGAGTAATTAACCATTGGAACGCTTTACCAAGGATGATGGTGGATTCATCACTGACAATTTTTAATTGTTTTGTTTTGAAATTGTTTTGAGGAAGTTCTATGGACTGTGTTATACAGGAAGTCGGACTGCATGTTAACAGTGGTCCCTTCTGGTCTTGGAATCTATAAAAATTCACTAAAAATATCACCATCAAATTAACAATAACCCCAAAGTAGTAGAACATGTCCCTTTGCATCCAACCTCCCCCCTTGCAAATACATGAAACTGCTTATGAATACAAGTTATCTTTTTTGCTACTTTGGCAATGCAGCTTTAGTGGAGAAGGGATAAATAAATTATAGGATTTAAGGTAAATTAGGGAGATTGGAAAATTTTTGAAACTAATGACACTTGTCTAAAAAACCTAAACCATCCACGATTTGCTGAAGCTACCATCTTCCATTCACCAAATGTGAGCAGGATTGCAACGGAACAGTCTCTGTTGGGATTTATTTATAGCGGTTATTGCATCAAAGCTATTTAATCAAAAGAATGAATTCTTACCTTTAAGATGCAGATGAAAAAAATGACTAGATGCTAAACCACTTTTCAGTAAGCATCGGTGCACACTCAGGACTCGAGGGTATAGTGAACTTTAAATAGTTTGGATAGTTTGCTTGGTTCAGACAAGCATCTCAAAACACAGGTGCTTATAAGAATAATACTTAATCTACAGTATGGCAACTACTTCCTTGGTGATGACACAGGATTGAATCAGAAACCTCCAAAGCAGAAAGCATGAGCCTCTACAAGCTTGAGCTATAGGCCTACTTACCATAGCTGGGAGTGGGTTACATTTGCATAATTTGGCTCTCAAGATTTTAGTTACTTTTCATCGAGCCAAAATTTCTTGACAGCAGCCGTCTTTACCATATTTTGACATGTGTGTGTCCATTTGAGCTGTGACTAGAAAGGATCAGTTCATGTTTTGACTGAAGATGGTTACAGTCTTATCGAAACCAGCTGATTTATCTGTCCTAACATTTGAGGTTAAAGTATTAATTTAGATTACAGCAGTTCCAAAATTTTAGTGTTTCAAGCACCACCTTCTTCAAAAATGGTTGTGCAGCGAATTGATGAAACATCAAGCTCAAAAACCTCAGTTTGGTAACCCCTGAATGTAGAACATTGTTCTGAACTGTCAAATGGTAGACAGGAAATTTTGGGCATAGACACCAAGATGCCCTGATGGAAGAAGTTAATTTTAAAAAATTAAACACAGAGTATTGCCATCTCCAAACGTCCAAAAAGTTTTCATCAGTACTGCCCCTCCCACACAACAAAAAGATTGGCTTAAAATAATATATTTTAATAAGTGTTCTTTATTTGTTTCCTGAGCCTTTACTGATGCAGTTTCCAAGCTTTTCTCCACGTCTGTGAGGGGCAGAAAGTTACTTTTTCTTTTCTAATGAAAGCTGAGATTTTTGCATAATCATATGCTTGCAAGAACTGGAACTTTCAGAACACAAGAGTTGGCAACACTGTAAGGAAACTCCATTTTCTGAAATGTGCAGTTTCTTCTTTCCTAAGGGAGAATCGGGTCTGATTTCCACCCCCCCCCCAGAAGTATGCTTACAAATAGGGGTATAAGAAAAGAAAGAGTCCAGATGCATCTCTTTGGTTCAGACTCAGCTCCAATTAATTGTTGCCATGCTCTCCTGGTTTTGCTTTTGTTTCCTTTTATCTGTTTGCTGTCATCAGTAAGTACAGATGGTTTATTTTTATGTCCATATCTCTACGAATGAAAAGACCTGCTATTTGGGGGATTACCTTCATTTGTTTGATCCTCTGGACCGGGGTGACCAACCTGGGGCTCCGGAGCCACATGTGGCTCTTCCGAAGTTAATACGCGTCTCCTTGTCTAGGCACCGACTCGGGGGCTGGAGCTACAGGCGCCAACTTTCCAATGTGCCGGGGGGTGCTCACGGATCAACCCCGAGCTCTGCCACAGGACTTGCCCCCACTCCACCCCTTCCTGCCCCTTCTCCTGAGCCTGCTGTGCCCTCGCTCTTCCTGCACCCCACCCCCCAGAGTCTCCTTCAAGCCACAAAACAGCTGATGGGGAGGGAAGGGGAGGCGCTGATTGGCGGGGCTGCCGGTGGGTGGGAGGCGCTGGGAGCAGGGCGGGAGCTGATGGGGGGCTGCTGACGTATTACTGTGGCTCTTTGGCAATGTACCTTGATAAATTCTGGCTCCTTCTCAGGCTCAGGTCGGCCTTCCCTGCTCTGGATGAAATTCTATACCCATCAACTGGTGACCAACGTTGAAGATCACGCAACTGCAAATATTTCCAAGGTGATCAATGTAGAAAAGTTGAACTCTGTTTTCCAAAGTCCCTGCACTTGACAGAGGTTGGTTTAATTTGTATCCCAGTCAGGTCAGATTCTGTTTGGTTTTCTATGCTGTAAAGCTAGGAGGAGAATGCTTTGAGCAACATACCAAGCATGTAGGTTGGCAAAAGGAAAACATGGACATCATTTGGGCCTCAAGCCTGATCCCCACCAACACCTTGCATGACTGAGTCTCTGGACTGGGGTAATGCACTAGCACTTATTCCTCAACCCCTTTCTTTCTACTTTGAGGGTTTAAGGGCTATCTATCATATTTATCTGCACCTCCCACCTTAGTGTCCAAATCCCTCAGTGTCTTTTTCTCAACACTCCAGTGACGTAGGAAAGTGTTATCATCCCCATTTTAAGAAAGGAAACTGAGGCACAGAAGGGCTAAGTGACTTGCCCAAGGTCACACAGGAAGCCTGTGGCAGAGCAGGGAATTCAATGTCCATTTCCTGAGTCCTAGACTAGCACTGGACCATTTTTCCTCAGAGGACCAACACAAAGCACCGTGCACTATTAAGTCCCACTAAAGTGCTCAAATGAACTTCACCACACATGGTGCTTAGTCTGTCACCCTTCACCAACATCAAATTCACTTGAACAAAGAATGTAAAGGGAAACAACGGGCTGATTCCTCCCCTGAATTTTGGTTCAGTTAAAAGAGAATGATCCCTTCTCTGATTCTTAAAGGTGTGCCCCTCTTCTAGTTCAAGCATACGGGGAGTGGGGGTGGGCGGAGGGGGTTGCTCTGCTGTGATACGCTTCCTCCATGAAATTCATCCCTATTATTGTACCACACAATCTTTAATCAGTTTGTCCTTACAACACCCCTGTGAGGTAGGTGAATGCTATTATCTTACATTTAGCCTCTCTATACCTCAGTTCCCCTTCTGTAAATATCTTGCCCAAGGAAGGAAATGAAACCTTGCCTCCCCAAACCTATGCTAGTGCCCTAACCACTCCACAACCCTTCCTCTCTCTGTCTTGTGCTGCTCCGTCTGTGCAGGACTTCTTTCCACGCTGGGTGAGTAATTCATAAAAAAAATTCTTGTCAAACATTTCATTCAGGTAAATTCGTCATGTAACTTATTCACAGAGTTATATTTGACCAGCTCAAAACTAAACTGTATTTATACACAATAAGTATAAATATCACCGTCTCCTGGAATGGTGCCACCGCCCTCCCTCTTCCTTCTCCTAATTCTATGCTTTACCTGGGGTCAAGGAACTAGAAAAGTGTAAGGATTAAAAAGGTGCATTTCTTCCCCCGGCTCTGAATGAGGCAGATTGTGTTTTTCATTTGTGGCTTCTATTAGGTCTCAAGAAAGTGACATTTTTAAAGTGAGAAAGGTCAGTCTTGTCAACTTAAAAATAATTAGATCGTGCTGCATTATCTGAATGGCTTGTTACTTTATAGAACCTTTTCCCTTAAAGGTCTCTAGACAAGCATGGAAATTATATATATATTCTTTCTTCAGGAATGTATTTTCAAAGGATTAAGAGCGTTAGGTAGCTTTCTTTCGCTATATGCCAAGAAAAGCCCTGCTTGGATAAAATGGCCCAGGCTGCCTAATCTCTTACAACTATTTCTGATGACACTATGCACAAGAATGACAGAAAGGAGACAGACTTCAAGGCATACCAGTGGCAAGAGACTCCATTATCATCCATCTAACATCGTAATAGTTCTTTAAATGCAGGATCCAATACCACAGCCTATCTTGGAACCATTCCAAAGCCATCTTTGCTCACTAATCCCAGCTGGCAGTTGTAATTCTGCAGTGAGAACTGCAGGAGTGACTTATTCTTACTTTTTAATGACAAACTTGTAGCACTTGGTTCTCAAGTGGCATAGTTTGTCACCTCCACCTTTAGATTTAGATTTCCTTGAATCTTTCTGCTTAATGCCATGCTAACATTAATAATATCTCTTGATAAGTACATCTCAGAGAGCTTTACCAAGGAGCTAAGTATCACAATCCCAATTTTACAGATGACAAAATTGAGGCACAGCTTGACTTGCCCAGCAGTCCAGTGGCAAACCCCCAGAAAACAGAACCCAGATTTCCTGAGTCCCAGCCCTCTATGCATGAGGCCATGCTGTATATCTATAATTTTGATTAGAAATACTCAGCCAACCCCAATCGTTGACATATAAGTCAAGTCCCACAAAAATAATGAGATTGCCTTTAAAATAACCAATATTTAAATCCCTTGGTGGACTCCTGAGACCCAGCCATTGTCTTACATGCCAAACCTTGCATCCTAGGAGCACGGTTGTACATAACACTGGAGACCACCCTAATTCCATTTACGTTAATGGCAGAATGTCTGTTGACTGTTGATGGAAGCAGAATGCAAAACACTGGAAGCAATCGATCCTGTGTTCTTCGTTCACAAAGGCCCTGGTCCTGCTTGCATTGACATCAATGGCGAAACTCCCATTGTCCCAACAGTGCAGGATCAGCCCCCAAATGATTTGTATGGACCTCACTGGTGTATTTCAATGGGAGTTCTGAGCGCACAGGGAGGCAGTCTGTGGCTCAGTTATCCTAGGGTGTTTAAACGTCCCAATGTCCTCCAGATCGATGGATAGGAGGAAGAAGGAAGGGCTTTAATTTAATCCAAGGTCATTATTTAATAATCTCCATAATGCTAAAGTATCAATGTTGGAGTCCAATTTAACTACATTTTAATACCTATTACATTTTAATACCTATACTGCAAGTTAGCAAGTATAATCCTTGTAAATAAATAAACCTCAGCATGAGCAAGCTTCTTTGATCCTTAAGAATGGGGCTAAACAAGCAATGTGAAATGTCTGAAGTCTAACATAATTATCAAAACACTTCTTCTGTACTGGCAGCTAACAATAGCTTCAACTCGGTCTGCGAAATTGTCTTTATTCTTGAGTCCTTTAATGAAATACATTATGTATTTGAACACTGAGGACAAAAGGGGTGGATTTCAAACTTTCAAACTTCACCAAAAAGTATCCTACAACCCTGTCTTAAGCCACAGTACTTTTCTAGATGGTGAGTTAGTACACAGCAAGCTGGGGTGTAAATGTACGAGCATCCTGCACACTAACTGGGAGTAGATCAAAGCATGCTAGAGAAATTTTCATGTGTGGCAGTAGGGTTCACATGGACTTATTAGTGTGTGGCATGGCAGCGTGAGATAGATTTACACCCCAGCTTTTCATGCACTTACTCGCCATCTAGACAAACCCTTAGACACATTCTCTATTGTTTTAAAATTGGGAGGCAGTGTGGTCCAGTGGCTAAGACACTGGACGAGAACTCAGCAAAGCTTTCTCTTTGCACCGACCTGCTATTTGACCTTGGCAGGTCCCTTCACCTTTCTCCACATGTGTAAAATGGGGATAGCAACACTTACCTTCATTTGTAAAGTATTTTGAGATCTATTGATGAATAAAAAAAAAAAGGACTCAATTCTCATTTGGATTCAATAGGAAAGATGCTGTTAGGATATAGATATTCAGGCCTGTCTGAAAGGCCTGTACTTTAAGAATTTAGGTGTATTCTTATCACTTGGCTAGTTAGAGGTACAAAAGAAAGAATCAAAATCACTGTCTGCCAATGTAAGGTCCTTCTCTTACTGTGACAGTCTGGGGCCCTGTTCTTAGGCTAAGGCTTTTGGCTAAGCGACAGAGGCAGCCATAAGCTGGGAAGCGACCCGTCACATCCTCACATTCCAAAGTAGTCACATGGAAAGAAGGTGCTACTGGGCTGTTAGGAATACAATCCTGTCCTGATAGTGCCTATCAGCTCCAGAGAAAGGGAAGTGCCTAGAAAATGGAAAAGAAAACTTAGTTTGATAGCATCCTGTCTGGCAAGAACTCACTTATCAATACTGGGATGTGAAATCCTCACTTCTGTATTGTCTTGCCATTATAGTTCCCACTTTGCTATTGTTTGTCTGTATAATCTCTGTCTGGTTCTGTGATTGTTCCTGTCTGCTGTATAATTAATTTTGCTGGGTGTAAACTAATTAAGGTGGTGGGATATAATTGGTTACATTATCATGTTACAATATGTTAGGATTGGTTAGTTAAATTTTAGTAGAATGATTGGTTAAGGTATAGCTAAGAATATTACTATATAAACTAGGGGCAAACAGGAAGTAAGTTGGGATTCGGAAATAAGGAAAAGGAACTTGTATTTAAGCTTGCTGGAAGCTCACCCCAATAAACATCGAATTGTTTGCACCTTCGGACTTCGGGTATTGTTGCTCTCTGTTCATGTGAGAAGGACCAGGGGAGTGGGAGAGTGAAGGAATAAGCTCTAACAGATGCTGTGCAGGGATGATGAACCCAGGGGTGGTCAAATTTCTGAGACGGTCTGAGTAGCAATTGTGTGGAGGGCTAGATCTCAGGGATGGCTCGCTTGCTGATGCCTGGATCATAACCCCCCACTCCTCTTCCAGAGGGAAAGGATTCAAGGTACTCAACTGGAACAGCATCTGAATTCATTCCCACACGCACATCCCCACAAATATACCCCATAGCGTAGCTCTTTCCCATCAACCTCCTTCCCATCCAGCCTTGTTTCACAACCATTTGCTCAGAGATGGGGGAGTGAGGGATGGACGGAAAAAGGCATCGCTACCACCTTGTCTTCTGACCCATACGCTGTTTGTACAGATAACAGGAGACAGTCCCCGCCTTGAATAGCTTACGGTCTAAATAAATAATACATCCCCATTTTACAGACGGAGAACCGGAGCACCGAGTTGAAGTGACTGGGTCAAGGCTGCACAGGGAGTTTGTGCCACAGTCAAGAAATGAACCTCTCTCTCCTGAACCCCAATCCAGTACATTAACAAAATCAGACCAGCTTTGCATTTTATTCCCTCTGTGGAGCAAGTTGAAAGGTGTGATCTCTCAGATACCGGTAGAGATTTGCAGATCCATCAAAAACATTTAGTCAAATCTACCATTCATTTCAGTGTCTCTAAATCGAGACAGCTTTGAAAACCTCCATCATAATGGCTAAAAATGCAGCTTGTGCTCTGCCCAGAATCTAATGGTTGAACCTGAGAGAGGCAGTTTACATTTCTCATGAGCTCCAAGGGTCTTGGAGTTGCCAACTTCAAACCTCTGGCTAATGACTCAGCTCTTGAGTTCACCAAATTGTTCTGGCTGGGAAAAAAAAAAAAAAACCCTAAAAAAAATTCCATCAAAACATTTCATTTGACATTTTTAAAAATGAAACATTCTGTTTCAAAATGTACTTCAATTTTATTTCAAACAAATAATGCTGTAATCGCTCAAAATGAAAAAAAAATATTTTTGGCTTATTATTTCACCAGGTTTAGGTCAGCCTGAAATAATATTTTTTGAATCGTCAGTGAACTAAAAAATCAGTTCTCTGCACAGCCATTCTCCAGAGGAGGCTTCACTAACTTTTGCCCATTTTTGTGCCCGGTTGTTGCTGGACACTCAAGCTCACAGTGGCAGAAAGGAGCCCAATAGCTTCTGCCTTAACACATTTCACAGTTTAGATTGAGGGCTCTTATGATTAATTTTAATTTCATCCTCATGTTGGTTGACTACATACTGTATGAGGGAAAGAAGAGAAAATTATCTGGAAAGAAACATTGCTGTTTGATTACCGCAACGGCTATTGGAAAGGACCTGTGGGCGAGGGGCAGAATTTTTATGTGGTCAATGAATTTAGCAAAAATGAAGAAAGAGAGCAATGGAATGATTTTGACATTCTCTTACAGTCATGTTTCGGAGTAGCAGCCGCGTTAGTCTGTATTCGCAAAAAGAAAAGGAGGACTTGTGGCACCTTAGAGACTAACCAATGTATTTGGTTAGTCTCTAAGGTGCCACAAGTCCTCCTTTTCTTCTTACAGTCATGCCACAGCTACACACTGTTAGGAGGCTTCCTCTCCGCTTGTGACATTCTGCCACCCTTGCAGCATCTGAGCTGAAGCCGCATCCCTCAGTGCTACATTTTAATACTCTTATAGTAAGAAATCAACCCTGAACCAACAGGCCTCTTTAGCTTTTGATATACAGGGACACATTCAAGAGCATCTGAAGGCTTGTCTACCCGGTATGGAATGCACCCCAGGAGGGTGTAAATTGTAGAGCGCTCCAACTTCCCCTACGTAGACCCCGCTAACATGCTCTAAAAGGTAGGCGGTGCACATTGATGTAGTGCCTTTTGAAACAGGACTGTATTCACACCCACAAGGAACTTTTTAGATTGCGTCAGCTGGATATACAAGGGGCAGAGCGCTCCACAATTCATGCTCCTCTGCTATGCATTGCCACACTGGGCAATGAGAGAGCAAGAGCGGGACACATTTTTCACAAAAAGTGTTTTCATTTTAAGTCTAAGGAAGTCGAAACTGGTTTGATTTAAAACCCCATTCCAGCCTACTCTATATGCACATACCACCAGTTTACATGCCCTTAGGGTCACTAATGTCTGACTTTCGCTCCGTTGCACGTCCCCTCTGAACTTGGGGTTCGGTACCTGTAGCACAAAGGCTGAGATTCTTCAAAGGCGCCAAAGGAAGTTAGACCCCAAAGCCTGACTGACTGACTGACTGACTGGGGGGGTGGGGGAGGAGGAATAGCTCAGTGGTTTGAGCATTGGCCTGCTAAACCCAGGGTTGTGAGTTCAATCCTTGAGGGGGCCATTTAGGGATCTGGGGCAAAAATTGGGGATTGGTCCTGCTTTGAGCAGGGGGTTGGACTAGATGACCTCCTGAGGTCCCTTCCAACCCTGATAGTCTATGATTCTATGACTTCCAAAGGGATTTAGGCACCAACAGCCCAATTGAATGTCACGCACCTAACCTCCTTAGGCACTTTTGTAAAACCCATTAAGCGCCTGTGTGCATCTTTAGGTACCTAGGACTCATTTTCTTAAACTCATTTGAACATTTTTACCTGAATATTGAATTACCTGCTGCTATGTTTCCCTCCCTCCCCACAGCACATTTCTAATTGCCTGCTATGTGTCAGATTTGGCTTTTGAAAACTTTCAGGAGCAGCAATTTATTCCTGATATGCACCACACAGCACGTGTACTATGGGATGAAGAGAAGATAAATAATACACCTCAATTTACATGCAGATTTTCATTGTCATCATCCTATTTAAGTCTTCTAAAAAATCACTCTGAACTCAAATTTTAGCCAGCCGACGACCATAAAACAATAGTTCTAAAATGAATTTCAATTAATCCAACACATTTATGACTTGCTCTCTTCTATTTTGGATCAGTGTTATCATTAATTTATTAATTTATGAGCAACACAGGGAAACCCAATTCATTGACTGTTAAAAGATAAAGACAGTTGCATTAAGTTTGCACACCCAATGAAAATACATTAGTGCCCTAACATAAAACCGTACTAATTATGTTAGGGCTCTAATTCTCGTGCAAGATCTCACTGAAATTAAGCAAACCAACAAGCACCTATTCAGAATTTTGCTTCACAAAATAGGCTAACACAATCCTGCAAACATATATGCATCTGCTTAACTTTATTCATATAACAAATCTCAAAAAGCGGACACAAAACTGATTTTAAGCATCTATTCTTTAACTGAACAGAACACCAACAACCAAGCTTATCAGAGATTCTGCTCTTGATCCTTTTTGGGAAGAGGAAATACTTTTTCATACAAGATGTAATTAAACTGTGGGACTTGCTGCCACAGGAAGTTATTTAGATAAAGAAATTAACAAGACTCGAAAAGGGATTGGATATTAGGACTATCCAGAGTTGTCCTAATTAACAATGTTTGGGAGTAGCTATTAATCCATGTGCTGCAGGTATTATACGTGTATGGCGAGGGGATGAGGAAAGATTATCCCCCATCTGCGTATAGCTGGGGTTTTATACTTTCCTCTGAAGCATCCTGTGCTGGCCACTGTCAGAGACAAGACACTGGACTAGACAGACCTTGCATTTGATCCATTCTAGCAAGTCCAGTGTTCCTGTAACAGCTTAGGCCAAATGATGAAACTCTCAGAATCCAGTAACATAGACGAACCAAGTTTTTAACATGAATTATTGTCTGGCTACAGAGGCATATTACAGAGGTTGGTTGGTTGGTTTGTTTGTTTTTTGCATTAACAAAAGGTAGAGAAGACAGCAAAAAAAATGGCATTTAGAGCCAGTTTTTCAAAAGATCTCAGCACCCCCAAATTGGGGCCAAGATTTTCAGAACAGTTCAGTCCTAATTTAGGCAACTAAGTAAGTGCCAGGGGTGCAGAAGTTCGTCCAGCCGCTCCTGTAACAACATTTAAGGCCACATTTTCATAAAAGCTCAGCAACTGACATGCTCGGCAACGGAAACTGAGCTATTTTGAAAATCTGACCTTTTGTGCCTATTTTGTTGCCCAGCACTAATTTAAAGAGACAAATGGGAAAATCAGAACCCAAACATACATGTTCACATTGGCAAATTGGGCTGCTTCAGTTGGCTGGGGATGAATGAGGCAAGAACCTGACATGGTCCGTGTTTAAAGCGAGAACGTTCCAGGGAGATGGGGTTCAAATCTGGATTAGGTTTCGCTAAAATTCAGATTCAAAACTATTTCAGGGCTGGGATCAGGTTTGGATTTGTCAGTAGAGCAATTGGACAAAGAGGTTTCGCTGTGTTGAAGACCAAGATTGCCTAAAGTTCATGAGCTCAGCCAGTTTCAGCAGCACTGAAAACAAAATTTGCCCCCTTCTGGTCTAGTACCTGACCCATAGAGATGGATTGGGATCTGGAGATGTGTATCCATCCTTCATGTAACTGGAGTGCTCAATATCTATGTATAAGTAAATAGTTAATAAATAAAGTGCAGTAAACGGTGCTCAAAAATACACAAACTTCCTGGGTTTTGTAGGACCCCTGAAACTTGCTGTGTTGCACTGCACTACAGCTTCCTCAAACAATTCTTCACCCAGCAGACCCTAATCCTTCAACACCCTACAGCTGAAAGGGATTCGGATTGGAGTGTATGGGTTTGGTCCAGCTATAGCATGAAGAGATACAAACATACTCAAATGCCAAACAATTCAACCCCCAAGTTCATGATGATCCCAGGTTCTCTCTCGTCTCTTTTTAGTTTTTGCAGCCAGTTGCTCAATTAAAGTCGCTTTGTACACTTTTCTACTAAAAAAAACGGAGTCTTCAGAAATAGACAAGCAAGTGGAAATGTAAACTTAGCCCTCCAGTCCAACCATTAGTCATTTTAATGATTCTGACCACAACCACCCTGAGATAACATCTCATTCTTCCTTTGCTTGAGCCATGGAAGCTCAGCAGAATCCTGATTCCTTTGGACTATTATTAAAACTGAAGCCTAGATGGACGTGAGTGCTAAAGGAAAAGGATTATAGGGGTTTATTTGGTGCTGTCAGAGAAAGAAAACCCCTGTCTCTCTGCCAGATGCATTGAACTACTGATCTCACACTTGTATAAAATTATCACCCACATTAAATCTATGCTAATTCAACGCAGTGTGAGGAAAGTTGATTTAACCTCAAACCTTTTCCCAATGTCATTCAACAGCTCTAATTAGGTTGAGAGGTGTTCCTATTCTCCATTCACTCTGTATTATTATAGATATTATTTAAAATGTATTATTAATATTCATTTAGTGGAAGGAGAATAACTGGAGAGAATTTGTGATATAGTTAAAGAGTATTTGTGACATAGTAATACATTTCTGGTCACAGTTTATTTTCTTCTTCCAGAAATATTCAACTCTTATGGACACAGGTTCATATTTATCATGATTAATGGGAACAGCTCAAGAGCTAATTGGGTGTTCTAATTTGAAGGGTAGCTGCTAAATATACAATTTCACCCAAAAATTGAAAAGCAAAACCTCTTTTTCCTTCTTCCCTAAGCGTCTTGAGAAGTAAGAGATAACTTCCACTAACAAGGAAATTGTTTTTCACACTATGCACAATTAGCCTGTGGAACTCATTTCCACACGGCATCAGCAAGAGTTTAGCAAGATTCCCCAAAAAACTGGACATTTATATAGATAGTGAGAATATCTAGCATTACAAAATCTCCCTCCACCTCCTTGACCTTATATAGTATTTTTCATTTATAGGTCTCAAAACATTTTACAAGAGGAGGTCAGGCTCCTTAACTGCATTTTACATGTGAGGAAACTGAGATACCGAAAGATGCAGTGACTTGTCCCAGGTTCCTCAGCAGGACAGTGGCAGGGCCAGAGTCCTAATCCACTGGGCCATAGTGGCGTACTTACGGTGTGTGGGGGCGGGGTGTGTGGCACCTCATGCTTCAGGACAGAGACCCATCTCTAACTAATGGGTATTAGGAGAAAATGTTCTCAGTGAGCAGATTTTTCCATAGCTGCTGACTGCTGCATTTCTTACATTTTCCTCTTAAGTGTCTAGGACTGGACTTTGTTACAGACAGGATAGCAGACTAGAAAGACCACCGGTCTGATGGAGAATGGCAATTCCGATGTTTTTAGTAGAGAGAATAAAAAGAGCACACATTTAAAAGAATTTAACTGTATAAGATGTACACATTCTGTGAGAACACACTCTAGGGAAAGGTCTAGATGGCCCTAAAAAATAAAATAAAAACATAAAAATTACAATAAACTCATTTTCCCCACCTGTGTAGCAATACGATTTTATGTGCAACATTAAAGCCACAACGTGAGTTATCATTTATCTCCTTACTTTGAAAGTGCTGTATGACTAGATGTAGGCAACTGAAATATACATATCCTGACGGACAAAGTGGGTTTATATTCATTCTAATTATATTCATAATGCACTCATTTGATATACCATACGTATTATTTAGCTGCATTTTACATATTCTGTCTAAAATAAATTGAAATAAAAATATAATACAGGGCTGAAAAATATACTCTATACAAAGTACTGTAGCTCACTGACAAGTACTTAAAAAAAGGCTAAAAGTAATAAAAATTACTGCTAGAAAAATCAAAGTGTTCCATTCCCAGATTTTATGAGGGCAATAAAAAATGAAAAAGCAGCTCTAGTTAAGCTAGACTGATGAAGTGATATACTGCCAGAAAGGCATTCAAGGTTGGGTTTAAACAGATTTAAAAGTTGATATATATCAAATGCAATAATTTTGGTGCATATTTAAGGGAACCTGGATGGAACGCTTGCATACACATCCACCAGATGCTTGTAAGCAAAAAGGAAAAAAAAAAGTGGGGGGGAGGGTGTGAGGAAGGTTTGATTCAGAAAACCTGTGTCTTGCCAAAGAGCTTGGAGGAAATTGTTAACAGTAGTTTTCACGCACCAAACATGATGCATTTAGGCAACTTAATAACTTTCCTTTGTTTCCTTTATTTTATCTCTAGGAGTTCAGAAATGACCCATCATTTTTTCCATGTTAGCTCTCTGTTTCTTGAATCGTAATGTATGGGAATGTTTTGGGCTGAGAAATGATGGTATAGTAAAGGAAAAAGCATCATTTGCTATGCTTGAAACAGCAGATAGGATGAAGAGTCAGGAGACATGGGTTCTGTTTGCAGTTTTGCCATGAACTTGCTATATGACCTGTCCAAGTCATTTCCCCTCTGACCGTTAATGTATTTAAATTGTGAGCTTTTTGGGGCAGGGACTTTCTCTTACTGTGAGTTTGGATGGTGCCTTGCACCATGGGGTCTTGATCTTAGTATGAGATTATAGGTACCCCTGGGATATAAATAATTATATATATATTTGGGGGCAGATTATGGTACTCAGGAGGTTTGGCAGGGAGACTGCAGGACTGTAGAGATGTCTCACTAGCAGAATGCTTCCTAAGGGACTGTTCTAGCTGATGTTAAGTAAAATAAATCTGGCATTTACTCTTGGGTTGAACAGGTGAGAGTAATGTGACAACCTTTGCCTCCCTTCCATTCAGCTACATGAAGCATGAGCTCAGTACTATTACAAATGTGCTCCAGAGCTCTCTCTGTGTGTGTGTGTGTGTGTGTGTAAGTTAATGAATCAGGTGCCAGTCGATGGCACTCAAGAATACCTTGTGTAATTCCTGGGTTTTGTTGGACCAATGAAACTTGTCATTGCACGTCAAATGGCTTCCTCTGGCAATTATTTACAGCTCCAGCTGAGGATTGAGTCAGAGGGCAGTTAGAGGTGGTTATTTTTGGTATCCGCCTTCAAAGGAGAGCTTACTCAGGACTTAAGTGGTGCACGGGTATTGTGTTGGCCCTCTGCCCAGAGTAAATTTCACTCTCTGTAACCCTAAGTCAAATTTGCGTAGTTGAAGTTGGGCACCTGTGAAATTCAAGCCCCTATTAAGCAGCTGATCAACATAAGCTATCTAAATTGGAAACCTCTGGACATCACCTCTCTATACCTCAGTTTACCAGTCTCTAACAGGAGGAGGAGGATGATAAATACTGATGTGTTGAAAATCTCTTTTAAGGCACTGTAAGAGGTGCAGAAGTCTGGCATCCTATTCCAACCAAACTATATGTTAGAAGAATATGGCGAGGATATAGATAGTCATGAGAAATCATGTTTGTACAATACAGGAACAACGTTTGTATCAGACCTCCATTTCATTCCACACTAAAAATGAAATGCAATTAAGCTTCCAGGTACCGGATGACAGAACAAGGAGTAATGGTCTCAAGTTGCAGTGGGGGAGGTTTAGGTTAGATATTAGGAAAAACTTTTTCACTAGGAGGGTGGTGAAACACTGGAATGCGTTACCTAGGGAGGTGGTGGAAACCCCTTCCTTTGAGGTTTTTAAGGTCAGGCTTGACAAAGCCCTGGCTGGGATGATTTAGTTGGGAATTGGTCCTGCTTTGAGCAAGGGGTTGGACTAGATGACCTCCTGAGGTCCCTTCCAACCCTGATATTCTGTTCAACTCTGGGATCAAAATTCATGTTTAAGTGGGAGTTGAGTGTTAAACACAGGCCTTGTATTGGTCCTCCACATAGGGAAAAATGTCATCCACCCCTTAAATGTAAGTGCCATGAATAAAAACCCTGTGGTTCAATGACTAAACAAAGCCCCCTTCCAAGAACGAACGTCCTCTGTTTTGTTCCATTTAACAATGTATAAGCACACTGCCCTTATTTGCTTACATACTAGCACTTGAAATTGATTTGTGACCAACAATCTCCCATCTATATCCCACAGAATGAGCTGAGTCAGCCTGGAAACACAGCATCAAAGCTTATACCTATCCTCCAGCACAGGATACAAGAACATCCTATAGCTGCAAAATTGCCCAATCCATCCCTATCAAGGCATGTGACTGATTTGTTAACAACAGAAACAGAAAAACACTGTCAAAGATAAAGGAGGCTGGTATTCGACAGACTAAGCACACCATACCAATTATCCCAAAGAAATTGTAACCACACTGTCAGCTTATTATGGGGAACTTGTATACTCTGACAATGACAAAGCAGGAGTCTGCTTTTGAAATGCTCCCATTTATAAATGCTCACTGGCACAAGCCATTCTGCACAACACATTGCTTTGTCAGTTCAGAATGAAAAGCATCCAGGCCTAGTATACACCTCAGTGTTAAAAAGGAGGAATGATCTAGACTAGGAGAGACTGAATTATTGTAGACAGGATGTTATGCTCATATTTTCCTGAGCACTGATCTCAGAGACAACACACCTTTCTTTTTCTTTTTAGGACACAATCCAGTTTACGCCAGAAGTCAGAGAGATAGAGAACGTATAGTTGTGATAGGCTCAAGCAAGATCCCCCCCTCAATTTAAAAGAGAGGGGGCTAGCAGAAGAGAATTCCCCAAGAGTGACTTCAGCTCTGAAGCAAACAACCCATGGATTTTGTACTTTCAGGGGTCACTGATTCACGCCCCCTCTGTGGGAGCTGCTGCAGAACCTGATCCATGGCGGGGAGGGGAGCTGTTGCATGCTGCTTGTTTGAGTTTATTGTCCTTTTTTTTATTCATAGCAGAAGCATTTAAAGCATTGGAAAGGTGTCCCTTTTCACTGTTCCATACTAATCCGCTGTTAACAACTCTCGTGATTTTGTCAGTAGACTCACAATTTTCGGTGTTTTAATAAAGCCCTAACTCCTGGAGTCATGTGAATAGGTGAGAATCTCAGCTTTATTTTTGTTTGTTTGTTTAAGGTAAGTCTCCCTCCTGCTAGCAAAGAAAAGCCAGATGATGCGAACCTGAAAGGTTCAGAAACCAGAAGGCAAATAAAAAAACCCCCAAATTTATTATTTTGACGTCTCAACATTTTTAAGATAATCTCATGATTTTGCGGGACTGGACTGATTTTTGAATACATGACGTTGGCTATATACCAAAACCAAAGAAAAGAAATACAAACCCACTGTATCATATCTGAGTGACAGTGAGAAAGATAGAAACATTGTCTACTTCATAGGGGCCGCCATAAATTAGTCAAAAAGCAACGTGTGTGTGGAGTGCTTTTATACCGAGGAAAAACATTACCAAGTTTGACGAGATGCTCAATGCACAATGGAAAAGAAGAGATGGTCTAAGCCACTACGATCTAAGTTTTTATGACCCCTACTAACATTTACCGCTGAAGAACAAAAATCTGTGTCACTAACGAGTTGGTCATGGAAAGTGCCTGTGGGCATTCATTTGAATTATGAAAACCGTTCACTCCAATTACGTTCATGCCCTTTTATTTGCTATTTTTGAACAGCCATACATGGGAGTTTTTGTTTGCCTGCTTAGGGAATCCATGTCCTTTGGTGTTCAAAATTCATCCCCTGTACAAGAAGCCAGCATGGGCTGAGGTACCACTAAAGTCCTTAGAATCCTCCTTGTGCAAACTCTTTGCACAGGGATGTGTAATACACTGTGGGGAAAGGCCTTAGTGCATGCAGGTAAGAGTATTTGTGGGGAACTAGACTTTTATCTCACTATTGAGAAAATCATTCAGTTCGGGAGTAAAAGCAATGCCATGTGACTGACGTGCCACATTGTTATTACTCGTCAAAGTAAAACAAAGTCATTGAGTTTAAAGCCAGAGGAACCACCAACTCAACCTCATGTAGCAGCCCAGGGCCTATCTCACACACACAGCCCAACCACCAGCATGAGACCAAAGTATTCCAGTGACTCAGTGTTTGCCACAAGATGTGGGCCCAAGGTACACCAATGCCTGAGGCCCCAGCCATGGCAGGGAACAACCTGATACCAACCAATAATCTGACGTTTATGGAGACGGGGTGCAACTACTCAAGTCCCATGTCAGCTACAAAGCAGTGCTTAAGTGATGCACAGAGGTGGTACTGGCCCCTCAACTCATGGCTAACTTTCACCCATAAACAGAAGACATGATTCTAAACACATTCAAAGAGAGCAGAGTCCATTCCAGATTGTGTGCAAATGAGGTGGGGGGAACTAAAATAACTGGAAATGACATTTGCTCTCATTATTGCATAAGAACCATGTTTCCTGGCAAAACGTGAGTTGAGGCAGAGATGTCGTATTCGCTATCGCACAAACATGCTTGATTCACAGACAGTTTGGAACGGGCAACAAGGGGAAGCAATTTTTGTAGACTTAGGAAATAATCAGTGTTCTCAAGATGCAAGAAGTATACGGTACACAACAAGCAGAGGGAGTTGTTTCCATACACAGGCAATATCAGCCTCTTCACTTTCTTAACTTTGTGCCCCGGGTGGGTCCAAACAAGTGACCTTTGGATCTAAATGCATAAGCCTGTACTGGACTCATCTAAGAGACCCCATTCCTTTAGCCAAGATGGTAGCAGGCTGTTTATCAATCTTATGTATGTAGAGAGCTATATCGGGTATGTAGCCGCAGGACACAGGAGTATCTTTACTCGCCTAAGTAGCGCCTCACCAACTACACTGCTATTTAGACCCATGCTAGGGGAGAATGTAGTGTATGTACTTGGCATGCCACTATAAGAAGCATATGGTGTAGTTGGAAGGGAACACAGGTGTGCGTGTGTGTGTGTGGGGGGGGGGAATTACAATTTTATCATTACATTTTATGTTTTTGATGCATAATGATGTAATCTTCACTTCACAAACCAGGTTCACCCCTGGTCTAAAACCGGTGCAAATCTTCAGCTGCTGTGAAATGATTTACACTCGTGACCACAGACTGCAACTGAGTTGTTTCAGCTTATGCCAGTAGCGAATATGATGCTGTGTTTCTAAAATTGAGCGATCAATATAAGTTCGACCTGATCTCAATGTGTGCCCTTTAAATCCAAGTTAAGTCGACTTGGTTTCAGGTTATATTTTTTCCTATTTTCCCTTTTCACATGTACCAACCCTTTTGGTGTTCCCTTTTACACACACACACACCCATTACTTTCAGTGCTTGATTTGCGTACAAACATTCATTTTATCACATACAAAATGCACAGCCCCACACCACCAGACTGGCTCCAGACCATGGATCAGGTCCTCAGTTGGCGTAAACTGACATAGCTCCATGGAACTCAGTGGGAGCTTTGCAGATTTACATCAGTGACCATTTGGCCCAGTAAGGCAAAATTCTCAAAGGCATACATAGCCTGTCCTTAATCACTCTCAGCTGCCTGCGCAGAAAGCACTAGTCATTGTTCACAGTACCACTAACAGAGAGAAATATAATGTAGGAGTAATACAATATCATTCCTCTTTATTACTGTCATTTTTATGTGAGCCTTACCATAATGCAGTCCTCACAGACACCTTAGCTGATCATGAGCTTCAGAAAGACATAGCAGAATTGTATTCTCAATTTTTTTAGTCCTAAACTTTATGTATTGATCAACATTAATGGCCATCTGAGATGTGAATTAAAATAGAGCAATTGTTTCTTTATGTTGCTTATATTACCCTGGATTCACTAGAGTTAGAAAATTAGTACAATTAATAGATGTCAGCTCACCCAAACTGGAGTCGTGGGGTGGAATGTCTAGATGATTAACATCTACATTTGACAACTTGATATTATAAATGTATTTTTCAATTACAAAGAGAATTGTAGATGACATTTTACTTTTTTACTGATTAGTGACTTCCTCAGTCCAGTGTCCTGTCTGGCCAGTACCAGATATTTAACAGCAGGGAGCACAATTGCTCATTACAGGGTTTTCTGCACCCTGCTCTGAAAGATCTGCGATTGGCCAGACAGGACACCGGACTAAGTGGACCTCTCCTCTGACCTGTGTTTCCCATGTTCCTATATTTTTGAGTGATACCTGTCACTGTGGAGTTCACAAGGGAAAAAGGCATCGGAAGACCTCACTGAGCACCAAGGCCATATAGTTAACTTACAAAAGCAATGAAGGCTTGTTTCTCTCTTTAGAATACAAAAGATTTTTTTTTTTAAAAAGTGCATCATAAAATATTTATGAATTGGGGCTCCTTCATAAGGTATTCATCTAGAGGCTTTTCCCTTGTCTAGAAAGTAGACTGCAAGTCATGCTGGAGTAATCCTTCATTTGCCTGTCAAGAAAAGGGGGGTACACATCAGTACGTTTATAGCTTTGTCAGAACACATACAGTTCTCTCTCTCTGGGCTACTGAGAAATATTTCCATCTGTGAGCATCAACCAAAAGCTTTTCCAAGTTTCAGCACCTTTTTTAAAAAAAAATTACACGCACACATACACACTTTTGGTTTCAGATGGAGCCTTCAATACCGCAGATGCCACAAAGCACTTTGCACTGGAATGAAAGATACTGGTCATGCTGGGACAGTATCGACAAACAGATCAGTTATTCAGTACTTAACTCCCATTCATTCTGGGCCATAAGGAACCAGATTTTACTGGATTTTAAAGTGAGATGGGACATGTTGGCAAAAAGAACCCAGGGTGATCGGTTCCAACTTGACTGACGCTAGAAAGAAGGGATCACAGGTTGTCATCACTTATGTGGCTCTGAGACTAACTGGCACCCTTAAGTCCATTCTGGTGCCTTGGCTTTCAGTCCTTGCAAACATCCTTTCTCCAACTACCCAGAGAGAGATGGCAACATTGAGTGAGTACAAGAAAACCCTCGCTGACCAAAAGCTCTCGCTCCCTGACAATCTTGTTCACAATCTGCACCCACCTTAAGTCCTGCTGATTATCCTGGGCAGTTGGACGAGCTCTTCTGCCATCCAACTTCAACCCAGATGACATGTGGCAGATGCAATGGGCAAGCTCTGACCTAAACAAGCACCTTACAGATGATCCTGCCAGAGAACTGCCTGGTTTCCTGCTCCACCAAAGACAGGGGATGACCAACAACTGTATTAGGATGTTACACAGAAGATAAGCACCCCTGATGCACGAATGGAGAACCAAGGATTTGCCATCAAGCATATTGAGAACAAGTGCCCCATCTTTTTATTTCCAGGAGGTCCAGCAGAAGTGCATGCTACATCTCATGAAGCCCTCAGATGGAGTTCAGACCTCTCTGTTAACTTGAACATGTTGCTCCTGCCCTATGAAAGAGGAAGATCACTTCTGCACAATGGCTCTTCTAATAGTACAGCAGTGATCGCGTGCTACAGTGTATAGAGCACTGAGCTAAGACTCAGGAGAGGGGTTGCATTCCTGACTCTACCACTGACTGCTTGGACAAGTCATTTTCCCTCGCTTTGCCTTTGTTTTCCCTCTCACTCTTTAGCTATGAATGGTTTCCCCTTCTTGCCTTGCTTTATAAGAGGCCTCACTGCTTAACATAGCCTTGGAAAGAACTTCATATCAGGGTGAACTGAAGCACCGTGGGTAAGATCCTGCGCTTGATTCGGCTGTCTTGTGCAGTCATTTATGCACCAGAGCAAATTGGCTGTGAAATACTAGTAGTCTGAGTACATTCTACACTTGCGTAAGCGACTGCACGTCAATGGAGAATTGGACCCACTGACTTTATATTTAGCCATCTGGTGTAAGTAGTTTTCTGGGCTGTTCATCAAAAAGTAGCCTTGCCCATTGCTATGGGTATATTTAAATCTCTTGCTTTCTGCATTTCACTTGGGCTCCTTGCTCCCTTCGAGGCGTAGGGCATGTTGCTGCTGTTATAGCCTTCTCCCACACCTGCCTCCTCACCCTGCACCACAGAACTGCTGTGCTATGTCTCCACAAACATCCATTCTCTCCTCTTTCAAGTGTTTTCTTGACACACACCTCTTTGGGTACCTCTACAAATACTTATTCTTACCTTCAAGGAAGTGATAGGTAAATAGGTAAGAGGCTGGCTAGGTATTTTATTTGGCCTTCATCAACACAAAACATGGACTCAATATGACATGCTAAACACCCCTGCTCTGTCATTTACTTACCACTTCATCCCATACCCATTCTTCCTCTATCTGTTGTCCATTCAGGGTCAGGTTTTCATGAGTGCTGAGCAATCATGGTTCAATGTTCAAAAGGGCTCAGCTTGCATTTAGACACCTAAATAAAAAGCCAGATTTTCACAAGTGCCCAGCATCCAGCAGCTCATGTTGTGACACTAATAGCCAGATTTTCTCAACAGCTTTGCACCCAACTTGCTGAGCTCTTTTGAGATTAAATAGACACAGAACTCAAGTGATGTGCCCAAGGTCACACAGCAGTTCAGTGACAGAGCCAGGAATAGAACCTGGGTCTGTTGGGTTCCAATCCAGTCCCCTGTCTACATGCTGCCTTTCCATGTTTGCTGAGGGTGACATAAAAGCTCCTTTCTTAGGGTTGCCAACTGTCCAGGAATTAAACATTTATCTTTAATTTAAGATTATGTCATGTGATGAAATCTCCAGGAATTAATTCAACCAAAGTTGGCAATCCTAGCCTCTCTCCAGCTTTCAGGCATACACTGCCTCACCCAGTCTCATTTAAGTAGGTTTATTTGTCCAAGCATAAGCTAATAAAACAAACAAAACAAAACAGTCCTTCAGCTCATTATTTGCCCCAGGCTTTCACTGCCTGGCCTCTGGTAATCTTGCTTTGGGCAGCTTCCCAGCCCCAGCCAGCTCCCTTCTAAACAAGTCCTCATTTTCAGCCAGCTCTGCTCCTCTTCTGAAACAGCAGCTGCAGAGCAATCTTCCTGAACACCTAGCCCCTTGCTCCAGGGACCCACCATGGGAGTTGGCTCTACTCCTCTGTAGTTTCTCTCTCCCAGGCATAACCTGTGCCAATAATTCCTCCTCCTTGTGTCCTCTGACAGGCCTTTATATCTCCAGGTGTCGCCCTACTCCCTTTTAATTAGTTCAACTGGGCCACCTCTGGTCTACACACAGGGCCCAACTACCCTGAGACAGTGAAACAGCATAGAGATAAAAGCACCAACACAGATGCCTGCAGTACGTGAAGATGTCCCACCTAGGTTCTGGCCTGGATGGTACTTTTTTTATTTATGAGATCTTACTAGATCGTAGATGAAAGTGGCACAGCTCTAAGCACAAAATAAATATCACAATTAAAAAAGACCCAGAAAATACAAATGCCAAAAATCACAATGGAACAAATTTCTCAAATAAACTACTGTGTGAATGAGAAATTAGCCGTTTGAAGTAAACCAAGGGGATTAAATCAAACTCCAAGAGAAGACAATGATAAATGACACACAACTAGATCCAAGCTAAATCTTTGGTGTCTAATTGAGATACAGTGGGCTGAAAAAATTATGCAAATGGAAATGAATCTGTCTCAAAGCCTGACCTATAGTGTGAGGGAACGCACCGTATTCTGGAGCTGGAGAATTAGCAGTTAGAAGAAAATTATTTATACTGTAAATAAGACAGATCTTTCTTAACTTTGTACCATAGAACTGCACGCCTGAGAATTCTAATACACAGCTACTTCAATGTTCCTCTTAATTAATAGTGTTTTCCACTTCTCTAATGACTTCCATTCAGAGATCTCCAAGCAGTTCAGCCAACTCGGAAAAGCTGAGTTCTGCAATCACAGCATTCCTGTGAGAGAAGTGCTAATAGGACTATTTGGAGAGGAAGGATTGTCCACATGTTACGGTACTAACCTGGGGCTTGGGAGACCTAGGTTCAATTCTGTGCTCCACCACAGACTCCCTGTGTGATCTTGGGCAAGGCACTTAGTCTCTCTGTGCCTCAGTTCCCCATCTGTAAAAATGAGATACTAGCACTGCCCTGCTATTGTGAGGTGCTCAAATACTATGGTAATTGGAACTATACAAGTAATTTAGATTGATCATTCAGGCATGCAATTCTGAATGGGCTCCTAAATCCATACGTAGGGACCTAAATAAGTGGCCTGATTTGCCGATTTGTGGAACTCTCCCAGCTGTTCTGTCGGTATCATTTCTTAGGTCCCAATCCTTCAGTGACTCCCATTCTGTTGAAACCCTGCGTGTGCACAGAAGCTCACCAAAGTCAAGAGGGCTCAATGCAGGACTGTGCCCTTCTTTTCTTACCTGTCTCTCAAATACCCTGACTGGTCAAATAATCCTGCAGTGACCAGGCATTTCAGTCTATTCCCACCCCCTTTCTTCCTCCATTCTCAGCATTAAGTCTGTCTAAACAGTTCTTACTTTAATCTGTGCTTTTTGTTTGTTTGTTTCTCATTTTCAACTAGACCCTTTCACTTGTGCCATGAGTGACCTCCCCGGACAGTTGCAGAGATTCAATGTCACTTTTCTATACCATTTTAACTCCATCATTATTCTACCCCTTGGATGCATTAGACCTTGAAGAGACACAGAGGCATGCTTAATCAAAGCCACAGAGAGTACTTATCAACACTGCTATTGCCTCTACATGCCAGGAGGACTTCAACAGCTACATCTAATAATGCTGGCAGACCAGGTGCCGGCTCATGTAAAGGTCCCCTTGTCTCAACTGAAAACTGGCAAATACAGAGCTGGAACCAGTCTGGCTCACCTGTGTGTTACTATTGTTAAAATAGGTGTTAGAATAAAACAAGACTTTATTGAACGCTTGTGAGTTCCTGCATGAATTAATCTCACTTACAATATCTGTATCCCCTGGCGTCAGCTAATATTTGAGCAGTTGTATTGTTAGTCTCTGTGTGTAAGTCGCCAGACAGGAGAGAGACATTAACTAGTGCGAAGGGCTGATTTTCAACAAAACGTTGTGACACCCTTTCCAAAAGGAGAGGTCCATCATTACCAGATTATTGTGGGACACGGCAACTCAATTTTCCGTATGTACCCTCAACAAGAGGACAAAAGACTTCTGTTGATGTTCTGCCCCCTCTCTGTGAAGATGAGTCACGCAAAGGACTCCTGCTAGCAGATGAGCTTTGCAGCCAAAAGCATGTGGGAAGAAGATAATAAAACCTCTGACAAGAAGGAACTGACTATCACTTGCTGCTTGGACTCTGGGAGGCAAGGTGTTTCTCGGCAGAAGCTCAAGATCCCCAGAGTTTAGCCTGGGTTAGCACTAATGGACATATTCAGCTTGCTGATTATAGAAGCTTGTCTTACCTTTTGACACTTAAGATTGTAACTCATATGTGTATTAATGTTTCCTTTCTTTAACCTTGTAAATAACTCTCTAATTTAATTTTCCTATTTAATAAATTTATTTACATAGTTTGTTTTACGATTGGAGACAAGCACTGTCTTTGGTAGGAGATCTAAGGTGCAACTGACCTTGGGAAAGTGACTGGTTCTTTGGGACTGGGAGTAACCTGAATATTGCTGTGATTCTCGGTCTAAGGGACCCTCTATCACAAGGGTGGCAAGAAAGATTGGAGTACCCAAGGGGACTGTCTGGGACTCCACATTAAGGCTGTTACAGTGTTTCCACTTGATAATTGGTTGATGAAATTTAAGTAGAGAATTCTCAACCAATTTGGGGTGTGTGCCCTGGCTCCTAATGGACTGCCAGGAGGCTGGTACTCAGGATCTTGAATCGCTGCAGAGTGTTACAACTTCTGTTTTCGAACAGTTACCCTACAATATAGTTTATATGCTGGGGAGCAAATCTGAAGACTACTTGAGTAAGAGTCCCATTGGACTTATTAGATCAACTAAATCTTCTCCCTGCAAATGCAGGACTGTTCTTTACAGTATATTTTAATGCTTTGTCTCGTCTGGTTGTAGAAGTCTTATGCAATGGGGTACTGCCATTTCTCCATTCCACAGCCCATCATCATGATGTTCAGCCTCTATTCTCATTTTTCTATTTTTTTGCTCTCCGTTTTACCAGTTACACTCCCATGAACCATTCTAAATAGCACCTCTCTCTTTTTCGTGATATCACCAGTGTAATACTGATAGACTGATAAAGACACTGGAGACAGGTGACATTTTTCAGCCAACATTCTTTTGGCAAACATACCAATTTGACACCACCACAATGTTTGGTGAATTCATGTCCTTTTTTGACAAATTGTTTATGTTAAAAACAAAACAAACAAACAAAAACAGCCAACCAACCAAAAACTTCTGAAAAAGGTCAAACCATTTTTGTTTTGATTTTTCTCATCAAAACAATTTTCAATTCAAAATTACCTTCAATTTAAAAAAAAATACTGAAGAATTCTTGAAATTGAATTAAAACATTTTGGTTTGGTTTGGATCAAGTGAAATGTTTTTGTTGACCCTGGACAATTTTTTCTTTGGTTTTTCAGAATTGTTAGTGAACTGAAAAATCTTATTCACATAGCTCTAGAAGACAAAAGACATATAATAGACAGAATCTGCAATTCCTGATGAGTCTGTCATAACCACCATGATCTGTGCAGGAGAGTCTCTGAAATTTCTTCTCTGAATAGTTTTGTTCTCATTTGCTTTAATTCTTCTCCTGCCTGTAAATGTTTCCTATTACCATAATACCAGAGTACCTCATAATCCTTAATCGATTTTGACCTCACAACATCCCTGTGAAGTAGGGACGTGTAATCACCATTTTACAGATGGGAATTAAGACACAGTGCAGACAAAATGAATTGTCCAAGGTCACACAGGAAGTATGTGGCAGATAGGGGTGCCAATTTTGTTTGGATATTCCTGGAGGTTTCATCACAACATAAGAAAGATAAATCTTAAATTCCCAGAGACTCCAGGACAGTCCTGGAGGGTTGGCAATCTTAGTTGCAGATCCAGTCCAGTTTCTTGTCTTCCTTTTCCGATCACTGCAATCTCTCTTGCTGTCTGCCGGTACCATTTTCCTGCCCCTTATTGAGACATTCACACCTGTGCAAAGTGACTAACACCCTCTCATTTGGTAGCATTTTACAACCACTTTACCCTGCAATAAATGACAGTATGAGTTGCAAAACAATGGAGAATCCTGCATTCAGATACTATGGTGATCGGGGCCCAGCATAAGAACCTAGATAGGATTCCAATTACATTTAACAATTGCCCTCCTAAGTGTTATTTAATAAATTCACTGCACTTACACTGCACAACTGATTTCTAGGAACTTCACCTAAAATTGGAAGGCAGTTCCCTCATTAGCACCTCTGACACGTGATGGGCAATTTACTATGCTGTAGGAATTATTTTGGGGGAATTCTATGGCCTGTTATAGAGGAGGTCAGACTAAATGATCACAGTGGTCCCATCTGGCCCTGGAATCTATGCAGTACTAAATGTACCCCCTCTACTCACCTCTAACTCAGTGACGTTATCTTTCTTTATATCTTCTTCAGCTCTGAACCAGTCACACTTCCATGACCTTCAGCGCTGCATCAATTCTGGGAAGCCATGTGTCCTGACCCCCTAGCAGGGTATTTGCTTAGCAGAAATGTGCCTTTAATCCTGATACAAATCCCATTTCTTCTAGGGGAAAAAGTAGAGTGGGTTTGAGGAACACCTTTGCTTATCGTTTTAGCTTCTGCTCTTTTGCTTGGCACAAATAAATCACCTTGGGCAAGGAAATTTGATCACCTTATTTTTCCTAACCTGTAATATCTCCATCTCTGCTTTCCACAGCAATGCTTGAACTAAAACACAAAGCGCCCATGCATCTTCAGAAGCCCAACTTCTTGTCTGGGTTAAGCTCCATTGGCAGGGCCATATAGATAAACGTACACGGCAAAATCTATTCGGAGATAAATCCTCCAGGGCTCCCAGGACCTTTGAGACTCAGATTCACCCCTGTGCTATTATCTGTATTAAGGGCATGTCTACACTTACCTCTGAAGTGATCGATCCAGCAGGGGTCGATTTATCGCATCTAGTGAAGACGCGATAAATCAACTGCCGAGTTCTCTCCCGTCGACTCTGGTACTCCACTGGAGCAAGAGGTGCAAGCAGAGTTGACGGGGCAGCGTCAGCAGTAGACTTACCGCAGTGAAGATATGTTGACTTCAGCTACGTTATTCACGTAGCTGAAGTTGCGTAACTTAGATCAATTCCCCCTCCTCCCGCCACGCAGCGTAGACCAGGCCTAAGCTTTGATGGTCTCTAGTACAGTATCATGGGTGAAATCCTGATTCAATGGAAGTCTATAGCAGAACTCCTACTGATTTCAAATGGGGTCAGGATTTCAACCCTTACGTGTCTGGTAATAGCCACTGAAAGGCTGAACCAACTTAAACAAAATAAGAACTATTGCACACGTATTCCTTTAGTTGTACTGCAATATCATTAAAAGTTCCAATCATGCACAGGACCCTGTTGTGCTAGGTGTTGTACAAACAGAACAGAAAGAGCTCCGAAGAGCATCCAACTTAAGTAATTCTAATTTCCCTTGTTATCCTTACCTCACACTCAGTAGTAGTCACTGAACATGAGCATCCAAACAAAACATAGGACAGTTACTCTTAACAACTTCCTATGTTTGTCTTAGATAAATACATACGGTTACCTCAGTCTTTGCGGTGTTCCCCATACTTAGTACAAAGAACACCTCGGGCACAACATACAATACCCTCTTCTTTGTCACTAGTGCCCTCCCTCACTATTTATTACTTGTAGTAGAGGTCAAGATCAGCACTATACAAAACACACAATGAGCCCCTGCCCTGACAATCTAAACGGACAAGACGGACAAAGGGAAGATTTACCATGCCTGTTTTACAGATGGGGAACTCAGGAACAGGAAGATAAATGCTTTTCAGTCAAGGTCATACAAGGTATCCGAGAGGAGGGAATTGAACCCAGAGTCATAATCCAGCACCTTATCCACCAGACCATATTTCCTCTACACTCGCAGGTGAAACTTTAATTGCTGCTTGGCCACGACTCCTGATGGAAGTGATGCTAAAAGACATTGAGCGTCCACCACTTCCATCGAATATAGGTCCTGCTCAGGATCAGTCCTGGAACCACTTACCTGCTGCTGCACTGAATTTTAACCTTCAATTACTCTTTAAAATAAAACCAAATCAAGAGCCACTAATACTCCCAGTTTAGCACATCATAAAAAGTAAATGATCAGTCAAGACCAACTGCTGCCTAGTGCTACTGAAAGCTGTGGCCAGATCCCCTTTTTCATTTTCAAAGCTGTCATTTTAAACCCACTCAAACAGATGTACATAATAAAATCTGACATTTCATATCACTACACAGTGTTAGGAGGGGAATTCTTATTCTTGTTCACAACTGACGTCAGTGCGGGAAGATAAGAAGATTTTGAAAATCTGAACTTCCCAGCGAAATTGCATTGTTCCCTATGCTGGGTTGCACTAAATATCAAGGGTGCTGGTATTGTTTCATTGTATCAACTGAAGATTATAAACGGGAGTTTTCCAGCACAAAATCCACCCATGTGTTTTATGGGCAACGTAGATCTAGGTTTGCATATTACAGCCATCTCCAAGGTCTCTGGGACCTTTCTCGAGGGATAGATTGACTTTTGTTGTGCACCTTGCGTAGGTATTTACGCCAGCGCAAAGTGGATGTTAAATGATACCATTCTGATTTGATATCAGATGTTATTTACACCAATGTGAATTCGATGACACAAGGTGCAGGTGTAACCCACTGGTTATATGCCCCCTTCTGAGCTCAATTCACAGATGATATGGATCTATTACAGCTCTGCACTTAAAAGGCTGCCAATTTGTCTTAAGCACTGGAGACTCATGCTTTTAGCACTGGAGATCCCCAGTTCAGTCCCTGTTGTTGGCCGTCGCACAAGCCAACTGCGTAGCAGATCAGTCTGCACAAGGCCCTGTACAGGGATGGTGCAGGGCTACACTTTTCCTCAGGAAACACAGTCTCTCTTAGGGCTGGCTTTGTGTAGCTAGGAGGTGGGAAAGGGAGGGTTAAACACATCATCCACAAGATCACTTCCCTCCCTGTGTGCTGGTTCCTATGCTCCTTTCCAAGGGATTTGCTCCCAGGACAGAGCAAGAGGTGAGCAGCTGCTACTGTGATTTACTCTTGTGCAATAAGGCAGGGAGACTTCTGGGATAAACCAGGCAAGGGCCAATCACAATCTGGCCCACACTGGCTCAGAGATATACAGCCTAGGCCAGCTCCATCTGGCCCATAGTCAGTCACATACAAACCAGTTCAGAAAGAATGAGGAGTCCCAAACCAAGCCCCCAGATCTGAACAGTGCCCACATTGCAAATTTGGAAAGTCTAAACTCTGATCAAGATATACGTATTCAAACACCCTCTGGAAGATGCTTTGCCAAAGCTAGATCCAAACATTTTGGAGAACATAGGGTTGAGTGGAGGCAGGGTCAGGAGACTGAGTTCTATTCACAACTCTGACATTGACCTTCTTTGTGATCTTGGTCAATTCACTTAACTGCTCTGTCTGTTTCCCCTTCTCACCCTTTGTCTTGTGTATAGAGCTAATAAGATCTTCAGGGCAGGCACTGTCTCTCACTAGATGCCTATAGAATATCTGGCATAGTATCATTGGGACTTCTGGGTCCTACTGCAATACAAATGGCAATAAAAATGTTTGGGTATTAAATCACAAATTTGCATCTGGATTTTGAAGTGCCATGTCTCTTTTATTTGATAGGTTAAATTTTGTACTGCTGAATATTGACTCAAAAAGGACTATTCTAGCAAATCCAAAATATCAGTGTGACCTAGTAGCACCTTAGAGACTAACCAATTTATTTGAGCATAAGCTTTCGTGAGCTACAGCTCAGCCTTTTCTTTTTGCAAATACAGACTAACACGGCTGTTACTCTGAAAAGGGGAAATAGGTTACTTTGCATAATGACTTAGCCACTCCCAGTCCCTATTCAAGCCTAAGCTAATTGTATCCAATTTGCAAATGTATTCCAATTCAGCAGTCTCTCACTGGAGTCTGGATCTGAAGTTTTTCTGTTGTAATATCACAACTTTCATGTCTGTAATCGCGTGACCAGAGAGATTGAAGTGTTCTCCGACTCGTTTATGGAAGTTATAATTCTTGACATCTGATTTGTGTCCATTTATTCTTTTACGTAGAGACTGTCCAGTTTGACCAATGTACATGGCAGAGGGGCATTGCTAGCACATGATGGCATATATCACATTGGTGGATGTGCAGGTGAACGAGCCTCTGATAGTGTGGCTGATGTTATTAGGCCCTGTGATGGTGTCCCCTGAATAGATATGTGGGCACGGTTGGCAACGGGCTTCGTTGCAAGGATAGGTTCCTGGGTTAGTGGTTCTGTTGCGTGGTGTGTGGTTGCTGGTGAGTATTTGCTTCAGGTTGGAGTGCTGTCTGTAGGCAAGGACTGGCCTGTCTCCCAGGATTTGAGAGTGTGTTGGGTCATCCTTCAGGATAGGTTGTAGATCCTTGATAATGCGTTGGAGGGGTTTTAGTTGGAGGCTGAAGGTGACGGCTAGTGGCATTCTGTTATTTTCTTTGTTAGGCCTGTCCTGTAGTAGGTAACTTCTGGGAACTCTTCTGGCTCTATCAATCTGTTTCTTCACTTCCGCAGGTGGGTATTGTAGTTGTTAAGAATGCTTGATAGAGATCTTGTAGGTGTTTGTCTCTGTCGGAGGGGTTGGAGCAAATGCGGTTGTATCGCAGAGCTTGGCTGTAGACAATGGATCGTGTGGTGTGGTCAGGGTGAAAGCTGGAGGCATGTAGGTAGGAATAGCGGTCAGTAGGTTTCCGGTATAGGGTGGTGTTTATGTAACCATCGTTTATTAGCACTGTAGCGTCCAGGAAGTGTCAATCTTTGTGACTTTGTCCTTACCCATAACTATTTTACATTTGGGGACAATGTATACCTTCAGATCAGCGGCACTGCTATGGGTACCCGTATGGCCCCTCAGTATGCCAACCTTTTTATGGCGGACTTAGAACAACGCTTCCTCAGCTCTCATCCCCTAACGCCCCTACTCTACTTGCGTTATATTGATGACATCTTCATCATCTGGACCCATGGAAAAGAAGCTCTTGAGAAATTCCACCATGATTTCAACAATTTCCATCCCACCATCAACCTCAGCCTTTTCCAGTCCACACAAGAGATCCACTTCCTGGACACTACAATGCTAACACTACAATGCTAATAAACGACGGTCACATAACCACCACCCTATACCGGACCCTCCCGCCCCCTTCCTCACACGTTCTTGTTAAACCCTGGATTTGTGCTGAAAATGGCCCACCTTGATTATCATACACAGTGTAAGGAGAGTGATCACTTTACATAAGCTATTACCAGCAGGAGAGTGGGGTGGGAGGGAGAGAAGTGATAAACACCCATTTTTTCATGATTTGTGTGTATAAAAAAAACATCTTCTGTATATTCCACTGTATGCATCCGATAAAGTGAGCTGTAGCTCACGAAAGCTCATGCTCACATAAATTGGTTAGTCTCTAAGGTGCCACAAGTCCTCCTTTTCTTTTGGCGAATACAGACCAACACGGCTGCTACTCTGAAACTTAGCAAACTACACCACCAGTATCCCAAGCCACACTGAGAATATTACTACAATAAAGCAGGACTTTGTAGTCCTACGAAGGTTTTGTCACTGAAACATTAGTTAGGAACATGCATTTTAATGTCTCGTGCCAGAATCCTGCAAACACTTACACATCTGAACTCAATGGGATGACTCAGAGGCATAAATATTTGCAAGATTCAACAATATGCAATTCAGGAAAGCATTTAAGTGTATGGTCTACTACTCTAACAAGGTGTTTAAGTCCCAGTGACTTCAGCGGAAGTGAAACACATTATTTAAGCACTTTCCTGAATAGGGACAAACTTAAGCTTGTGCTTAACTGCTTTCCTAACCAGGGACCTTATTCTGTGTGTGTGTAAGTGTAAAACTCTGTCTCCTTATGCATTTCTATAATGCTAAGGACAATGGGCCCCGATCTCAACTACTATTATCCTAATATAAATATTTAACACCACCATTAAATAGGAATGGCAGTGCATCCACTATCAACAGGCTAACTTCTAAAGTGGTAGAAAACTAGCTATCGTAAAGTCTTAAAACATTATTGTTCCTATGGATCACATTTATGAAGACAAACACTTAATAGAATAAAGGCATTTATAAATTGTCCCATCACATTTGGTATAAGATGTTTATTACTGCAGTGGACCACTGTTTTAATTAGTGCTGGGAAATATAGTATCTGAGGCATTTTGATACCAAAAGCCTTCAATAGTAGGTCAATATTTTTTTTTTAATGAGGTACAATACTTGCACTGAAAAATTAAACAGATGTACATGCAACAGAATAAAGTGGGTAATATAATTTGATAAGCACATTATATTTTGGAATGAACTATAAGCTATTATTTAGGACAAAAATCTTAATAGAATTAAAAGTAAATAAATAGACATGTATACGGTTAAAGTGAACATCCATAGACCTGATAAAGATGCATCAGAGATATAAACCGTGATACTTCAAGGCATTAAATCAACCAGTAACCAATGAGGTTTAAGAACTCTCCCTCCCCTCCGCCTGCCCCATGCAGATTATTCATTCATTGTTCAATGTGGATTCATGCACCTTTTGCTTGAAGTACTGGCCACTGTCAGAGACTATTTCACTAGATTAGGGTGACCAGATGTCCTGATCCAGACTCCAGCGAGAAACTGCTGAATTGGAATTCATTTGCAAATTGGATACTATTAATTTAGGCTTAAATAGAGACTGGGAGTGGCTAAGTCATTATGCAAGGTAGCCTGTTTCCTCTTGTTTTTTCCTACCCCCCCCCCCCCAGATGTTCTGGTTTAACTTGGATTTAAACCTGGAGAATGGTCAGTTTAGATGAGCTATTACCAGCAGGAGAGTGAGTTTGTGTGTGTATGGGGGTGGGGGGGATGTGAGAAAACCTTGATCTATGCAGGAAATAGCCCGACTTGATTATGTAAAGAGTTGTCACTTTGGATGGGCTAGCACCAGCAGGAGAGTGAATTTGTGTGGGGGGGTGGAGGGTGAGAAAACCTGGATTTGTGCTGGAAATGTCCCACCTGTTGATCACTTTAGATAAGCTATTACCAGCAGGACAGTGGGGTGGGAGGAGGTATTGTTTCATGATTTCTGTGTGTATATAAAGTCTGCTGCAGTTTCCACGGTAAACATCTGATGAAGTGAGCTGTAGCTCACGAAAGCTCATGCTCAAATAAATTGGTTAGTCTCTAAGGTGCCACAAGTACTCCTTTTCTTTTTGCGAATACAGACTAACACGGCTGTTCCTCTGAAACCTGATTTTACAGGGACAGTCCCGATATTCAGGGCTTCTTCTTATACTGTATAGGTGCCTATTAACCCCCACTCCTGTCCCAATTTTTCACACTTGCTTTTTGGTTACCCGAGACTAGATGGATCTCTTCTCTGATGACGTATGATAATTCCTCTGCTCCTCTGTTTATATGTTAACTAAACTCTTACTCAAAGGACTGAACTGCTGAGACACAAAAGGCCTTTTTTAGAAGTGCTAACACAGCCATAACAGCCTCTTGCATTGGCTAATTCTCTTCCAAAGGAAACAGATCTCAATATGTAGAAGCCAAGTTTCCATTGGTTTCCCAGTTGTATTTAATATAATGCCAGAATGATCATTTCCTATTATTAGTTGATCTCCGATGGCTTCAACCGTGTTTCAACCACTACACGGAGCAAAGAAATACAAAGGCCCCTCCTCAAGTCACTTACAACCTAAAACAATTTTAAGATAGGGTGACCAGATAGCAACTGTGAAAAAACAGGACATGGGGTGGGGGGCAATAGGCACCTATTTAAGATCAAGTGCCAAAAAACAGGACTGCCCCTATAAAAACAGGACATCTGGTCACCCTATTTTAAGAGAATATGATATCTTTAATATCCAGCTCTTGAGTAAACATGTGCAGATTTACTGAAACCAGTCATGCTGAAACTGCTTACACGAGAGTTAAATTGAAACAGTGGTGATTGTACTATGATAGCATAATTACTTCCATGCTATTTACATTATTTATCCTTAGAGGATGGAAGTGTTAGGCCTTTGAGCATGCCTATTGGTAACTAGATATTGTGTTCTTAATGTATGAAGGAGAGCCTGTATTTAAAATGTTATTTTTAACCCTAACATTACGGAAATTGGAACCTGCTCGCTGCAGCCCCCTGTTATGCCTTCCACTCCAGAGCTCCGCCTACCAATAGAGAATGTGTCCTTCTTGGCCTGTGTAGGAATATCCCATATACTTACACAACAATACCAGTACCTCCATGTTTCCCAAGACTTGAGCAGTTCTGGTTTGAGCTGAATGCTCACGCAGCTAATAAATAAGCTTTTTCTCCGACCTTCTGAGTGCTTTAACATATACAGGTCCCTGAGGGTTGTGCCAGGAGAATTTAGGATCATGGAAGCACTAGAGGCACTGAGATACACAACAGCCCTTTTCTCAATTGGTAACTGGTTTTCTACGTGCTCACAACCACCCTCCTGTTGCAAGACTCAACTCTTACGCCACCATCTCCATAGTCAGCAATGCAAAAAGAGGGAAGAATGAAGGACAAATGAGAAGATGAAGTTTTACCGTGGGGCTGACTAATTAATAGGTAGGAGTGGAGAGACACAGCATGCGTGCACTACAATTGTCTGGACAGATTTCTATCCCTAAATATTAAGCCACAGACAAACCAGTGGCCAGAGAGGAAATTAAACATTTCACTCACGAGGCACAAAGGAATATAAAGTGTGACGCATTTCACAATGGAGGCTAGCTTGCTGTGTTAGGCGAATGGGATTTACTTGCTGCAGGGAGCTGAATGGGCATAATGCAACAATACAGACGAATCTGATCATTGTAGTCCATTTCCTTAGGAAGGGTGCAACTGCTTGGAGCCCAGAAAGGACTGCTCAAGACCAGCCTTGTCTGAGGGGTGTTCATTTCTAGATCTGGTTGAAAAAAATGGATTCAACAGTTTTCCATTGAATAGTGCAGTTTTGTCAAACCCGAAGCATTTCACAGGTCGATTTCAACGATATTTTCAACAGGAAAAGTTAAAACGTTTCATTTTAGTAATGTTGAAATATTTCATGTAGATATATTAAAATATTGAATTTATTATGTTATATTTATATTATAATGTAAACAAAAGGTCAAAACCAAATGATTCTAAGTTACTGAAATGAAATGATTTAATGGCCTCAAAGTGAGCTCCCCCCCCCGGAATTTTTCATTTTGCAGGAAGTTACAAAATTTTAGTTTTTCATTCCTATTTCGAATGCAAATAAACTTAAAAATCTCCTATAGAATGAAAATTCCATTACTGTATCTTTATTTGTTACTTGGAGATTTGATTTGGGGGAGGAATAGCTCAGTGGTTTGAGCATTGGCCTGCTAAACCCCGGGTTGTGAGTTCAATCATTGAGGGGGCCATTTAGGGATCGGGGGCAGAAACTGGGGCTTGGTCCTGCTTTGAGCACGGGGTTGGACTAGATGATCTCCTGAGGTCTTTTCCAACCCTGATAGTCTAGCATTCTTTTTAGTTTTCTTTTTGAGAGCCATTTAAATCCTCAGCTGTTTTGGCCTTGTCATTCTTCCCTCTCCTCCCACTTGTAACAAAGAATGCTAGATAAAAAATGTACAGGTAGTATGCATGAGACAAAACCATGTAATGGTATATACCATGACAACAGAGCAAGCGTAAGCGTATCTCATTTCTAAGAAACATGTCATTCATTTTATGATGGTCATGTTGCATTCACAGACTAGAACAACACGTTTGCTTTGTGATTAGCTCATCTGTGTAGCAAAGAGACTTGTTTGCATGAAAAGTAATTTCTTATTGCACATTTTTTAAAAAAAGATTTTGCATACATTCAACTTAGCTTTCATTCTCTGTAGGCTGGATTACTGTAGATGAGTACAAAGTAAGAACTGAGAACACTGGAACTGAAAGAATCCTTTTGAAGCATTTTGTATAAATAATCATTCATAGGAGGGGAAAAAAAGTGAATACATACGCAAAGAAAGGGAAAAATTCTCCCTTTACAACTGCATGATAGACTTGGCTGAGGAGAGGAGAAAGTTAGAGCCCATGTGAAGAACTCCTCAGCTACCCTGCTTGTACAGAGCAGTATAATGTAGACTTACTAGGAGTATGCTATTCAGCCACTAGATATCTCTGTGTACTTTTAGAGATAGCTCCAAATAGGAGGTGGGGCCTGGTAAACAACAGAGAGAATGCTAGAACTCCAGGTGGGTAGAAGCGTGTCTGCAGTCGTAACTCTTTCCTTTAATAAACACCTCCTGTCTAATAAGGGCTGCCATCGTATACATTGTGGCAGGCAAGATAGCGTAAGGGCCAATGTGCAACTCATACTGGGGCAACACCTTAACAGTATTACAAAATATTTCCCCAAGCAGAGCTTTCTGTAACTCCAGAACCAAAGACTGGTAAAGTTCATTAGGGACCTCACTATTGCCAATCGATTTTATGTCAAAGGAGCTCAGATACTACCATGATGTTTGGTAGTACAAAACCGTAAGATACATAGATGGATAGAAAAAGGCTCTGGAGAAACACAGATGGGCATGACCAAAAATATCAGCTTCAAACACCCCTGAACTTTCCAGCATTTTGAGACCCAGCTCTAATGTGGTTCTCTAATTAGCAGCAGTGAAAGACAACCTCATTAGGTTCAAAGGCTTGGTTTGGATTTTAGCATTCAAGTCCTGGATTCAAATTCTGCCAAGACACCAAAATGGAGGTAGTTTAGAAGACCTCACTTGATACTGTACTGGGCTAGGAGTGGGGGAACATTTCCCAATCCACACAACACAGGCAGAGACCACTTCATAGTGATGAACCTGAGCCTCAAATTTCTGAGAAAGTTTGGATCTAAATCTGAATAGCTTGAGAAGGGTTTGAGTCTTGGTTTATGGCTTTCCCTACCAAAAGAACAGGAAAGAGGCACTTGTAGGTACACAAGAGAATAGAATTTACAATGCTAATAGGAAAGCTAAAGCAATGAGTTAGATAACCTAAAACGATGCTGCAATTATTGTACTCAATATTACCAGCAATTACAAATCATAATACAAGAGTCTTTTGACCTTTAGACTAACTGGCGCAGTATTTTACGAGCTGAGTGAACCAACCTCCCCAAGAACCCAGGCAAGGGAAGGACAAAAGTCAAGTGCTATAATTAACTGCATGATTATTTTTCAAAATAAATGTGTAATCTTCACCTACTTGGCTCTGAATGGCGTCATTGGGGCTGCTATCATTAAGTTGTCATCACTGCACTATCATTACAGGCCTGATAAGGAAAGAGAAGCACTTTGGATCCAGCAAAGAATATGTTGGTTTCCCAGCCTCCCAAAGCTGATGTGTGTGTGTGTGTGTGTTTATTTTTCTGGATGATGGGTTTTTGGTGTGGGGTTTTGTTTTGTTTTTTTTTTGTGGGGGGGGGAGGGTAAAGGGGGATATTGGTGACATAGGAATCAACATAAGGATAGTAAGTGTATTTCTCAACAAGAACCAGTTTGGTACTTCAGTGAGCCCAGGATTTCATCCAAGATGAAGTGATTGGCAAAATCATTGGCTGCAATCAGGCCAGGAATTCATCCCCGGTGCATTCAGATACCACTGTGATGGGAGCAGTACAAGAGTAAAGTCCTGAAATTTTTGCTTCCATTGACTCGACTGAGGTTTTTGTCTGAGTAAGGAGCTCAAGACTGGGCCCTTTGCATGAGGTATAGACTGAAATGTGTTGATTTAAATAACTTCATTCAGAGTTTAAGTAACGAGGTACCAAATGCTTCTGAAAAATAAGCCAGAAATTGAAAAGTTGTTTGATTATTGCTCCTCACAAAGCAGAACCTTCTTTTAACATCTCACAGACCTTCAAAGTCACTTTAGGACCTCTCCATTGACAAAGAGATGGGGTCTAGCTAAAAAGTTCTGGTCTGATTCTGAACCCAAACTTTAGGTTCATTAATTCAGGTTTATTGGGAACAGGATTCTTGGTTACATACATTATGAAACCAACAAGGAAAGAATGACGGTTCTGATCTGGAGTGAAAAATAAGTTCTGCAAACCTTGGGCTTTGGTTGAAGCTATTTCAGGTAATGAAAAGATAAACACAATTAAAGGTGGCAAAGTATTTTCCTCCAGGGAAGATCTTCATAATAAGAAAGCAAAATAGGTTAACATGAGCAGAAAAATAACTCCCCTGCTTGAATCTCAACCCAGACCAATTGGCCCATGTACAGAACCTTAATATCTCACAAGTATTAAAGCCATTGCTAAGTAGTCTTTCCCCTCAGCATCGGTCCAAATGGAGGGGGAAAGCAGAACTGAGTGGAAACTCCTGTTCACTGGGACCAGGTATCTTCCATTCCTTCACATTCATTATTTATCACTTGTATTGCGGAAGGTCCTGTGGTGCTCGGTGCTGTACAAACCCACAAAACAAATACGCAACACAAATACAGACCATGCCACAAAAATCAGGCAAATAAGCAATCGATTTGTAGCCTGGATCAGAAATTTACTTGCCCTCATCTCGACTAATAAATTACACACCAAGCCTCTGATCCTGCAATTAGATCCACTAACAGAGACCCCAATGAAGAATCCGGGCCTCCCCAGAGGCCCAGGGGCCTATGCTACAAGATCCAATTGCAGTATGACAGCCTTATTAAAGCTTTATAGAACCTCCAGCACTATACGAATCACGTGGATCATGCGGATACCAATTTCTTGCACATTGTGCGGGATCCATGTGACTCTAAAGGTTACTGCTAATTATTCTTGTCACAGAACATTGTGTCCTGTGCGAAGATCTAAGTTTAATGCTTAAGTAAGAGCGTTCTTGTCTTATTGGTTCAAAGTGTGAATTACCATTCGGAAAGGGACTGCTGGAGGATAAAAGTTTTGCGAGAACTGTCAGCTTCTGGGAAGTAGTGATTGGAATTTTCACTCTGGGCCATAAGGCAAAGAGAAACTCCAAGGAGAAGCAATTGCCAAAGGACTGAACATTGCAAAACAGAATCACATGTTTTGTCTTGTTTTTTTCCCCCCTTTGCTCTTTATGAAGACAGAAAGATTTAATTATTAAAAACAACAAAAAAAAAAAGACCTAAAGGAGCTTGTGTCAATTAAAGTGACTGATAGAAATGTATGATTGTTCTGAAATATTTAATACAGAGAATGGTGAATATTTTATGCAAGAAATATTTGTGCTCACAGAGGAGCCACATCTTAACATACAGAAATGTATATGCATGTCCAACCAGGTTTTTTTTCAAACTCCTGTGGAGAAGCCTCAATAAGGACTTGATCCTGCTTCACTGAAGTCAGTGAAGTTGGAATTTCCCTATTCACTTCAGCAGGAATGAGGTCATATGGCTAGATTTTCAAGAGAGATCTCAATATGTTGGGTGCTGAAAATCTGGCTATAAGTATAACCATGGGACTTAAGTGCTTATTGCTTTTGGAAATCTGGGCCTCGTTTAAGTGAAAAATCTGTTCCCAATTGTGGATGCTGGACACTTGAGAATCTAGTTGATAAAAGGCTAGAGATAGGGGTTAAGCCACACAATTTGGATCTGGATTCCAACTTCCTGGAAGTTTGCGAATCATAGAATATCAGGGTTGGAAGGGACCTCAGGAGGTCATCTAGTCCAACCCCCTGCTCAAAGCAGGGGCAATCCCCAACTAAATCATCCCAGCCAGGGCTTTGTCAAGCCTGACCTTAAAAACTTCTAAGGAAGGAGATGCCACCACCTCCCTAGGGAACGCATTCCAGTGTTTCACCACCCTCCTAGTGAAAAAGTTTTTCCTAATATCCAACCTAAACCTCCCCCACTGCAACCTGAGACCAAATGTTTGGTTGAAGGCAAACCTCTAATCATGACTGAAATGCAGGGTGGTGGTGGTGGTGTTTTTTTATGCATTACTTTTTCTCTCCTATTTTTTGCTAAGGGAAAAGAGCACCAAGAATGTACAGCATTTACAGAGATTGATATAACCAATAGCAGCTGCTTTTGCATTTTTAAAGCACCTTTCATATAAGAACTTTCTACAAACATTAAATAAGCCTCATATCATCTCTCGATCAGGGCTCCTGGGTTCAAGTCCGTTCTCAACCCTGCCACTGACTCATTGTGAGCCCTTGGGCAAGACAACCTCTCTGTGCCTCAAATTTCTAATCCTATGTGGGCCCAACCTAACTCTGACTGAAGTCAATAGAAAAACTTCAGTGGGAGTTGCTTCGGGCCCTAAAGTAGGTATAACACCATGTGTAGCACCTAACACACAGGGGTGTTGTGAGGCTTAATTAACGTTTCTGATGCGACATGCAATCCTCACATACAAGTTTTCCAGAGAAGTACAAATGAGCAAAAATCAGGGACTGCTGAATAGGAAATACCTTGCAATGAATGGCTCAAATGGTGAGATAAATATGTTAATTATTTTGCATGCTGCGCAGTTTCAGAGAACCACCCCCAGCTTGCTGACCCAGCAGGTAATTAGGCTTCCCCTGACTGTAATATCTCAGTACAACCAAACTTCTAAGAACCAATATGAAGATTATTATTTTGAATCTCTGACACACACACACACAGATTCAAGAGCAATTCCATGCCAATGTTAGATCAAATGTAGTAGTTCACTTACAATACCAATAACCAAGCTTGAACTCAATTTATGAACTGGATTTCATTGAATCACAGAATATCAGGGTTGGAAGGGACCTCAGGAGGTCATCTAGTCCAAGCCCCTGCTCGAAGCAGGACCAATGCCCAACTAAATCATCCATGGATTTATATAAAGGTTGTTTCAGTGCTGCTCTCTTCTTTAGGTACCTTTGGGGAAGTTTCCAGAAAGCTCCCCACTTTCCACTTAAGTGGCTTTTTTAGCTGATACTTTGTGTCTGCTCCAAGTCAAAAGCTGTCCCATTTATTTAACCCGTAACATGAATAAAATGCATGTATTTTAGACAGCCACACAAACACAAAAACCACTCCGCTCTTGTGGTTTTGCTTATCAACCTGTATTCTTTCTGTTAGCACAACCCGACACAGCAATACACTGGTAAGCACTACACCAGCCCAAGTTTAATCACTCACCTTGAAGATGGCAAAATAAATCTTTGTTAAGGTGAAACACAGAGATAAACAAAAGTAAAAGGTGGCACTGGAGGTATGGTATTCTTATCATCACGAACTATCGAGATGCAAGGCCAAATCTTTCCTGCCTCTGTGTAAATCTAGAACAACCCAAATGAACTGCTCTCAATTTGTGTTACTCCAGGTTTATAGCGATGTAATAAAGCTGAATCTGGCCCTGACGCACCACTCAGCCTTCCTCCAACGAAGGCAGTGTTCACAAAAGCCCAGTGAAGCACAAACATATCGGAATCATCATGCACAAACAAATCACATATCGACAAAGCCCCACAGCTCATTTCTATCTAAAATATAACAAGTATTCATCCTCAATCTAAAGCAAAGGGTTGTTCCTCCCTGATGCAAAGCACACTTATTTTATATCAGGAACATCAAGTTTCACTCGCTTCCAAGGATTTGAACTCTGGGAGTTTATAATGGAATAAGTGTCCCACAATTTCCCGCCCCCGCCTCCTGCGTCAGAGCAGTCCTACCTGATCTAGGAGTAGCATTTCCACTTCCTCTCTAGATGACAAGTTCTCTTCAAGGAGGAGCTGCAAAACAAAGTTTAAAGTGAGTGACGGTTTGCCAGCCCTTGCAGATTTTCCTCCAATAAGGCTGCAATACAAAGTGGAGCGTCCCATGCTTCTGCACTAAGTTATGTACAGTAGTCTGGCTCTCCCAGTTCCTTGTTGCTATCTTTTCCGAGCACAGTTCCTCTCTTTACCTGTCACCTGCTCTTTCACATAACCTTATATAACAGCGAATAGATTTGCCTTTCTCCAAACATTTTCTCAGGTTTCTGACTACAGGATCTGATGCTTCCAGGCATGAATTACAAGATTTCTCTAGTTGCTGATTGAGACCATGGTACTAGCACATAGAATTGCCTCCCAAAAATGGTTAGTGTTAGCATGTCTCACAACCCCTTATCGATGTGAGGCTGCAGTAAATTCCATTCAGATAGACGTCTGCAGTACTGCCAATCAAAGCATTTGAAAATCCCGAAATTTGCATACAAACGATGAAATATTCAATATATTGGGTCTTATTTTTATGTTACTTCAGCTGCTAAACACAAAACTACTGCTCTACATTTCTGAGGATCTGACATGTTGCCTAACACAACCCAATAAATGGTGGTTGTGGTTGCTACGTATCACAAATCTAGAGCACCCCCACCAACAAGGAAGCAAAGGTTGTTTTAAAGAGAGATCCTACCAAGACCCCTGATAACACAATTCCAAAGCATTCAAGCTGACAGCGTCAGAAGAATGTTTGTGAATTACCATCAGTTGTATGTTTAGGTCAAATCCAAAAGAATTTCTGGATAGGCAACAGATGTCAGTGAGACAGATCAGTTTTATTAAGTTATTGGTCTGCATTTGAGGGATTTGGAGCATGGAAGTCATTATCTTGATGTGTCTCGCCATTTCAATCTCCATTGGCTTTTCAAAGACTACAGATTACATGCAGGTTGACTGCTTCCATAATCTGTGGCTCAACTCATCCCTGGTTTAGCTCCTTTGACTTCAGTAGAGTTACACTAGCAATGAACTGGACTCCAGCACCAGAGCTTATCTGCTGCCTCAGTTCATAGATCATAGAATATCAGGGTTGGAAGGGACCTCAGGAGGTCATCTAGTCCAACCCTCTGCTCAAAGCAGGACCAATCCCCAATTTTTGCCCCAGATCCCTAAATGGCCCCCTCAAGGATTGAACTCACAACCTTGGCCAATGAGCATTTAGTAGGCCAATGCTCAAACCACTGAGCTATCCCCCCGCCCCCCTTCACATTCTATCTCACATCAAACCAATCACCACCAACTGGTGTTTTCACTGCTGCCCTTCTGCATGTGGTTTATTAGCAAAAAAGAACACTTAAAGCCTTCCAGGCCTCTTTTCCCTGCCTTGCTTAGTACTTTCATCATCCATATCGCTCTTGATTCAAAAGCCTTTCAAGCCCAGCTTCCCCTTCCTGCTAACTCTCCTTCCAGGATCACAGTCCTTTGTGGAACTCCCAGCAAGGACTTCTCACCTAGCACGCTCCTGTTCCCTGCAAGGCCCTCCTCTCCCAGATCTTTCATCCAGTAGTTCTGGAGAACATCACCTGCCCTCTTTCTAGTAGTCTCCCTCCCTGAACTCCACTGTTTCTCACTAGCTTCTGTAAACTACACTCCCCTGTTTCAGAACTACAAATAAACTTTCTCCGTGCCTTTTTATCTCCCAGCAGGCCACGTTCTGAGTCACATGGTCCCATCATGGGAGTTGCCCCCACCCTCTCCCTCCTCTTCTTTTCACCTGGGAAGGCAGGCTACACCTGCAACAAACCTCTTAAAGGGCCAGCTCACATTTGGAGATCCCTCTTTCCCTGCCCCTTCCGCTGCTCTTTTCTACAATACAAAATGCTGATAAAAGAATGTTTTATTTTAGAGATAGGCAAGTAAAGCTACTTGTTCCAAAGGCATCCACAGATACCACTTCATACACAGAATAGTCACCATTCAGTCAGAGGAAGAAGCTGGAATAGAGGCGATATCGCCCAGCTGCTTATAATACCGGGCCATGTTTTTCTCTCAGATCGACTCAATCTAGAGAAAGTCCACTGCAGTGGATTCTTCTGAAGGCCAATAGCTGCGAGGATGCAGGTGCACACGTGCACAAACTCCCAAGAGAGAACTAGCGCGCCTATGAACCTCCACTCCCAAATCCTGGTGTAATGGCAGATGTCTTGGCCGACAGACCAGGGATTGAGCAGGGAACCTACAGAGCTAAAAGCATGAGCTACTGCAGCTTGCATTAGAAAGCCAGACTTGGGGGTTGTAACAACACACGTCCTCTGCAGACCAGAACAGCGATGGACTTGTAAGACACACTCACTGGTGAGTTACTTTGGCTTCTAGCATAGAAAAGGAGAGAAAGCCTTTTAACATAATCCTGTAAAGCAACAATCCCTGGCAGAAGTAACAGCCACCTGGGGCCACTGACAGCTGTCTACATTAGCCCAACCATCAGGGAAAAGTCTGGCAACCAGTCATTTCAGGAAAAAGTAATGTGAAGTTGAGCCTTCAGCTGCTTTTGCACCTCCCTTCTGAGTCACCTGACATACAGACTGGACTTTGGACCTTTGCCCTAACAGTTTTATCATGGGATTAATATTTTAATTTCATTTTTAATGGACACGACAAAATTATTTGGACTTGTCCTGCAAATTAGATACTGGCAGCTCCCAATTCCCATGGTGAAATCAGAGCCCCTCAAAATACTTGCTCATCAACTCTGATTTGGCAACCTTAGATCCATACAGAACTCCTGAACCACGTGTTAAGGACAGTGGCCTTTCAGCAGGAAGTAACAGTGCTCTTAAGAATCTCTGGAGGACACTTTTCAAAGACACATTATGCAAGGCTAGGAATCTAATTCTGTCATTGGCATGATTAGAACCATCTCTCTCACATGCACAAAGAGAACATTCTGAATTTCCTGTAGTCATCACTGTAAGGCATAAGCATAACAATAGCATTTACATTAATTTACACCACTGGAGGCTAGAGAATGTTCTTTTATTTATAAATAGATACCCTCAGGTTGGGAATTTGACTATGCTTTAATAATATGATTAGGCAAGTGTACTTCTCTATGCCTGGAAAGAGAAATATTCTGAATGTCCTTCCACACTGGGTTCATTTGAAGGAGTAAAATGTAAGCTTGAATGCTATGGACTAGAAATATGATTATTCTTAGGGAGAACTATATATGTCATGTCATATAGGAGGTAGCAGTCAGAAATGGAGATGTGCATCAGCATGAGTGTAGGCTGGCATAATTTAAGGGAGTTGGGAAGTGTGATCAAGAGGGTAAGGCACTGGATGAGGAATCGTTAGTTTGGGTTTGATTTCCAGCTCTAGCCCTGATTATCTGTGTGACTTGGGGCAAATCCCTTAGCCACCCTGTGCCCTCAATGGTTCCTCTGTAAAATAATAATATTTACCCACTTGTGTGAACTGCTTTCAGGACTACTGATTAAAGTTCCAGATCAGCAAGGTATCGTTCTGAGGTGGGTGAAATCTTGTTATGGGTTGAATTAAAAACTCTTTGAACTGATGTGTGAATAAATGTCCCATTTAAGAGAGACAAACGTAGGGTAGTGGTGGTTGGTGACTCTCTTTTGAAGGGGGATGGAGGCACCCATCTGCCAGCCTGACATGGAATCCCAGGAGGAATGCTGCCTGCCAGGGACCCATAACTGAGATGTTACGGAGAGACTGTCAAGGATCATCCGGCCCTCTGATTACTACCCCATGCCACTCACCCATGTGGGCATTAATGATCCTGCAAGGTATGACCCTGAGGAAATCAGAAGTGATTACAGGGCTCTGGGAACAAGGGCGAAGGTTTGGGGGTGCAGGTGGTGTTCTCTTCGATCCTTCTGGTCAAGGATAGGGGCCCCGGCAGGGACAGATACATCCTGGAGATAAATGCCTGGTTGAAAGGATGGTGTCACCAGGAGGGCTTCGCCTTCCTTGACAATGGGATGCTGTTCCAGGAAGAAGGACTGCTAAGCAGAGATGGGGTCCACCTAGCAAGGAAGGGGAAGAGCATATTTGGATACAGACTGGCTAACCTAGTGACGAGGGCTTTAAACTAGGTTCAACAGGGGTAGGTGACCAAAGCCCACAGGTAAGTCAAAAACTTGGAAACCTGGGAGAAGGGTCAGAATCTGGGGAAAGCATGGACCTTATAGTAAGCATATGGGAGAGACAAGAGAGAGCATAGGGTGGAAATCAAAATCTCAGATGTCTGTATACTAATGCAAGGTGTATGGGGAATAAGCAAGAAGAACTTTAAATGCTAGTTAATGAACACCACTATAACATAGTTGGCATCATAAAGACTTGGTGGGATAATATGCATGACTGGAATATTGGTATAGAAGGGTATAGCTTGCTCAGGAAGGACTGGTAGAGAAAAAAGGGAGGAGGTGTTGCCTTATATGTTAAAAAATGTACACACTTGGACTGAGGTTGAGATGGAAATAGGAAACAGACTTGCTGAAAGTCTCTGAGTCAGGATAAAAGGGGTAAAAACAAGCGTTATGTCATGATAGGGATCTATTACCGATCACCTAGTCAAGAAGAAGAGGTGGATGCGGCTTTTTGTAAACAACTAACAAAATCATCCAAAGCACAGGACTTCAGCTACCCATCTGTTGGGAAAACAACACAGCAGGGCACAGATTATCCAGTAGGTTCCTGAAATGTACTGGAGACCATTTTTTATGTCAGAAGGTGGAAAAAGCTATCGGAAGAGGCTGGTCTAGATTTGATTTTGACAAACAGGGAGAAACTGGTTGAGAATTTGAAAGCGGAAGGCAGCTTGGGTGAAATCGATCATGAAATGGTAGAGTTCATGATTCTAAGGAATGGTATGAGGGAGAACAGCAAAATAAAGACAATAGATTTCAAGAAGGCAGACTTCAGCAAACTCAGGAAGTTGAAGGTAAAATCCTATGGGAAGCCAGTCAAAAGGTAAAAACAGTTCAAGAGATTTGGCAGTTTTTCCAAGATACATTATTAAGGACACAAGAGCAAAGTATCCCACCGCGTAGGAAAGACAGGAAGTATGGCAAGTAGACCACCCTGTTTTAACCAGGAGATCTTCAATAATCTGAAACTCAAAAGAGAGTCCTACAAAAAGTAGAAACGAGTCAAATGACAAAGGATAAATATAAACAAACAACACAAATATGTAGGGACGAAATTAGAAAAGCCAAGGCACAAAATCAGATTGAACTAGCTAGATAGAGACATAAAGGGTAACAAGAAAATATTCTACAAACACATTAGAAGCAAGAGGAAGACTGAGGACAGGATAGACCTGTTTCTGAATGAGAGGCAAAAAAACACCAACAGAACATGTGGAAATGGCAGAAGTGCTAAATGAGTTTTTTGTTTCAGTTTTCACCAAATAGGTTAGTAGCGATTGGACGTCTAACGTAGTGAATGCCAGTGAAAATGAGGTAGGATCAGAGGTTAAAATAGGGAAAGAACAAGTTAAAAATTACTTAGACAAGTTAGATGTCTTCAAGTCACCAGAGCCTGATGAAATACACCATAGAATACTCAAGGAGCTGACTGAGGAGATATCTGAGCCATTAGCGATTATCTTTGAAAAGTCATGGAAGACAGGAGAGATTCTGTAGGACTGGAAAAGGGCAAATAGAGTGCCAATCTATAAAAAGGGAAATAAGGACAACCTGGGGAATTACAGACCAGTTAAGCTTAACTTCAGTGCCCAGAAAGATAATGGAGCAAGTAATTAAGCAATCAATTTGCAAACATCTAAAAGATAACAAGATAAGTAACAGTCAGCATGGATTTGTCAAGAACAAATTGTGTCAAACCAACCTAATAGCTTTCTTTGACAAGGTAAGAAGCCTTGTGGATGGGGGAAGCATTAGATGTGGTATATCTTGACTTCAGCAGGCTTTTGACACTGTCTCACGTGACCTTTTCATAAACACACTGGGAAATACAACTATAAGGGGGATACATAACTAGTTGGAAAACCATTCCCAGAGAGTATTTTGTCCAGTTCTAGGTGCCACATTTCAGGAAAGAGGTAGACAAATTGGAGAAAGTCCAGGGAAGAGCAACAAAAATGATTAAAGGTCTAGAAAACATGACCTATGAGGGAAGACTGAAAAAACTGAGTTTGTTTAGTTTGAAGAGAACAGAAGACAGAGGGGACATGGTAACAATTTTCAAGTACATAAAAGATTGTTAGAAGGAGGGAAAAAAATTGTTCTCCTTAACCTCCGAGGATAGGACAAGAAGCAAGGGGCTTAAATTGCAGCAAGGGCAGTTTAGTTTGTACATTAGGAAAAACTTCCTATCAGGGTGGCTAAGCACTGAAATAAATTGCCTAGGGAGACTATGCAATCTCCATCATTGGAGATTTTTAAGATCAGGTTAGACTAACACTTGTCAAGGATGTTCTAAATTATACTTATTCCTGCCACGAGTGTAGGGGGTCTGAACTAGATGAGCTCTCGAGGTCCCTTCCAGTACTACAATTCTAAAGTAGGTGAGGTGATATCTTTTATGAGACCAACTTCCATTGGTGGAAGGAACAAGGTTTCAAGCTTCACAGAGCTCTTCTTCAAGTCTGCTTTAAATCAACTGACGGAGAGACACCTAAGACAAAGCCTAATATAATCTGCCCGTGTGGGAGGCGGGTTCAACCGGGCATTGTAACCAAGTGGAGTGGGGAGAGAAGCCACAGAAATGGAGAACAGACTGAGTAAGAGATAGGATTATTGAGCAGCTGCAAGTGTGTGAGTGACCCTGAATCTAGGGAGAAGTATATTGGATATGGGGTGCAGGCTGAAAAAACTGTTCTTGATGCTGTGAGCAAAAGAAGCTCTTTCCTGCTTTTTCATTCCCTCTGCATTCAGACAAACAGGACTTTGTATATTCTTTGTAATCAAACAAAACTGCATCAAAAATATCCATCCCCAATTTCTGCTCCCAATAAAAACATCCACCGGGCCCCAAACTTGGAGTAGCTACTACAGTTGAAAATGGACCACAATATATATTTAAGCATCTCTCTGACCAGAAGCACACAAGGAGTCCCATTAACTTCAATGCAATTACTCACATGCTGAAAGTTATTCAATCGCCTTGCTGAATCTGGGCCTAAAACCACTAAAGAAATTGCAACCTTAGAAGTGACAGCAACCCATTACAATGCTTTGGGCAAGTCTTTACGACAAAATTAAGTCAACCTAAGTTATGTCCACATACAGCCACTGCAGTAATTAAATCACTTTTGCACGTCGGCACTACGTTCCTTGTGTTGGTGGTACGTTTCCTCATCTGGACAGCATGGGGCACCATGGGACGGCCTCTGAAAGGTAGCAACAGTCGACGTAAGCAACACAGCGTCTACGCGGACACTGTGTTGACCGAACTATATTGCCCTAAGCGCTACGCCTCTTGTGGAGGTGGAGTTATTAATTCCGTGTCGTGGGCGAGTGACATCAGTTGGATCTACATTTTAGTGTAGCCATTGCTTTACGTCTACCTAACTCTGTCATGCAGTCCAAGCCTAAGTATGACTACCACAATTACGTGCCAAGGGATGGGAGGGGTTGCAGCAGGGAAAGCAATCAAGAAGTAGGGATGCTCCATCTTGCACTGACTTAGGGCCTGTCTATATTGGGTGTTTTGTTTTGCTTTGTTTCTTTGCCGCTGTATCAATGTAGTTATCCCGCTGCAGAGCTCCTTCATCTAGAAAAGCCCTTGCTGTACTAATAATTGATATCATTGCATACCACAAGTAATTGATATCATTGCATACCACACTGTCCTCCTTGAATTTGGCCTGCAAAGTCCTATTAGATCAAGCAAGTGTGTCTCACTGCAAGCACAGGATACAGGGTCAAGGATATAGATCAGGCAGAAAATGGCACACCAGTTCCATATTTAAAAAAAATATTTTTAAGAGGGTTTAGTTCCGAGAAAATAAGCTAAATGGAAAGACGGGAAGAGGGAGGGTACATTGAAAAGGAGGGGCAAGGGGTATAGGGCAGGGGAGAAGAGCATAAAAGGGGGCAAGAGTGAAATGAAGGTGAGGTGAAGGGGCTGTGACAGACAAGGAGGGATGGAGCAAACAGCCAATGAGCCCAGGGAAGAAAAAGTCCCGCCACAACTGTATTTACATGGCAAGCTTTTGGGGGGGCAGGGATTGTCTCCATGGGTTTGCACAGCACATAGCAGAATGGGGCCTGCTCTCAGCTGGGTCCTGGAATATAAGTAATATTCCCCATCTTTACCTGTCTTTTAAAAAAGGTTTTATTCATGATGTCAGTGCTTAAAAACAGAGACTTGTTTTGGTTCTTTGTCTTTAAACAAAGAGATGTAACAATCCCGCTAACATCAACAAAATGAGCACCCCTGTCAAGGTTCCTCCCCCACTCTGAACTCTAGGGTACAGATGTGGGGACCTGCATGAAAAACCTCCTAAGCTTATCTTTACCAGCTTAGGTCAAAACTTCCCCAAGGTACAAAATATTACCCCCGTTATCCTTGGAATGGCCGCTACCACCACCAAACTAATACTGGTTACTGGGGAAGAGCTGTTTGGACGCGTCCTTCCCCCCAAAATACTTCCCAAAACCTTGCACCCTACTTCCTGGACAAGGTTTGGTAAAAAGCCTCACCAATTCGCCTAGGTGACTACAGACCCAGACCCTTGGATCTTAAGAACAATGAACAATCCTCCCAACACTTGCACTCCCCCTTTCCTGGGAAATGTTGGATAAAAAGCCTCACCAATTTGCATAGGTGACCACAGACCCAAACCCTTGGATCTGAGAACAATGAAAAAGCATTCAGTGTTTTACAAGAAGACTTTTAATAAAAAATAGAAGTAAATAGAAATAAAGAAATCCCCCCTGTAAAATCAGGATGGTAGATATCTTACAGGGTAATTAGATTCAAAAACATAGAGAACCCCTCTAGGCAAAACCTTAAGTTACAAAAAAGATACACAGACAGAAATAGTTATTCTATTCAGCACAATTCTTTTCTCAGCCATTTAAAGAAATCATAATCTAACACATACCTAGCTAGATTACTTACTAAAAGTTCTAAGGCTCCATTCCTGTTCTGTCCCTGGCCAAGACGACTACAGACAGACACACAAACCCTTTGTTTCTCTCCCTCCTCCCAGCTTTTGAAAGTATCTTGTCTCCTCATTGGTCATTTTGGTCAGGTGCCAGCGAGGTTACCTTTAGCTTCTTAACCCTTTACAGGTGAGAGGAGCTTTCCCCTGGCCAGGAGGGATTTCAAAGGGGTTTACCCTTCCCTTTATATTTATGACACGCCCCCCAAATCTCAGCTAGGGTGAAACACTGGCTGGGATTTCTTCCTGGAGCTCTAGGAAAACAGAGTTAATAAGACACATGCATCTCTAAATATACTACCAAGTACATAAAGACTAACAATATTTTCCACATCTCAAGGACGATTTTAACCAGTTGATTCTGGGAAACTTTCACGGGAGAGTGCATCAGCCACTTTGTTAGAAGCTCCTGAGATGTGTTGGATGTCGAAATCAAAATCTTGGAGAGCTAAACTCCACCGAAGAAGTTTTCTGTTAGTTTCTTTGACGGTGTGAAGCCACTTTAGTGCAGCATGGTCGGTTTGCAGGTGGAAACGCCGTCCCCAAACATATGGGCGTAGCTTTTCCAGAGCGTAGACAATGGCATAACATTCTTTTTCAGTGACTGACCAGTTGCTTTCCCTCTCAGACAGTTTTTTGCTGAGAAACACTACAGGGTGGAATTCTTGATCAGGTCCTTTCTGCATTAAAACTGCTCCCACACCACGCTCGGATGCATCTGTGGTTACTAGGAACGGTTTGTCAAAGTCTGGGGCCCTTAGTACAGGGTCAGACATGAGTGTCGCTTTAAGCTTGTTAAAGGCCTTCTGACACCTTCCGGTCCACTGAACAGCATTTGGCTGTTTCTTTTTGGTTAGGTCTGTCAGTGGGGCAGCGATTTGGCTGTAGTGCGGTACAAATCGTCTGTAATAACCGGCCAAGCCTAAGAAGGATTGAACCTGTTTCTTTGACTTTGGGACAGGCCACTTTTGGATAGCATCCACTTTGGCCTGTAGGGGGCTGATAGTTCCTTGACCCACCTGGTGTCCAAGGTAAGTCACTCTGTTTAGGCCTATTTGACACTTCTTAGCCTTAACAGTTAGTCCTGCCTCCCTTATGCGCTCAAGGACTTTTTGTAGATGTTCCAGGTGGTCTGCCCAGGAATCCGAAAATATGGCCACATCGTCAAGGTAGGCGACTGCATATTCTCCTAATCCCGCTAGGAGACCATCTACAAGTCTTTGGAAAGTGGCGGGTGCATTTCGCAGCCCGAAAGGGAGTACATTAAATTCATACAGCTCGAGATGTGTGATGAAGGCTGACCTTTCCTTGGCAGATTCATCTAGCGGTACCTGCCAGTACCCCTTGGTTAAGTCCAAGGTAGAGATGAACTGGGCCCTTCCCAGTTTCTCTAATAGTTCATCTGTGCGTGGCATGGGATAGTTGTCTGGGCGAGTTACAGCATTTAGCTTACGGTAGTCCACGCAAAAACGTATTTCCCCATCTGGTTTGGGAACTAGAACCACTGGAGATGCCCATGCACTTTCAGAGGGGCGGATTACACCCATCTGTAACATATCCTGGATCTCCCGTTCTATAGCAGTTTTAGCTTGAGGAGACACCCGGTAAGGGTGGACCCTAATTGGGTGAGCATTACCTGTGTCAATGGAGTGGTATGCCCGTTCAGTCAGTCCTGGGGTGGCTGAGAACGTTGGCGCGTAGCTAGTGCACAGCTCCTGGATCTGCTGTCGCTGCATACGCCCAAGGGTCATGGAGAGGTTCACCTCTTCCACACCACCAGCACATTTCCCTTCGTAGTAAACACCTTCAGGCCACTCAGCGTCCTCTCCTCCCTGGGCTGTAAACTGACAAACCTTTAATTCTCTGGAATAAAAGGGCTTTAGAGAATTAATATGGTACACCTTAGGCTTTCGGTTGGAGGTGGGGAATGCTATGAGATAATTAACAGCTCCCAGGCGCTCCTGGACCACGAATGGCCCTTCCCACGATGCTTCCATTTTATGGGCCTGGAGCGCCTTTAAGACCATGACCTGGTCTCCTACTTTGAAGGAACGCTCTCTGGCATGTTTATCATACCAGGCTTTTTGTTCTTTTTGAGCATCCTGTAAGTTTTCTCTAGCAAGGGCTAAAGAGGTTCGGAGGGTGTTTTGTAGGTTGGTTACAAAGTCCAGAATGTTAGTTCCTGGAGAAGGTGTAAATCCCTCCCATTGCTGCTTCACCAACTGCAATGGCCCCTTAACCTCACGGCCATATACAAGTTCAAATGGGGAAAACCCTAAACTGGGATGTGGTACAGCTCTGTAGGCAAAGAGCAACTGCTGCAATACTAGGTCCCAATCATTGGAGTGCTCATTTACGAATTTACGTATCATGGCCCCCAAAGTTCCATTAAACTTCTCCACCATGCCATTTGTTTGATGATGGTAAGGAGTGGCAACCAAGTGATTTACCCCATGAGCTTCCCAAAGGTTTTTCATAGTTCCTGCCAGGAAATTAGTCCCTGCATCTGTGAGGATGTCGGAGGGCCAACCTACCCTGGCAAAAATGTCTGCTAGTGCCTGGCACACACTTTTAGCCCTGGTGTTGCTTAGAGCTACTGCTTCCGGCCATCGGGTGGCAAAATCCATGAAAGTCAGTATGTACTGCTTTCCTCTGGGTGTCTTTTTCGGAAAAGGACCCAGAATATCCACAGCTACTCGCTGAAATGGAACTTCAATGATGGGGAGTGGCTGGAGAGGAGCTTTGACCTGGTCTTGGGGTTTTCCCACTCTTTGGCACACCTCACAAGACTGGACATAGGTAGAAACATCCTTGCCCATTCCCTCCCAGTGGAATGACCCCCCCAAACGGTCTTTGGTCCTGTTCACCCCAGCATGGCCACTAGGGTGATCATGGGCTAAGCTCAAGAGCTTGGCCCGGTATTTAGTTGGAACTACCAACTGTCTCTGAGGATGCCAGTCTTCCTGGTGTCCCCCAGAAAGAGTTTCCTTGTATAAAAGTCCTCTTTCTACAACAAACCTGGATCGATTAGAAGAGCTGAGAGGCGGTGGGTTGCTCCGTGCCGCCGTCCAAGCTCTCTGGAGGCTTTCATCTGCTTCCTGTTCGGTCTGGAACTGTTCCCTTGATCCTGGAGACATCAGTTCCTCATGGGATTGTGGACCTAGGCTTGGTCCCTCTGGAAGCGATATAGGGGATGGAGCTGTTTCTGTTGACTGTGAACCGCTCTCCGCTGGTGCACTATGTTGGGATTCAGGCTCCGGCTGAGCCTCTTGTGTAGGGTTATCGGCTGCTGCCAGTTCAGGTTCGGTGGGGCCCTCTGGTGTTGAGGTTGCAAGTACTGGATTCAGTGCTGACACGGGGTCTGGTGTTGGTTGTTCGGCTGGTTCCGGTTCTGGGACTGGTTCCGTCTGGGTCTCTGGGACTGGATCCACTACTGCTGTTGCAGACATTGGCCTGGGGTCCAGGTCCATCACCTCTGACTGGGTCCTGATAGAAGTTTCCGGAACAGAGCTAGGCCTCACGGCTTGTTTAGCCTGGTTGCGGGTGACCATTCCCACCCTCTTGGCCTGCTTCACATGATTGGCCAAGTCTTCCCCCAACAGCATGGGGATGGGATAATCATCATAGACTGCAAAAGTCCACATTCCTGACCAGCCCTTGTACTGGACAGGCAACTTGGCTGTAGGCAAATTGAAAGAGTTGGACTTGAAGGGTTGAATCGTCACTTGGATCTCTGGGTTGATTAAATTGGGGTCCACTAAGGAAGCATGGATAGCTGACACTTGTGCTCCGGTGTCCCTCCACGCGGTGACCTTCTTCCCGCCCACACTCACAGTTTCCCTCCGCTCCAAGGGTATCTGGGAGGTATCTGGGCCTGTGGACCTCTGGTGTGATTCCGGTGCAATGAACTGTAATCTGTTGGGGTTCTTGGGGCAGTTGGCCTTTACATGCCCCAGCTCGTTACACTTAAAACATCGTCCAGCTGACGGGTCACTGGGACGAGGAGGGTTGCTGGAGAACGGGGTGGTGGGACGATAAGGGGTCTGGAGGGTTCTTTGGGAGGTAGGTGGGGCTTTGGGCGGCCCCCGGTAATAGGGTGTGGTCTGGGGTGGTCCCTTCTGGTCTCCGCTCCAACTGCGACCAGTATTCTTCTTCTCTGCCACCTCCACCCATCTGGCTCCAATCTCTCCTGCCTCGATTACAGTTTTGGGTTTCCCATCTAGGATGTATCTTTCTATTTCCTCAGGAACACCCTCTAAGAATTGTTCCATTTGCATTAGGAAGGGCAAATTTACTGGAGATTCAACACTTGCTCCTGATATCCAGGCATCCCAATGTTTCACAATGTGGTAGGCATGTCGGGTAAATGACATGTCTGGTTTCCACCTTAGGGCTCTGAACCTCCGACGAGACTGCTCGGGTGTTATCCCCATTCTGACTCTCGCCTTGGATTTAAACAGTTCATACTTGTTCATGTGTTCTTTAGGCATTTCAGCTGCCACCTCAGCTAAGGGTCCACTGAGCTGCGGCCTCAGCTCTACCATGTATTGGTCAGTAGAGATGTTGTACCCAAGGCAGGCCCTTTCGAAGTTTTCTAAGAAGGCCTCAGTATCATCACCTGCCTTGTAGGTGGGGAACTTTCTGGGATGGGAAGTGGTACCTGGAGAAGGATTGCTAGGGTTTGTTGGTATATTCTGCTGGGCCTTTATCCTCTCCATCTCCTCCACATGCTTCCTTGCCTCCATTTCCCTCTTGTGGGCAGCCTCCTGTACCTCCTTCTCCAGCCGCATGAGTTCTATCTGTCTTTCATGTTCCCTTTGTTTTTCCTCAGCCTGAAATTTGGCTAATTCCAGCTGTAGTCGAGCTGAGGATTTGGTCATTCTAACCTCTCTGTTTTTAACTAACTTTACACCTGAGGTTTAGAAATAAACAAACAAAACTTGGCTGTAAAATTTTGCTGTGCTGGAATAGAATACCTATTCTCTGATAGTGATTGTCAGCCTACAGAAAAAGACAATTCCCTTGTCTCTGCTCTGGGCCCAAATTAAAGCAAAAAACCTCCAACTACTTGGAAACCTGCTTACCCAGCCCAACGAAGAAAAAAAAAAAATTTCTTTTCAAACCTGTGCTCCTTGTAAAACAAAAAAAAAAAAAAATCAAAATCCTAAAAAAAACCCTGCCACTTTTGTCTCCAGGCAAATGGGTAGAGCACACACCCCCTATTTACTTTTAGGAAGAAAAGAAAAAAAAAACAAACCTCTGGGTTGGAAGACTGTGAATTTCCCTGCAGGAGTTAAGTACCCTGCCTCCAGGCAAATGAAACCTGCAATTCACAAGATAATCCCCTTTTGTCTCTGCTTGGCCACAAAGCAGAGAGAAACCAAGCTGCTTTCAGTTTCAAAGCTGCCTTCTGGACTTCCTAAAAATTCCTTTTTAAAATCTGTATTTCTAGTTCAAAAAATCTCAACTGGATCTCAAAATGATTTCAGGTTAATCCCACCACTGTGCCACCATGTCAAGGTTCCTCCCCCACTCTGAACTCTAGGGTACAGATGTGGGGACCTGCATGAAAAACCTCCTAAGCTTATCTTTACCAGCTTAGGTCAAAACTTCCCCAAGGTACAAAATATTACACCTTGGACTGGCCGCTACCACCACCAAACTAATACTGGTTACTGGGGAAGAGCTGTTTGGACGCGTCCTTCCCCCCAAAATACTTCCCAAAACCTTGCACCCTACTTCCTGGACAAGGTTTGGTAAAAAGCCTCACCAATTCGCCTAGGTGACTACAGACCCAGACCCTTGGATCTTAAGAACAATGAACAATCCTCCCAACACTTGCACTCCCCCTTTCCTGGGAAATGTTGGATAAAAAGCCTCACCAATTTGCATAGGTGACCACAGACCCAAACCCTTGGATCTGAGAACAATGAAAAAGCATTCAGTGTTTTACAAGAAGACTTTTAATAAAAAATAGAAGTAAATAGAAATAAAGAAATCCCCCCTGTAAAATCAGGATGGTAGATATCTTACAGGGTAATTAGATTCAAAAACATAGAGAACCCCTCTAGGCAAAACCTTAAGTTACAAAAAAGATACACAGACAGAAATAGTTATTCTATTCAGCACAATTCTTTTCTCAGCCATTTAAAGAAATCATAATCTAACACATACCTAGCTAGATTACTTACTAAAAGTTCTAAGGCTCCATTCCTGTTCTGTCCCTGGCCAAGACGACTACAGACAGACACACAAACCCTTTGTTTCTCTCCCTCCTCCCAGCTTTTGAAAGTATCTTGTCTCCTCATTGGTCATTTTGGTCAGGTGCCAGCGAGGTTACCTTTAGCTTCTTAACCCTTTACAGGTGAGAGGAGCTTTCCCCTGGCCAGGAGGGATTTCAAAGGGGTTTACCCTTCCCTTTATATTTATGACAACCCCTAATCCCCAGCTGTTAATGATTTTAAACCATCATTTGCATCGTTTGGTGAAATAAGCCTATTATGCATGCAGCGCCATGAGGATAGCTTCAGCACTCAATTCTACTTGGAGGTGGGAAAGGAAAAATTCTGCTGAGCACATACGTCATTGCTGACCATCCGAGAGCAGAACTTTTCTGACAATATTTGGAAATTCGCAAGGAGTTAACTTTATGTATGGACTTCAATTCCCAGATAATGTTATTAATTTATTCATTAAAACATTATCGAGTTATTGAAAAGAAAGCGCCATCCTGAGACTCAGATAACAGGAGCTCCGCTTCCCCTGTGAATGGAACATTCACTTTAACAGGACTTTTAACGACCACGAGTGTTGTTTAGTGGATTTATTATATTATTATTATTATTACTATTTATTATTCAATTCAGGCAAGTGTGGGGGGATTTTGTTTTAATTCTGTTTACACTTTTGAATTAGGTTTTAATCTCTTGGCATGTTTACTCAGATTATTTGTTTTACAAAAAGAAAATGCCTTAAGTGTAAATGAGGAAAGCAAGGCTTCTTTCGACCGGGGTCCAAATCTCATTCTAATTCAAATATTCCTTACTCCTTGGAGGGGAGGGGGCATGGGGGAAGGACACATGGGGGGTTGTGAGAGTACATATGAGTAGGTAGCTTTGCGATTAATTCAGACACAACTCAAACCCTTACGGCGATGCTGTAAATTCCACAATTCTGAAGAACAATTGATTGTAAAATTAACTTTGGCCTGTTGAGACTCAGATACATTTAAAAAAAAAAAAACATTTTTAAATAAAAGGGAACTTTATCAAGTACCATGGCAAACCTAAAGCTGACATCAGCCACAGCAAATCAACAAGAATTCCCTGAACAGCAAGCAACATGCATTATATTTCATGACATTCCAGGAGTGCTTGATTGCACATTTATTTTCATTGCAGATTTAAAGAGCTCGGCGTGTTGGGTGCATTTTAGATGCCGAGCTCTTTTGAAAATCTGGCATCAGGTCACAATGGGATCTGCTGGGTCCTAAACACTTTTGTAAATCTTGTGCTTAAGTGGAGACTGAGCTCTTTTGGATATCTGGCCATGGGGTGAAATTTACACCTGTGCAGAAGAAAAGTACAAGTCTGTGCAACCATTAAAATTCCAATTAAACCCAGAAAGTGAGGCTTAAAAGGGACTTCCAAGGTGCATACGTTATGCATCGGTACTTGGCATGGGATGAATTCCACCCCTATGGAGAGAGAATGCAGACATTACCTGAAAATATCCAGTGACCGTCGGATGTTTTATTCGCAGCAGCATTTAGCAGAGGAATTTTGCCACAAGAGTTCCTATCCACCTCCCACAACTCTGGACTGCCCTCGCTTTCAACACCATGGAGGCTAAACTCCAAGGAAAGCCCCTAAAAAATCTGAATTGTTGTCTGAAGAAGGAAGCGGAGAACAACAGTCATAGCCAGTGCTTACATGAACTCGCAGATCTGAGGTACTGGGTTCTATCACTGTCTGCCCACAGAAGCTGATGGTAGCATGGAGACCAATCTGCAGGACTAATTGCTCTCACAATTGCAAGGCAGAAACCTCCAAGGCAAGGCAAGAAGGGACATATGACAACACAACAGACCTGTCAATAGGATATAAGTACACAAAATATGTAACTGTACCAAAGGATCATGATCCTGTGGCACAAAATCCTACATCTATGTTATTTACATGGTCCCCATTACCACTGTATTTGAGTCTCTTTATATCTTTAATGTATTTATTCCCCCCAACACTGTCTGAGGTAGGGAAGTGCTATTAGCCACCAATTACCAATGGGGAATTGAGTTGCCCAGGGTCCTGTAACAGAGAACTGGCACAGCAGAGAACTGAACCCTGGTCTCCCACTGGTCTCCCACCTATCCACTAGACCTTCCTTCCCTTCCATGTCCAGGTAAGAGCTATGAAACAGATGGGGAAGCCATTACTCTCATTAGACTGCACAATGGGGCTACTCATATGAATATGTCCTGACGACTATGATTAAGGGCTTCACAATGGGGCCACTTTTGACTAATTATCCTCTTTTTTTTTATAGAATTATCTCAAGATAATTTAAAATTGGACTTTATAGCCATAATCTTCACAGAACAGCAACGTTATTTCAGTTTCTGATGAGAACACCACTTTATATCCAGGGTACCTTTATACTTAGTATATAAAGGATTAGTATATGATTAATCAATTGTTAGGCATCCAGTAGGTTGCTTATAACCATCTATCACACCTCAAGTAGTGTTCTTATAACTAGAATGTGTGGGGGGACAAAATAGCAAATGGTTTCTTCACCATAAAATGCAATTTGAGGTCCATTGCAAGTAAACTCAATGGACATTAGGAGCCTAATGACCTTTGTGGATCTGGGCCTATGTTAACTCTGTGCCATCCAGGTATTCCTCCTATTCCCAGAGGAGCAGATCCACTGACCTTGTGGCCTCTTTATACCACAGGAGAAGTATAAAAGGGGTCATAACTCAGACCTTCGATTTAGAAAAGCACCTTGTCTAAATGCAAGCACAAGAACAGTCCCATTGCAGTTAAAGGAACTACTTCCAATTTTAAAATTAGATACTTGATTAATACCTTGCTTAACATTTTGGGACCTCTGAAGAGTTTCTGGCCCTCAATATTTTCTATTTAGAATGTATACCTTACCACTCTATATGTACAATAGTTAATAAGACGTTTCCAGTTTTAATTTTTGGAGCAATGGAAGTATTTAAAGAAAATTAATAGAGTCAGACTTAATTTACTCTTTTTACCCATGCTTGCAATCATTTTTCGCCATCCTCATGCTAGTTAGCTATTATTTTGTAAATGAAGGAGTTCATTAAAATTTGGTTTCACATTTAATTGTTCCTTATTGGAAATGTCAGCTTTCACAGTTCATTAATAAGGGCACTGGTGTAAAAAAAGAGACGGACTGAGGAAGCATGCTTCATTACAGAACTGTTGTGGGGACCATAAAGCTGTAGTTAAGGTTATGTCCATGGCTCTGTTACAAGCCCCTGTTGACCCTTCGTCCCTGGGATGAAATCACTGAGGCAATTCGCTGGAACCCAACAGATGTGCTTCTTTGATGGATGCTGTCTGATGGCAAAGGAATGAAACAGAATCCTCCCTAGCCTTCCAAGGGCCTGCTTGCAATCTGGCTGAAGGAAAAGGGTTGAGGTGGCAGCCGTCTTGTCATGGAAGGCGTGTTAAGGATTTCGAGAAGAAAATGGCTCCTTTCAAGAGGACCAAATGCTGCTTTTCCCTTCTGCTGTCCCCACCTCATTCCTGAAGCCAGGACAGAGTAAGCGTCCTTCCCTCTCTGAACTCCTGGAATCTACTCCCCTCCCTGGAATCCTGTCACACCCCAAACACAGCAGCTACCGAGGAGACCTTTACACATCTCCAGCATTGGATGGATAAACCAGTCGGTTCCCTTTAGAGTAAACCTACCAGGCAATCTTCTTCCCTGCTCCAGACCTACTCCCATCATAGAATATCAGGGTTGGAAGGGACCTCTGGAGGTCATCTATTCCAACCTCCTGCTCAAAGCAGGACCAATCCCCAACTAAATCAATCCCATCATGCCCTCATCTCTGTGATGGAGAGAAGCCATGGAGGGGGTTAAAGTAAAGGGGATCAGAAAAATGGTTCTCCTTCCTGTGCCTGATCTGAGGAAGCAGTGCTCAGCTGGTGTTGCAAGCTCCCACTGCCATTTCAATTTCCTGTGACCACTGGAAAGCCCTTCTGGAAAAAAATGCCCTGTAACATGATGTTGCCCCGTGGCCTCTCTGGTGCTCGTTCCTCTTCCCCCTGCACGGTAGAACCCTCACAATTCCATTCATTCCTGCTGCTTTAGCCTTGGGATGAGGACCAGGCTAAATGAGGGAGAAAGCTGGTTCTTGCATGAGTTCTAGTGCAGTGCATCAGGCTCCAGAAGTTTAGATGAACATCTAAACCTTTGAGGTGCTCATCTAAACCTGACCTGTAAAATGGAGATAATTCTTCCCAGCCCCACTGGATCATTGCAAAGGCACATTCCTTAATGTGAGATATTAACACGAGAGCTGCACAAATAACTAGTTTTTCAATTCACTGTCAGTACTGAGGGGAAAAAATAAATGTGATACAAAGTGAAAATTCCAACAAAGAATAGTGGTGAATCGAAAAAGCGGACAGATTTTGTCTTGGGTCAAACAAAACCTAATTTCATTTTCCATTACAGCTGCTCCACTTCATATAACATCTTGCATAGTCATTGGCCAAGAGAGAGAACGACTCTATTGCCTAGTGGTATAGCAAATCGAAAGAGCGAACCCAAAACCAAAACATTTAGTTTCTGGGAGGAGGAGACACTTGCATTCCAGTTCCTACTCCACATCAGGCAGAAGAAGGCATCAAAGACAGGTCTTCCACCTCCCAGATTAGTACCTTAACCACTCAGCTAAAGGTTATCAGGGAATCAGCACCACTGACAATTTGGGGGAATCGAACCCAAAACTATCTGGTGAATTCATGTCAAAATTGGGCATAGTTTCAGGTCAACTGAAAGTTCCTTTTTTGTCAAAAACTATTTGTATGAAAAAAATTGTCCAGCTCTAGTTAACGTACTATGGTGATGAGTGCCATAAAAGAATCCTTGTACATACACAAAGGAACATTTTGGCTTGCATTTTTATGCATCTATTCACTAAGTGCCTCTGAAATAATAATAAATATTAAAAATGTATTTTAAAGAATGGAGCAAAATGGAATGTGACTGAAATAATCAATCATCTTTACAGTTTTGTCTTTAATGAAAGTTGTACAGTGTTTTCTATGCTCTGCAGAGCCTCTCTCTCTCTCTCTCTCTCTCTCTATATATATATATATATAAAAGCAGTGAAACACTTGGGAGAATGATTGACGTGGATATCATAATGTCACAGTCATCTGCTAATTGGAATACATTAAAGTTTAAGCTTGATCAAAATTTGTCACTGTCAGCCGCCAGTTAATATTAATAAAGTAGATTACCATCAGAACTACCGCCCCTACCCCCCCCCAAAATCCATGAGATCTTTATGACGTAATCAAGACTAGCAGTTAAAACTGATCTATAAATCTAGCAGCAGAACACTGCAGTAATATGTTATTAAAGGAACGTATCTTGCTATTCATCCTGTATTTTGGATACTTTCTCTCTAAAATGCTTGCTAACCTCATTTAGCTCAATTAGCATTTATGAAACACTTTCTATGAAATGACTTTGACTTTGTGTTATCAGTCTGCCTTGTGCTACTTGCACTTATTTAAATGAAGGGATCCCTATAGCTTTTTGGGGCAGGAGGAATGCAATTTCATTTCTTAAACAAGTAAATAGCACATAGAGAATTGTCGGAAAAATAAGAATTATAAATAGGCTTTTATATATTAAAGTTTAGCCTCTCCCCGCAAAAATACAATATCTGACAAAGATCAGAGTTGCTATGTGGGGAATTCATTACACATCTAAAAGGTAAAATTGGCTTTATTTGCCAGGTCCCTAAGAGTGAAAAGTTATGCAGTGTTGCTTGCAGAAGGAGGTATTAAAAGTCAGCTCCAAGTCCCATTGAACTCAGTGGAAAAACCTCACATTGACTTCAAGCGGCTTTGGATCAGATGCCAGAAATAAGGACTCTTAGGTCCCATCCCCAGCTCTGCCACAAGTTTGTGCCCCAGTTCAGCATGGCATTTAAGCACATGGTTAACTTGAAGCGTCTGCAAAATCCCACTGAAGTGAACACGGTCTAGAGTTTGGGACTTTAAAATGCACTGCTGAACAAGACCACTGGGGTGTGAACTTGGCCTCGACACTCAGGGCCTGATTTTCAGCCGTGTCAAGCATTTACAGATCCCATTTTCTTTACCTGGAGTTGTATGTCCACAACACTTCCGAAAAACAAGCCTATTAACTTTTCTGTGCCTCAGTTTACCCACATGTGAAGTGGCAGAATAATAATGCACCATATGTGGGTATTGTGAGGCTTAAGCTAATGTTTCTAAAGCACATTCAGATCCTCAGAGGGAAAAGGCTATATAAATGCAAAATATTGTTATAATAAATATGCAAAGGTACAAACCATAACGTTTTTTCCTTCCCACGCAGCATAGGAGAATGTAATATAAATACTTACCAAGGTGAAATTACCCATCCTGGAGATACTATAAATGGAAAATTCTAACATGATATTTTCTTGGATGAAAGCTGCTACGCAAGTGTAAATTATTATCATTAAAATAATAATTTCTTTGCCATGTTTAAGTTTTGCAGCTTGCACTGGAATTGAAAACTGCTCCCCGCTCAATGAAACCGAAGGGTATAAAGTAAGTTTTCCCATGGCATTTGGGCTCCATCTGAATCTGATAGCCCACGTGATCAGCACAACACAGAATATCTCATTAAGGAAAGAAAAAGACCACAGGGGAATGACCCAAGCCATCTGATGGCTTGTAAGTGTCCCATATGAAATAAGTTCATTCGTTTCTGGGACAGATGTCCACTCAGAACTTGTCAGAGTTAACATCCATACAGCCACTACTGCAGCTGGCCATTCCAGACACCCCTGGTTAGCACTCTCATCAGATAGACCAAGAATTGAAGTGAGCATAGAGGTTGAACTAACCTCTCAACCCTGTAAGTGTTCCTCCCAATAGCAAGGTAGAGATGTGTTGGCCGGGACAGCGTAAAGAAGCCTGCCTGGTGATTATAGCTCCTTCAGAAAGCAATTCAGACACAAAGGATGCCTCTAGTTAGAGCTGGTCAAAAATTTTGTGATTTTCTTTTAATGGGAAGGGCTGATTCAAGTTTCACAGGAACATATTGATTTTGTTAAAATTTTCAACTGGAAATTATCTCAACATTTTATTTTGATGAAGGCCAAAATTGAAACATTTTAACTTTTGCATTACAGAACACAATTCTGATCAGGTCGAAATAAAACATTTCTGATTATTTTGTTTTACTCAGGTATATACCCAGGGTCCTGGCTGGGTGGGGCTGGTCTGTGCTGACACTTCACTGCGACTTCAGCTAACTTTGTTGTAACTAGATCAAACCTAGCTTGGGGGTCTACATGTGCTACAATCATACCCCAGTGGCTGCTTGGGTATGTACCCAGGCAAGCAGGGCTGCAATCCCTATTGCAGCGTGGGCAAAATTTTGGTGTCTGAGGTTCAACCGAGCACCTTTTATCAGCACAAAGTTCACTTCAAAAAAAATTGATGTATAAATGGTTTATAAAGGGCTAACGATCAGTAAATGTTGAAAGCATGTGGCAGACATAAGTATTATGCGTTAGTGATGAATATAAGTGCAATGATAAAAGGTGTTATGTGTACTAAAATGCTTATAAGAAACCTATTGGCCTGCTGGACTCTATAGTAATATAGCAACGGGTTCAGTATAGGGGTAGCAGGGTAAAATATCCTGGCCTGTGTTACACAAGAGGTCAGATTAGATGATCCACTGGCCTTACAGTCTACAAATAAATAATTAAGGTATCTAGTAATTGTGCATTAACCCTTTATAAACTATTTATAAATGGAACTGCAGTATTAAAGCGACCCATATGGTTAGAAAAAAAAGCATGTTATGAAGTTTTAAACAAATCCTTTGCTTTTCATGCTCATCACATTTTACAAGCTCAGCTGAATTACACTATGCTGTTTATGGAGAGAGACTCATTTTTATCCCTGCCATTAGCTGACCTTTTTGGTGCACCTTATTTGCCATCAATCATGTCCTAAGTGCAGCGTAATGCTCTCACGTATCATAGTTCAAGTGATGTAAGCCTTGTCTAAGCAGTGTTCCCTTGTTTACTGCTTATGGAGGGTTGTAACCCCGCTCACTAATGGTCTGTAACTGCTGCAGTTTCATTTCCTTTTGTGACAAAGTTCCTTCTCTACCTTAGGGGATCCTGCACTTATTGGTGGATTTTCTCACCTCAGAGGTTCACGGCAGCCCGCAGTTTGGCCACTTTCGTGGCTCAAATCTGCCGTTCACTCAGTTAGCCTCATCACTGGCCAGCATGGGGAAAGGAAGAAGAACAATCCCTGAAGTCTTTGCTGATCCACCTAGTGGATCGGGGAACAGGCCAGAGACCTTCCCCTCTGGTGGAACCCACAGTCCAGGTCAACTCCTCCGGTATCAAGTAGGGAGCTGGGGGGATGGAGGGATGGGGGGAAGCCGGGCCCGCCCTCTACTCCAGGTTCCAGCCCAGGGCCCTGTGGATTGCAGCTGTCTACAGTGGCTCCTGTAACAGCTGCTTGACAGCTACAACTCCCTGGGCTACTTCCCCATGGCCTCCTCCCAACACCTTCTTTATTCTCACCACAGGACCTCCCTCCTGATGTCTGATAATGCTTGTACTTCTCATTCTCCCAGTAGTATGCCTTCTCACTCTCAGTTTCTTGCTCCCAGCTCCTCACACACACCACAAACTGAAGTGAGCTCCTTTTTAAACCCAGGAACCCTGATTAGCCTGCCTTAATTGATTCTAGCAGCTTCTTGATTGGCTGCAGGTGTTCTAATCAGCCTGTCTGCCTTAATTATTTCCAGAAAGTTCCTGATTGTTCTGGAACCTTCCCTGTTACCTTACCCAGGGAAAAGGGACCTACTTAGCCTGGGGCTAATATATCTGCCTTCTATCACTCTGCTGTAGCCATCTGGCCCGACCCTGTCACACTTTGTATGTCAAAAACAATTAGAACTTTAATTAAAAAATGGAACAAACAACAACTAAAAAAAATTGTGCTTCCACACTACCATCATGTAATTATAAACCAAAAAGGTTCAACACAATGAAAGCGGCTACAGGCACTTCAAAGGTTGCCCAGGTGTCAGACATGGAGCTCCCACAAGACAAACCCTTAAATAAAGAATACGACATTCAACTTAATACTAATCCAAGCACCCACTGAAATGTCTCATTTTCTCAACAAGCTAGCACCACAAAGAGACCAGATGTGAAACATCACAGATGACAACAGCCATTATATCCCACATTGTTGAAGAAGCATGGTCCAGGGGACAACGCACTAGACAGTGACTGAAGGGACAGATCCTCAGATTGTGTAAATTGCTGTAGCTCCACTGAAGTCAATGAAACTATGATTATTTACGCCAGCTGAGGATATGCCCCACCGAGTTCATAGAATCATAGATTATCAGGGTTGGAAGGGACCTCAGGAGGTCATCTAGTCCAACCCCTTGGTCAAAGCAGGAACAATCTCCAACTCTTCTATCCCCAGTTCTATTGCCCAAGCAGAGCTGGAAAGCCACTTGGTACAATCTGCTCCTAGCTCATCATACAGCATTTGTTTATAGTGCTAGAGGCTCCAATGAAGATCTGGGCCCAGTTGTGATATACATTTACAAACACACAGTAAGAGTGTCTCTGTCCCAAACAATTTAGTCTAAAACAGAAAAGATTTAGAAAAGGGTGGGTAAGGAAAATGAGGTACATCAAGAACAAGTGACCTGACCAAAGTTGCCCAGCAGGACAATGTCTGAGCTGGGAACAGAACTCATGTTTTCCCAATTTCCAATCCAGCATGCTGTCCACTGGACTACCTTCTTTTCTATAGCTGAACTGCTATTGTATCTGGGGGCATCACAATGTGTCTACAGCACAGAATACCATCTGCTTAGGATGATCATCAAACAACAACACGAGGATGCTGTGACAGAGTTTACAAGGAACCTGTATAAGAAATACAATTACAAACCTCTATTTTAAACCTGCTGGAACAAAATTCTTGCTCTTAAGTACTCTGCATGCTGTCTGTCACCAACCACCTGATTGCCCAAGATTTTCAAGGACAGGAGCCTAAAGTTAGGATCCCAAGTCCACATTGAAACACTAAATTCCTAAGGCCATATTTGAACATTTGCCTGATTTTCAGAGGTGCTGAGCAGCGAGCAGCACCCAATGACCACCATATCATCAAAGTTCAACAGAGGCTCGTGGGTGCTCAGCATGCTGGAAAAATATCAGGCAGGAGTCGAGGGTCGAAAATTCAAAAGTATGTGTGGTTTTGGAGTACAAGACCCACTGAAATTCAATGGGACATTCAACAGGAACTGTATGCCTAAAGCACTTATTATTTAGGTTGTAAGGTCTTGGAGGCAAGGAGTGTCTTTTTGTTGTGGGTCTGTATAACACCTAACACAATGGTCCATGGCTGGGGCGCTGATGAATAATTTAGGCACTTTTGAAGATCCTACTATACATCCCTATTTAGGAGCTTAACTTGACTGTTCCTGTCTTTTAAAATCTTGGCGTATTTTGATACCGTCAGTCTGGTCCTTAATCTGGAAGAGGCAAGTTTTTAAAGCTTATAAAGATGCAGATGGGCACCTAGTGGGATTTTCAAAAGCACCTACCTTTCAAAATCTCGCCCCAAAGCATCTTTGTTGTGGAAAGATGTGCCCCTTGCCATCCAAAATATATAATATTTCAGATTTCATTAGAGGCAATGGGAAATATTGTGACAGCCAAGTAAAGTGATAGACAAGGTAGAAATCATTCTATAAATATAAAATGTGTTTCCTAATGATTAGAAAAGTGATTGCTCACCCGCAGAGGCTGGTGGGCTATTGTGAAACACAGAAGGCAAACCTTTTGTGTGTACCATGTAAGACTGCAATATTTGCCATTAAGCAGGCGAGGTGCTTGCATCCGCTAGGCTGGCAACTTTACTTTTTAAATGTTGACCAGATGGTCAGTTGCTGAGCAGTAGCAATATGATGGGGGGGGGGGAGAGAATGTAATTACGAGAGCGTGTGAAATTCGGCTGCTACAACTGCTATAAAATGTCTGAGTAGCAGCATATTTAGATTCCATGCACATAGGACAGTGCATGCATATGAAATATAACTGCCTGGAAGGAATTTTCACTCAGTCACTCTCTTTTTCTAGTCCCCTTTGCCTTATCACTTATGAAATGCTGCAGTACAAGAAAGTCTCAGGGGTGAACAGAAGACTCAGAAGGTGCTTGTTAATGAAAAATAATCGTTACCTGGAGTTGATTAAACAATGTATCAAATCGTAAAATAAATAAATATAAACCAGAGATTGAAATGATGGCTGAGAAATGAGCCAGGACGTGTTGGTTTAAGTATTCTTCCCTTGTCATGAGTAATTAATTTTCTCCAAAATTTATACTGGAGAACTGGATGCCACATCTTCCCTTCGGCCACATTAATTGTTTATTAACATACAAAAGGACCAATGACCTTTCAAATCTCATGCTTATTGTCCCTTGTAGGCAGGAGAAATGAGCCTTGTCACAAAGAGCAGCACTCAGGTCCTTTTTTATTTTGAGGAAAATAACCTTTTAAGCAATAAACTCTTCATCAACGGCATTCTAGACAGCATACTTTAAATATAATAATGATGGGGCTAGATGGAATATTCTGTTAATGTGCTCTTCACCTTTTGAGACTCCGTTTATTTAAAAACATAATAAATCATTTTGAAATTATTATTGAATCTTATACGATGACAGAGATTTCAAGATTTTAAAAGCATACAATAAAGTTTTAGGACTCGGGGTTGAATGTCAGACACTGAAAGTAGTAATAGATATTTCATATTTATTATGAGTAGGCATGTCTCAGCATTGTGGTAACGAAGGTCCAGATTTTTTAAACGCAGTGTTCTTGTAGCCATGTTGGTCCCAGGGTGACAAAGAAACAAGATGGGTGAGAGAACATCTTTTATTGGACCAATTTCTGTTGGTGAGACACACAAGCTTTCAAGCTTACACAGAGCTCCACCTGAAGAAAAGCTCTGAGGAAGCTCAAAAGCTTGTCTCTCTCCCTAACAGAAGTATTACCTCACTCACCTTGACTCAGATTTTTTTTAAAAGGTATTTAGACATTAATCTGTTCAGCACTGCGAGGCCTCAATGATTTAGATGACTAAATCCCATTTTCAGAAGTGACCTAGACATCAGGGGCTAGATTCACAAAAGGACTTAGGTGGCTAACTAGGCTCGCCAACCCCCCAGGATTGTCCTGGAGTCTCCGGGAATTAAAGATTCATTTATGTCATTTGATAAAACTTCCAGGAATACATCCAACCAAAACTGGCAACCCTATGACTAACTGCTGCTTTAGGTGCCTAAATGTCGGAATCAGGTGCCACTGGGATTCACAAAATGCCCGACTCAAGCTGCCGCTGAACCTGTAAACACCTGAACTCACTTTTCGAGGCCGCGCGGCCCTGTACTGAGCAAATGGATTTTTTCCACGGGGCAATGACAGCACCAACCTTTGGTTGGGTCTAGTTTTATCCCCCACTCCTCATTTTGCTTTTCGTAAGACTTCACAATGTATTACTTTCCTCAGGATAAATCTTTACCTTTTCTAGAAGCCCTGATCAGAGCCATGTAGCTCATACTTCTTTATTATCTTCCTAGAGAAAAAAAATATGTAGCTCATTCTGACAACTGAACAGCAAAGTACTTAGTAAGTCCTACTGCAAATGGACACTAATGAAACACACGAAAATTCCAAGAAGCTCTGGGAAAGTAAAAACCAAAGTATTTGAAATGTTTAATACACAAGATGTTGAAATCTGTAAAAGTAAGTAAAGGGACTGGATAGGCCCAGACAACTGGCAGCTGAGCCTTTCATCTAAAAGTCACTGGTTTGAATTCAGTCCATAAAATCAGTAACCAAAAGATGCAGCCAATCTCAAGGTGATCGGTGCTCTACATGAAACGAGCTGGGGGTCCCAGTAAATATTAAGAGGAGCTACTAATCATCATAACCAGTCCTCTTGTTGGCTGTACCAGCACAGAGGCAGAAAAGTAAGCTTCTATTTACGTGAGTGTCTTTAGCAATGGCCTCAGCTCCCTATCGACATCACTGGGAGTGGCAGTTGATTAGCGCTGGTCAGAAAATGGAATTTCTCTTCCCGGGAAATTCCAATGTTTTGAAATTTGTTTTCATTCCATCTCAGAAAGAAAATCAAAAGTTTCCCATGGAACTAAAATTATCCCAAAATTAGATTCAGAACCATCAACATATTTAGTTTCAATAAGGTAAAAATAATATAAAATGTTAAATATAATTTACATAACATTAGAATATTTGACTAATACAAAAGTAGAAACCAAATTAAAAAAAAAAACCTTGACATTATTGAAATGAAAAGGGAAAATGTCAAAAAACTATCAAAAAATTAACTGAAATCAACATGTTCCCACAAAAGCTTTTGATTTTGATGCGACCACATTATCTGATGCACGAATTGGACACAGTCTATGTTAGATTAGCATCTCACAGGAAATGTTTAGCACTTCATACCTTTAGGGCTTGATCCTGACACCCTTTCTTCTTTGAGTACCTCAGTGACTTCCACAATGAGAGCTTCATATGATAGTTACTCATTTTGGTTGCGATCCTGAGAAGTGAAGAGGACCTGCACGTTCCACTGAAATCCATGGCTATTGCAGGCACTCAATACCGTATACGATCAGACCCTTTATATGGTTCTTCTGCCTTCTTTGGCAGAGCCTACATTCAGCAAAACACTTAAGTATATGCTTAAGTCCCACTGATTTAAAATGAAACTTAAGTATGTGCTTAAGGGCCAGAATTACAAAGTCATTTAGGCACCAAAAGATGCAGATAGGTGGTAGAATTTAAAACAACACGCAAGATGAAAGTCAATGGGACTCAGGTGCCTAATGGAATTTTCAAAATTGCCCATCTGCATGTTTAGGCCCCTAAATAAATTTGTAAATCTGTCCATAAGGACTTTGGTGGACTGCAGATGGGGTGCTCAACACTTGGCAGGACTGAGCCCGAGAAGACCTTGGCCTTGTTCCCCAGGCCAAAAGTATAACAATCCACAAACTTACAAGGGCTGAAACCATTTAATGTTTCTTTAGCGAAGTGAAGAGAATGGAAATTTTGACAGTATTTTATTTCCTTCGCTCTGTAGCAAGAACCAGTTGCTACCTGATTAAAGTCATCCGCAACTGACAGATTTCTGAACCCAGCAAGCTGTTCGACATGAAAGCCTTAGTCCATTAAGTTGCTAATCCAATTCATGCTAATGTTATATAGTGTAAATTTCCAATTGGGCACCTGGTAAAGGTTTTGATCAAGAACATTTGTAATTGATTTAGCAATCTCTTTGTGTCCTATTTTCTTTATGTCCAGGCCACGTGGGCATTTTGTGAGCATTCAGAATTACTGTAGTAAAGCCATTCGTTAAGTGCCACAGAACACCCTCCTAGAAGGAAAGGTTTATTCCACACGACTTTCATATATATCTATTTGGGAAAGGGAATGATATATTTTGCCATTTATTATGCTGACATGCTCATTTAAAGTTTTATCGTGTCCCAGACTCACACTTGATTGGATCCCACTGATTCATCTTGACTTGTAAGTTTTGTTTCCTTGGAGCCTGAAGCAGTGATCCCAAAGTTCTCCATGATTTTTCTGGAGATGTGAAGCGGAAAAAAGGCAGGGAAGCCTTTATTCAGCAAAACGTATAAACACATGCTTATTCCATCTCTCCATGTCAGAACTTAAGGATGTGCTTCACTTGAAGTACATGCGAACATCCTATTAAAGTCAATGCATTGCATCAAGTGCATTGACTTCAAAGTGACGTCAGCACATGCTTATCCAAACAGGGATGCTTTCCTGAATCAGAGCCTTAGTCTGGGTGGGTTGGGTAGTGGGTGTGGCCATTTGGGGATAATTGTCCAATTTGTGCATTGAAGATTAGTTTGTACAAGCAGCCAAACATATTGATGGGCACCACCATTTGGAATAGCTCTAAACACAGACTTCAATCCTGAATTAGAATCCATGCGGTTGGACCCTTAGGCTACTGTAAGTCCCGTTAAAATCAAGGGGGCACTGCATAGGCTCAAGGATTTGCTTATGTGGATCTGAGCTATACTATAGACATACAGAGTGCAAAATTTTACAAATGCCTAGGTGACTTAGGAGTCCAAGTCCAATTTCCAAATGTGACTTAGGCACTTGGAAGACTAGGTCCCACGGAAAGTCAGCAGGACTAACCGAGTGATCTTAGATCACCGCACGTTTCCCATCACTGAACATATTTATTTGCACAATGCCCTTGCGAGGTAGGACAGTGCTATTCTCTCTATAGTACAGATAGAGAACTGAGACACAGAGAGGCTAAGTGACTTGCCCAAAGTCACTTAGGTAGTCTGTGGTTCAGGAGGAAATTGAACCCAAGTCTCACAAGTCCCAGGTTAGTGCCCTAACCACTGGACCATCCTTCCTCTCCAAGGTTCTTAGGTTCCTAAGTCACTTTTGGAGGGGGAAATGGGATTTAGGCCCCTAAATCACTTGGGCACATCTGTAAATGCTACCCATGTGTCTGATAAACTTAACATTCTATTTGTCCTGCAGGCAATGCATTTTTACAGGAACTCTCCATTACTCAGTGGCATCAAAGGATCTCAGACCTCAGAAATACAAAGAAAGCAGTATATGGCATCTGCTGCAACAAAACAAATATTGCTCCATACCAAATACATATTGCTTAACCAAATATACATTATACCACCACATACTGGGATAGGTGTAATGAAATGACAACCTCTCTGTAAGGTTTAAAGCCTACTAAAAGTGAGATGTTTCAGACAATGTACAGGAAGAAGGATAAAAGCTTGCAAGGGAATTTTCTAAACTGTTTCGAGTTCATCCCCTTGTGGATATCTTATCTGAATGAAGCTTTGGATCATTTTAACTTGATCCCTTTAACTTACAGCTCTATCTCCTCCACCCCTTTGAGGTGGGAGTCCTTGGGGCTTCGGTCAAAATGTATTGCTGTAAGGCAACTAAGAGAAATAGTGCCAACATACACATACCACAAGTAGGAGAACAACTTTAATAGCCAATTCCTTCAGGGCCCAATTATTTGCCACAAAATTGAAGGACTGGGATACACTTCCGACTTCAGACACTTCCAAGCCTACTTTATTTTGCTGCCGCATTCCAAATATTAACAGACGAAGAAACAAACATTTTACCTATACTACGGGAGAGGCTCCTTTGCTGAAAGTGAGGTTATTTAAAGTTCCAATACAATGTTTTGGTCACTGACCTAATAATTTCCTGTGCCTGGCGCATAATTAAAGCACAGGACCAAATCTACCACTTGCAGAGTTTTGTTTTAAATGTTAATTTTTAGAGCGTCCCTGGCTATGAGTTTCAAACGCGACTACTGATTTTGTGTGCCTTAAATTGTGTGTGCGCCACTTGACACAATTTATAAGGCTGAGTTTTTCTGAGTATGGGAGCTCAGCATTAAAATATATATATATATGTCTTCCACACTCTGGAAACGTGAGCTTTCTTATAAATTGTCTCAGGTTGAAAACTCAAATCCTGAATCACCCAAAGTCAATTAAAAAAAAAATCCTGGCTTCTAAGTTTAAAAAAGCAGCTCTCTCTTCAATGAAAGTGACTTTTTAAAACTTTGTTCTGTCATTTTGTTCACTTTATTTATAATTTTAGCCAAAACGGAATATAAAAAGGATTGTTTAAAAGAAAAAAAACATTAATAGACTCCAGAAATTTTATCGAGTCTTTGAAGATCTGAACTGCATTTGCAAAGTGCAGTACATCTTGTTGAACTCAAGTTCAATTATGACCAGTAACTTTGTAAGACAAGAAACAAAACTCGTTGAATTATTTTTTCTCCCCTTGAATAAGGCAAGACCGCAAAGGAAATACAATGAAATTTGCATAAAGCAGATGAAAACACCACCACCACACAATATGGATGTAAAGTTCTACAGGGAAACTAAGTCACTATAATCTGGTGACTCTTACAGGAGTGAAATGAAAAGACAAAAGCTAATGGTCGATATGCATGAACTAAAAGAAAGCAAGAATAAAAATGGTAGAAAACAGTTGTAGTGTAAAACGTAACATGGTCTCCAGCAATGGTCTCAAGCTGCTGTGGGGGAGTTCTAGGCTGGATATTAGGAAAAGCAATTTCACTCGGAGTGTGATGAAGCCCTGGAATGGGTTACCTAGGGAGGTGGTGGAATCTCCATTCTTCGAGGTTTTTAAGGCCTGGCTTGACAAAGCCCAGGCTGGAATGATTTAGTTGGAGTTGGTCCTGCTTTGAGCAGGGGGTTGGACCAGATGACCTCCTGAGGTCTCTTCCAACCCTAATCTTCTATGATGCCTCAATGCTGGGTCGAGCCAGCCGAGAGATTTAGAAACCTTTTGACACTTTTGGACTCGACTATCCAGACAAGGGGGATTGTGATGTGGGGTGACAGATGTGTGTGATTATGAGAAACATCAAGCACTAGTAGGAAAGGTCTGAAGAGAAAGATGATTAGATGATGCTGGGGAGCAGACTTTATGGATAGGAAGGACAGATAGAATGTGGCAGGGGATGAAGATAACCTACAATGGTTCTGATGCATGTGGATAAACTTCTAGGGCCATATTCATCCCCAGAATAACTCCACAGACTTAAGTGGGGTTACACCTGGGCTGAATCTAGTCTCTCAAATTTTGGACTCTCAAGTTCCATGTCAGTCCACTATACACACACCATGTAACCTTTGGCAACCCACTTAGCCTCTCTGTGGATCACTCTTTGCATTTGTAGAACAGGGTAGCAATACATGTGGGCATCAAACCACTGTTGAGACGCTCAAGCAAGAAGTGTGATATTGCAGTGTCCAAGAAGAGGTGTCACATAATTGCAATTTAAGTACCAGCCATTTGTTTGATTAAATTAAAATTCAGAAACATATTCCTTTGTGTGTGCCAAAGTCAAGTAAGTAGCATAACTGAATCTCTCTGATTGAATTAAAATTATCACAGCCAATCAGCAACATTTCTTAATTTCCTTATTAAGCCTCCTCTTTCTGTACAGCTAGGTGCTGGAAGGACAGCACTGGTAGTAACAGAAAAGCTTTGGGAAGAGAAGTTCTTTCACCATTGTCCGCTTTGTTTGCAACACATTGGGAAGGGAAGCACTCTGCACCTAAAAATGAGAACCAAGAGGTCTATGGAAATAAGCAAGCCACAACAGTGCGTTATATTAGAGTTGGAGTTCAGAAGGAATTGGAAATGATGACCTCCTGAGGTCCCTTCCAACCCTGATATTCTAGTCTATGATCATATTGAACAGAGAAGTTCAAATGCTTGCCAGTCGTGGTGTCTACAGAATCTCCTCATTATCATAATGGCTGTTTTATTGGCTTGCCACACTTCTTTAGTGACTATTATTTCCACTCAGACGCTTTGTGAAATGTACCAACAGAGGGCTCACCCCGTCTCATTAAACAAACAGCCAGACATGTCCATAAGGAGATTAATTCACACCAGAAAACACCGGGAGGAAGGATTAAAACTTTGAGGTCTGGATATGGGCCTTGAAAGAGGTGCAGAGGGGCTGGAATAAGGATTTTTCAAAGCACATGGGGCAGAGTAGACAATGCTACCCCACCCTGCAGAGCAGCTGTTGGCATGGGTGGAGGGCCAGGAGGGGAGAGCTCAAGTTGGGTGGGAGAGGGAGCGGTCGGTGTGCTTTGCAATCCAAATATTGTGGGCTGAGGGGCAGCCCACAATAAACCGTAAATCACAGCAATCCCTGGGGAGCTAGAACTAAGGACGTGCAAATGTGGCCTGAAGTGACTTTTAGCTCCTTTCTTGCCATCCACCTCAAGGTTGTGCCTTCTCAGCTGCATCTGTTAAGAGATGCAGCCCAGAACCTGGCCCTCAGTCTCCAGAATCAGTGTCAATTAAACTCAAGGAGCACGTTCCATTCACTCCAGCCTCCTCTTCATACTGCTCACCAGGCTCAGCTTTTGTACTAAGCTTTCAATATATTTAATAAAATTAGCCAAATATTGATATTTCATCCCCAGAATATGAGGAAAGGGTGTGTGTTGAGATGATCTTAAATGATATGCAGGTGGGGGAAGGTATCTAGTATTTGCTTTTCATGAATAACTGAAAATGCATAAAACCGGGATAACCAGTCAGCCCTTAAAAAGACAAAGGCAGCGTTCATGCCATGCTGAAGAGTAAATATTCATGGTATTTGGGGAGCACATGGTTGAGAAGGCAGGCGGCAAGAAGGTTAAAACAAGTTTTTCCATCCAATATTTTATTTGCATCCAGTCACTTCACCTGCATGCATGTTACCTTAAATAAATCCCATAACCTGGGTTCAGATTCTGCAAAGTGCTCAGCACTGGGACACGGGAATTGTTGCAATGGATCACAGCCACAGTTCATCTAGTCTCCTCTCTCCAGCAGCGGCCAGCACCAGGTGCTTCAGAGGAAGGTGCGAGAGGCCCTCAGCAGGGAATGAGAGATAATCTGCACCCCACATTACATCTCATCCTGGTCTCTGATAGTCAGAGATTGCCTTAAGCCCTGAAGCAGTAGGTTTAATACTGCTTCTCAAATGTAGGTTGTCATTATTTATAACTCTGGATCTTCTTGATAGTCATGTAAAGCACTGAAGCTGTTCAGCAAAGTATGGGATCACACCCTTGATGAGTTGAAGGTGGGACATCTAAGTACCCAAGGTTCCTTTTTTAAACCTCAGCCCGAGTCTTACATATTAACACTGAACAGAAGGGGTCTCTCTGGGGGCTAGACACTCATTGGGATAACAAGGAATTTGCTATTATACATACTATGATAGCACCCAGAGCCCCAGTCAAGGACCAAGACCCCCAAATGCTAGACACTGTACATAAAGACAGACCCTGTCCCCAGTGAGATGACACACAAGATTAACAAACCCCTTCTCCTGAATGTTTAACCACTTTAGAACCAAGCCACATCCAAGAAAATGCTCGGGTAGCTTTCCTTTATAACTTATCAAGTCCCAGAAATCTGCCTATTGTCATTAAGTCTCCTGGCCAATTGTACACAGGTACCTAGATCTTGGATCCAATCATATGACATGTTTATCTGACCTAAACCTCACTAAAGCCAAAATGACAAGATGATGCATATTCTTCAGGAAAGTAGTATCGACTTCCAAGACATACAATTAACAAAAAGCCTGTATTGGGAGGGGAGGGGTAGAAAGCAGCAATCTGAACAAACTCTTGGACTATCTGAGTATGCAGCATCAAGAAAGGTGTCGATGATCCCAAGGGACTAGGTTCCAATATTCATTCTAACAGGCAAACCAGGAAGAGGAAGAAAGAGACCCAGCTAGGTCAGAAACATTGCCAGATGGACTGGTAACCAAAGGAGAGTGGAAGTTTCACAACTCTGTCACAATGGTGAAAGATGAAAGGTGGTGGTGGTCACTTGAAGAAAACCTCTCTGAGGTTTCAGAGTAACAGCCGTGTTAGTCTGTATTCGCAAAAAGAAAAGGAGTACTTGTGGCACCTTAGAGACTAACCAATTTATTTGAGCATGAGTTGAAGTGAGCTACAGCTCACTTCATCGATATGCATCCGATGAAGTGAGCTGTAGCTCACGAAAGCTCATGCTCAAATAAATTGGTTAGTCTCTAAGGTGCCACAAGTACTCCTTTTCTTCTCTGACGTTTGTTCATCACTAGTTTCCTCTGTAATAGGTGTGTTGTTATGGCCCACTCAGAGCAACGCAGCGTATAGATTTTCAGGCTGGAATTTATCTAGAGGAACCTATCTTGCCATCCATCTTTATTGCATTTGGATGACATAACTTGTCTATTAGCAGGAGTGATAATTAAGTGAGAGAAGGATTTAAACAAAATAAATAATGTGGCTGTCTCGAACAGCTATTTGTTGCTGCAAAGCAGCATTCTCTCATATATATTTGACGCTTTGGATCCAATTCTCAGTTACTAAGGTCCTTTTATGCCACTTTGCAGCAAAAGGGGCCACAATGAATTGGGACGGGGGGGTGAAATGCCCCCTAGAATGCTCCCTCCATGGGGTGGGGGCTCTCTAACAAGCATACAGTCTGCAGAAGGTTTCTTCCTCAGCCCTTGGAGTGAGGAACATAAATCAGGGAGTAAGGGACGTGACCAGAATGAACTACACTACAGCTGTTCTCTGCCTTTCAGAACCCATAAGGAGACTTAGGAAGCAGAGAGTAAGTTGCAACAGCCTTAGGGCAGCCCCAGCATACAGGTAAGCACGAAGATAGTGGAAAGGCACCTTGCTCCCCTACTTCTCTGTTCCTTCCCCGAGCACAGGGGTGGAGTAACTGAGGAATTGGGGTCTCTGTTTGTAAGAACATGGGGAGTAGTAGTTGGAACAGGCCACTGGGAATCAGGACCTCTGGGCTCTATTTCTAACAGTGGCGTTGGCTTGCTGTGTGATCATGAGCCAATCATTTCAACTCTGTGACTTGATTTCCCCTTCTCTGAAAAGGATGTCAACACTTTCCTGCAAACAGGTTATCACAAGGCTGAATTAATGTCTCTGATGCCTCCCTGCATCCTCAAGTGGAAAGGTTCTAAATTCGCTTTGGCCACGTTGTCATTAAACACCCACAATGGTAACGCAGTGGTCAAGCATTGCTAAGCAAGAGACAATTAGTTCAAACTCTGCATCAGATTTGCACCATTCCACAAATCATTTATAGGCTACGGACCAATTTCAGACCTGGTGGAAAGCATGTGAAACCCCACTGAATATAAATTCAAAACACAGGCAACCTTAGAGGCTAGGAGGGGATCAACCTTGGTCCCATCTCATCTCCCAGCTCCTGTGACTCATTACAACTCTTCTCCAGCAGTACCTCACTCCCCAGCTTACTGTGTATCTGAAGTTCTATTGGCAGCAAGCTCCTCCTGACCGTTACAACTCAGGCCCACAGGTCAATGGGAAGCAATTAGCTCGTGAGAGAACTTGTTTCCGTATATAGGGCACGAGACGAGAAGTCAGCAGTTCAATTCCCAGTTCTTGCACTTAGCTGTTCAGTGACATCGGGTCAGTCACTTAATCTTTTCGTGCCTTTGTTTTGCCCCCATCGTTGGTCTTGCTGAGTTAGACTGCAAACTCCGTGGAGCAGGGACTGTCTCTGCATGTTCATTTACATCACCTTGCACAACGGGGCCATGATCTCACTTGGGATTTCATGAAAAGCTGGGTGAACAACAGATTTTCCAGTTCACTGGAAATAACAAATGAATTGAAAAAAACGTATTTGGGGTCAAACAGCCATGAGACTTTTCTAAAGTTTCAGTGAGTGCAAATGTTGAAAAACAATTCATTTGGGGTCAAAACATCCCAACATATAGCATTTTGATTTTCAGCATTTTTTTAACAATTTAAATTTTTAAAAATAAAATTAACCCTCAACCATTACTTCAAACTGAAAATTTGAAACTTTTCTTTTTTAAAATGTCGAAACAAAACATTGACTTTTGGGGTGTTTTGTTGGTGTTTCTCTAACAACGATTTGGCAAGAGGGAAACTTTTCAGGGTTGTTTTTTTCAGTGTCACTAAATCTACTTTTTTCTGCGAAAAACGTGTTTGTCAAAATGTTTCGCTCAGCTCTACTCGTGTGTGATACTGCAAGAATAGGGTTGGAGCTTAATCTGCTTCTCCACAGATAAATCCCTGAAGAGAATGCAGAGCTTCAGCGGGAATTGCACCGGTTTACATCAAGATTGGACTTGGCCTGTAGAAGTGGGAAAAGACAGTTCAACGGGGACAGGCAAGTTAATGCTGCAGGTGATTTCTGGCTGAGAGACGGCTGTTATGAGGACATGGGAGACAGTTTAATTTGCAATGGAAATGACAGAGGAATATCAGTGGATTCATCTGTCACATCTGTCAGACCACCAGCTGTATATGTTGCCCACGGCAACAGCGGCATTGCTGGTTTGGCTTGTTGTTGTTGATTGCTTTCTTCATGCTAATTCATTCTACTGTACGAGATTGTTTCAGGGGCTCATCTGTTATTCGTAACAATAATAATCATCCTTGCACTTCTGCCCAAGGAACTCAAGACGCTTTACAAACATTAATTAAGCTTCACAACACCCTCAGGGTAACAACTTTTGAGAGCTTCCGTCAAGGTCAGTCGAGGTTTGGTCTGAGAGGAATGAAGGTCTTGTGGTTAAGTCACTGGACTGGGCAACAGAAGACCTGAATCCAGTTCCCAGCTCCACCAGAAACACTCCATGGTACGTCTACACCGCAATAAAAAAAACCCAGCGACACTGAATCTCAGAGTCTGGGTCAATTGACTGGGGCGCGGGCTGCAGGGTTGATGTTCAGTTTCGGGCTCAGGCTGGAGCCTGGGCTCTGAGACCCAACCCTGCCGAAGGGCGTCAGAACTCAGGCTCCAGCTTGAGCCCAAAGGTCTACACAGCGATTTTTAGCCCCTGGACCCCAAGTCAGTTGATACGGGCCCGGTGTGGCCGTGCCTCAGAGCTTTTGCTGCAACGTAGACGAGCCTCCGTCTGTCTCTCTCTCTGCCTCACCGGACAAGTTGTTCGTAGCACCTAAACCAACTCAACGTTGTTAATTGTGTGGTCCTTTGTTTTGTTATCCCCCCCCCCCCCCGCCGCCACAGGAGAAAAGAGCAAGTAATCTTCAAAAATTGACATTTCTCACTGACTGGGACTCTGGGTCCCTAGGACTATGGCGGCCTACAGGGGCACAACAGGGTCTGGCATTAGGAGTCGAGAGCACAGAAATAATAACAAATAGACACATTTGGTCCAGTTCTGTATTTCCGATGGATAACAGCAGTACACAAGCTAAAATACACCTACCCATCTACATTGTAGCAATTCTGCAAACAACGATGCAAGAAAATTATAAGGTACATCTGAAGTTCTCTCATCAGAATTCCTCCTATAAAGGTGCATGGAATACAGGTTGTATTTCATCGCTCTGGGCTCACTTACTGGTATTTTTGACATTCCTTAATCCCATGCTATATATATATATATATATATATATATATATATATAAAAAGACAAGCTGTTCCTCTGCTTTCGAAGTAGCTGAAGAGGCAGTAGAAAGGGTAATGGTTCTCTGAATTTGCATGACCTTAGGGCCTTAAACTCATCCCACACTCTCCATGTGGGATAGTTCAACTGCTAACCAACCTCCCTCGCTCAGACTAATGTGCTGTGTGAAATAACACACCTGTCTGTTTGAGAAGAAAAGAAGCATCTCTGTTGATTGCCCATGTGCTGCATTCCTTGTTTCCGGATTTACAGGTTTCTCACTGCTGTTTTGCATAATTAATTTGCATTAAAAAGGAGTCATGCATTATTTTGCCAATGTGATATTTGCCCAGTCTTAGCGCTTCCTAGTGTTGGGGACACTGGGGCATGGCCACTAGGTAACTCGAGGGGATGGAAGACCACGAGTGTCGATGAAGCCCCCTCGCACTAGGCCCAGGTGTCCTTGGCCCCCCCCTCCTGCCTGGAGGCACTCGCAGCAGCTCTGCATACTAGGCCCAAGTGTCCTTGGCCCCCCCGCCTGGAGGCACACACAGCAGTTATGCTGAGAATCTGCAACAGTATGTTGCAGAGTCAGACTGCCTGAAACTAAGCAAGGCCAAACAGGGGAGATATGGAAGAACAATGCTGAATAAAGCAGCTTTATGTATAGTTTAACAAATGATACAGAGAATCAGGGAACTAGCTGGGAACTGGATTGGCTGGCTATATGGATACTTGGGGCAGCTTGCTATTGGATAAGTATGCTGGGAAAAAGGATGTATAAAAGGCTGTGTAACTTCCTGCTCTGTGTGCAGGATTTGAGATTTTATTCTCCCTGTACCTTTTTGCAGCTGCAAATAAACTTTTCTGCTTCTCCACCCCGTTGTGATTATTGGATGTAGCACACCAGGTAACGAACCACTCAAGCTGTTGTTCAGCCTCTCGGCACTGGGTGCCGGCAACACTAGTGCCACTCACTAACCAGAAACAGTAAGTGAATTCTCACTACCAACTCGTGACTAACATTGACAGCAAAGGGAGAAGTCGTTAGATTTTCATTTGCTTATTGTTCGGTGGCTTATTCCTTCACCCAATTACTTCCCTGGTCCTTCTCGCATGAACAGAGAGCAACAATACCCAAAGTCCAAAGGTGCAAACAATTCAATGTTTATTGGGGTGAACTTCCAGCAAGCATGAATCCAGTTTCCTTCCTTAGTGTCCCCCTTCCCAGCTCTGACACCACAGAGCCTTATTTGTGTCCCTGTTCCCATTCCTGCCCTTAGCTAAACATGATTCCAATTTCCCCATCCCCTGTTCCCATTTCCCCCACCCACACACACTCACACAGTTCCTGATCAACTGCAGACTATAAAGTAAAACTTGAGTTCTGCTTAGCTATACCTTAACCAATCATTTTACGGAAATTTAACTAACCAATCCAAACATATTGTAACATGATTATTTAACCAATTATATCCCACCACCTTAATTAGTTTACACCCAGCAAAATTAATTATACAGCAGACAGGAACAATCACAGAACCGGACAGGGATTATACAGACAAACAATAGCAAAGTGGGAACTATAATGACAAAACAATACAGAAGTGAGGATTTCACATCCCAGCTATTGTAAAAAGAAAAGGCGTACTTGTGGCACCTTAGAGACTAACCAATTTATTAGAGCATAAGCTTTCGTGAGCTACAGCTCACTTCCTCAGATGCATATTGTGGAAACTGCAGCAGACTTTATATATACACAGAGAATATGAAACAATACCTCCTCCCACCCCACTGTCCTGCTGGTAATAGCTTATCTAAAGTGATCATCAGGTGGGCCATTTCCAGCACAAATCCAGGTTTTCTCACCCTCCACCCCCCCACACAAATTCACTCTCCTGCTGGTGATAGCCCATCCAAAGTGACAACTCTTTACACAATGTGCATGACAATCAAGTTGGGCTATTTCCTGCACAAATCCAGGTTTTCTCACATCCCCCCCACCCCCATACACACACAAACTCACTCTCCTGCTGGTAATAGCTCATCCAAACTGACCACTCTTCAAGTTTAAATCCAAGTTAAACCAGAACATCTGGGGGGGAGGGAGGGTAGGAAAAAACAAGAGGAAACAGGCTACCTTGCATAATGACTTAGCCACTCCCAGTCTCTATTTAAGCCTAAATTAATAGTATCCAATTTGCAAATGAATTCCAATTCAGCAGTTTCTCGCTGGAGTCTGGATTTGAAGTTTGTTTGTTTTAAGATAGCGACCTTCATGTCTGTGATTGCGTGACCAGAGAGATTGAAGTGTTCTCCGACTGGTTTATGAATGTTATAATTCTTGACATCTGATTTGTGTCCATTTATTCTTTTACGTAGAGACTGTCCAGTTTGACCAATGTACATGGCAGAGGGGCATTTCTGGCACATGATGGCATAGATCACATTGGTGGATGTGCAGGTGAACGAGCCTCTGATAGTGTGGCTGATGTTATTAGGCCCTGTGATGGTGTCCCCTGAATAGATATGTGGGCACAATTGGCAACGGGCTTTGTTGCAAGGATAAGTTCCTGGGTTAGTGGTTCTGTTGTGCGGTATGTGGTTGTTGGTGAGTATTTGCTTCAGGTTGCGGGGCTGTCTGTAGGCAAGGACTGGCCTGTCTCCCAAGATTTGTGAGAGTGCTGGGTCATCCTTTAGGATAGGTTGTAGATCCTTAATAATGCGGTGGAGGGGTTTTAGTTGGGGGCTGAAGGTGACGGCTAGTGGCGTTCTGTTATTTTCTTTGTTAGGCCTGTCCTGTAGTAGGTAACTTCTGGGAACTCTTCTGGCTCTATCAATCTGTTTCTTTACTTCTGCAGGTGGGTATTGTAGTTGTAAGAAAGCTTGACAGAGATCTTGTAGGTGTTTGTCTCTGTCTGAGGGGTTGGAGCAAATGCGGTTGTATCGCAGAGCTTGGCTGTAGACGATGGATCGTGTGGTGTGGTCAGGGTGAAAGCTGGAGGCATGCAGGTAGGAATAGCGGTCAGTAGGTTTCCGGTATAGGGTGGTGTTTATGTGACCATTGTTTATTAGCACTGTCGTGTCCAGGAAGTGGATCTCTTGTGTGGACTGGACCAGGCTGAAGTTGGTGGTGGGATGGAAATTGTTGAAATCATGGTGGAATTCCTCAAGGGCTTCTTTTCCATGGGTCCAGATGATGAAGATGTCATCAATATAGCGCAAGTAGAGTAGGGGCTTTAGGGGACGAGAGCTGAGGAAGCGTTGTTCTAAATCAGCCATAAAAATGTTGGCATACTGTGGGGCCATGCGGGTACCCATGGCAGTGCCGCTGACTTGAAGGTATGTATTGTCCCCAAATGTGAAATAGTTATGGGTAAGGACAAAGTCACAAAGTTCAGCTACCAGGTTAGCCATGACATTATCGGGGATAGTGTTCTTGACGGCTTGTAGTCCATCTTTGTGTGGAATATTGGTGTAGAGGGCTTCTACATCCATAGTGGCCAGGATGGTGTTATCAGGAAGATCACCGATGGATTGAAGTTTCCTCAGGAAGTCAGTGGTGTCTCGAAGGTAGCTGGGAGTGCTGGTAGCGTAGGGCCTGAGGAGGGAGTCTACATAGCCAGACAATCCTGCTTTGGATACTATTAATTTAGGCTTAAATAGAGACTAGGAGTGGCTAAGTCATTATGCAAGGTAGCCTGTTTCCTCTTGTTTTTTCCTACCCTCCCCCCCTCAGATGTTCTGGTTTAACTTGGATTTAAACTTGAAGAGTGGTCAGTTTGGATCAGCTATTACCAGCAGGAGAGTGAGTTTGTGTGTGTATGGGGGTGGGGGGGATGTGAGAAAACCTGGATTTGTGCAGGAAATAGCCCAACTTGATTGTTATGCACATTGTGTAAAGAGTTGTCACTTTGGATGGGCTATCACCAGCAGGAGAGTGAATTTGTGTGGGGGGGTGGAGGGTGAGAAAACCTGGATTTGTGCTGGAAATGGCCCACCTGATGATCACTTTAGATAAGCTATTACCAGCAGGACAGTGGGGTGGGAGGAGGTATTGTTTCATATTCTCTGTGTATATATAAAGTCTGCTGCAGTTTCCACAATATGCATCTGAGGAAGTGAGCTGTAGCTCACGAAAGCTTATGCTCTAATAAATTGGTTAGTCTCTAAGGTGCCACAAGTACTCCTTTTCTTTTTGCGAATACAGACTAACACGGCTGTTACTCTGAAACCAGCTATTGTAAGTGAGTTCTTGCCAGACAGGATGCTATCGAACTAAGCTTCCTTTTACATCTTCTAGGCACTTCCCTTTCTCTGGAGGCAAGAGGCATTAATTAGGACAGGACTGTATTCCTAATGGCCCAATAGCACCGTATTTCAATGTGACTAGTTTGGAATGTGAGGAGGTGACTGGTCGCTTGCCAGTTTATGGCTGCCTCTGTTGCTTAGCCAAAGGCCTTAGCCTAAGAACAGGACCTCAGACTGTCACATTAAGGGTTTTTTTTTTATACCTCTATAACTAGCCAAGTGATAAGAATACACCTAAATTCTTAGAGTCTAGGCCTTTACAGACAGGCCTGAACACTTATTATGACTGAGCCACATTAAAACACCCAACAAAAATCCTTAACCTCCACAGATTTTAAAAAATAAATAAAAACATCCAGATTGCAAATCCTCTACAGATACTTTCAGGTTATCAAATATATGTAAACAACAATAATAATACAAGAACTTATCACAGATTTTTATATAAGGAAAAAATGCAAAATTTGTGCCTGGATATGTGTGTATTAAATACACCCATATCAATATACATGTAGTGCGCACACACACACACACACACACAAAGACACACTCTCTTATCTGTGGGCTGGACCCACCATCAGCTTCCTGGTCCCAGGAATATAGACACACAGCATGGGAGAAAAAGTAGAGGTCGTGAATGACTCGTATTTTGGGTGCCCAACAGGAGACACCTTGAAGTGGCCTAAATTTTAATAAGCACTGAGCTCTCATCTTCTGAAAATCAGACTCCTTGTAAGTGCCCCCAAGCTGGTCTCCCAAACATGGAGGCACCCAAAGTCACTAAACATTTGGAAATGCAGTCCATATAAGGGCAATTTTCTGAAAGTGCCTAAGTGGGTTAGGAGCACATGGTCACCCAAGGGTCAGTGACAAAGCTGGAAATTAAAGGCCAAACGAATCCCAGTCCAGTGCTTTATCCACTGGATGATGCTGCCAGATGTTTTTCACTCCTTTCCTGGCATAGGTGGAATTTTAAAAGTCCAAGACTGTACAGGCTCTATGGTTCAACCCAGTCATTATTTCCTTTCCTCCTGCTAGTACGGCCTTCCAATTTTCTGGTCATTGGATCATGGATGGGGTATCTGGTCAGGGAAATTTGCTGCTCAGTGTTTGTGGGACAGCTGCTTCTTTGTCTTCTCACCTTAAAAGCACTCATGGAAAATTGAGAGAGAATTTTCAAGTCATTTCCCCAGCCTTCTGGCTCCCAGGAGGCACCAATCAAAGTCCTGTATTTATTTCATCAAGACGATAGCAGCAATCTTGAGAGCTGTGTGAATTCACAAACATTTACCTGACAGAATCTCTGTATCCCAGAATAAACATACAAGTCCAAAGCAGATTCCGCTTCTGTGGCAATGCAGCTGTTCTGAGCTATTATTAAGAGAATATAAACACCACCAGCAAACCATTAAATAAAATACACTCAGTATAGGCCAATTTGTAGCCCTTCTCCCCACCAGAGCAATGTTGGGAGGGATGAGTGGGACCAAGCTTATAGTAGCTTTCCTAAGTCATAACTGCACAGGACAGATGTAACTATCTCCATTATGAGTAGATAGAAGACCCGGGACCTTCCGCACAGCCACTAAGCTATAGGAGTAACTCGGTTAACTGGGTAGTCGTTGCAAAGGAACCTACATCCTAAAGGTATGTCTACACTGAAGGGCAAAAAAGGGTGCGTTCAGCCAGCTAACCCATGTTAAAATAACGAAGACACAGCACCTCTGCTTTTAACTTGTGTTTGCAGCTCGAGTGCAACACCAGGCCTCCCTACACAGGAGTTGCTAACCCAGCTTAAAAGCAGAGTTGCCATATCATCATGGATATTGTAACACAGGTTAGCTAATCCAAGTTAACGCTCCCCCCCCCCCCCCTTATTTTATTTTCCTTTTTTCAATGTGGACAGTGAACCAACCACTCAATTAGCCAGCATGTTGCACAGACATAGCGAGAAGAGAGCCCAGTTGATACAATACATTCAGTCGTTCCCAAGTGACTGAATGTCCTTCACTACCCGACTGCGACTGCTCAATGCAAACTGGATTGTGCCAGACTCAGTTGGTGGGCATATTACCTTCCAGAGCTCTTGAAACACTAGTCAAATGAATGCTGCCACTGGTCACCGACAGGGGATGAACCTGGGATCTTCAGCACAAAGTAGTGCAGACTTCTGCCACTTCAGCTGAAGGAATAACTCAACTAGCTGGCAGAAGTAGCAGGACCACTAGAGGAAGATGCGACTCATGCTGTACAAAGCATGTTACACTAGCCGTCGGAACCTGGCGCAGGTGCAGTAATGGGACCGATGTCAAAGGACAAGACGGAAAGAATAGCAAGCAGAGTCTTATGGTTAAGGCCGGAGGCTGGGACCTAAAGAGTCTGGGTTCCATTTCCAGCTCTGAAATAAATGTCCTTGGGCAAGTCACTTCATCTAGGCGTCTCTCAGTTACCCAGCTGTACAAAAGGGGGACACTTACTACTATTATAAGGGCAAAATTGATAAGAAGGGCTTAGTTATTATGGTGATGAAGGCTGTTCCTAGGCCCGCAGCCATGGTGCCCCTTGTGGGCCAACAGGATACTCCTCGCTATGTGGCAGCATCTCTGGTGGTTGGTTGCTGCCTCGCATGGGGTGCAATGCAGTGGTGCTCTAGCTCTCCGGCTAAGGCACGCTTGAGACCCACCCCTTTCTGGGGTCTTAAATTCTAAAAATAAAGGAATGATAAGAAAGCAAAAAACAAGGCTGTCTGGTACTCGTGGCCTATCTTCAGACAAACACGCCTTCGGTCCGTCTCCTTGTGCTCGGTCGTCCCATCCACCAGGACTCTCATCCAGGCAACATGCTGTCTAAACCTCTTTGCTGAAACCAGGCTTCCTTCAGCAAGGAAGAAGCTGAGTTCTGGTCTCCCTCCTGATCAGCTCCAAACTGAGCTGGGCCCTCTCCATATACAATATCTGCTGCAGGTGTAGTGGGGCAGAGCCAATTGTGTCCACAGGCCCACATTATAGCCCTCCTTCCAGGCCAGGGCACAGAGGCCAGTTCAATAACTAGATGACAGGTGTAGAGAGACTCTCCTTTCTCTGCCTCACCTCAAATATCCTGCAAAACAAGCTGGAATTTAGCCCTGGGTTAAAGTTACCTTCGAGATGCACAAATTGTGCACCTTCATTGTGTTTCTGATCCAAGAAGGCTGTATCCTGCCACCTCTCGTACTGTGTGCGTAAATTCAGTGTTTGCATTAAGAACTCCTTGTGATGACTCAGAGGCTCTTAGCAAAGATGTACAGCAATGGATTCCATGACAGACGGCAAGTTCAATAACGAGTTATTAGGGAATTAAAGCAAAAGGCATCAGTCCACCCTAGAAACCAAACACAAATGACAGAAAATATTGCCACTTACACCTGACACCACTGCTGGCATATCTGCATTTTGTAAAGCTATGTAATTCCATGTTCTTTTCTGTTTGCTCTCTCTTCCATGCAGGATGTTATTTACTGATTGTACAATGCTTTGTTTGTTCCATTATTCCTTATTCACAACTGAAAAAAAAAATAGTTAATCAACAAAGAAGAAGGGACAAAAAAAACCTCAACAACTACGAGCTAAGTGCCTGCAAAAAATGGTTTATTTTGCATAATCCCGAAATGCCCGTACAAAGTGCTTGCCTGATGAGTCAAAAATATTGGCCTGCAGATATAGCAGGCTTAACTCTGACTTCTGAAGGCAGGCAGGTGCTTGGGGAAAGCAGCACCGAGGTGATTCTGCTTGCTATCACCTTAGAAAGATTTTAAAATTTTCACTTTTTGTGCCAATTCAAGGTATTTCCATCTCCAACTTTTTCACAGGACATAACATCAATTTTCCAACCATCTCTAATAAAACATGTTCTTCCTATATAGCTGCCTTAGGTAGTCGCAGGCGGGAAGGGAACGCAAGGGTGACAGTGGACGAGAAGCTGGATATGAGTCAGCAGTGTGCCCTTGTTGCCAAGAAGGCCAATGGCATTTTGGGATGTATAAGTAGGGGCATAGCGAGCAGATCGAGGGACGTGATCGTTCCCCTCTATTCGACATTGGTGAGGCCTCATCTGGAGTACTGTGTCCAGTTTTAGGCCCCACACTACAAGAAGGATGTGGATAAATTGGAGAGAGTCCAGCGAAGGGCAACAAAAATGATTAGGGGTCTGGAACACATGACTTATGAGGAGAGGCTGAGGGAGCTGGGATTGTTTAGCCTGCAGAAGAGAAGAATGAGGGGGGATTTGATAGCTGCTTTCAACTACCTGAAAGGGGGTTCCAAAGAGGATGGCTCTAGACTGTTCTCAATGGTAGCAGATGACAGAACGAGGAGTAATGGTCTCAAGTTGCAGTGGGGGAGGTTTAGATTGGATATTAGGAAAAACTTTTTCACTAAGAGGGTGGTGAAACACTGGAATGCGTTACCTCGGGAGGTGGTAGAATCTCCTTCCTTAGAGGTTTTTAAGGTCAGGCTTGACAAAGCCCTGGCTGGGATGATTTAACTGGGAATTGGTCCTGCTTCGAGCAGGGGGTTGGACTAGATGACCTTCAGGGGTCCCTTCCAATCCTGATATTCTATGATTCTATGACCTGGCTAGAAATAAGAATGCTACTCACCTAGGCTCAGGGAAGAAGGAGGGGAAGCATTCTCTGCCTCCTTGGGTGGGGTGGGGTGGGAAGGATAAGGGGCTCCCTATACGCACTTCCCCATGGACACAAGACAAAAATATGACAAGAACATCTCTAGCACAGAGACGTGTGGTTCAATTTAATTCTGCAGACCTCAGTAGCCCTAGGTAACGACAGGGAGGCCCTCTGAATAGCTAACACTTCCTAATGCAGAAGTAACCTGTACAAACAAAATCACATAATGGGGAGTTATGTCAGCATGAGGCTGTGATTGCAAAGATAATTGGCTGATGTGGGGGACGGATGCAGGAAATAAAAAGTATCTGTTCTGAGACAGACCTCGTGGGAAAAGAAAAATGGAGAGGGAGAAATCAGGAGGAAAAAAAACCACATCCTGTTGGTTGCGCAACTGCTTGTCTGAAAAGCTGCATTTGTAAATATAGACAGCACCACATTCAAAGTCTCCCTGACTTAAGTGCAGCTTTGATGCGTGAATTAGAGTTTACAATCACATTTTTCAGCCTCCTTAAAAATTGATTATTTTCAAAGCAAAATAGTAGAGCCGAATGAAATGTGGAATTTCCTGAAGAACAGGGGAAAAAAAAAAATCAAAAAAATTCATTCCTACTCAGAACAAAAAGTTGAAATTTCAAAGTTTCCTACAAAAGGAAATCTCCTCCCACCTCCCCCAAAACTGTTTGTTTTCAAAACATTTTGATAGAATTGAATCAGTATTTTCAAATGGCAAAATGTTCCCTCAGAAAGTTTCCAACCAGATCTACAAAACAGAATACGGAATTAATCAAATGTGTAAGTGTAGTTTGACTTCTGTATTGGAGGGGGGGCAACTCCAGTCAGGCCAATGGGGCCGCACGGGGGACAAATTCCATGCCTGCCTGAGCCTTGCAGTTTGAGGGAGGAGGGGCACCCCTCCCTTTCCTCCCCAAACTACACGCAGGGTCAAATAATATTACTTAAATAATAGAAAAAGCATCTTCTGTATACAGTGGCTAGCACAGTGGGGTCCTGGTCCAGGACTAGGCCTCCTATATGTTATGATGGTAACAACAAATTAATAATCATAATGGCCTGGATTGACCAGTGCTTCACTCCTGTTTTACACCAGAAATCTCCGCATAACTCCAGTCAGTTCAATTTGGTATTTTTTTTTCATAGCTCTGTCCTGTTTCATTTCACCTTTGGCTCCTCTTCATCTTTCCTCCCTTCCTGAAATAATTCAGCACCCTCTGTCTTACCCTTCATTCCAAAAGCTATTTAGCCTGATGTATAAATATATTATACTAGCTCTTATTTTAAACACACATTGATACACACAGAGATGGTCTCTTCTCTGTGTTTGTAGAGCACCCAGTGCAAGGGGGCTAATCCTGACTGGGGTCTTCGGATGATACATAAGATAAATATTGGCTGCAACATACTTTTATAATATGTGTACACGCACACACAAATATGTAGCATCCTCCCAATTATCTGAATAGCATGGAAGACAGATTTTATTTGGATACAACAGGAGTTTGAATAATGGAAAGGGCAGAAGCCATTCAGCAGCGAGGTGGACTTCCCGGCAGACGGGTGCATGTGTCATCCTCCTCTGCCTCACTGTCCTGGCCAGGGGTCTCCATTTGGCTGCAATGGGGCTAAGGCTCTCTGCACTGCTGCAGGGCCGACGACATCCAATCCCTACAGGCGTAAGCTGCAAGGCAAAGCAGAGATTCCGCGGCAGGACTCCGCTCTGCCCTGCGACGACTGCAGGCTTCCCCAAACCCCACGCCTGCAGGGATCGGGTGTCACCAGTCCTGCAGGAGCACAAGGAGCCTTTTGCAGCTCTGCTCCCTCACTCTCTTGACATTAGGGCTGCAGAGAGCTTCCTGCAGTCCCACAGCAGTCATTGAGCAGTAGGACGGCCTCCCTAGCACCCAGGGGCTCCTCCTCCTCACAGTCTCGGCTGGGGCGGGGGTCTCTGCTCTATTATCCAAACCTCCACATTATCCACCTCCCTTCCTTGTCCCCCAGTATGAGATCTTTGCTGCAGGGGACACGTACCTCATGCTGGGGGACCAGGAAGGGAATTGGATAATGACGAGGTTCAGATAATAGGGTTTCAGATAAATGGGTGTATGCTGTGTACGTGGACACACATTTTATTTTTCATATATGTAACACATCCATCCATCCATCCATCCAAAGATATGGATAAGATCAACCGTCAAATAAAACAGCTTATGTTAAGGTTAATAATACCACTCAACTGACAACCTCAGGGGCTGGTATTTGAACTCACGATCAAATGAAAGAGTAATACGATTTTAGAATAGTGGTGGGTTACATCTGAAAATAATAAACACTCAAATAACATAAAGCAATGGCACCAAGTGATACAAGGAAGTGAAATAAATCAATTAAGAAATAATATTACTGTCAGCTTGGGACACCAGCCTAGTCAGTGTGGTCATCAATCAACAGTTGTCACTACAGTACAAAAACAATCACTACTTTTTTTAAAAAAAGGGTATTTCCACTCCTGCTGCCTTTGAGCTTCCTACATGAGGAACTTTCCAGTACCCTCTGAGTTACCTAGCTTCTTTTTATGAAATCATAAGCCCGTACTTATAAGAGCTAAAAAGGAATCGCTCTCTGAAAGCTGGGTCATCAACTAGTACATGTACCTACATGTTTTTTTGCAAAGGTCTGGTGCAGATGCACTCATGGGAGTCTGGCAATGGACCATTACCTTGATTTGGTTACCCACGGAGAAGACACTTAGCCGGGAATTGAAGTGCATTGAAGCATCATAACTCAAAGCTTCGAAAAAGAGATAAATTAGAGCCAATACTAACATAAAAGGAGCGTACACAGTATCACATTTTCAAGTCTGAAAGAAAAATGTAACAAGCAAGGATGGCAAATGACTGCAGACAGAGAGATGAGAAGACTGAGGTGTTCTAGGAGCAAACAATGAAAGGAATAGCCAGGAACTAGATTGAGAACACCAACTTAAATGAAACACAGCAAGCGAGTGACAGAATTGGCAATAGAATCCAAGAGTAGAGCTTGCTGGAAAATAGGTTCCCCTCCCCGCCATGGAAAATGTGAACATTTCTGTGAAAAAACAAAAAACAAAAAATTTCCATTCAGAAATGCTGCCACGTCTCATGGGAGTTCTTGTTCAAATGCCTCATGCTCCAATTGTCCTTTCGAAAGGCTCCCTGGATGGACTACATCTCCCACGATGCACCAGAGGTCTTCTTCCTGGTAAGGGGAGTTCGTTGCAGCATAGGAGTTGATGACCATGGTGCATCACAGGAGATGTAATCCTGCTGGGGAACCAGACCCATGGATGAAAATGGGGACATAAAGAAACCAAACTACAACTCCCATGAAGCACCATACCACACTATCAAAATTAAAATATTTTGGGAGCCTTTTTTTAAAAATGAGAAATTAAATTTTCCTGGGAAAGCAAACACACATTAATTGAACATCCAATTTTCCTTCTAAAAAAAGTTTCAACTGAAAGTTTTTGACTAGCCCTACTGAAACTCTGATGACTAGATATGCTACTTCACACAGAGAACAATATGGGAAAAAACGTATAGAGACCAAATATAATGGCAGCAAGAAGCAATCAAAAATTTCTGAAATTTCATTTTTTGATTAAATTATCACAAAAGTTTTCCACTGAATTTTCAACTTTTAAAAACTACAGACCAAAGTCTTGGAGCCTCAACCAAAGAGATGCCCCCTACCAGAAAGGAGAATGGGCATTAGTAAAGCAACAGTTCTTATTTCTATAGCACATTAAAAATGTAAAGCATTATGTAAGTCAAAGGCCCATTGTGCCAACGGCTCGTTAGGCTGACAAGGTTAAGGCACATCAGTTTCATAGTCAATGGTATACAAAAAGAACAGGAGTACTTGTAGCACCTTAGAGACTAACAAATTTATTAGAGCATAAGCTTTTGCGGGCTGCAGCCCACTTCATCGGATGCATAGAAGGGAACATATAGTAAGATACATATATGTATGGTACAGCTAAGTTACCATACAAACTGTGAGACGCTAATTAGTTAAGACGAGCTATTATCATCAGGAGAAAAAAACTTTTGTAGTGATAATCAGGATGACCCATTTAGACAGTTGACAAGAAGGTATGAGGATACTTAATATGTGGAAAAAGATTCAATATGTGTAACGACCCAGCCACTCCCAGTCTCTATTCAAACCCAAGTTAATGGTATCTAGTTTGCATATTAATTCAAGCTCAGCAGTTTCTCCTTGGAGTCTGTTTTTGAAGCTTTTCTGTTGCAAAATTAAATCTTTTACTGAGTGGCCAGAGATCCATCAACCTGGGAATCCTGGATGCCCCATCATCTCAGGCTTTGGCACCCTGACAGCAGGATTGTCTGGCTATGTAGACTCTCGCCTCAGGCCCTACGCTACAAGCACTCCCAGCTATCTTCGAGACACCACTGACTTCCTGAGGAAACTACAATCCATCGGTGATCTTCCTGATAACACCATCTTGGCCACTATGGATGTAGAAGCTCTTTACACCAATATTCCACACAAAGATGGACTACAAGCCGTAAGGAACAGTATCCCCGATAATGTCACGGCAAACCTGGTGGCTGACCTTTGTGACTTTGTCCTCACCCACAACTATTTCACATTTGGGGACAATACATACCTTCAAGTCAGCGGCACTGCCATGGGTACCCGCATGGCCCCTCAGTATGCCAACATTTTTATGGCTGACTTAGAACAACGCTTCCTTAGCTCTCGTCCCCTAACACCCCTACTCTACTTGCGCTACATGGATGACATCTTCATTATCCGGACTCATGGAAAAGAAGCCCTTGAGGAATTCCACCATGATTTCAACAATTTCCATCCCACCATCAACCTCAGCCTAGATCAATCCACCCAAGCGGTCCATTTCCTGGACACTACTGTGCTAATGAGCAATGGTCACATAAACACCACCCTATACCGGAAACCTACTGACTGCTATACTTACCTACATGCCTCCAGCTTCCATCCAGGACACACCACACAATCCATTGTCTACAGCCAAGCCCTAAGATACAACCGCATTTGCTCCAACCCCTCAGAAAGAGACAAACACCTAAAAGATCTCTATCAAGCATTCTTAAAACTACAACACCCACCTGCTGAAGTGAAAAAACAGATTGACAGAGCCAGAGGAGTACCCAGAAGCCACCTACTACAGGACAGCCCAACAAAGAAAATAACAGAACGCCACTAACTGTCACCTTCAGCCCCCAACTAAAACCATTCCAGCGCATCATGAAAGATTTACAACCTATCCCAAAAAATGATCCCTCACTCTCACAGATCTTGGGAGACAGACCAGTTCTTGCCTACAGACAGCCCCCCAACCTGAAGCAAATACTCACCAGCAACCACACAACAGAACCACTAACCCAGGAACCTATCCTTGCAACAAAGCCCGTTGCCAACTGTGTCCACATATCTATTCAGGGGACACCATCATAGGGCCTAATCACGTCAGCCACACTATCAGATGCTCCTTCACCTGCACATCTGCCAATGTGATATATGCCATCATGTGCCAGCAATGCCCCTCTGCCATGTACATTGGCTAACCCGGACAGTCTCTACACAAAAGAATAAATGGACACAAATCTGACATCAGGAATCATAACATTCAAAAACCAGTAGGAAAACACTTCAACCTCTCTGGCCACTCAGTAAAAGATTTAAGGGTGGCAATTTTGCAAGAGAAAAGCTTCAAAAACAGACTCCGAGGAGAAACTGCTGAGCTTGAATTAATATGCAAACTAGATACCATTAACTTGGGTTTGAATAGAGATTGGGAGCGGCTGGGTCATTACACGTATTGAATCTATTTCCTTAAATTAAGTATCCTCACACCTTCTTGTCAACTGTCTACATGGGCCATCTCGATCATCACTACAAAAGTTTTTTTTCTCCTGCTGATAATAGGTCATCTTAACTCATTAGCTTCTCACAGTTGGTATGGTAACTTATCTGTATGTATATCTATCTATTTATCTGTCTTGCTATATGTTCCCTTCTGTGCATCCGATGAAGTGGGCTGTAGCCCACAAAAGCTTATGCTCTAATAAATTTGTTAGTCTCTCAGGTGCCACAAGTCCTCCTGTTCTTTTTGCGGATACAGACTAACACGGCTGCTACTCTGAAACCTGTCATGAATGGTACACAAGAGAGTGATGTGGCCAGTATCATGTTCAGCTGTCTTTGACTGCCCTAACCCAGTGGATCAGGTACCCATTTTGCAGTTGGATGAACTGGAGGTAGCTTTTCAGTACGAGGTCAAGTGATACGCACAACCTTCAGGACTGCAGTCGAGTGCCTTAATCACTCAGCCACCGCTGCTCATGCTGTTTAAGTGTTATTACCATTAAAAATGCTTCCAGAATTTAAAAGGCCAACCCTTTGCATTAAGTATATATCTTAGAACATAGTTAATGTACTGTACCAAGATGACAGGTTTCAGAGTAACAGCCGTGTTAGTCTGTATTCGCAAAAAGAAAAGGAGTACTTGTGGCACCTTAGAGACTAACCAATTTATTAGAGCATAAGCTTTCGTGAGCTACAGCTCACTTCATCAGATGCATATCGTGGAAACTGCAGCAGACTTTATATATACACAGAGAATATGACAGTCTCTACGTAAAAGAATAAATGGACACAAATCAGATGTCAAGAATTATAACATTCATAAACCAGTCGGAGAACACTTCAATCTCTCTGGTCACGCAATCACAGACATGAAGGTCGCTATCTTAAAACAAAAAAACTTCAAATCCAGAGTCCAGCGAGAAACTGCTGAATTGGAATTCATTTGCAAATTGGATACTATTAATTTAGGCTTAAATAGAGACTGGGAGTGGCTAAGACATTATGCAAGGTAGCCTGTTTCCTCTTGTTTTTTCCTACCCCCCCCCCGATGTTCTGGTTTAACTTGGATTTAAACTTGAAGAGTGGTCAGTTTGGATGAGCTATTACCAGCAGGAGAGTGAGTTTGTGTGTGTATGGGGGTGGGGGGGGATGTGAGAAAACCTGGATTTGTGCAGGAAATAGCCCAACTTGATTGTCATGGACACTGTGTAAAGAGTTGTCACTTTGGATGGGCTATCACCAGCAGGAGAGTGAATTTGTGTGTGGGGGGGGTGGAGGGTGAGAAAACCTGGATTTGTGCTGGAAATGGCCCACCTGATGATCACTTTAGATAAGCTATTACCAGCAGGACAGTGGGGTGGGAGGAGGTATTGTTTCATATTCTCTGTGTATATATAAAGTCTGCTGCAGTTTCCACGATATGCATCTGATGAAGTGAGCTGTAGCTCACGAAAGCTTATGCTCTAATAAATTGGTTAGTCTCTAAGGTGCCACAAGTACTCCTTTTCTTTGTACCAAGATGATTCAGTATAGAAGGCACCCTCTTCGCAAAGTGAAAAGTGGTAAAGAGAACAATGGAAAAATAGCCAAAAAATTAGGAACACATGCCTGCTTTTGCGTATGCCCAGTCATAGGAACACACAACATCTGATATATGCCTGCAAGGCAGAGCTGCATTAGCATAAACTCAATCTTAATGTGCACACACACAGATCCAATGTTTGTAGGCAGGGCAGAGTTGCACAAACACAATCATGGATCTGCATGGGGATAAAACATCCAGTGTACACAGACATAGGTGCGTAAGAATTATGCTTGGCTCGTGTATGCACGTTGTGGGCTGTGAGTGGCTAGGGAAAGGTGTGCCCCTTTGGAAATCTGATTCATGGATTATTGTCACTGAGTCAAAGAGAGAAGGGGAAAGAAAAGCATGTGATAACTGTAGAGATGGGGCCAACTCTGGGAATTGCAAGAGCTGTAAGTGCAGTTCCCCTAATGGTGATAATGTGGCATTAGTTAACACACTGAAACTCACTTGACATTTTGGGTGACAGACAAAATACAGGGTTTTGGACACAAGAATTAGAGGATTATTTTATTGATCCCTGCATTAGACTTGTTGTACTACAAATGCTCCCCATTAAAAATTCCTTCATGGAGTGAAATAAGCCAAGTTATTATTCAGAATATGCCAAGAAGTACAAATGAGCCAAAAAGAGTTCAAGAAACGCGGCTAGCTCCAAGAATTTGGTATTTAGACATCTGACGAGAGAGCATGCTTATCTACTAGTTCAAATGTGATACTCGTCGTATGCTAGCTTGCAAATACCAACCCTCCTTAAAGCGAAGCTTTTGAGAAGGGCATCAGGGCTAAATCCAGCTCCCATTGACTTCAATAGGAGGATACAATTTCAAGTAAGTAAAGGACAATATCATCAGAAACCTAATGGGGCAGGATCGGATCCCTGATAATCAGAGGGAGCTTGGCGATGGACTTCAGTGGGCATAAAATCCAAGTTTATAAAAATACTAGTGTGCACACACAGTTCACCTACTGAATCAGGGCAAAAGATGGAACCACCTCTGCTGAGTTTTACACTGCACAGCGAAGGCCCATCGGGCTAGATTGCTATGCCTTTGCTCGCCACCCTGCAATCCCACTCAAGTGCACAGGGCTATGTTGCAGAGTAAATTATTACTCAAGCAACTGCACTCTGGTCCACGATGTTTGTTCCATAACAACTCATATCATCTCAGCTTCGAAACACACACATACAGACACAGAGGCACGGGGGTCACCGACTTCCCTGAAAGCGGTTTAGTTGTTCTGTGTATGGAAAGATCAAGAAGCCTCAATACTGAAAAGGGAGTGCATAGCATACCCCAGAGCTTTCCATCATCAGGCAGAACTCTCTGTTAGCATGTAAGAATATTTGGTAGAGAGGAACTTAGTCGCAGATCCACCAGGCATTCCCACTCTGTAAGGGGCACAGGAGTGCGTGTGAGGCTGAAATAAGGCTCACTATGCTAGTGGCTTCCAGAAGGAACCTTCCTCAACAATCCCTTCAGACCTCCCCAGCTCATACACTGTCTGAGCCAAAGCCCATTGTAGTCAATGGGAGTCTTTCCCTTCACTTCTGTGGGTGTTGGATCAGGTCTTGACTTAGGTCACAAGCTGGTCTTGCATGTTCCACACGCTGGGTAACAACATAAGAGGGTTCCATGGTTCCTAAAATTAAACTGGCTTTTCATTAAAAACTATTTTCAGGGAAGTGACAACTGGAGCTAGCATTCTAGCCATGTGTATACACACTGGTTTCCCGGTGCTTCCTCTAAACTCTTCCCATCTGCAACCCATGTTCCTCCCTTCAAGTTCCATGTAGGTTGCTGCAGCTGGGGAAAAGATATGCCTCTTTACTTCCCATGAGAAAGAATCTCTGAGAAAGAATCTCTTATAAATCAGAGCCCCAGACAATCTGATTGGATACAGATGAATCATAGAATATCGTGGTTGGAAGAGACTTCAGGAGGTCATCTAATCCAACCCCCTGCTCAAAGCAGGACCAATCCCCAATTAAATCATCCCAGCCAGGGCTTTGTCAAGCCTGACCTTAAAAACATCTAAGGAAGAAGATTCCACCACCTGCCTAGGTAACCCATTCCAATGCTTCACCACCCTCCTAGTGAAAAAGTTTTTTTCTAATATCCAACCTAAACCTCCCCCACTGCAACTTGAGACCATTAGTCCTTGTCCTGTCCTCCTCTACCACTGAGAACAGCCTCCCTCCATCCTCTTTGGATGAAGCCAGCAAAACGCACACTTTGTCCTAAACTCATGCAGCAGGGTTGATATGAGGAGAAGAGGACAAAGCTAAAGGAAGAGAAGCAGCTTTTTACATTGGAATGGCTTTGATTCTGCATGGTTTCTGATGGAGCCTAGAGGCTTTTAAAATGTAGCTTGCAAAAGAATTTACGTCTTATGATAATCCCAACTGTTTTTTCCTTCTTCTCTTCTCTGAGAAATATAAATTAGTCTGACGATCAATTCTGTAATTTTCAGCTGTCAAATAGCTTAGAAGCAATTTAGTGATTTGTATACTTCACTTCGCACCCCTTAACTGATGGCAGGAGATGATATAAGCATATTGAGTCTTAATAATCTATTCATTCCCCTGATCAAACTGAGGGAATTAGAATCGCAAATCTCTTTTCAATGTTAATTACTTTTAAAACAAAAGAAAACATCTATTTTTCTGTTGGGTCCCTTCAATTCTATTCTTGTATTGTATTCAAATAAGAAAAGCTAACAAACCAAGGTCCAATCCTGAGAAATACTGAGAGCCCTCTCTTACCACTCATTTCAACAACAGAAGTTAAATGTACTAAATGGCTTTCATGGTTTGTCTAATCATTAATCCTTAATAACAATACCACCAAGCTCTTATCTAGTGCTTTTCATCAATAGATCTCAAAGTGCTTTAGAAAAGAAATCAGTATAATTACCCCCATTTTACAGCTGGGAAAAAGTGGAATAGGGCATTGTGGCAGAGCCAGGAAGAGAATCCAGGTTTCCTATGACTCAGTCCAGTTCTATGCACCAGCCTTCAGTGTCTCTCATTGGCTGCAAAGAGATTATTCATGTGCATGAAGTTAAGCATGTGATTAAGTATTTGCAAGATCAGCACTTTATTTTGCAGACAACTGGCTTAAGGCCCTGTTGAGGAAGGTGCTGAACGGACATATAGTAAGTGACAATCCTTGCCTCAAAGAGCTCACAATGCAATAGTTTCTAAGCAGCAGCATGTATATTTAGTTTCCCAGTGGTATTGTTGTCAGATCCTTAGCAGGTGGGGGTGGAGGGAGTTTTATGCAGAAAAATAGAAATATTTTCATGTAGAAAATAACATTTTAGAGAAAGGCCGAGAATGGGTGAATATGAAAATAATTTAAATACCAATGAATGTGGGGCCAACCCACTTTATACTACAGTAAGCAGGTGCTGAATTATACCTGTTGCACAGTAACAGCCACCTCACAGAGTTGTGGGGATAATTAGATGGTGCTTGTACACCTGTTCTGAAAAGAGAGCGCTCCAAGGTGCTTTTGGTTTTAAAGATGCTTACTCAAAATCCTCATGCAATCAGTTTACACCTGGATGATGTAACTCCATCAGAGAGACAGACCGTACAGAAAGATCCTTGCACTTTGGGACCCTATTCCCTCACTCTAGCCTCCAAGCACTACAGCAAGAGACTATTGATACAGTGTGGGCTCTTTTTACTGTTTGTCCAAGAGACCACATCCATTTTTGAAACAGGAAGGAGTGAGCATGGAAGCCACATTTGAAACTAGTGATCCTTGCCTGGAATCATAAGTGGGTTAGTATTTATACCCAAGCATCTTCTGTGAAGCTTCCTTGACCAAAAAACCCCAAATGCTGGAATATCTGCTCCTCCAATCATATTTTATTCATCTGCATTAAGTGGCTAACTTCTGGCATCATATCGTAGAAGTTTGCAATGGCAAATTCTTAACAGATCATCTAGTTCCATCCTTGTTAATAATTTAACGTCTCTTCTTAAAACAATTATTTGCTTGCAATACATGCTGTGTGCTAGTTGCTTACTTGTGACTTTGTGCCATTTATTGTTTTCTTGCCGCACACTCCTGTTACTATAAAAATAAAATACACTGCAATCTCCTGCCAGTGGAGGATTGTTCCCTTTAGAACATTATACAACACTCCTTCCAAACTAGTTTTAAACATTTCAAGCAATGGGGCTCCTGCTTTTTCCCGTAGGAGTCTGTCACACATCTTACATAGCTTTAAAGACAGTTTTATTTCTGATTTCAGCCAACAATGAGTTTTTATGGCTAATTTATAGGCCCCAGAAAATCAGAATTTCTAAGGAAAGCATCGACAGGACATTAACTGCAGTGACACAAATGCATGTCTGTAATATTTTCAGACTAGGTAAAACCTGATATAATCTAGGATTTACTGAAGTATCCAGGTGCATTGTGCAAAATGGCCTGTCAAAGAGGTTCCAAGTAGATCTTTGTGGTCGTGAGTTATCTCTGTTTTAAAGGGAAACAGCAACTCAGTAAAGCATCATTACTACTTTAAAGCATAATGTGATTAATATCAATTCATTCCTGAAAAAGAAAAAAACAGACACCCAGAAGCATCAGCTTTACTTAACTATATTTCTCAACAGGCAGTGCAGATAGTAATGTAACACTGTGGGGAGACTGAGGAATAAATCAGTGTGCCCTTCTGCTATTGTATTTGTTTATCAGGTTCTTGTTCCAAGAAGAGGAGCTTTGTTCTGGTCTTTTTTTAATTTTGTGTTATTAATGGCATTATGAAAGGAGCACTGCGAGGCTTTGGGTATTAGTAAACTAAACTCTTGGGCTTTCTTCGCAGATAAACACTTCCTTATCTCTCAGGTTTCAGAGTAACAGCCGTGTTAGTCCGTATTCGCAAAAAGAAAAGGAGGACTTGTGGCACCTTAGAGACTAACCAATTTATTTGAGCATAAGCTTTCGTGAGCTATCAATTGGTTAGTCTCTAAGGTGCCACAAGTACTCCTTTTCTTTTTACTTATCTCTCAGCGCATGAAAACGTACCCAGAGATCACAGCACTTGTGCAGTAACCTTTGCTCAGTCATGAACGGCATTATTCCTCATATAGACTAAAGGGGGCTGGGAAGATTTGGACTCTGTGGGGCTTGGATCCAAAGGAGCTTTTAAAGAGATTCAGAATAAATGAAAAGCTTTCTGGTATTATTATTTGCCTATGTAAATATTAAACATGATAGCAAAGCAAATGATAACACACAAAGCAGATGAATATGATTGATGGTACACTAAATAATTTTCAAATATCCAGGATTTTCAGGAAAGGGTAATATGTGGTAGATGTGCATTATTGGATATCCATACTACATATGGCCCCAATCCTACAAGGAGCTCTAATTCTGAAGAGCCCTCCACCTGTATGGAACCTGACTGAAGTCAATGGGGCTCTGTGGAGGTATTTATTGCATGGCGCTTCTTTCAGAATCAGGGACAGTATTCGCTTGCGGTTACTGGGACCAAAGAATGCTGCTGAGAATGTAACTATTCCCATGGTGAAGAGCAGCACAGTTCTACACAGTGCTACGTGAGAACAACGAAGGTGTTCAGACGCCCAGGCTATCAAAGCAAGTGCCTGTCACCTATGCTAAATTCAGGGAAGATTCCACATTTATTAAAATAAATGTAGTCTTAGTGTGTGTCTTATTACAGGTCGGGTTGCCACAGTATCACAGAGAAGTGTCTGATTTGCATAGAGCACCTGCAGCTAATGGATCGGTAACTAATTAAAAGTGGTCTCTCTGAAATTAAACATGCTTATGGGGATAAATGGGAATTTTCATCTTCGTTACAGGCTTGTGCCTTTGTGACATGAAGAACCTCCACTGCCACTGAAGTCAAAGAGGAATAGGCCCAGGTTCCCAACACTTGCCAAGGGCAGGCCTTATTTTGTATGCCTGATTGTTTAAGGAGACAGAAAATACGATCTTGTGGTTAAAGCACTAAAATGGAAACCAGGAGATCTGGCTTCGATTTCCAGCTGTGTAACAGACTTCTTGTATGATCTTAAGCAAGTCTGTTCCTCTGTGCCTCAGTTTCCCATCCATACAATGGGGATATTAATATTACAGTTGCCTCAGCCTTCATCTGTCTTGTTTATTTTGAGGTCTCTTACTATGTACATGTACAGCACCTAGCACAATAAGGCCCTGACCTAGTTGTCATACACATAATAAAAGAAACCAAGACAGACCCCATGGCTGCAAAACACCAATCTCTTGCTCTGAGAAACTTGGCACTTGGCTCCATCTAAAAATCAGTGGGCTCTGAAAGCTATCCAGCATCTCCAAAGACTAACCTTTGGTGTTGCATGAGCATTTGAAAAAAAAAAAAAAAATCACAGTGACCCATCTTCTATCAGCAGGGGGAATGGAAGTAAAAGGCCAGGTACTTAGAGGTCTTTTTCTGTTTATAATTTCTTTTGATTCTCAGTTGAAATGATTTTTAAAGCTCTGCAAGCATCTGAGAAACAACATTTTTCAAGAAGATACATCTTGAAGATGGAAATGTCCCAATGAAACCTGTCATATTATGTTTCTTCTCAGAGCCTACGGGTTTTCTTAAAAACAGCAACCACCACCACCAACAAAAAACCAAACAAAGAATGGTATTTGAGGGGGACAATATTCAATTTTGAAGGCTCAATGGGAGACTTAGAATAAATGTTTTTAAAGTTGTAGCTCAGATTTGTGTTTCCTTGACAAAAATAGCTGTATTTTATCTCAACTAAAATTTTATAGGCCATTTAGAACTTAATGTGGAATGTCAGCTTTGTTATTGTGGGGGAAAAATAGGGAACCCAAGTTCTTTCTTTTAGTAATTTACTGTGCATCTACTCAGATTTTCCTTATTAAAAAAATTCACCAGAATTCTTAGACTACGGGACAAAAAAATGGCATAATATATCACTGAAGTCTGCTCAGGAAAGTCTGTTTTTTAAATATCTAAAGAATGAGACAGATCTAGCTCTATATTTTATGAAAAAGCTTTCTGAATTCAGTGCAAGATCTGAACGTTGTGCAGTAAATAATACATACGCTGAAATACTAACTACATGATCTTATCATTTTTGCATAAGACCCCTGCATCATTAAGTACACAGGATGGGTAATACTCACTGAATGGATGTTTATTCAATATTTCTGGTTATCCTCATCATTAAGTGGGTTTTTCTACGGTGTTGTCATCATAGTATCCAGGTGCTTTTCAAGTATTTATGAATTTATCTATGCCACATCCCTGTGAGGTGAGGTGACATAATCCCCATTTTACACAGGGGGAACTGAAGCACAGAAAGATTAAGGCCCAAAAATGCCAATTAATTTTGGGTGTCCAATTCAAGAAGATTAGGGCCTGATTTTTCACAACTATTTACTGCATTTTATTATACTTCATATGTTCAGAGCAGAGCTCCCAGTGAGTTCATTTGCAGTTGTGAGTGGTCAGAAAAATCAAACCCCAGGTATTTTTAAATCAAGACTGGACTTTTTCTAAAACATATACTCTAGTTCAAACAAGAATTATTTCAGGGAAGTTCTATGGCCTGCAACATAGATGAGGTTACATCACAGTGGTCCTTTCTAGTCCTGGAACTGATGCATTTCTGGATCTCAAGTTGGATACCCTGAAAATGAGGAACATGTAGGGTCATCTGTGCAAGTTTTGGTTTCCATAAATGGCCAACCATCATACATGAACTTTGTGGTGGTAGAAGGAACAGAATCCAGTTCTCCAGAGTGGCATTAATTGCCTTAACCATGAGACCGTCCGTTCTCTTCCTGCAGTTCCCTGTCAATATTATACAGCTGCCAGACTTTTGCAATAAATGATGCAGGAGTTCTAGACATAACCCCCTGCTTCACTACACCCCTTGTTTTGTCCCCAGAGTAGGTCCACCTTGTGCACAGACTAAGGCAGGAGTCCTGTGGAATAAAAATTGCATGGATCATGTATTTAAAGACTGTATCATAACACCTACGCACAAGGGGGTCAGATTCAAGTTGTACATGCAGCCTTAATGCTGTCATTGCCTAACTTTTGAGTGCTTACAGTTGCAACCGTATGCTTCTTCGAATTAAGGTTTTCTTTTAACAAAATGACGGCGGACATTGACAAATATGTGAAGGATGGATCAAGGTAGAAGTTCAATTATTTAGCACGGTACAAAGAGTTATAGCTATGCATCTATGTTTAAAAGAATACTGATATCTTTTTCATGATTAAATTCTCCCTTTCCCTTTTCTTTAAGCTTTGAGGGGATTATCCCTGTAAAGTGTAAATCAATTTTGTTACGAACATTTCTTCTTCTCTTTTTGGTGCGAACACTGCTTTACGGTTGTATAGTTGCCTGAGAGTGCTGTGAACAATGGCCCGTTATAATATCGTGACTTTGAATGCAGGGGCAGCAAGCAATGGTGTATAGTTAGAAGTAAAAAAGATCATTGAAACTTTTTTTAAGAAGAAAATAAGTGAAGCACATAACTCTCCAAAATGATACTCTTCTTCTCTGATACAAGAGCCTATGATTCTGTGACCGGGTACTCTGTTCACTACGAGCAAGGTTGTTGCCTGAAAAGAAGTTTTCTCTCAGGTTTTACAACCTGCTGACACCAGGCACAGTAGATGCACACGAGGACACCACTGACACTAAGCATCCTCTCACCTGCTTCCTCTTCAGCTTTCTAATGTCCTTTTGTTGTCAAAGGCCATCACAGAGGTGCAGTGTTGATGGAAGTAAAGCTGTCCAGGCAGATGGTGGAGAAAAGTTAATTGATCCATTGGGGCAGATAATGAGCTAGCCTCAGTGTGGGAAATACAAGGAAGTGCAGCTTGAGTTCTATGGTAAAATGGCATTCGCTGTGGAGGAGTTTTCCCGTTTGTATATTTCCTGCCATTTCGGTGTATTTCACAATGTGTATCCAGATTGCAGTTTAAAGACTTCACATGTACTTAAGGTGCTTCAGTTCCTAGATTTGTCCTGGGAGAAGAATGGAGGGCATTTTAAGTGCGACTACCTTTTTTGGCACCAAAAACAGAGTCGTAAGAATGGCCATACCGGGTCAGACCAAAGGTCCATCTCGCCCAGTAGCCTGTCTTCCAACAGTGGCCAATGCCAGGTGCTCCAGAGGGAATGAACAGAACAGGTCATCATCAAGTGATCCATCCCGTCACTCATTCCCGGCTTCTGGCAAACAGAGGCTTTACGGTTGTATAAATGCCTGTGAGTGCTGGGAACAATGGCCCGTTACCATATCGTGACTTTGAATGCAGGGGCAGCTAGCAATGGCATATAGTTAGAATTAAAAAGATCATTGAAACTTTTTTTGAAAAGAAAGACTAAATAAAGCACATAGGGATGCCATCCCTGCCCATCCTGGCTAATAGCCATCGAGTCTTTGAATCCAAGAGCAAATGGTCTCTCCGCTATCCCCAAAACAGCCTGTGTTAAGAGGAAAAGGTTTTCTGCATTTCTCTGCTGTTGGTTTCCGGCAGGAGATAGGGAAAACTTGGGCTCAGAAAAACGGCTGTATTTAGCACTGGGAAGAGAAGTGATCCAGCTGTGCAGCACGCAGGGAGTATTGGTTTGGTATTGGCAATTGGGCATTCGAGGGTTGAGATTCTCAGATAGTTTGGCCGGAACATGGTAAGACTTGTTAATGCACTATCCTTTTGGCCACAGAATCAAACAGATCTCTTGCAAGCACCTTAAGCACAGCGTGCTCACTGTGCACCACAATCTGGATTAGTCTGAATACACATCAGATATGCAGCCCGTGAGTTCTCCTTTCAGTCCTCAGTGATCACCACTGCAAGTGTAACCACATAACAGAGGATGGCATTAAGTAGATGCAAGAGGAAATTCAGATCTCAGGGAATGTGAAGACAGAGGAAGGAAGGTTCTGGTATTTCACACATAAGAAACCATTCTGAATTTATAGAGGGGCTACACATTAAAATGCGCGTATTGCAGATGCCAAGAAAATACTGGAATCATGAAGAAGCACCAGAACCCCTTTCCCTTCCAAACTAATGTGGCCATTCTTTCAACCTGTGTAAACACAAACATTCATACAAAGGGTTCCTTCTCTTTCATAACCTATACTCTTAGGAAGCAGAGCTGTTGCAGACAGCTGCTGACAAGGCAGATATGACTCAGCTGGGGGCATTTGGAGGCAGCATGGTCAGCTGAATTCCTTATTGTGGTTTACAAGAGAAGAAGAGGGTGCTATCTCGACTGTCCTACCAGCAGATGCAGAAGTAGAGTAGGGGTCTAGCAAGACCTCATACTGCCAGGCTTGTAAAAAGCTGAGAAGTGCTGCCAGGATCCTTAAAAGCAAGTGCTTTGGTTAGGACCTCCTTTCATCTGCACTGAAATCAGTGGCAGTCTCTTGATTTAAGTGGGAGTTCAACTGAGCAAATAGGGTCTAATTCAGAGCCCACGGGAGTCAACAGGAAGACTCCCCTTGACTACACTAACCTTCGGATCAGCCCCCTTAATACTCTCCATGGTGCTGTCACTATCTAGCTCCCCGATTTCCCCCACAACAAGCCAAACCGAAAACAAACTCCCCAAGAGAACTCCTTACAAATAAGGAAAGTTAACTTGGTTATTTCACTTCTCTGGGAACCAAGATGCTGATTGCTGTAATTATACTGGAAGGCAGTAGAGTCGATGTATTATCAGAGCTGCTAAAAATATGGGAAGGAGGATATACTCATGGCAAGAGAATTGTGCAATGCAGTACACTGCTGCAGGTGTTGCTGAGCAGCTTAGGTTTTTTTAAAAATATTAATTCTGGTACATTTTGTTTCAAGAAGTGGGAATTTTCACTGTTTGCCTCTGACAATTGGCACTAACTTTCATTTAGAGCAAAAGCCACACAGGAAAAAAATATATTTAAATCCACTCGAATTAGTCCTCTCAGAAAATTCCTATAGAATTTCATGGAGATGAAGCCTTTAAGGATTCTGGAGAAGATTAATAGCAGTCTATACCGTAAATCTTCTGGATTTTATTATTAAAAACATAAAAAGCCTTTCCTACAGAATTTCATAGCTAATGAAATCCTTGCTACAGAATTCTATTGGCTTAGCATTGTATAGTCGACTATATCGAATACTCTATCGGGGATTTTGGCTAGGATTTACAAGGGAACCTAACTCAATTAGATGTCTAAATCTCTTAGGCGCCCTTAGAGAGAGAATTTCAGCTGGAATTCTCTGTGTTGGTTTAAAAATCCTATAGCAAGGGTCCCATTGGCTGGAGAAACTTGTAAAAGCCTTTAATGCTCATCACCCACCCTCTGCACTAATACCTGAACTGTGAAGTGAATGGTGCCCATAGAGAACTGAGCAGCCCCATATTCCGTGCTATAAATCGCAGTTTCTGGAGGTGCTGCTTCAGACAGTGGAATTAGAGACAGGCCAAGTGCACAGATGATTTCATAGGTGATATTCGCTCATATAGTGGTGTGAACATAATATCCAAATTTTCCCCTCAGCTCTAAATTTCTGTCCAGTGAAAAATATATGAGGGACCCCGCAGAGTTCACGCACAAGAGGTGCACCATGCTAGTTTTCCCAGAGCACAGAGCCAACACACAGTCCAAGCTTCAGGCTTGGCTTCCCTTGGAGGAGATTCTTAGTGCCTGTTCTTACAAGCTGCTTACCACCCGCAACTCCCAGTGGGTTCAATGTGTGATGAAAGCACTTAGCAACTCACGGGAACAGGGCATTATCGAGCACATCCATAGATGCCCGCAATGCATGATGCAGACGACACTCTACATATAGACCAACTGGCCTAGTGGATGGAGTCGTGGTGCGGCGTTCACGAAACCTCTGTTCTATTCCTGGTTATCAGGAGCAAGCTCCTTCAGCTGAGCCTGAAGATTAGCCAGTCCATCCTCCAGACAAATTAATGGGCTCAGATGGGTTGTGGTAGGGCCTTCTATTTGACTGAAGGGAGGAGCAGGACCACTTTTTAAGCTCAGCAGTAGCAACAGGTAACTGGCTACTCAACGATTGTACCTGGAGCTGTAATCACTCCTGTGTCTGCCTTGTTTCAGCCCTATTCCTGTGTGCTCCAGCCCTGCTTTGCTGCTTGTTCCTGACTCTGGCTCTGACCCTTGACTTTGGTTCCTGGTTCCAGCCATAGGCATGACCGCCCATGCCCCTGTCCCGACACCAGTTTTGCCACGGGTCTGCTGGACAACCTTGGGCAAGCCACTTCATCTCTCTCTGTGCCAGTTTACCCATCTGCAAAATGGAGATCACGACACTGACCTCCTTTGTAATGTGCTTTGACATCTGCTGATGAAAGCAAGGTGTTATTATACTTTGGGTTACTAAGCCTGCTGGCAAGTTACTTTAAAGCAAGAAACCCCAACAACGAGACAGAGATTTTGAGTCAGATCTTCAAGTGGAGTCAATTGCCACAGTTGCACTGAATGGATTTACACTAGATACGGAACATAGATTTTTAAGGCCAGAAAAGGCCTTTATGATCATCGAGTCTGACCTCCTGCATAACAGCCACAGAATCTCATCTAGTAATTCCTGCATTCAACCCAACAACTTGTGGTTCAGCTGCAGCAAACATATTTACCAAGACAGCCATTCAGGGCCTTTGAGTTTGGAGGAAGCAGATGAGCATTAAGTACAAGTTTTTGATTCACTTTGAGGACTTCAACGTTGTGCTCATTGTCTTTGGCAGGCATGCTGTTGGGAAAACGGTTCTCCTCCTCTGCTATAAATCTTCCATGTAGACTTTTAATTAGAGTAGCATGTTTGTTGCCTGAGATAAAGGCACTTGGATGTCCCTTAAAGTCTGGGTTATAATCGTTTGGATGCACTTACAATAAACATGGTATTTGTATACGAGCCCTCTGCATAAATACAGGGGAAAATATTTTATTGCAATAAAAGTTTACTCATGTTATTGAACATGATGCAAGTATTGTGTTCAGGAAATATCGACAAGTTGGGTATTTGGTCTGTTGCTTCCTCCACGTAGCAATGGATGAAGTAGGCATTATTTAAGCAGAAACATGTTGGTTTTCAACTTGCCATTTGCTGGATATAAAGTGCCAGGTAAAATGCTTTTTGTATTACACAGAGACAGGAGGAAATTAACTGAAGATAGGCATTTGCAATGGCTTAACCCTTAACCTTACCACACTGCAGCTGATCAGAAGGAAAGAATGGTCCATTTAAAATACAAGAGTAGAAGCCATGAGCTATCCCTCCTGTCCAGATGAAATCTACATGACTTGCCTTTTTGCTGTTAATATGCCTCAGTTTCCCCATTGGTAGAAAGGGGATAATTATCTGCCTCACAGAACTACTGTAAGGCTTACTTCATTGCTGTTTGCAGAGCATTTTGAGATTTCCTGATAGAAATGCAATGCATTGCTACAAATCTGTGGTCAGCTAGGATGTCCTGGCTGTCACTATGCGGCAAGCCCAGAACGTCACAATAACAGTGGAAAGCGTCCACTCGCTGTTTGTGGGATAAGATCTATGCCATACTCTTGAGCAGCTTCAGTTCCATCCAGTAAAGGGCAGTGACGCCCACATGCACTAGCCAGTTCATTGCTGTAGGTCATTAACTAGAGCTGCCTGAACTTCTCGCAACCAAACCTATAGCCACACGAGCCTGACAGTTTGGGGGCTGGACACATAACCTAAATCAGCTTTGTTAAAAATCAAGGCTGTATTTCCCTTGAACGAAATGAAATCCCTGTGATAACAGAGGTAAGAGGACAACAAGTAATAACAAAAGAAATCAAACATAGTCACTCCCTTCCTGCAGTACAAAGGGAATTCTAAGACTTCTAATTTTTTGTTTTAAATCTCTAGTCTACATACACTGCACAGCATAACCACGCACGTTTGAAAGTTGCCATTAAAGTGCCTCAAAACTGTGCAAGTTATTTTTGGATCCTGCTACTTACCGTTTCATACAAGAAAATTAAAACAAAAAAAGATAATACAAACAATCAATACCATCAACAGTGATGCTAACATTACAGAGGCAAAAATTTTAGTATGTTTATTTTTAACAGCATCTGCCAGATTAATTTAAATGGATGTACCACCTTCATGTTCTGACAGAGCAGTCTGCATGGGTGCAGGAGTTAGCTGACATACTGTAGACTGAAAGATCCAGGCTTGCAAGATGGTCTATCCTAGAATGAAAATTCTCACTGGGACATTTCTTTTTAAGATCACTCCTTTTGCTAAACTCAGTTTGATCATCATGCAATATAAATTCTTCTAATTCAGGAACACTTTCCAAAGAGATCAGGGCCAGATTTTCCAAAGCCCTTAGCATCCAGCAGTTCCCACTGTCACCCTTATGGTCAGATTTTCAAGAGCATTCAGCACTCAAAGTGCGCCCACTATGCTGAGCAACTGGAAAAATCTGACCCCGTTTGTTCAAAAAGTACCCAATGCACAGTGTTTATGCTAAACTTCACTTTCAGGTATTTCCCTGCACTCCTTACTCAACTGAGACTTCCATTGACTGACCAAACATGTCAGGATTTTCCTCCCAGTTCATGAGGATTAGCAAAATGAGACTCTGTCTTGCTGCTGATTCAGCATAAGCTTTTTTTTTTAAAAAAAAAAAATCCTTTGATTCAGTTATATTAACAATCAAAACAATGTATTGATTATATCAAGTTAAATTTAAACACCCCAACCCACTCAAAGCCATTGGGTATTTGGCTCGGATCCGGTGAGAACAGCCATAACCATGAGATGGTCTCAGTTGTACCATCCAAAATACACAGAGATGTGCTACTGGATTCCTAAAAAAATATATTCTCCTATGGGCCTCTATTTTTAAAAGCACCACAAATTGTGTATGTGGAAGTTGGGAGTCCTACGACTGAAATATCAAAAGATGGATGCACAGTCAAGTTGAGGGATGGTTGATACAGTTCTGGTTCAGTCCCTCACAAATCTAGGGAGCAAGATGTGAATTTCAGGTCTGGATCTCAACTTCAGAGTTGAGGCTCACCTCTACCACTTATAGATATGCAAGAAAAAGGAAGTTGATATGTTGTACTCCATGAGAAATCTTGCAATTGTTCATGCTTTCTCTGACACACAATCAGGTGTGTGTGTGCGTGTGTGTCAGTGTGAAAGAGCCTTCTCTTTCGCTGCTCCTGCCATCTTTGTGTGCATCTGCATCATTTACTTAAAATAAATAAATAAAAAATCAGTTTATGAGCCTCTCTTCTTTCTCTTGTCTGGTGTTCATTAAATGATCTCCCCCTGCCCACTGTAACTGTTTTGTACAGCATGTGCTTGCTATGCATAGCTCTTATTTACAGCCTGGATTCTGCAAGGGGTTAAGCATGTGTTTAGCTTTAGGTACTGCAAATAGTCCCATTGACTACTCTCATTTTATAAAACTAAGCACATGCTTCAATCGTGGCAGGACTGGGACTTATTTTAATTATATATTCAGTCTGGGTCTCCTATGAAATTCTCTGAGCTACTTCATACTTTAATGGGAAGACTGCTATGCAGAAAGATTCAATTATTTTTCCTTTTTCCCCTCATCAAAGATCTGCGTTCACAGATTCCAAGGCCAGAAGGGACCATTGTGATCATCTTGTCCGACCTTCTATACAACACAGACCATAAAACTATCCCAAAATAATTCCGAGAGCAGATTTTTTAAAAAAACAACAACATCCATTTCCGATTTGAGAAGTGTCAGTGATAGAGAATCCACTCCCAAAGAAACTGCAGCATGAAGGATTTGGAGAAGGCAAATTCTGAAGACACACTTCCATAATACAATCCGGAAATTCCAATATACCAATAGATTGCTTTACTCTCTTTATTCTAAAAAATTACTCCAATTCACAAACCTCTCAGTTTAAAGCATGAGAAACTTGCTGATGTTTAGATCCAAACCCTTTCCGTTAGCAAAGGAAAGCACTTACAAAAAATGCCAGTGATGCTCTGTGGATAGTTCCGAAGGGCAAGATGTGCCGGCTGCTTAAAATCAAACTAGGTCTGAATAAAAGAAGCTATTTTCATAGGCCACCACCTGCACCACATTTAAATAAGTTATATTGCCCAGATAGATCTAAAAACACGGCTTGGCATTTCATTATTCTCCTGTGTCTTGGTCCAGGATGAACAAATGTGTTTTGGAGTTGGTGTTTCATATGTAAATGTATGGTGACTTTCTTCATTACTGGCAGAGTGAGGGAAAGAAAAGCAGCTGTTGAGGAGATGGTACATGTTGTATAACTTATTCATGTGCAGCTGGATGGAAAAAATAGAGAGATAGACCTTCCACAGCAAGGAATCAAGTGGATAAAAAGATAAAGGCATAATATGCAGTGTATGCCAAAGTCAGAGTTTAGCGTTACTTAATTGTGTCATCTAGCCTCTAGGTGCATCTTTTGAGAGTTAGACATGGGTGGGAGGCACAAAGGTGGGATTAGAGCCGGGTCAAACATTTTCCTGTCAAAACTATTTTACAAAAGACAATTGGGTTTGACAAAGCTAATTTTATTTGTGGGGGAGAGGGCGGATTCTCTGCTTTCCCTGGAAAACTCCGGGTATTTTTGATTTTAAAAAAATAAAAAAAAAATCAAGCACACAAATCTCAAAATTTTTCAGCTGAAAACTAATTTTTTTTTATATCCAGATTTTTTATTGAAACTCGGTTTTCCATAGATAATATAAATTTAAACCAATTTTTCAGCAGAAACTACCCACCAGCAACGTTTTGAATGTATTTATTTATTTACCAATTCTAGATTGGCTTCTAACACTGAGAATGCTTAGAATTAGGATTTTGATTTGGTCCAGATACAGACTGTGAGTAAAATCTTTCCCCTATAGAAATCAATGAATATGCATTAACTTCAGTAGACTCTGGATTTCACCATACATGTGAATTCCTAACAGCAGGGGTCTGATCGCCATTGGATATTAGGAAAAACTTTTTCACTGGGAGGATGGTGAAACACTGGAATGCGTTACTAGCGAGGTGGTGGAATCTCCTTCCTTAGAAGTTTTTAAGATCTAGCTTGACAAAGCCCTGGCTGGGATGATTTCAATGGGGATTGGTCCTGCTTTGAGCAGGGGGTTGGACTAGATGACCTCCTGAGGTCCCTTCCTTCTATGATTTACTCTATACCCTTTTAAACAGCCCTACTAGTGCAGGGGAGCCTTCGAACGGACGGAAAAATAGAGACCGTCAACAACCCAAATCCCCTTTTTATTAAAAAAAAATTCTTCTCATTTCAAAAGATTTGTAATGACTCATTTTACTTATTTAAATAAGATTGAATTTCCCCAATTTTTCTTTAAAAAGAAAATATTATCAAACACATTAACATTCATTTGTAACTGGAAAGTATAGTATATACCAAACAAATCTATATAGTAAATACAAATATAGTATATACAGATCTTCCTAAAACTTTATTAACACACAGTTAGAAGGATTCTAATTGTGCTAAATTTTTAAGGTAACACATGGGAAGGGAGACCTGACAACACTGCGATTATTTCTAGAGCGATCTTCAGCAATGACAAATACTTGAGGGCATGTATTGTAAAGATGGCTTATTTTGTAGACATTTGGCAACCTTTTGTAAAGGTGGCTTATTTGTTTCCATAGCTTTATTATACAATTATACATGTGCAGAGGCAAATCTGCAGCAACTTGTGATGTCAAACTTTCTTAACCCATTTCCTGAGGTTTGAAGATGTTTTGCCTGGAGCAGGTCAACTCTACTAATTAAGGACAAAAAAGCAAACCCAAAGTTTATAACTAGTTTCAAAGTGAGTCATCTAGATGGGCATTTGATATTCCAGAATTACTTGATCTGGTCAGACAAATTTATACAAGTTAGAAAACACTTTTTAAAAAAAGATAAATGGGCCAGATTCTCATTAACACTGAGGTCCATTACATCACTCTGGAAGTGAAAAGAACACTTAAAGTGAGTATGAATTTAGACCCATTTTAAAATTATTTTACAATTCCTTTAAGATCCCTTTGGAAAAGAACGGGCCCAACTATGTTTTATAAAGGCATATTACCATAAATATACATCAGACTGGATTTCCAAAGGCATTGAGCATCCCAGTCCATGACTTTAATAGGCTCTGCTCAGCTCCTAATGTTAGTTCAGCATTCGTGAAAGGTACAGAACTGACAAACCTGAAGTCCCACCCTGCTCCCAGTTGCATTAGGAGGAGAGGAGTAGGCCCCTTGAGATTGAGATCCAGTGTTTATCCACAGGACACGACTAGGAACTGGTCTAAATCCAATCCATTCATTTCACATAGGCAAAAAGGAGCAATTAACCGGTAACAACTTTTGATCACTACCAATATGGGATCGATTTGACCTGGTGACTGAAAGTCATGGATACCTCAATGCCAACTGGCAGGGGGCCTAGGAGGTGTATGGAGTTTTACAGGGACGCCCCACCCTGGGTCATATGTATACACAATTGTTCACCAAAGGTTGCATGCAAGGTCTCACAAAAATTTCAGTACCAGGCAAATTGTTTGAAACTATAGTAAGGAACAGAATTAACAGACACATTGATGAACATGGTATGTTGGAGCAAAGTCCATGTGGCTTTTGTACAGGGAAATCATGCCCCAACAATCTACTGGAATGCTTTGAAGGTGTCAACAAACAGGTGGAAAAGGGTGATCAAGTTGATATAATGTACTTGGAATTTCAGAAAGCCCCTGACAAGGTCCCTCATAAGAACATTAGAAAGGCGATACTGGGTCAGACCAAAGGTGCATGTACCTTCCAGGATCTTGTCTTCCGACAGTGGCCAATGCCAGGTGCTCCAGAGGAAATGAACGGAACAGGTGATCATCAAGTGATCCCTCCCCTGTTCCCCATTCCCAGCTTCTGGCAAATAGTAATAATACTTCACCAAAGTAAGTAGTCATGGGATAAGAAGGAAGATCCTTTGATGGATCAGAAACTGGTTTAAAAAAGATATAAAGCAAAGGGTAGGAATAAACTGTGAGTTTTCACAGTGGAGAGAGGTGAATAGCGGGGTCCCCAAGGGTTTGTACTGGGACCAGTGCTGTTCAACACATTAATAAATAATCTGGGGAAAGGGGTGAACAGTGAGGTGGAAAAGTTTGCAGATGATACAAAATTACTCAAGATAATTAAGTCCGAAGCAGACTGCAAAAGGTTACAAAGGGATCTCACAAAACTGGGGAACTGGGTAACAAAATGGCAAATATAATTCAATGTTGATAAGTGCAAAGCAATCCACATTGGAAAACATTCTCCCAACTAAACAAAAAATGATGGGAGTCTAAATTAGCTGTTATCACTCAAGAGAGAGATCTTGGAGTCATTGTGGAGAGTTCTCTGAAAACATCCACTCAGTATGCCGTGGCAGTCATAAAAAAGCTAATACTGTTAATAACCATTAGAAAAGACATAGATAACAGGACAGAAAAAGATCGTAATGCCTCTATGTGAATCCACTTTGAGTACTGTGTGCAGTTCTTGTTTCCCCATCACAAAAAAGATTTTAGAATTGCAAAAAGTAAAGAGTAGGATAACAACGACGAGGGGTATGGAACAGCTTCCCTACGAGGAGAGATTAAAAAGAGAGTGGGACTATTCAGATTAAAAAAGAGACGACTAAAGAAGGGATCTGGCAGAGGTCTACGAAACGCAAGGAGCAAGTGACTAGTGATGTGTTATTTACCCCTTCACATAACACAAGAACCAGGGGTCACCCCATGACATTAATAGGCAGCAGGTTTTCAACTAACATAAGGAAGTACTTCTTCACACAACACATGGTGAACCTGTGGAACTCGTTGCCAGGGTATGTCGCAAAGGCCAAAAGTATAACTGGGTTCAAAAAAGGAATTTGGTAAATTCAGAGGGGATAGGTCCATGAATGACTATTAGCCAATATTGTCAGGGACTCAACCTCATGCTCTTGTTGTCCCTAAATCTCTCATTGAAAGAAACTCGGACTGGAGGACAGGGGATGGATCACTCGATAATTGCAGTGTTCTGTTAATTCCTTTTGAAGCATCGCGCACTGGCCACTGTTGAAAGACAGAATACTGGGCTAGATGGACCAGTATGGCCATTCTGATGTTCTTATACCTCTATTGAGAGTCAGTGGGCATCACTCATTGTGAAATGTATGTACAGATAATAATTTAAAAATATCGATACTAAAAATTATGTTCTTAAGGTCTTGGAGTTAAGGCAGGTCACCAGATGACACCACATCTCAAATGTTTCTTTCAGGCAGGAGGTAACAGATACCTATCTATCTGGCCATGTGCATATGGTATACTGTATGCTTCACAATGTATAGCTATTTGTATTCCAAAGCAGGGGCTAAGTAAGAGATTTTGAGATCTACAAGAAAGGAAAACTACATGATGAAACACACAACATGGGGGTGTCCTGTTTATGAACAAAGGAACTGTTGTTATGGTATACCTTGGGGTGAAAGGAAACACATGGAATCCTTCACTTAGTTGGCAACTGACAGTGTGCTAGTCTCATGTCTGTTTAAACACTAAAAGGATTTTGGGTGAGCAATACTCTGCAAGACATGAGAGTATCTTGTTCATGAAGTCTACATTCTAGAACGGTGGTACAATTTTATTTTCTAGGTAACTGTTTCCCATACTTCTACTTGATATTTCTTGAATCTCTACACTTTGTTAAATAAACTTATACTTGATTTCACTATAGACATATCTAAACCGTTGTGGGTCAATTGAAGCAGCGATGTGAGATGGACTTGGTAAACTGGGCTGTACTGTTTCTTTGGAAGCAGCAAATCTATGAATCCTAAGTGTCCACTGGACCGGGGACTGGACACTCCAGGGAGATGCTTGGAGGCCTCAGATGTATAGATAACTTGTAGAGTAAAAGTGAGGCCTAGAGAGGAGAACTTGCATTGCCCATGGCCAGTGGAGCTTGGCCTACATCATGCACAGACAAGATTTCCTCACATTGAGGGCAGGTGTTTGTGAGGTCTCTCATATCCCTGGGTACCCCGGGAAGCAACACAGCGACCTACAGGTGAAAAGCGCCAGATCACATTAAGAGCCTTCTGCGTTGAATATTACATTGGATTTTGGTACTATAGAAGATTATACCCACTCACTCGCGTAAAAGGGAGAGATGGCTGAACAGCAGCAGCCCATCCCATCATACTTGTTCTGGTGTGTAGTCCTTGTTTCCTTGAGCCATGCTGAACTCGTTCTATTCCAGAAGGGGTTTGGCGATGAGAGAATGGCTACCGCTTATGTGACCCGGGACAGACAACACAACAGATATGGGAAGGACTGCTTGAAGGCACTGTCACCTGCCGACAGAAAGCAGAGCCAAAGGATGATTAGCAGAGGCAACATTTTGGGAGGAGCTGATTTTCCACCATACAGCCCAAACAATTCTTCACAGAAATAGAGAGATTTTAGTTTTTGTTAGAGATGAGATGCAAGGTCTGGGTCTAGGTTTATATCCACATCTAATTTCCCACCACACCTGGCAGGGTTGGCTTGGGTCTAGTAGTGGTAATAATTATTATTTGCATTATGCTAATCTGAGATTATCAGGACCTGATTGTTTTAGGCACTGTGCAGACCACAGCCACAGTCCCTGACCAATATTACCTAGCTCTTTTTCTCAGTAGATTTCAAAGTACTTTACAAAGCCGGTCAGTGTCTTTATCCCCATTTGACAGCTAGGGAAACTGAGGCACTGAGAGACGTGATTTGCCCAAGACGACCTAGCAGACCAGTGGCAGGGCCAGGTCTCCTGAGCTAGCACTCTTTCCATTAGGCTCCAATGAATTTCCAGGATAAATAGACAAGGTAAATAAAAAAAAGATATGAGGAGAAACACAAGCAGAGAGAGGTGAGGCAATACGTCCAAAGTTACACAGCTGTTCAGTGGCAGAACCAGGAATAAAACTCAGGTCTCCTGAGTCCCAATCCAGCAGATGCAGCTTTGGATCACTTCAGCACAGATTCGGACTCCAAACCATTCCCTTCCAAACCCAGGCATATTCAGCTGATCTGAGGTTCTATGCTGGACTGGCATTTGATTTCAGTCTTTCTAAAAGATCTAATTCTACTACAAAACATTGCACAGCACGACGCTCAACGGAAGCCCATGAATATTCCTTTCCTTGTTTCCATAATTTTCTCTCTGTTTCACCTCAGGCAAGGTAAATCACTTGGCTTTTCAACCAACTCTGTTGAAGGCAAGCATTATGAAGAGCTGCTCAGTATTGTTTATCATTGGAATCTAACTCAATGTTTTTTGAACACACACATGAACGTTTATTAAAAGATACAAGTGTTACCGGTGTCCTACAAGCATCATAGTGACAAGCTCCCTCTATGTACTTAAGGAACAAATACTTGGGAGGCTTACCTTTGTTGATAGGAAGCCAAGGTGTACATGGTTTGAAATTAATTATGCAGTTTTAACGTCACAGAGAAAGGAGGACTTAAAAAAACCCAATATTTTAAAGGCTTGAGAGTGGGATGTCTACTTTGATGCTGCTGATGGGCATCATACCTAGACTGGAAGCTCTTTGAGGCAGGGACTCTCTTTTGGTTCTGTGTTTGTACAGCACCTAGCACCACTCGAAGTCCTAGGACAATACAAATAAAAAAAAATAATCGTCCTGCGCTTCATTCAATCGTCCTGCCCTGCAGTCATTTCAAGCATGCCAAATAAGCATGCAGTCCTGCTGATCTGGAATGGCAGCATTTTGCATTTGACTTGCAGTGGGATTTAGGATCCTTGAAGGCGGGGGAGGGGGGTAAATCTACAATACAAACACACGCCAAAAAACAAAAAAAAAAAAACCCCCACAACAGCAAGCCTGAGAGCCTGAGTGGACTCATGCTACAGCGCTACAAATAGCAATGTAGATGTCCAAACTCAGGCTCTGAGACCCACCCCACTGGCTGGGTTTCAGAGCCCGAGAGGGAATGTCTACACTGCTATTTTTAGCACCATAGTGCAAGCCCCGTGAGCCCAAGTTCATAGTCCCAGGCTCTGAGACTCCAGACTGTGTTTGGTTTGTTTTATTTTTTAATATATATTTTTACATTGTAAACATACAAGAAGTCTCTTAGGTACTTTTGAAAATTTTACCCTGAGCCATCTGCTACTGCAGCCAGGTAAAGACGACCTTCTATAGCTCAGCAACAAAGAATGGACATGTAACATGTAATTTACAGCAGTTTTTGCAAATAAAAAAGAAAATACTGCAACGCATTGGGGCAGATTTGCAATGGCTCAGAGGCCTAATGCAGGAATAAGGGCACATGCCTGTGAACCATATAAGGGCGAGCCCCTGTACAAATCTGTGGACTCAGCAAACAAGAGTCAACCTCAGCAGCAACCATGAACATAGAAGATTATCATATTGTACACTTCTTTGAAGCAGCCTCAGTAATGTTTCCTTCTGTTCCCTGTCGAGTTGCCCTGACCCCTCCATGGAAATAGGTTCTCGTACATGGCTTTTCCTGAAATGCATGAAAGTTGGCTGCAATGGTGTCAATTACCTTTGCTCACAGATTGATTCTATCTGATCCTTTTTTGACGAGCTTGTAATCTATTAATGAAACCATTTCAGCTCCATTAAAAAGAGCAAGTTACTCATAAAATAAAAGCACACTTATTCACCAGCAAAAAAAAACAAACAAAAACAAACCCCACACCACTCAGATACACTGTAATATCTAAAAATTAGCCTAACTCTCCTATTATTCCAGAGACTACCTGATTAAATTAGCCTCTGTAGTTTTAAACAGCATGTGATATGCATCCTAAAGGAAAAAAAGAGAGCTGAAAATTCCAATGGAAAGAATAAAATGTTAGAGGGGGTGAGGGTGGGGAAATGTAACGTTGACCTTAACAACAAAATACCCTGTAATCTCATAATGCAAGAACACCTGTCAATCCACACAGCAGGAGGGGCCAAGTTATCAATCTGCGCTTTGACCCTTTGAGACTGCATTACAAGGAAGTCTGTTTTCTTCACGAAACACCCCAGCATCCCGACAATTTGTAGGTTGGCTAAAATATTCCAGTTTGTTTTCTCCCAGTGTGTTGCCTTGTTATTTGTATCAGCTGATTTAGAAGGTCAGCCACTCTAGTCCAGCATCTAATGGGCAGATGAAACACAGGGGAGGCGTAATTGACTTTTTAAATTGCAATACTTGTGAGGAAGTTAAAGCAACATAGTGGGGAATAAATCATTTTTTTTTAGGGTGGGTAGAACTATTCATTTCAATAGGACCTTTCCCCAGCTAATGTTAAAAAAATGGAGAGGACAAAACGATAAAGATATACAGGGACCCCAGGAATGATGCATTAAGGATTTATATGAATGTTTTTCAACCTTTTCAGATTGGTGACCCCTTATCGAAAAGAAAATATGTACATGGCCTCCTTGATTATAAAAGTAAATAATATAACGTAACCATGATACACCTACAAAGCATGTGTGTATGCACAGGTGTGTGTTTCAATGGGCTGACAGAGAATACTTGACCACAAAGGGTAAAGCTGCACAAGGAATGGAGGGAATGAGATTTTTCTTTGCTTTGGAGTGTAATAACATTTTCACAACCCCTTTTGTTGCCTTTCATGACCTCTGGCAGGCATCATGACCCAGCCACTGAGAGGCACTGATTTCTATGTTTCATTGGCCCAATACTGCAATTTGGAATTTTGGTTCACTGAACATAAAAGAGCCAACGTTTTGTTGATGTAATCATCGCAGACACTTCATTGGCCTGATCTGTCAATGGCAAACAAACACTTGTGGTTGTCTCTCTTTTGGAGTTGCAGTGACTCAGTGATTTTTTAAAAAAAACTTTCCATTTGTTCAGCCACACGAAGTCTGTGATGGTGCCTGGTCACCTGAATTGTATTTTGTGGTATATTCAAAGGAATTAAAAAAACCAAAACAAAAACCCAGCAGCAAATCATCTATAATTGGTGGCTTTATAGACCACAATCAATTTTCTTATCTGTGTACAGTGAAATCATGCCCCTCCCGCCCCCCCAGTTCAACATGTTCTCTATGGATGGGAGGTTATTTTGATGGAAGACTGTAATTAGAACTGCAGCAGACCCTTTCGGATGTGAAAGGTTGAAAACATCCTCCTCCTAGCCTGATGGATAGTGCACTGAACTGAAACTTTGAAGACCTTAGTTCTATTCCTGGGATTCTTCACTTTGAAGCTTTTTGGCTCTAAGCCAGGTCTAAGCTCACTTCCTTGGACGTTTTAACTTCAAAAACTTTAAAGTGAGGACTGCTAACCTCAGCTCCAGCTCTGACCTCCAACGCACAGATTGCGTCCCCCCACTGGCTACAATGGGAAGTGCAGGAGTTGATTTAAGGGGGTGTGCGCCTCTGACATTTACAAAAATAACACTACAAAGAGATTCTCTAGGGGAGGTCTAAGAAGGCTCAAGAAGAGTCAAAGGGATATGACAGAACAGCATAGGACTCGCTAAGTGGGTAGAAGGGACTATTTCATTACCTCAGGAACCTTGAGAAAACTCTTAGAACCATCACCACTTAGGTGAAGGAGAGTACACGTGTGGTTGGTATGTTATTCAAGAGCTATAATGTGGAGGCACCTGGAGACATGAATCAGGGTCATTGTACAAACACAGAGATCGACACGGCCTCTTACCCCAAAAACGTAAGTTAGGGGATTCGAATGGAAGAGTAGATCTTTGGACATGACTAATAACGCTTAGTTACAAATGTAAGGCCCAAGTCTCATTCTCATGTGCCAGGAGACGGCATGACCCCGGAGACCTGGATTCTATTTCCAACTCCACCACGGACCTGCTGTGTGACCTTCAGCATTCTCACTTCAACTCCCGGAGTCTCTCCTTCCCCTCTTCCGCTTTGTCTGTCTTGTCGATTTAAACTGAAAGCCCCTGAAGGAAGGAACTGGTTCATTTTGTGCTGGCATCCATCCACATGCAGAATAGTTTCAGTGGAGATAGCATCCTGTGGATTTACTCTTTTGTAGCTCAGAGCAAAATCGGAGCCTCCCTATCTAACAGCAATACATCACTTGATTGCTGAAGTGGCTGTGGGGGTTCTCACAATAGAGGCTGCATGACTAGTAAGTAAATGTTGTTTCTTTGGGCTAGTGAAATATGAATACTGTGGCTGGACTGACTACTTCATTGATTTAGCCTTCCCCTTGCTGTCAGACAGGCAACAGAACATTAAACTATAATTCAGCCATTTGAGCCTATTTTCTGTGAGGCATTATTGATTGCATATGTAATTGGGTAGATTTAAGGTGGATGAGGAGTGAATTCGGAAAGATTATTTTCCTCCTGCACTAGCGTGCACTAGTCTTTTAGAGCTCTGTAGATAGACAGACAGACAGAAACCCCTTTTCTGCAGCAATCACGTAAGGGAGCTATAAAATTAATTTGCATGAGGAAGATTGTATTCTACCAGAGGTGAAAGCACACTGCTCCATACATTTGGGGATGTTTCACAGTAATGTGTTAAACCAGGAGGTGGGCTAAAATGGAGCAGCAGCATAGCCTGATGGATAGTGCACTGAACTGAGATTTTGAAGACCTTAGTTCTATTCCCAGCTCTGCCACAGGCCTTCTAGAAGACCTTGAAAGTGTCTTTCTGTGCCTCAGTTTCCCCACCTGTAAAATGTTGAAAAGATACTAACCTTTTTTGTAAAGCACTTGGGAATCCATTGATAAAAAGTTCAATACAAGAGTTAGGTATTATCACCATCCAGGACCGGTATTGCACTATATAGCATTCTTCCTCAGGATAAGGAATACACAGTACAAATACTCCTAGGCATATCATACCTGTTTCCGGGAGCTCTCTGAGGGACCAGTCTCTTTCTTATACTTTGGCAATGCATGTATAGCTTGCCTTGCCAATAATTCTTCTTAAGATTTGTGTGCACGAGAGAAAGAGGAATTGAATCTTGTTGCAGAAAGCAATTGTCAACCAGAAGGCTAAAGTAGCCCAATCCAAGCACCATAGAGGAAGGGAAAATATCCTTATTTGTCAATGCATTTTGTGTTTCTTAGAAACAAGTATACACAAAAAACTGCGTTTTCATGAGAATTAACCCCATAGCAAAAAAAGGAATAAGCTAAAAAGGATATAGAACATAGTAAATCAGTAAAAAATTCACCATATGACAAATCATCTGGTGCCCATTGTAATGTGTGAAAAAAATTACACTGTATACAGTCTGCCATTGTCTAACTGAAGAAGAAGACGACGACGACAGAAAAAGGAGTGAGGATGCCAAGCCTGACCTTAAATCTGATTCAAAACTCCTATCAGTGTTGATCTGGAGTACCAGCACTGACTTTAGCCCGCTACACTGCGGCTATTAACCTTCTATACTGCAGACTATGTCATTAGATACCAGGAAGCATGGATACTTAAGTCATTTAGTCTGAGAATTATATCGGGAATCTTGTGAGAACACCTTGTGAGTGTGAGGGCTGCAGAATTACCTGAGGTTAGATAAATAACTCTGAAATATTTGCATGACTGGCTTCTGTACTTGCATTTCAGCTTCTAGTCAACACAGTGAAAGGCATATGGAAGCTGAAGAACTGACTCTCACGTACTTGGCATCTGCAGTTCCATTAAGTTCAAAGATAAAGGGTGTTCAGCACCACTAACAGTTACACAAACTTACTGATTTTTTCTTAAACTAAAAAGCCAATTATGGTTTGAATTATAAGAGAAGGTTATGGCCAACATATCCCACATATGTGCTGATTAGAGACTGCCCACTTTGTCCCTCTTAGGAAGTTTAAGCTTGGCCTGCGTGGCTTGAGGTTACTGATAGGATATAGGAAGAAGTTTGCAATCACATTCTTTGCTACAACCAGGCTAGAGGAGCAGCAATATGTAGGTAAGCAACTTCATCAAGAGAGAGAGTATAAATGGCAGCAACCACCTAGAGAAAGCTTTAAGGCTCAGGCTCAAAAAATCTACTGTATGCTTTTTTATCCAATTAACTTTTAAACTAAAATAAAGACAAACTTACTCTTTTTTGGTAATGCTGGTTTACAAATTTTTGAGATAATTGTTTGCGGGCTGGGAGAGGAAAAACGGAATAACAGAGACTTGGTGGGATAACTCACATGACTGGTTTCAGAGTAACAGCCGTATTAGTCTGTATTCGCAAAAAGAAAAGGAGGACTTGTGGCACCTTAGAGACTAACCAATTTATTAGAGCATAAGCTTTCGTGAGCTACAGCTCACTTCTTCAGATGCATATCGTGGAAACTGCAGCAGGCTTTATATATACACAGAGAATATGAAACAATACCTATTCCCACCCCACTGTCCTGCTGGTAATAGCTTATCTAAAGTGATTTCCAGCACAAATCCAGGTTTTCTCACCCTCCACCCCCCCACACAAATTCACTCTCCTGCTGGTGATAGCCCATCCAAAGTGATAACTCTTTACACAATGTGCATGACAATTAAGCTGGGCTATTTCCTGCATAAATCCAGGTTCTCACATCCCCCCCACCCCCATACACACACAAACTCACTCTCCTGCTGGTAACAGCTCATCCAAACTGACCACTCTTCAAGTTAAAATCCAAGTTAAACAAGAACATCTGGGGGGGGGGGGGGTAGGAAAAAACAAGAGGAAACAGGCTACCTTGCATAATGACTTAGCCACTCCAAGTCTCTATTTAAGCCTAAATTAATAGTATCCAATTTGCAAATGAATTCCAATTCAGCAGTTTCTCGCTGGAGTCTGGATTTGAAGTTTTTTTGTTTTAAGATAGCGACCTTCATGTCTGTGATCGCGTGACCAGAGAGATTGAAGTGTTCTCCGACTGGTTTATGAATGTTATAATTCTTGACATCTGATTTGTGTCCATTTATTCTTTTACGTAGAGACTGTCCAGTTTGACCAATGTACATGGCAGAGGGGCATTGCTGGCACATGATGGCATATATCACATTGGTGGATGTGCAGGTGAACGAGCCTCTGATAGTGTGGCTGATGTTATTAGGCCCTGTGATGGTGTCCCCTGAATAGATATGTGGGCACAGCCCCGCAACCTGAAGCAAATACTCACCAACAACCACATACCACACAACAGAACCACTAACCCAGGAACTTATCCTTGCAACAAAGCCCGTTGCCAACTGTGCCCACATATCTATTCAGGGGACACCATCACAGGGCCTAATAACATCAGCCACACTATCAGAGGCTCGTTCACCTGCACATCCACCGATGTGATATATGCCATCATGTGCCAGCAATGCCCCTCTGCCATGTACATTGGTCAAACTGGACAGTCTCTACGTAAAAGAATAAATGGACACAAATCAGATGTCAAGAATTATAACATTCATAAACCAGTCGGAGAACACTTCAATCTCTCTGGTCACGCGATCACAGACATGAAGGTCGCTATCTTAAAACAAAAAAACTTCAAATCCAGACTCCAGCGAGAAACTGCTGAATTGGAATTCATTTGCAAATTGGATACTATTAATTTAGGCTTAAATAGAGACTTGGAGTGGCTAAGTCATTATGCAAGGTAGCCTGTTTCCTCTTGTTTTTTCCTACCCCCCGCCCCCCCAGATGTTCTGGTTTAACTTGGATTTTAACTTGAAGAGTGGTCAGTTTGGATGAGCTGTTACCAGCAGGAGAGTGAGTTTGTGTGTGTATGGGGGTGGGGGGGATGTGAGAACCTGGATTTATGCAGGAAATAGCCCAGCTTAATTGTCATGCACATTGTGTAAAGAGTTATCACTTTGGATGGGCTATCACCAGCAGGAGAGTGAATTTGTGTGGGGGGGTGGAGGGTGAGAAAACCTGGATTTGTGCTGGAAATCACTTTAGATAAGCTATTACCAGCAGGACAGTGGGGTGGGAATAGGTATTGTTTCATATTCTCTGTGTATATATAAAGCCTGCTGCAGTTTCCACGATATGCATCTGAAGAAGTGAGCTGTAGCTCACGAAAGCTTATGCTCTAATAAATTGGTTAGTCTCTAAGGTGCCACAAGTCCTCCTTTTCTTTTCACATGACTGGAGTACTGTCATGGATGGTTATAAACTGTTCAGGAAGGACAGGCAGGGCAGAAAAGGTGGGGGAGTAGCACTGTATGTAAGGGAGCAGTATGACAGCTCAGAGCTCTGGTACGAAACTGCAGAAAAACCTGAGTGTCTCTGGATTAAGTTTAGAAGTGTGTGCAACAAGAGTGATGTAGTGGTGGGAGTCTGCGATAGACCACCAGACCAGGGGGATGAGGTAGATGAGGCTTTCTTTTCTTTGGAAGCTACTAGATCGCATGCCCTGATTCTCATGAGTGACTAATTTTCCTGATATCTGCTGGGAGAGCAATACAGCGGTGCATAGACAATCCAGGAAGTTTTTGGAAAGCGTAGGGGACAATTTCCTGGCGCAAGTACTAGAGGAGCCAACGAGGGGGGCGCTTTTCTTGACCTGCTGCTCACAAACCGGGTAGAATTAGTGGGGGAAGCAAAAGTGGATGGGAATCTGGGAGGCAGTGACCATGAGTTGGTTGAGTTCAGGATCCTGACGCAGGGAAGAAAGGTAAGCAGCAGGATACG